>NC_058377.1:108444652-109051080 GCF_018350175.1 Felis catus | reverse complement strand
AGCAGCGTCCCCACTGGCAGTGTCCTTCAGGACTGGGCAAGAGAGATACAGGCCTCAGGGCCAGGAAAGGGGACGCTGGACCCAGGCCTGCTGGCCTCCCCCTGCCCGCAGGCGGTGAGGCTGGTGGCAGTGCCAGGAGGGAGAGTGGCCAGGAGATAGTGCCCTCAGGTGGCCTTGCTGCCACTGAATAGTCCCACTGGAAAGTGCTTGACATGGGTGGGCCACTGGGCCGCCAGCTGGAAGAACTTGATGTCACTCCACTCGACTCCGTCGATGGACACTGGGGTGACAGGGGAAGGAGGGGGTGACCAGGGCTGCTAAGGCCACCTCCCCAGGGTCCCTCGGGGAGGGCCATCGCCTCCCTCCCCGCAGAGTCCCCTGCCCCTCTTCTTCCCGCCCTGCCCAGCACCCCTCCTCCCGTGTCTCCCCGTACCTCTCAGCATGGTCTGCTGCTGCTTGGCAGAGCAGATGAGGCGGCTGATGCCCTCGATGACCTGGCTCTTGGAATCTACCTCCTTTTCTCGAGGTTTCTTGCTCAGGAAGATCGTGGGAACTGGAAAGCAAGCAGAACCACCTCTGTCACAACCCTTGGAAAAGTATTCACCCCCTCCCCTCTCTCAGCCCCACCGGCCCCTCTTCCTGTGTGTGTGTGGTGGGGGAGATGATCTGCTGATGGACATCCTCACTCCCCAGCTCTGGGTAGGCAGGCAGCACGTACCAGGATCTTTGAGTCCTGCCCCCTCCCAGCATAGGCCTCTCCTTGAGCTTCAGTATCATCGACTGTGTAACGAGGACCCGGGGCCAGTTGGGTCTCTGAGGTCCCTTCCAGCTTGGGTGTTCTAGGTAGCCTGTAGGGCAAGAAGCCTGTGCCCTTGGGCTCCTGCCTACTCACTCGCACCCACGTAGGGCCGAGTCTGCTGCGGCTAGGAGGAGGGAGGCCACACCAGAGTGTCTGCACCATCTCTGTTCTAGGGATGTCGGGGCAGCAAGGAGAACACATAGAGCTGTCAGGCCTGCCTTTGTTGCTCTGGCTTTTGGCCTGGCACAGTCCCCTGCTTGCCCTCAAGAGGAACTCTGTGGAACAGAGGCACGAACAGAAAGGGGCCCAGCTGCTTTGGGAATGCTCTGAGGAGGAAGGGTCCAGCGATTAGAGAAAGCCCCTGACAGCTGGGCGATGCGTGGGGCTGGGAGGGCCCATGGGTCACCTGGCAGACTTGTCTGCCATGGCAGGTGCACAGCCAAATCAGCAGAACAGACGGCAGCAAGCTCTGCCCTAGCCCTGGCCTGGTTGTGGGGATTCCTGCCTCATACTCTCAGAGCATAGGACCCAGGCCACCCCCAACTCTACCTCTAGTGACTTAAGTGCCCCATCTTATCCAAAATGGGCTGTCCTCCTCTTAATTCTTAAACAACAAACATTCTGCTTCATGGGGACACAGTGATGTCCTCCTCTGTCACATGGTCCATCCCTGAGGGTAGTGGCTGGAAAGGCTCCCTACATTATGGCAGCACTAACTGCCTTGGCCCCTAAGGTGCTGATGTTCAGCAGGTAGGGACCAACTTCTCACTGGGAACATCCATTTCCTTTGTTAAAGAAGGAACGGCCTTGTCTCGCAGGTGATGCGGGTACCCGGGCTGGACCCCATGATATATGTGCTCTTCGCCTTCATCCAAAGATCTCCCAGAAGCAGATTCTGTCCCAGGCCCTGAGAGGAGATGGGGAACCCCGGTGGCCCCGACTGTCCCTGGCCTCAGATGTCACTTACCTTTCTTGTTCTTCTCTTTGGTGACCACAGTCATTGCCATGGTACCGGAAAGCTGGGCCTCCCCACCATGGGGCAGGCGGGAAACCTGCACTGAGCGGAAGACGCTCTTGAGGGTGTTCTTGGAACTGGCGTCCCTCTTGTCACCTTCCCTTCTCCGCTCACCAGGGTGGCCCAGCCAGTAGTCCACCTGGAGGCCAATCACATCCCCATATGGGCTGTTGGGGCTCCTGAGGAAGGGGAACAGTAATGGAGAGTAGGCTCTGCCTTGAGTTCCCAACTACATGGCCAGGTTGGAGGGCCCGGGGGAGACTGCCAGGCTCTGGGAGGGGTGAGAGGAGGCGGCAGATTAAACGGCTCTGGGTTCCCTCCAGTCTCATGGAATTGGTTCGTGTGGGAAGGGAGAGACAGGCTGATCGGAGGACAAAGCCAGGAGCAGATAAAGACCTGAGACACTGTGAGGGAGCCAAATACAAAGTCACAGGGCGATAAGGGAAGCAGAGAGGAAAGGAGCTTTAGGAAGAAAGCCTGCCTGCACGCATACATACACACACTCATATGCACACACATACACTCCCCCCCCAGCAAGCACGTATGCACACATATACATACACATGCACATACACATGCACACATATGTACACACCCAACAAGCAGAGCCCAGGCAAAACCCAGCCAAGGGCTGGAGAGATTAAGTGGGGCAGAGACAGAAACACCTTGGCCAGCTCCACAGCAGCCCCAGGAGGGAGAGCTGATGGTTGCTGACCTGCGGCTTTCTCTTATTTATGGCACTTCTAGCTCAGGGATAATTTTAGCTCCGAGGGGAAAAAGGGCTGATGTTTTCTTGAAAGGAGGCGTCAGACACAATAGGTACACAGGCTACAAAAGTCATCTGACATTTCTTTCTGCCTACTTTCAGTGGTTCCATTAAAAACCAGCTTAAATGGGATAGAAAAGGAGGTCGAAGTTAAGGGCTGGTCCCCAGACCCTCAGGAAGCCTGGAACCACGAGGCATTACCGGCTGTGTGGGACTTCCTCCTTTCCTGCACCGTCCCTTCCATAAACCAGTAGAGACCACATGATGGGAAGTGAAAAGGGGAGGAGAGGGTGAGGGACGATGAAGGTTGGGATCCGAGGTGCAATGCAGGCTTCTCGCCATCTAAGAACATTCATGTTCTTCAGGGACCATGACCCTGTCATTGGTGTTTCTGGGACAACCACGGGCTAGTGCCTCCCCTCTCTGCTGCTGAGGACCATTCCCAGGAGAAACACAAAGAGGTAAGGCAGAAAAAGGGAAACAGGGAGGAAGAAGGTGCAGGAGCCCATTTCTGTTCCTGACTCACACCTGCCCTTTTCTCACCTCCCAGCCTGCTCCCTCAAACCCCCTGCAGGAGCATTCTGCTCCACACTCCGTCTGTCATCTCCTCCTGTTCTCAGGCCTGGCATGAGAGGTGCCTTCTGAGAGGCCACCCTGCCTGATCTAAACTATGGGTACTCGAGATCCTAAAGAAATTCCTTCTCCTTTCAGAACCATCCCCCTACTATTTTTTCATAGCACTTACTGCAACCTACACAATTTGAAAGTTTTTGCTGCTCTGGCATTGCCAGGACCCAGAAGCCTGAGCTCCGGGACTAGGATGAGCCTTTCTTATTTGCTGCTACAGCTCCAGTGCCTCAAACGGGCACTCTGCTGACAGACAGACTGAATGCATGAGAGAAGGCAATAATACCTCCCATGTGCCAGGTACCAAACCACACAGGTTCTTATTTAAGCCTCACAAACTGTGACATGGCTATTTCACTCTACTGACAAAGATGAAAATGAA
This sequence comes from Felis catus, assembly GCF_018350175.1. Taxonomy (NCBI): domain Eukaryota; kingdom Metazoa; phylum Chordata; class Mammalia; order Carnivora; family Felidae; genus Felis; species Felis catus. Next base: position 109,047,491 of record NC_058377.1, on the reverse strand, counting down.
GCTTAGTAATTTGTCCAAGTGACAGATTCTTTGCTTGACCAAACTTTAGAAACTTTAGTCTGGCTCCCAAACTTTTTCCTAGGCTCATTTGTGTACATCTTTGTAAAATCCAGTTAGCAAGAACCCTGCTAAGACAGTTGGCAAGAGCCCCCACCCTCCCTGTCTGATCACCTGGGATACCTGCTCAGGTTCCTCATCCGCCACCACCCCCAGAAGATGTCTGACACCCTGACCTGTCTTCAGCAAGAATCTCCCGACCCCTAATGTTTCTTCTTAGTCATTTTCCGTCCACACCTGCTCCCTGGGTAGAAATCCCCACTTGTTTCGGTTGTGTTGGAGTTGAGCCACCGCCCCCGCAAAATCCATGGCAGTGCTCCCTACACCTATCTCAGTGGTCACACCTTGATGTGGTCTCTCTCACTGAGCCTTAGAAAGTGTCATTGAGTAGTTAGTTCTTTACCAAAAGCTAATGTAGCGGACCTAACACAGAACCACGACTCGAACCCAGGTGTACAGGACTCCCATGCCCACACTCTTTCCCCCTCGCTGGACAGTCCCCCAGCAAGACTCCTGTGCAGCACTTTACAGGTTACAGAAGGTCTCTCTGTCATTTGTCTCATTCAATTCTTTTACCTGGGAGACAGGGAAGAGAGTATCCTCCATTGTTCAGGGCTGTTCCACTTGCCCGGCTAGTGACCGAAGTCTCTGAATTTGAACTCCAACGTCCTTGCCACTAACCTGCCTTCTACACTCAGTATAACATCACTGTTATACAATGCTGCAGGCGGGGGTGAGGGGGCAGTTAGTACGGCTCCTGGGCCCTGAGGGAGAGGGTCGGTGGGAAGGAGAGGTATGGGCAAGAGCCTTACCCCACAACGGCGAGGGCACTGCTCATGGATGGGGACGAAGGAGGAGTGGCTGTGGTATCTCGGCTCAGGCCTGAGCTGGAAGGCGGTGATGTGGAGGGCACAGTAAGGCTGACCACAGGTGAGTCATCCCCATCACCTGTCAGGGGGACAAGCACAGGGGGACAGCCAAGGGGTCAAGGTACCCCTCTGTCTCAGCTGTAGCTGAGCTTTTAACACCTCCCCACCACCCCCTGCCGCCGCTTCACCCAGGAAGTGAAGGTGGCCACAGTTTTCCTGCTCAAATTCTGACTTAACCTTAGGAGCCCCCAAATCTTCACCTTCTGGCCTGCTGGACTAGAGATGAGCCTAGAAGGCATCACCTCACTTCACAGAAGCAAAAGAATCCCAGCCTCACCTGCAGTAGAGGGAGAATCTTCAACCAGACCCACCTTCACCACCTGAGAGAAAGAAGAGATACCGCATTAAGTCCTCTCACTAAAGCTGGACACATTTTGATCCAGTTGGAAGCAGGTGTTTGGACACAACAGCCATTACTATATATTATTTGATCAGAGGCTTTTAAAATCTTTGCAAATCCAGAGCAGCCCAGATCTGTAAGATACGTATAAAAGCCCAGTTCCAAACAATGATGTGGGGGCACATGAGGCCTTGTGGCTCATCTCTAGGGAGGGCAAAAAGCCACCTTGAAGGCAGGAACCATTTCAGTATTCTGATCTCATTTCTTCTAAGATCACGTGGGTAGGAGGCCATTTTCCCATGTCAGAGAAGTAAAGAACCGCTCTGAGAAAGCTTAGCAAGACAGGGTGTTGCAGGGGAGGAGCTCTCTGAAAGCCTGCCTGTTGCACCAAGCAGGGGAACATCCTGATGTGCTGATACCAGCTTCCTCCTATCCAGATCTGTTGGAATCTGGGACAATATGGATAAGGAGGTGATCCCAGGCACCTTCCTGCCCCTTTCCTGCCTCAAGGAAGTGGTATTAATTTCAGCTTCCCAAAGGATTTTAGATTTCTCACAGAGAATTCTGGGAAGGACAGAGGGGGCCCTCCAGCGGCCAGCAAAGGGCACAGCTAGAAACAGACTAAATGTTACAGCTGTGACTTGAAGTGACAGGTGAATTCCTGTGAAGTAGCAGGCCAAGGGCCTAGCACCCGGCAGAGGTGCAGCAGAGCTGAGAGGTCACAGAAGCTGCACCCTGGGGACTGACAGGGAGTGGAGATAACGTGCAAATGGTCCCGTCATGGCTACTTAGAACACAGTGCTGCTATTCACTGAAGTTTGTCCCAAATTCTCTATGCATCCTTATTTTAGTTCTCGGAAAGTAACATACCGACACTCTGAACTTCCTGGACACAACTCCCTTGCTCCCCTGGCATTATATGAGGCTGCCAGTTCCTTTGTTGGTTTAAATTTTAAATTTTTAATATTTCTCCCTTGTCTGTGAGGCCAGAGTGTGCAGCAACCCATAGCTCCACAAAGATGTGTATCAAACCATCAGCTTAGGCTACAGGCTGTGGTCTGGAGCCTCCAACATGGCAATGGAAGTAGCCCCAGTGGCTAACAGGAACTGAGTGGATCATTCAGACAGTAGGCTTTAGCAAGGCACAAGAAAGGGCAACCGAATTTCTCCAGGCTCAGGGATCTCCCATGATCACTCAAGACATCCAGAGTCTGGGACGAGCAAAGAATAAGCCCTTCATCTGCTTATGTCCCCCTACCCAAAGCTAGGAGAGTATAGGAAAAGATACAAGCTGACTTGGAAGTGAAATTCAATTGTCTCATACATGGAAATCTGAATTTTCAGCCATGCTTTTGTGGAGTGCTTTGGCCCCACAGGGTGTCAGCTCTGTCACCTCTGGGGTCCCTTTCTTGGTTGGTCTCTGCCTTATGGCCGAGCTACTGCCAAATGAAACAAAGGCCAGTGCCACCTGACATCAGGGATATTTGAGACATTTCCCTTTTATTTTCAAAATCAATGAACTCATCTAGAGATTCTCCTTTGACTAAATAGGAAGGGAAAGGAGGGATCCTTCTTTCCAGTGGTACATTTGACCCTGAAGACAGAAGTACCTACTTCTTGGACTTCTCTTCAGAATATCATCTATCATTATTTCATTTCTGAGGCAGCCTTCTTTTCCCTGGAGACTGCAGAACCTATGCTCTGGATGTCCCTCCCTAGGCCAAGGCACCAGGTTCTGGGCTTGGTGTAATAAATATGAGGATACTAGCGATGATCTGGGGGTAGCCCATGATTCAGGAAAAGAGGATACTGAAAGGAACAGCTCAGTACATGTTCCAGCCCAGTGTTGCTCCACTTTGGCATTATTGACATTGGGGCCAGATTAATCTGTTTGGCGGGGCTGGGGAGCTGTCTGGTACCCTGTAGGAAGTTTAGCGGCATCCCTGGTCTCTACCCACTGGATGCCACTAGCACCCCAACTTCCAGCTGTGACAGCCAAAAATGTCTCCGGGCATGGCCAGATGTCCCCTCGGGGCAGAATCACCTCTGGATGAGAACTACTGTCTAGATGAATCTTTTATTTGTGTATGTGTATGTGGGGAGGCCAGGAGAATGGATGGGGTACAGAGGAGTGGGGAGTCAGTACTCACACCAATGAAGGGGATAAACTTCTGATAGGAGTCTTCATCAGGGCTGTTGGAAGAGAAAGAAAAGCTTTATAGTTAGTGGGTGATACTGCATGGAGAGCTGGGGATACAAGCTTTTGATATTTAAAAAAAATTTTTTTTCAACGTTTATTCATTTTTGAGAGACAGAGAGAAACAGAATACAAGCCGGGGAGGGGCAGAGAGAGACAGAGGGAGAGAGGGAGGGAGGGAGGGAGGGAGGGAGAAAGAGAATCTGAAGCAGGCTCCAGGCTCCGAGCTCTCAGCACAGAGCCTGATGTGGGGCTCGAACCCACGAACCGTGAAATCCTGACCTGAACCGAAGTCAGATGCTTAACTGACTGAGCCACCCAGGTGCCCCAGCTTTTGATATTTTATTGTGGCTTCAAGGGAGTCCAGACACTACATGACACTTTCCATCATGTCTCAGGATGGCAGAGGAGCCAAAGATAGAGGCAAAAGATCTGATTCTGCATACTTCACCACCTGCTCCCACGTGCGGATTTCAGCCCCTAGGATGGGCTTCTCTTATGCTAAGGGGGCATCTATTTGGGTGGGGAGGCCCAGGACAAGGATGGCGGGGCCTGGATGGAAGGCGGTAAAAACATTGCCTCTCAAATTCTCTTGAGTTGCTACAAAGAGAAACAGGTGGGGAGAAGGAAAATACAGAAAAGCAAAGAAAACTCAAGATTTAGCTAGCCCACCCACCCTAGCAGTTTCAAGAAATCCCCTGAAGTGAAACTTACAACTTATGCCTGCAGGTCAGCATGGCTTCAGCTACGGGGAGCTGGTGTGTGACACCTGCCCCACTGACATACTGCATGACCCGCCCGACCACGTCCAGTTGCTCTGCAGAAAAGACAAGAGATAACTGCCGGTTTATTTCAGCAGGCAAACCTGAAAACCTTCTGAGAGATCCCCTTGTTGAGACCCATCAGAAGACCCTCGGAGTTGAGGGAGAGAAAGGGTTCTAAAGATCCTCTGGGTTTGAATATAAGGAACGAAGAACCAAAGCGCTGTTCTCTCCCTTCCGATCTCCGTTTGCAGTTCCTCAAAGCTCCGCTCTCCTCCAGGCTAATCGTGCTCACGCTTCTATTTTGTTCATACCAATCTCGTAACCTAGAGGGACTCCTCCACTCTACCAATCTGTGCCTATCACTTCCTTCAAGGTCTGGCGACACATTTGCTACTCCTCAGCCTTGCAGAACTCAAGCTCACTCTAAGCGCTGCCACTTTTACTCTGTATTTCAGAGAAAAGACGTGGTCAGCACAGTGTTATTAGCTTATAAACAGATTGCTTAGTAACTCTTCTCTGTTTCTTATGCTTGATTTCTACAACTAGAAATGTCCTCCTCATCACCTCCTCGTGGCCCTCCTTATTTCTAGATGCATAGGAGCACAGCAAACAGCAGAGCTTAAAAATGTCCAGAGTGAAGCGGGACTGCACATAATGGGCCTCCTCCTACTAAATACTTACTGTGAAAATAAACATGCAAAGGGATTGGGAGTGGTAGAACCATAGGGAGGAAAAAAAGTAAGCTCTCTTGGCCCCTCCTTTGGCCAAGACTGGCCCTCCATGAACCAGGTGGCATTTTGCCTCAATCCCTCACAAACGGCCATTACCTGACACTGGGGGCTCCGAGCGACTGAAGAGGTCTCTCCAGCCAGAATCAAGGAAGTTACTGCTGTATCTACTGTCGACTGAGCCCAAGTATTTGGCCACAGGGTGAGAACCTAGGAGATGGAAACCAGAGAAGGTAAAGTGGTTAAGGGACAAAATACGGCCGCCTGGCCTTTGAGCTCCCTAACTGTCCCTTCTTAGGGCCCAGCCCCAACATGCTGCTTCAGGAGTGAAATCTACTCCATTTTTACCGAGGGGAATGATGAGAAAGCGCATGTAGCCAAGCCAGTCGGAGGTCTTGCTGGCCAGTGACTTGACAAAGAACCGGAGGATGGAGCTCAGGTAACTCTGGCCTCCCACTGCTGCCACCTTCACCGGCCTCGGCATGGAGGAGTTGCAGTTGCAGCTGGGGAGCAAGGGAAGAGTCACAACCACATTTAGGGGGTTCACCAGCATCCTACTTGGACAAAGGCCCCAAGCTTTGACTTCACTTGATTCCACAACCCACAGAGGGAAAATAAGCCAATAAACAAAATAATACACAGAGAGGCAATGAACTACAGTGCTTTTGCAATAAGGAGAGAAACCTGGGATCAGAGAGGCAGGTGACTGTCTAGAAGGAAGAAAGAATTAGCTTAGGCTAATGGGAGACAATCTGGCAGTGCTGCCAGGGGTCAGCGGTGGGCGTGAGCCCAGACGCCTGGAGGACCTGCGGTTCTCATTTCCATTGGCGGGGACTCTGGGCCCCTCTGGGGAGGTCCTGACTCTGGATGCCAAGTATCGTGGCACAGTTAGAGGGATGAGAGTAAAAGGCCTTTGTAAAACCCTGGTTTTCTCCCTGGTCTTCTTCGTCCTGGGTTTAAGGAGAAGATGTGGCAGGTCAAGAGTACCAGTTGGGAGGCAGGGAGAGCAGGAGAATGACATTTTCACACCCTGACCTCTGGGGCCAGCAGGGACAACAGAGCACCGTGGCCCGCCACTGTAAACCACACGGCGACTGAGGAGTTTTGGGCTAGTGAGGCAGGGCACTCCTGTCACTGCTTAGAAGTCAGGGTGGGAGGATGAAGTCAGAGGGAGCCCCAAAGGGCAGGAGACAAGCAGAGCCCTTACTAGCGCTGAATACGGGTGAGCAAGGCAGACAGCACGGCCTGGACCTCCACGGTGGAGCAGGTACACACGACAGGCTTCCGTTGGTCCTGGAGCAGCTCTGCCACGTACTGGGGGGCAGGGAGGGAAAGGGCAGGGACACAGGTGAGTCCACGCAGCAAGAACGCAGCTCCCCCACAGGCACCAAGGAGCAGGCTAGGCCCAGCTTGAGTGGCAGGGCCCGTCCTCTGTCCTTGAGATCAAAGCCGGGCAAAGGTCAGGTCTCTGGCTGCCAGTGAAGAGAAGGTGGGGCTAGACCCCACATAGACATGCTAACCAGGAAATGTGGGAAGGTTACGGAATCTTTAGATTCTCATGTTGCCTCTGTAGCGTATGTTCCGGGTGTCGGGGCCACTAGGAAAGAGGGATTCTGGCGCCAGGATCTACCCGGGGGCAGGGGGCAGCGGTGACTGGGGGCCAGAGGGTATTGCTCTGCCTCTTCTGAATTGCCTTCCTGGGAACTAGGGCAACCTCTGGCATTTTATAGCACTTTGTACCTTTCAAGATACCTGTATTCTGTTATGCTCACAGAAAAACCACACACGACCACCCTGGAAGGAAGGCAGGACCAGTAATACGATCACTTTTCTACAGATGAGGAAGCTGAGGTACAAAAAGTTAGTGACATGAGGTCCCACAGGCCGGAAAATGACAGAACTGGGACAGGAGCCTAGAACTACAGGCTGAGTTCAGTCAGGGAAGAGGGGCCTGAGACATGGGGATCATTTTCCTGTTTCTCCACGTCCTGCCTCTTGCTCCCCAGAACCTCTCCTCCCCAGCCCTGTCATCTTTAGTGCTTTACCTGGCCCTGCCAGTCCGCAGTGTTGACAAGGATGACATTTTCTGGGAGAGCTGCATCTGATACCAGGATCTGATTCAGTTGGTCATATACAACCTTTCTTGGAATCTGCAGGGACAAATGTGCCTGTCAGGTAGTCCCCAGGGAGCGTGAGGGGACAGCAGGGTGCACTAGGGTAGAGAATCTCTGGGGCAGGGGTATTCAGGGAGAATACAGGGAGACACTGGGAATTTCTGGAGGAGACCCAGTATCCCACTGGCCAGAGCAAAATGGAAAGGACAAGGATAAAGAGTAAGCAGAGAGTCCTCAGAGAACACACTCAGACACCAGGAACAAAGCCCCAGCAGTAGTCCTGACAGAGGAGGGGGAGGGCAGACTAAGCTAGAAACGCGATCAGCATGGCCTGAAGGGTAATGATGCAGCCGGAAGTACCAGGAGAGGAGGAGGGCGGTAACAGTTACCAGGTGCTCGCTCACAGAAACGAAATTGAGGGCAATGGGGAGAGAACCAAGGAGAGCGGCAGTGGGTACTGTGTGGGGAGCCCCACTGTCACAGGGAACAAAAGGTACTTCAGGAACAGTGATTAGCAAGGAGGACGACACCTGACACCTCGCCCCAGGCACAGGCTATTCTGGTCTCCAGTTCATTTTCAGCTATGCAATAGCGGCAAACTCAGGAAGCCACGTTGACACAAACTTTTCTCTTGGTGCTATTTATCAGGTAAGCGAACAGGCTTGCTGTGAGCTCTGGAGGAAGTGTAGTTGTGTGAGGTGCCAGTTTAGAAAGGTTCCTTCCCCAAGCCCCGATACCACTGGCCTTCAGAAAGAGAAAATAATTCCTGAGGTCTGGTTTCTTCTGCTTCTATTCCAGCCTACTCTTGGGTCTTTTAATCAAAATATTTTAATATTGTTGATTTGCCAGCCTGAAATCACATTAACCGGCCCATAGTAGTACGAAGGGCATCTGAGTCCAGGTGGGTGATGTCCAATGAGATACTGACGGTTGCTGTCCTCTAGAATAACTGATTCACCACACAATCTCTAGACTGAGGTCTGATGGAGGCAGAACAAATCAGGTGTGGAACTGCCACTTGGTGGTGATGGCAGGCTGTGACAATGCTGGCATTTCCTGCTCCCTCCTCCGCTCCCTGCAGATCAGCCCCGAAGCCAATTCCGCACTAGTAGTAAGTAACACATATGTTAGACTTCTCTGATTTAGATCTGTCTTCAAGACTTTTATTCAGAACATTCCACAGTATTCCCTCTTTTCTCTCTACCTAACTGCCCAAGGAAGATGACAGAACAGAAGCCAAGGTCTAGGGATGCTCAGAGGGCCCTGGCCTTGAGAGGGAGGGGGTACCTGCGTGCTGTGGCCCAAGTCAGGGGACCTCTCACTGTCGGAGCTGTTGGTTCTCTCACTCAGGGGCTTGGAGAGCTGCCGCTCCTTCAGGGGTGTGCTCCGCTTCTGCCGGGGCGTGTGTACCCCATCCACTTTGCTGCCAGAGATGTGGAAAGGAGGTAGTTAAATAGCCCCCGTGACCCCAAAGCCATTATCAGCCACTCTTCCCCCGCCCATGAGCCTATGCTAACTATGGTCACAAGCCTCACACCATCTGCTTGGTTTCCTTAATTCTACCCTCCCTGTTTTAGGATTTTCTTCCAATCTCGAGTACCTGGGAGAAGCAGAACCTTGGAGATCTGTTTTGCTGGACTTCATGGGAGTTTTGACCTTCTCTGGCACAACCAGACTTGTGCTCATATCTCCAAACATGTCCTGGTCAGTAATTTCCTGCCAGGGAGGAAAGGAAACAGTGAGGGTTACTTCCCCCTCAGTGACCACCCAGGAGCCTGGAGAGTCTCACAACGAGGGTCAGTCTCTCGCTCTCTTTTCCTAGAAGCACATGGTTCTGCACCTATCTCTCCAATGAGGAAGTTTACTGTTTAATTTAATGCAGTGCACCCACTCTGCTGGGTACTGTCTCTTGCTACTCGATCTGTTCTCTGCATTTATTAACTATTATTTGTCAACACACAAATCTGGGCTGATTTGGTGGGGAGGAGAATTTTAATCGTGACATGACATGATTAGAATTTCTTTTTCTTTCCTTCCTTCCCTTCCTCCTTTCCTCCCTCCCTCTCCCCCTCCCCTCTCTGTTTCTTGGAATTTCATTTTGAAATGACCACTGCAGTATAGACCACAGTCGGGCAAGAGTGGAAGCTGGGTTTTCAGATTATTGGTGAACTATAAAGTGCAAGTGTATAGTAAGCTTTAAATTAACCTTGCATCAAGTCTAATGTTTGGTTATTCACCGGATCTTTGATGTAGCATTATTTACTATAGGAAACAGAAGCCTAAGATAATTCTTCCCTGGACTCCATCAACTACCAGGTCTCACTGTGAGGCTAATGCATAGTACACCCCCGAGTGATACCTGGTAAAGTTCTCTGCTCCCTCCCACCCACTGTGTCCAGCCTCCAGTCCCACTGGAAGAACTTCAGTCTATTCTGAGAGGCCCAGCTCAGATGTCCCCCTCCAGTCAGAATCACTTGTCCTTCCCTGAGCCTCCACAGAACCTCAGGTGTGCATAGCTTGGCTCTCCTCCTGGAGGGTGGTGTCTTGATGGCAGAGGCCTTGGTGTTCTCACCTTCACATCTTTAGTGCTTAGCACATGTAGTTACCCAGTAAGTATGTGTGGAGCCAGTGTATAAATTGGGCACTCCAAGCGATACATTCCATTTCTCTAGGGCTTGGCTCGCCCTCCTGGGCAGCTCCAGTCTCTTAGGGGAAGGACTTGACCAATAATCACTTGGAGATTTAACGTGTAGGCTGCCTGCTCACACTAAAAGCAACTCTGGAGGAAGGGATGGTTTTTCAGGGGAAGATACTGGTTGTCATCTCGCAGAAGTAAATAAGGATGACAGATAGTGAGAAATTATCCAAATTAGCCTTTAATCAGATCTAATAAAAGAGCAGAATGGGGACATTTCTGGTTTGCTAATTTGGGGAATGACCTGGTCTCCAGGGTAGGTTATATTCCATGGGTAAGGATTCCAGGAGAAAGAGAACACAGAACATTCACAAGTCCACAGATGTAGGCAAAATTCCCAGGGAGGTCTTGAAGGTCTTTTGGCTTTATTTCTAAAGGCACAAAAACTAAGTTACACAGGAGACTGAGCTGCACATACCAGAGTGTCTGTTTCAGTCAAGCTGTCATCTTGATTTTTAATCCAAGCAGATTTGACTTTTTCTAGAGCAGCCAATTCCATCTGCAAAAATTAGAATAATTAGTCATCACCATCCAAATAACTACCATTCTAACTGGTTCTCTTGGTCCCTCAGAAGCTTAAAATGCTTCCACTTAATTTGAAGATCTCATCAAAATCTTTGGAATTTCCATCTTCTAAGAAGTGTGTTTGGTGAAAACTAAGTGTCAGAAGGATCAGCTATTCTGTCATCATTAAATCAGTAGCACAGTGGAACTCAGAGCCCAGCAACTCTCATCTCTCGGACTCTCACAAGATGTCACAGGGAAGAGAAGATCAGCGTTTAGATGACTTTGTATGGGCCCCGCAAGGCCTCTAACTCTGGGGACAGTAAATGCCCTCGGAGGACATCCGGGGCCTCTTCTGCTTCTCAGAAGTTGCTGGGAAGGGAAATCTTACAGTTCAGGTCTTTGACTTTGAGACTAAAGACATCCATGGTAGCCAAATTTATTTTGCTTGGTAGAAACATCTACAGACCCCTCAAGATAAATGAATAAACTAAGCAAAACACACCCAATGCTACGCCATTTAGGTGTGAAATAATTCTCCCTCTGTCCCCAACTCTTTTTTTAAAAAAAAATTTTTTTTTCAACGTTTATTTATTTTTGGGACAGAGAGAGACAGAGCATGAACGGGGGAGGGGCAGAGAGAGAGGGAGACACAGAATCGGAAACAGGCTCCAGGCTCTGAGCCATCAGCTCAGAGCCTGACGCGGGGCTTGAACTCCCGGACCGCGAGATCGTGACCTGGCTGAAGTCGGATGCTCAACCGACTGCGCCACCCAGGCGCCCCAACCCTAACTCTTATTAGCGTTTTTCATAAACATTAAAAATTTACTTTGTAAATAACTGACACATAGAACTATATTTTTCGTATTTGCTAACATTGTTTCTGGCTGTGCAGATGTCTACGTAAAAGTCACAAGAGTTTGAGCATTGTTGTGGGTCTTAGATGTAGGGAAGGTACTGGCCTTAGTGAATGTTTTTGGAAACCAGAGAGTTAGGAAAGATCAAAGATATCCTACCTTCTCCCAATCACTCAAATTCCTTCCTCTGAGTAAATTAAATAGTACTGAGAAACACTGGGCTTATAAATTCAAGGGGGTACTTGGAAAACTAATGAACAACTATAGCAAATGTAGGCCCTGTGTCATATTCTATCTATACCATATGGTTTCTCTACCTCAGCCCTGCTGACATTTTGGCCAGATCCTTCTTTGTTGTGGGGGATGTGTCCTGTGCATAGCAGGATGTTAAACAGCATCCCTGGCCTCTACCCACTAAGTGCCAGCAGCAGCACCCCCAACCCCTCAAGTTGTGACAATCAAAACTGTCTCTGGTCGTTGCCAGCGCCAAATGTTCCTTGAGAAGGAGGCAAAAACCACCCCTGGTTGGGAGGCACTGCTCTAAACCATCTGCAAGACTAACCAACATACTTTAACTAGACCTTGTGACCCCACATCTTGAGATGGTTTGGCTCAGAACCAAACATAATAGTTTGCCTCAGATTGCAAGCTAGTTCATTACATTGTCTATATGAAGAACCAATGTTAACAGAGTCCAGAATCATGGGAAAGTCCTGGTTAGATTTAAGACTAAAGATGATTTCACTCAGTTTTGGATTTCAGTATCACAAATGAATTAAACACATTTAAAGAGAATGAACTGGGGCAATAACACCATTCTGCTGAAGGGTTTTAAAGTAGCATGTCAAGCCCTGGGACAAGTACAGAATTGTTTCCACAGTGAAGCTGCAACAACTTTCACTTGGCCTGGGGTTAAGGGGAACCTGCTGGCTATTCATGGACTCTTCTAGATGTTCCAAGCAGTCCCACTAGGAGCAAACTCCCAATTCTCCAAATTTCTGTTTTTGCTCCTATAAATATGAAGGGCTTTTCTCACCCCAGAACCCTGGAACACAGCCGTGCAGCAGCTGTGTCTAATTGGATAGCACTGGAGGCAGATGCTACCAGTCCAAAGTACTGTGCCCACGGGGCAATGTTGGTGTTACAGGGAGGGTACATGCTCCTGTGAGGGGGGCAGAGTGGGGAAGTATTTAGGCTCTCATTTGTATGAAGTACTAGTCTCTAACACCGTTATTTACAGTGCAATGGAAATAGCAACTTTTAGCAGCAGGAAGTCTCGGCTGAAAGGCTGTATCTCTCGACCTCCCTGACTGAAGCACTGTCAGGGTCTATTGTTATTAGCCTGGAAAACCAAATTCTGCTGCTACTGTGTACTCAAGTCCTGGGAAAGCTAACAACTGTAATAATTTGTATCAGCAGAAATTCCTTCTGGTTTTAGTGATACACTGAATCCTCCGAAACTGGGGAACAAAAAAGAATATTAAGAAAAACAAATAACAATGCTAGGAAATCAGAAAGAGAGGATAAAAGTTGGGCAGCATGTGCATACCTGCCTATATATGCGTAATCTCAGTATTTTTTTTCCTACTATATTTGGAGCTTCCCTGTAAAAGCATGGCCTTGCTATGTATTTCCCCAAGTGCCTTTCATACTAAAGGATCCCAGAGCTCTACATCCACATCAAGACACATGGAGCTCTTCAAAACAGAAATATCACAGAGAATCAGCAAAGCAAGTTTGAAATCTGGCCAACAGAGCCAGAGTTTGAAGGACTCGCTAAAAAGACATCGACATTCTAACAATTTCAGGAGACCAGAACCGAAATGGTTCTGAGACTATAATAAGAACAGCAACAGCAGCCTCCGTTTGCCGCTTTGACTGCATACTTCCCACGTGGTGGGCCAACACATCTATCCGGCGAGCACATACCAGAGGATTTACCCGCATTCTCTCATGGTATCTTCACACTGCCCCACAAGGCATGTGCCTCTTGCAGGTACTCTGTAGACGAGGAAACCAAGGCCTGGCAACTGCCCCAGATCACACAGTCAGTGGAATGATGGAGTCAAGATTCAAACTCAGAGGTCTGACTCCAGAACACATGTTCTCAACTTCATTCCCCCCCCCCCCCCCCCCTGCCCAGAGAAAAGTTCTGCTTAGATAAGGGCCCTGAGGCCATCATATGGTAAAGACTGATACTCAGTTGACTTTTGAGCTAATTGAGCTAATTTTGAGCTAATTAGAGTTAGCTATGCTAACTCTAAGGCACCTGAGGCTCAGAGGATCGGTGCTTCTTCTCTCTAAACTGTGTTAGCCATACAACTGGGACTGAAGTAGAACTTACAGACAAGTTCTATCAACCAAGAAACACCTTCATTAGTATAAAATAATGTATTGATGTGATAACAACAATCCCTACCATTTATTGAGAATTCATTATATGTTAGGTGTTATGCTTAGTGTTTTGGGGGCATTATCTCAGTTAATAATTGCATTTTGTTACAGTATTCCTTGTTCCGCATTCCTAGGACACTATGAAACAGTTCTCCTTTGGCCAGGTGCCGGTTTTCTCTCTAGAAGGGTCATCCCTTGTATTTATATTTGAGACGGAATCTGGCTGTAGTGGCCAATGATCTGTCCATGTGGACACTGACCATTCAGGAGGGCCGTTTAGAAAGCCCATGAGAGAGAGCAGCTACAAGCCACAGAAATAGTAAGGTGAGGCCTCCTCAGCTCCAGATCAGAGTGCAAGGTCTTCAAATGGCATGCCAGAGGCTTCTCTGTGGAGGGATTCTCCTTGTGGGCTGCAGTTTTCCACCCCACATTTCTTCAGTAATGCCACCTGCTACCACTGTTCTAGGGCCAGATAGTGCCGGCTGTGCCTTCACTGGAAGAGGGATGAGGTGGGAGACAGCCCCACCTGGTGGCAGCAAGCAGTAAGGCAGCCCAAGAGCTGACCCATGAGCTGCCACAGGGTCTGCAGACACCTGGGACGGATGGCAGCCCTTCCACAGACACGGTACTTTTCAGGGGGTGGAGTACCTCACATATCATTTCTTCACAATTAATACCTATTCACAAGGTGAGTTTTGTATGCCCTCTGTTGAAGTGGAGCGAACAGAACTTAAAGGACTCAGTTTCTTAGATCTAAAGAAAAGACACTGGGCTTGCAACAGCACACCGTAAACGACACTAAAATGATGCACAACATCTTCCCTTTAGCTGTAAATGAGAACAGCTTCGTCGGGCCTGAGGTAGATACAGCATCAACCCAGGCTCCAACCCCTGATCCACTGCTAGGGGAGCCTTCCCAAGTAGGAACAGAGCATGGTCCAGGGTGATGCTGGCCTCCCGTGGTGCTACAGCAGACAGAAACTTTTTCCTTTCGGTCATCAGGCAAAATGGAAATCTACCTGCTAAATTCCTAATTCTTTGAGGGCACTGCCCCCCTCTAGGAATAAAGCCTATGTAAGTGGGCTTCCTGCCTCTTTACGTTCTTTACCTAGGCTGGAAAGCAGAACTGCTTAACACTGGCAGGATGCCACACTCCCAGCTACCATGTTACAGATGTCGAGAGAGAAATCTGAGGCGCTGTGTGTTCTGGGAAGGAAGGCTCCAAGTCGTGGTAGGAACTGACCAAAAAAGAACACCCAAACAGCCACAGCAATGCCCACAAAGAACCAAGCTCCCAGCTAGGACTCTGATGAGGACACCCAAGGTCGACACAAGATAAGACTGCTCTTCTAAGGTCACAAAACGAGCCAAGAGCAGAGTGCTCAGAGTGTTAAGCCCCAACACTCCCCTGGTCCCTCTCCCCAACCCCCATATCCGTCGGTCTTGCTCACAGGGCTGGTGGTGTCTTTGCTGAGGCTACCCTTGCTGTTGAGGCTGCCAATCTCCGTCTGTGAGCTGGACTGCGACATCCCCTCAAAGAAGGGCCTGCGGCAAAGAAGCACAGCCAGGGTCAGTGGCCACCGGGGCCCGGAGCAGCAGCCTGTGGAAGGTTGGGTAGCGATGCGGTGTTCAAGAAAGATCAACAACCCGGGCTTGAAGGATGCCCGCTGAGGAATGACACAGCAGAGTGGACAAGGAGGGCCTGGACCAAAGGACTTCAGGAAAGTCCTGTCAGGACTTTTGCCAGCTAGAGGCAAAAACAGTGATCCTTATCCAGACAGCTGGAGGTTCAACAGGGTGAGGAGCCAAACTCCTTGGTAATGGAGGGGAAGTGAGGGAGGGGGCCTAGGAGACTGTGCTGGCTTAGGAAGGAGATATGCAGGGAGACAATTCGATAGAAGAGGTTTGGGCCTCACTTGAGCTTGGGCTTTGGAGTGCTAAGGATGCTCTCCGTCTCTTCCATTTCAGGGCCACTGTCGCTGGGATTGTACATCTCCAGACTATCATACAGTTCATCCAAGTCCTCTTCTACCTCTCGTATCTGCTCTCGGGATACGTGTTCCAGCCCGAAGCCTACCTGTGGGGGACAAAAAGCTTTGAGTTTGGGGTTACCTCTATTAACAACTATGGTAGATGCATAACTCTTTCCTCCTGGACAGGTACCAACTGGCCTCCTTAACTAGTCGTCCTTAAGGGGCAATGCCATAGCTTCGCATGCATCGGGGTAAACTTAGTGTCCTTTCTGTGATCTAATCCTGAGAGCAGGGATGTGGTGAGGCCACCTTTCCCTTTCAGTGCCTCCCTACCACTCCACACTATGGGCCTGGCATGAGAAGAAAAGTACAAGTGCTAATGTACTTCTGCCAAAGCATGGGCACAAGAAAACCCAGAGGACTGTGACTCTGTGCAGGGCGGTTCTATTTTCCAGGAGCCCACAGAAGGACAAAGACACCTCAAGACAATTTTCTTCCCCATCTCTTTCCAGTCCATTCAGAAGAGAAGCCTGTGAAAACTGGCACCAGGCCGGTCAGAGCCCAGGGAGGACACGGCATCTCTAGTTTTTATTTTAAGTTTACTTATTTATTTTGAGAGAGAGAGTGCAAGCATAAGTGGGGGAGGGGCAGATAGAGAATCCCGAGCAGGCTCCTACACTGACAGTGCAGAGCCCAACTTGGGGCTCAATCCCACAAACTAGAGCTGACCACTGAGGACGCCCCTACCTCACAGGCTGTTGCTCACAATGTTCCCCGTCCAATAGGAGGGAAAATTCAACAACAACAACTAGATTTGTTACTGGCACCCCATAGCAGAGGCGTGGTATTAAACAACAGTTGAGTATAACCACGCTACCCTTGCTTCCAGGTACCGTGAAACTTTGGGTGCTACATGGAAAGCTTTCCTTTCTCTTTTCAAGTAGCTTAAAGCCCTTCTTTAGCTATGTTCTCACTTGGGGGTCCTGCAATCCTGACTCCTAGTGGCAGGAAAGAGCACACCCCAGGAACGACGGTGAAACTCAGGGGATTCTTCTACTCACCATCAACCTCGGGAGTAAGGGGTCGTACCTCATCTGAAACTTTAAACCGCTTCAGGAGGGCCACAAACTTCTGTTTGATGTTAGGTTGCTGTAGGGACAAATTGCACAATAATTCTCAAACAATACCCATTTGTGGACTGATCAAGTGAAGTCAACAGAGTGATCCAGAGCCCGCTTTTGTAAAGAGCTGTGGGAGGACACGAAGACGGGAAGACAGTTTCTCCCCTCTGGCACATAAAACCCACCAGGGAAGCAGGCGTGAGCATTTAATGCTGGGGCAGTTCCCAGGGCTGTGGGCATAGATGGAAGGAGGGCTCATCTCTCCCTAGGGCCCTCCACCACCCACACATCTCCAGCTCATCCATTTCTCCAGTCCTTCAGATCCATGGTGCTGCTTGGTGATTTCCACCTGCATATACAGGCACCTCAAACCCAGCATTTCCAAGAATTCATCACCTTCTCCCTGTGTTCCTATCCAGGGTACCATTACCCCTCACTGATTGTAGTCTGAACCTCGAGTCTCTCCCCTCCCCTTTCTCCTCACAGCCGAGTGTTCACTAACTCCTATGCTCTTTTTCATCTGTAACACCACTGCTTTCCTCCAGGACTTTTTGTCTCCACAACTCTGTGGGATCACCGCAATGGCCTTTGACCGACACTCCCCCAACCCTCACGCTCCCGGCCAGTTTCCAGTCTTGTTCTCTCCAGAGTCCATAGTGATTATCACAAATGCAAATCTAATGTTACTCTCCCCAAATTAGAGGTCTTCACTGGTCCCCAGTGCCCAGGGAACGAGCTGCAGCATCGGGCCCATGTGCGTCTGAAGGCTGCTCTGCCGGTCTCTAGCCTCCATCACCAACCAACACCCCACACCAGCATTCAAGTGGAAACTGCTTATAGTTCTGTAAGGAATGGCATGCTGCTGTACCCCTCTGGGCCTTTACACACGGTACCTTCTGCCCTGACTAAACATTCTCCCCCAATCCACTTGGCGAATCTCTGTTTATCCTTAGAAACCCATCTCTCTGCATCCGGTCTGTGAAGCTCTCTTGGCACTTCTGCTCAGAGTCGGTCACTTTCCCCTTAGTGCCATCGCTGTCCCTTACACCAAACTCTATCTTCTAGCCCCTACTCTACTATGTCGCAGCCACTTGTTTAGACGTCGTTTGTGTCTAGACACTGTGACCTCCTTGATGGTATGGACGAGCCCTTTCTTATCTCAATGTCTCAAACTCCAGGCACAGTGATGAGCTTGGGGTCTTAAGTACTTCCTGACTGAATGATAGACTTGCCATCTGGGGACGGAAGAGACTAACTTGCAAGTAAGGCTGAGCCAGGCCTTCAAGAAAAAGCAGGGGCTCCAAAGGTAGAAAGGGCATCCACAGCAGAGAAAAAACAAACAAACAGCAAGTCAATTAGTGTGTCTAGAACAAAGTATTCTTGGTAGGGAGAGAAGAGTGCATGTGTACAAAAGGAGACAGAAACTAAAGAACTGCTACTAAGTCTCTGGTAATCTGACTGGAAAGCGCCTGGAGCTAAAAAAATAAAATAAAAACAACAACCTTTGAGGTAGAGGCTATTAATAGGAGCACTGAACTCTGGTCATATAACAGGGTAAAGCTGGTTCATAGGAGACCACAGGGAGAGGGGATTTATAAAGCTCCAGGAGGCATCCTATGGGAAGAAAGTAGGACCTCTCTTTGGTTACAGAGCAGGAAAAAGAAAAACTTAACAGAAGGAGGTACAACACAGAGTGATCCTCCAGTCTCTTCCCATTGTGAGTACAACGATACAAGATGTCTAAGGCTCTGGGGACATGCCTTATCCAGGTCATTTTGGAGTGCCAATCAAGGATTAGATACCTGAGGACAATGAAGCAGTTCTCACACTCTCTAGTCATTATTCAACGGGGGAAATCAAGACCATAGTCTTGAGAATTTACATTTAAGCCCAATGATACCTCAGGAGGCATGGAGATGACAGTGTTGTTTCATGGTGAATGCCAGGTTTAGATACAACACATCTGGAAGGTCTGGCCTACATTTAGTTCATTCCTGAAGGTGACAGGAATCTCTGTTCTTGGGGTCCCTAGGCTAGCTCTGTACTAGAGAATCAGGATGTGTCAGGAAAAATGAAACTGAGTTTCTAGCACTTTGACTCTCCCACACTTTAGCACAGGAACTCCAGAATCAGTCAAAGTTAATTTAGACCAAGAAACAGACTCTTAACTATAGCTATAGAACAAACGGCTGGTTACCAGTGGGAAGGTGGGTGGGGGATGGCTGAAATAGGTGAAGGGGATTAAGAGTACACTTATCATGATGAACTCTGAGTAATTTAGAGAATTGTTGAATTACCATGCTGTACACCTGAAACTAATGTAACAGTATGTTAACTATACTGGAAATTAAATTAAATTAAATTAAAAAAAAAAACCACCACCAAGGTTAACCTAGAAATCCAGGTATTAAATGTCTCAGTCCAGGACTCTTAATTTCACCAAAATAGTGACTCTTGAGGAATCTTATGTAGGAGACACAATTCAAAGGCATTTGGCCTCTAAGGTTATGGATCCATTAAGGATCCAAATATATCCAATGTATATATATCCAGTGTGTGTGTGTGTGTGTGTGTGTGTGTGTGTGTGTGTGTGTGTGTGAGAGAGAGAGAGAGAGAGAGAGAGAGAGAGAGAGAATATCTGTATCTATATCTATATGTCTGTATCTCTCCAACTATATCCAATGGAATTAGACCTTACCAATTGCTTACAGTTCTAAGCACTAGCTTATTATTTCTGGGTTAAAATGATTAAAAATTTGATACCCCTAGAGAAGACTGGGTCTGTCTATGTGGTAGGTAGGACGTAATTTGAAGTAACCTCCTTGAGAGGGAACATGGGGTGTCTGAGGTGTTCTGCTTCTCGATAAAGCATTTTCTGCTCTAAAGTCTAAAACAGGGTTTCTCAACCTATTTTCTATCCTGACATAACCTGAAAAATATAACACACTCCCATAAGTAACACTGCTTCTCTACAACAGTGACTTTTAATTAGGTAGTGGTGGGGGTGGGGTGGGGTGGGGGAGGAGGAGGAGGAGATAGAGGGGTATACCAGAACCTTCAGGGAATGGCCATGTGCAGATTTTTAAAAAGACTCCAGAAGGTTTCAATATACCACTCTCATCCTACCTCCAAATTGAAAATCTCAGGTAAACATTCCCCAGACCTTCGAGGCTCACCCTTGTGATGGCAGAGGTTGAGGTTAGTTTCCTCCGGGTCTTCTTTACTTTCCGTAGATCCTCATCTTCATAAAACAGGTCCTAAGTGGGGAAAGGCATGGAATGAAGTTAGGAAACCCCAGGAGGGTCTGGAATTATTTCTCGAGACACTACATGTGAGGGGCTGTGGAAAGTTACCTGCCCGTGCAATGGATCATCACTGCCTTCCTGTTCTGATGAGAAACTCTCCTCCTCTTCCTCAGAATAATTGTCAATATCAGGAGAACGATCTGGAAAGAGACACCTTAGTAAGACAACCTTGAAGTGTGAAGATCTGGCCTAAGAGAATTTGGTTGGCTGGAATCAGGGCTCTCGTCAGGCGGAAATAGGTCTGGGGGAGAGGCGAGGGCCACAGCCACGGTAAGCCATGTTTTATTTTGAGGGATCTCTAAACTTCTCTTTCACAAGAACATTTTAGGCCCCATCAAGTTCAGCTTTCCCAGGATGGGGAACAGGTGATGGGCTTGTTCTTGACCCACAGGGCCTCCAGATACCACATACATCTTACCAGACAGCTTGGATTTGATTCCTTCATGGTCAATGGGCTGGCTGGACAGAGAGTAGATCTTTATTTCTGCCACAGGCACAGAGACATCCTTCACGTTACTGTGCAGGCCAAGCACCAGAGCGCCTTCATTAGGGTGCTGCATCACCTGAGACCACAGGGCAGTAATGCAAATGCCTTACTAGGGGAGGTGAGTTGTCCATTTTGATAAATCCAAATGGATGTGCAAGCCGATGGGAATGACATTCTGCTAATACATTTTCTTTCTCACTATCTTTCAAATCCAGACCTACTTTTCCCCCATTGCCTTCAAACTCTTACTTGAAAATTATCTCCAGAAGTGCCAGTCACTGGTCAGGCCTTGTGCTTAAAAGAAAATCGAGGCTCGAGCCTGAAAATGATGGCTAATCTCTGGGACTACATTTTAGTTTTAGTCCTTGACAGAGAACTAGTTCTCCAGGCTGGGGCCGGCCTGCAGATGGTGATCACCTGTGTCTGGCAACGGGAAAAACGATCTATAGTACCTGAGAAAACACAGGTGGGGAAATATGGCATCCATAATACTTCACTCCCCATAGTCCCTCATACTGATTCAAAACCTGAAGAGGAAAGATAGATGGGCTGCCACGATCTCATATATTCTATTTATTAAGGTCACAGAAACTTTCCTATTTAATGTACTAAAGCACAGACATAAGTTTTTGGTTTTTTTAAGTTTATTTATTTATTTTGAGAGAGAGAAAGAGTGAGTGAGCAGGGGAGGGGCAGAGAGAGAGGGAGAGAGAGAGAGAAAGAATCCCAAGCAGGCTTCATACCATCAGTACAGAGCCTGATGTGGGGCTCGAACTCATGAACTGTGAGATCATGATCTGAGCTGAAACCAAGGGCTGGGCGTTTAACTGACGGAGTCACCCAGACGCCCCCAGACCTAAGTTTTAAAACTGACTGTGGGCCAGCTACACAGGAGCTGGGAGCATGGCAGCCGCAGAGCTCTGCACAGGGGGAAGACCTCTCCATGCCAGCCATGCAGGGTGTTTCATGAGAATGGAAGAATGGGAGGCCACTAGATCCTGACGTCATGCACATCATCAACTATTTCCAAACAGCAGGATTTGAGGAGCAAACTAGTGCTTTCTGGGAACAGGAAATTGATGGAAAATCCCTGCTACTGATGACAAGAAATGATGTACTGATAGGACCTCAGTTTTTAAAAGGGGGGCCTGCTCTCAAAATCTACCAGTATCGGGGTGCCTGGGTGGCTCAGTTGGTTGAGCGTCCGACTTCGGCTCAGGTCATGATCTTGCAGTCCGTGAGTTCAAGCCCCGCGTCGGGCTCTGTGCTGACAGCTCAGAGCCCGGAGCCTGTTTCAGATTCTGTGTCTTCTCTCTCTGACCCTCCCCCATTAATCCTCTGTCTCTCTCTCTCTCAAAAATAAATAAATGTTAAAAAAAAAAATTAAAAAAAAAATAAACAAGAAAATCTACCAGTATCATGTAAAACCTCTGCTGACAAAGCATTTAAAGAACAACTCTTCATAGTACAAACTGGGGTCTTAGACCTCAAAAAACATACTGACATAATTTAGTTTCATGTGATAAAACTTAAAAAAAAAGATTTGTTTATTTTTTAGATAGAGCGTGAGTGGGGTAGAGGGACAGAGAGAGAGAGAGAGAGCAAGAATCTCAAACAGGCTCCATGCTCAGTGAGGAGACTGATGCAGACCTTGATCCCACGACCCCGGGATCTGACCTGAGCCGAAATCAAGAGTTGGACGCTCAACTGACTGAGCCACCCAGGCACCCCTCATGTGATGAAACTTTGTAAACAGAATACATCCATGTGTAGATGTGAAGAATTTCAGTCAAATGAAATGTCTTGGGCGAACTAGGCAATCCATCAGCTGACCTGAATTCAACCAGGAGGAACAAGGATAACTTGTGGACAGGATGGTTTTCCTTGTGGAGCTTGTCAAAGAGAGTCATCTTTGACATGACTGGACCTCCCTCCCCACTAAAGGGATTTTCTTCACAGACTGCTTTTCCAAAATCTTTGAAAAAGGATTGAATTGAATGATCTTTTGGTTTCAGATGTAGGGAGATTAAAAACAAGAAAACTTGGAAAGGGGAAAAAGAGAGACTGCTGTCTCCCTTGAATTCCTCTTCTTCTTAGAGCTTGTATTATTTGGATGGAATTGTTGACACTACTTTTTATAGAGGCTCCTCCACTTGACCTTATTAAGGTTTTTGTTTTTTTTTTAAGTTCTTTTTAACATTTATTTATTTTTGAGAGACAGAGAGAGACAGAGCAAGAGTGGGGGAGGGTCAGAGACAGAGAGGGAGACACCGAATCTGAAACAGGCTCCAGGCTCTGAGCTGTCAGCACAGAGCCTGACGCGGGGCTTGAACTCACGAACCGCGAAATCATGACCTGAGCCGAAGTCGGACGCTCAACCGACGGAGCCACCCAGGCACCCCAAGGTTTTGCTGGGCTATATTGTGATGTTTGAAATGAACATGCTTCATGGCCCCTACAGGTGGAACCTCTGAAAAGAGAAAATCTGTTGTGTCTTGGAGATATCCATCCATATTCAGCTTTTTTCACCGGGGATAATGGTATTTTCTGTATAGATTTACTCTCAAATTGGCTTTTTGTTTCCACAGAAGAAAACACTTTTTCACTTTATGGTTGGTATCTACACTAATTTTTTTCTGAAGGAATTTGCCAAAAGTTATAGATCCAAAAGCCTTGTTACTAGTATAAATATTTATAAATATATATTCTTCATGATGGTGTATTATTTTTTTGATTGCTCTGATGCTTTGATTTTTGATTTGAGAACCTGTTTTTAAGAACTTGAAAAAGCAGTCTTGCTACATCTCTGTTCAGAGACATTTGTTTGAATCTCCATGTGTCAATGCCTTACTGAATTGGTGCTTTGTCGTTGCAATAAAGCATTGCTTCAGTTTAAAATAAATAATAAAAAAATAAAATGTGGCCCCCTTTTTTTCCCCTTTGTCAGGGTTAAGAGGATTTATCTGGCACATAAGGGAACTACACAAATGAGCAAACATATTGAAGATAATGGGAGCCTGCTTTCATCCTGCTGGAGGAGGGAATCAGAACAATGGACAGGGGAAAGGCAAGCATAAGCCCAATGGTGTTGGGATGGAATTGATTGGAATGTGTGAGCTCATGATCAGACAGACAGACAGACAGGGAAACAGGTATGACATGTGTGTGGTGTGTATGTATGTATGTATGTATGAGAGCATAAGCACATATGAAGATACATTTCCTAGCTCTGTCTGTTCAGGGGGAGTAGAAGCAATGACACTCCAGCTAGGAAAATAACTCTTAATAGTCATGGAACCCATTTAGAAACCAATGGTTTCTAAATACTATTCTCCACCAAAAGGAACCAGGACTCTTTGGAGAATCAGTTCACTCCAAGGCTGGGTCAGGGAAAGTACAAGATGCTATTTTGTACCAGAAAGTAAAGAAGTGTATAAAGAATGATGGCACATATCAAAAAAGATATAGGGACTAGCTTGGAGGGGTTCGCACTGGCCAAATCTGAGATAATTTAAGCATGAAAAAAAAAAGATAGTAACAGATTGAACCCCACTGAAGCAAACAGGAATCCACAGGTCCATAACTAATACATATAAGTGAAATGATCAATAAATGGGGAAGAAGAGAAAGCTCTGCCTTACAATAGAAAGTGAATTAATACATACAGCAGGAATGATGGGATTAGAAATTCACTGGCAAGCACCAAAGTAATAATTGATCCAGGCAAGAATCACTAATAGATGCTAAAACTAGTTGAAGATATGATGAGAAAAAAGGTTTGTTATACTGTCTCAAAACATCTCCCTATAAAATATTGTTTTAAATTGGGAAATACAAAAAAAAGTGTTAATTTAGGTTGGAAATCCTGGCAGACATCATCTAAACAAGCAATAAAAGTTAACCTCGCCATGGGGCGCCTGGGTGGCGCAGTCGGTTAAGCGTCCGACTTCAGCCAGGTCACGATCTCGCGGTCCGTGAGTTCGAGCCCCGCGTCGGGCTCTGGGCTAATGGCTCAGAGCCTGGAGCCTGTTTCCGATTCTGTGTCTCCCTCTCTCTCTGCCCCTCCCCCGTTCATGCTCTGTCTCTCTCTGTCCCAAAAATAAATAAACGTTGAAAAAAAAAAAAAATTAAAAAAAAAAAAAAAAAAGTTAACCTCGCCAGAAATGGAACAAATTGACATGGAGCATTGCCTGTGTAGCACTTAGAAGAACACGGCATTACTTCTGTGGTAGTTCTGACAAAAATGCATAAGCTGAATCTAATCTTTAGAAAACATCAGACAAACCCAAACTGAGAAACATTCAACGAGGTAACTAGCCTGTACTCTTTTTTTTTTTTTTTCCTTCCTTCCTTCCTTCCCTTCCTTAAGTTTATTTACTGAGAGGGAGAGAGGATCCGAAGCGGGCTCTGTGCTGATGGCAGAGAGCCTGACGTAAGGCTCAAAGTCACGAGCCGTGAGAACATGACCTGAGCTGAAGTTGGACACCCAACTGACTGAGCCACCCAGGTGCCTCTAGCCTGTACTCTTAAAAAAAGCCAAAGGAATGAAAGACAAGGAAAATCTGAGGGACTGTTGAAAATTGAAGGAGACTAAAAAGGCAAGACAATTAAATGAACACTATCCCAGATTAAATCCTGGGCCTGTAATGGATATTATCGAGACACTTGGCACAATCTGAGCGGGGGCCGTGGGCTGGATGATGATCCTATATCCGTGTTGATGTCCTGACCTTTATGGCGGGCATGATGCTGACTACACAGGAGAGTATTCTTATTTTTAAGAAATTAACATAGTACGACATTAACGTGTAGTAGGGCATCATGTCTGCAACTTACTCTCAGTGGTTCAGAAAAGAAAATAATATGCATAAATGTTTATATATAGAGAGAAAAATAAGGCAAATGTGGTAGTATGTTAGCACTGAAGAATCTGAGTGCAGGGTATATGGGCATTCTTTACACTACTCTTACAATTTTTCTGTAAGTTTGAATTTTCTTTGAAACTTAAAGAAAAACATTTTGTGAGGGAGAAATTACTTGGGATAAAAAGAACAATTACTGGGGCGCCTGGGTGGCTCAGTCGGTTAAGCGTCCGACTTCAGCTCAGGTCACGATCTCACGGTCCGTGAGTTTGAGCCCCTGCATCGGGCTCTGTGCTGACAGCTCAGAGCCTGGAGCCTGCTTCGGATTCTGTGTCTCCTTCTCTCTCTGCCTCTCCCCCATTCATGCTGTCTCTCTCTGTCTCAAAAATAAATAAAAACGTTAAAAAAAAAATTGAAAAAAAAAAAAGAACAATTACTTGGGATATCCTGAATTTCCAAGTAAAATAAAATGAAACACCCAGCCACTAGGCTGGCAAAATCATTTGCTAGCAGGCTCAACTGGCTGGGCCTGGTGTGCCTCATAAACTCTTGGACTTAAAGACTGGAGACTGTGCCCCCTCACCTCTGCCATGTTGATAAGTCCCACAGCCAGGGTCTTATAGCCCAAGATGGTCCGGTTCTTGTAACGCTTTCTCCTTTGCAACATGATCTGTAGCTTGTTGGCATCTCGCTTCAGGAAATGAGGGTACTGCCAAGTACAAAAGAGTCAAGCATCGTTAATGAGCTCCTGGGCCCTTGGGTTCTGGTCCTGTTGGAGGATATGCAATCCTTCCGTGCTTCACTATCTCCTGTCTGTACAAGGGGGCTGCGTGGGGGGAATCAGGGGTGAAGGAGACACCATTAAGTTGCCGCTGAGGCTTCGATTCTCCTTGGTGCCTCATTTCCATTCTGTAGCTCTGTGGTACACACGTGTTCAGAACTTTGCCTCTTTCTTTGCCAAGTGATCAAATGTTTTCTCCATATGCTTCAATTTGGGATCCTGGGATTGTGATGAGAGAGAGAGACATACTAAAGAGGCATAAGGAGAAGGGAAGGAATTGAGATTACAACATGGGGGCAGAATGAGACTGAAGGGGACACACTCAGCTGGAGTGTGTGCCGCAGATTACTAAGGAGAGGTAACGGGGCTGAGCGAGATTGGGTGGGGGACCAACAGCCTTATCCAAGGAAAGGGAAAAAAAAGAACTCGGGTCTCAGCATCCTCACTGTGGCTGGCTGAGTGACTGCTTCAGTCCTCCAGGCTAGCCACAGAAGCTCAATTCATTGGGTAACTTTCATTCATTGGGCTGTGGCTGCTCTGGGATAGAAAAATCTCCAGACTGCAGGACTACCTGGGGACTAGACTAGACATTAGTGACCTAAGATTCAGTAGCTTCTCACCTGAAGGGAGAAGGTTAATTGGAGTTCTGTTTCCACAAGTCCACTAGCTGGAAGGATGATCTCGTTGGAGCGAAGAATCCTTTTTGAACCCTGAAACCAAAAAAAAAAAAAAAAAAAAAGGTCAAATCTGTGTCATCAAAAATCAGACCAAAAGAAATACTAAGTTTGCAAACAACTTTTAAACTCTACAAACATTCTTACCAAATATTTTATCGGTTTTTATATACTCATTAAAATCAAGCCATACCAGAAGTATGATTTTACATGTATTATGTTGTATGTTCATAAAAGATTTTCACATAAAAGTGGTTTATTTTTGGACGTGACTTTTCCAACATTCCCCAGAAGAGTCAGGGAGGTAGCAGCACCATGCTCACCTCTGCCTCCCTTCTTCCTCACAAATTGACACTTCACTTGCACTGTCTTGCCTCTTCACATGCTTTTTCTTTCTCTTCTTGGATGCTCATTTGTGCTTCTGCACACAGCTAAGGCACTCCCCTTTCAGGTCCCTGCTTAATGTTTTCCCAGGAACCTCTCCTTTCAGCTCCACCTCTTCCAGCCTAAGAATGGGTTAGATACTCCAGCATTTTTAGCTCTAAAGTTGGGCCCAACTATTCCTAAAGTGTAAAAAGAGATCAGCAGGAGGGCCTGAGGAATGCCAATAAATTTGTATAAATTACTTTTTCAAAAAAAATTGAGATTTAAAAACCATGAAATGTCTAGATCTTGAACACACAGGATCAATGAGTTGATAAATGCATATACCTACGTAACCCACATCTGCCTCAAGATATGCAACATTTCCGGGGTGTCTGGGCAGCTCAGTCAGTTGAGTGTCTGACTCCTGATTTTGGCTCAGGTCATGATCCCAGGGTTGTGAGACTGAGCCCCATGTTGGGCTCTATGCTGAGCATGGATCCTGCTTGAGATTCTCTCTCGCTCTCTCTCTCTCTCTCTCTCCCCCCACTCCCTGGCTCATACTCTCTCTAAAATAAAAAATTAAAAAGAAAAAAGATGTACATTTCTATCGCTCCAGAAAAACTCTGTGATCCTGCCCAGACAATCCCACACTGCTCTCTCAGAGGCAAGCACTGTTCTGACTTCTTTCACCATAGGTTAGTTTTACCGATTCTAACATTCCATATAAATGGGGTCATACGGTATGCGCTATTCTGGTTGGGCTTCTTCAAACATCATCTTTGAGGTTCATACAGGGAGTTGCATACATTAGCAGTTCATTCCTTTTTATTGCCAAGTAGAATTCTATTCTACTGTTGCTGAACATTCACATTTGTGTTGTTTCCAGTTTTTGGCTACTGTGGCCAAAGCTGCCATTCTTGTTAGAAGTCTTCATAGACATATGCGTTACTTTTTCTAGGGCAAACACCTAAGAAAGGAATTGCTGGGTCTTAGGGTAGATGTATGCTTAACTTTATGAGAAATTGCCAGACCAGTTTCCAAAGTGTTGGTACCATTCCCACCCCAGCAGCAGTGTCTAAAAGCCCCAGTTGCTCCTTATCTTCACTAGCAGTTGGTGCGATCATGGATCCTAATGGGATTCATGGATTCTAATGGGTACGCACAGTGGAATATCACTGTGGTTACAATTTGCATTTCCCTGATGACTAATACTATTAAGCACATTTTCATTAGTTTATTGATCATTTGTAAATCTCCATGTAAATCTCTATGAGGTGCCTGGTCAAACATTTTCATCCAGGTTTTTTTATCTTGTTTTTGAGTTGTAAGAGTTTTTTAATTTATACAAGTCACTTGTCAGACATATGTATTGTAAATTATTTTCTTGTCTATTCAGTTTATTAATGGTATCTTTGGATGAAGTATTTAATTTTGACCAAGTCTACTTTATTATTTAATGGTTAATGCATTCTGGCTCCTATCTAAAAGATCTTTGCCTACTCCAAGACTGTGAAGTTACTCTGCCATGTTGGAGCAGATATTCTGCTGCTTCCTTGTAGAAATTTTATAATTTTGGGGCACTAGGTGGCTCAGTTGGTTAAGCCTCTGACTTCGGCTCAGGTCATGATCTCGCGGTCCATGGGTTCGAGCCCTGTGTTGGGCTCTATGCTGACAGCTCAGAGCCCGTAACCTGCTTCAGATTCTGCATCTCCCTCTCTCTCTAACCCTCCTACACTCACACTCTGTCACTCTCTCTCAAAAATAAACATTAAAAAAATTTTTTTTAAATTTTTATAATTTTAGTTTTTATATTTAGGTTTCTTATCCATTTCTAATTATTTTTAATTAGACTGAGCCACCTAGGCGTCCCTCCGTTTCTAATTTTTAAAAAATATTTTTATTTATTTTTGAGAGAGAACGAGAGAGAGAGAGAGAGAGAGAGAGCGAGCATATGAGCTGTGCTGACAGCAGAGAGCCCAATGTGGAGCTAGAACTCGTGAACTGTGAGAGCATGAGCTGAGCTCAGGTGGGGACACTTAACCAACTGAGCCACCCAAGCACTCCTAACTTGCTTTTACAAAATGCAAATTTTGCTTAATGCAGGAAGGAAAATCTAAATACAATATTTCAGAATGTTTTTGTAACTAGAATAGAATTGTAATTAGAATAGTTTTGTAACTAGAATAGAATACCAATTAAAATAACAAAGGAAATTCTGCCTTGTCTGTTAGAAAACACTTTTTGTAGTAACCGCTATTACAAACAAGAATCTTGACAAAGTTTTCACCTGAGTTCATTGATTTTTAAAATCTCTGTAAAATGAATCTCAGAAACGCTGAGAGAATTCAGAATGTGGCTTATATATAGTGGTGGTTTCAACAAAAGGTAGGAAACATTTGGCAATATTTAGAGGTATTTTTGGTTGTTATAACTGGGGTGGTATCTGTGTGTATGTGAGTTATTTCTAGAGCGTAGAGGTCAAGGTTGTTGCTGACCATCCTATGATGTACAGAGCAGACCCCACAACACAATGATCTGGCCCAAATGTCTAGAGTGCTGCTGCTGAGAAACACTGTTCTAGCTGAAACCTCACCTCCACTGAGGACATGCTTCTTGGGTAGTTCTCTCAAACGGTGGCTGCTTTTCTCCTATAATGCGTACACTTGGCTTGGAGATGAGGAAGATGTCCTCCTTATTTTCATCACCAGCTCTAGAACATTCTCCCTTCCACCTCGCCAAAAACCCTATTCTGAATTGATACCCTCAGTTCATACGACCCTCTATTCCCTGCTGTGGCTGGGATCTTTAACTGTAGTCATTTCTGCTTATTTCTTGATTTCAGCTCCTCACTCACTGTTCCTTTCCCTGGTACTATCTCAGCCATAACTCTCTATGGTTTCAATATATGCTCTTTCCAACATCTTGGCTGCCTCAATCTCATAATCCCTCTCTTTCAATGATCTTGTCCTCACACTTGTCTTAGCTACTCACCCACATGATCACATGCTGAATCTTATCATTACCAATAATTACAAGCAATATCTAATCTCAGTTTCATGTACCCCACTCTCTGATTACACCTATCTTTTCAGCTCATTCTCTCTGGTTTGTCAACAATAATTCTTCTGCCAGGGCCTATGATCCAAAGATCCTTCCATTGTTTCCATTTTCCTCATGGCCCTGCTGTCCCTCTTTCCTCCTTACCCAGCTTAAATGCCACAGTCAATCTTTATAAATAAATATGTTCTTGCACACACTCTGTTGCTAGTCTGCCATAGTCATTTGGTAAATTACAACTCTGTTGAAGTCCAACTGCACTAGCTGAACATGCCCAGAAGGAATCATATAATCAGGCGGCCTGGTCTGTCTTTAATACATGTCCCCGAATCTGTAGTGGGCTGACAAGACAGTCTGGCAATTACTCTGTATTTTCCCAAGTCTTTCCCCTTTTCTGCTCTGCTTGATGATGCATTTTTCCTCAAACCCCTAACACCTCCTAACCTCTCCTCACTTTAGTTGATAACCTTTATTCCTACTTAGCTGAGAAGATGGAAGCACTAGGAAAAGGGCTCCCACAACTCCCAGCACACTTACCTACTTAGCACATTTGTGCTCATGTCCCCTCCGACCCTCCTGTTATACAGATGGAGGCCCTACTCCCATCTGAAGTCAACCACTGCACTTGGGCACCAGAGCTCATCCCCCCTCACCTGCTCAGATGCTCTTCTACCCAGTCTTTCAGGTCCTACATAATCAACCTTCCTCTTTATTCTGGATCATTTCTATTAGCAAACATGTTGTTATCTCTCTGATCTTAAAACAAAACAACAACCCCCAAAAACCCTCTCTTGTCACCATGTGCCCTGCTGGCTACCAACCCCTATCTCGCCTTCCCTTAGCAAACTCAAGAGCTGTCGATTTTTGCTCTCCTGAAGTCCTCTGCTTTCATTTTTCTTGTAAATGCATTCCAGTCAACCTTCCTATCTCCACCATCCCACCAAAAATGCTACTGACAAGGTCTCAAATAACCTTCACTTTAAAGAACCTGATGACCCATTCTCATCTCCTTGGGCTTATCTGCGCCTTTTGAGAGTCACTCTTGACTTCCAGCAACACTTCCTTCATCTGGCTTCCAGGATCCCATACTCTCTTTGATCTCCTCTTATCCTCTGGCTGCTCTCTCTTGGCTTCGATTTCCAGTCCTTCCTCTCCTCTCTGACTTCCTAATGCTGGAGTGCCTGGGGCCTTAATCCTTAGACTTGTTCTCTTCTCTGCAGTCACTCACTCCACTCCTAATTACCTCATCTAATCTTGAGGTCTTAATTAAATATACTCTCCAAATTATCTCTCTATCCCAGACCTCTCTCCTGGACTCTAAACCCATATATTCAATTATCTATTCAACATCTCCTCCTGCATGTTTAATAGGCATCTCAGACATAACACGATAAGCTGAGTTTTGGATCTTTCCCTTGAATCTGCTTTAGCCAGTCTTCTCCATCTCACTTAATGGCATTTCCACCCGCTAGTTGTTTAGGGAAAACCTCTGGCAGGGTGCCTGCCTGGCTCATTCTGTAGAGCATGTCGTTCTTGATCTTGGGGTTGTGACTTCAAGCACCATGTTGGGTGCAGAGATTGCTTAAATAAACTTTAAAAAGAAAAGAAAACAATCCGGTGCTACCCTCATCTCTTGCCTCAACCACTGTTATGGCCTATTAACAAACTGGTCTTCCTGATTCCTCTTCCCTACCTACAGTCTCTTCTCTATACAACAGCCACAGTGATCCCATCACTTCTTTGTTCAAAACCCTCCAACTCACACAGATCAAAAGCCAGAGACTTTGTAATTATCTGCACATATCCTGTTCCTCCCTTACTTTTTTTTTTTTAATGTTTATTTATTTTTGAGAGAGAGAGAGAGAGAGAGAGAGAGAGAGAGAGAGAGAGAGAGAGAGAGAGAACACAAGTGGTGGAGGGGAAGAGAAAGAGAGGATCCGACGTGGGCTCCATGCTGATTGCAGAGAGCCCGATGCAGGGCTCGAACTCACGAACCTTGAGATCATGAGCTGAAGTTGGACGCTTAACTGACTGAGCCACCCAAGCACCCCCACTACGCCTTACTTCTTTGACCTCACCTCCTTCTGCTTTTGTTCCTCTCCAGCCTCACTGGCCACCACTTCCTTCCTCTTGGTTCTGTCAGAAACATTCCTGCCTTGGGGCTTTGCTTTGCCTTTTCCCTCTGCCTAGAATGCTCTTTCTCCAGATATTGCATGGCTCCCTCCTTTCACCTTCAAAGTCTTTGCATAAATGTCATGTCTCAATGAGGCCTACCCTGACCACCCTAACTTCTCTCACCTCTGGCATGCTAGATCCCTTTATCTTATTTATTTCCTCACAGGACATATCTCCTTCCAATAGCAACAGCCCTTATTATTTGAACTCTCACTATCCAAATATGTGCTATAAATACTTGTAAAACTTTCTATCCCAATTGCATTATCTGAATTGCAAACCTGTTAAAACCAATCTGTGTGTGCAGGTAACAGGACATAGAGTACAGGGCAGTCCCGGGATCACAGTGAGCACTGGTGCTTTCAAAGCATGGTGCACTACTCTTCTCATCTTTCTCATCCTTCTCCAAAGATTTGCTCTTCATGGGCCACAGTACTTGCTTCTTCCAGGGCCTAGGGCACTACCTACTTGGGTCCAATTTCAGAATTATCTTTAGTACCTTTACATATCATCTTTAAGCTATATAACAGTACATCTTCATTTGCAGTATAGAAGCAAGACAATTTATATCTGAAACTACAATATCGTTACTTATAGCGCATAAAAATACCCATTAATGAGTATTATTACTGCATTAAAAATTAGGTTCCTGGTGTTTTTTTATTTTTTATTTGAGAGAGAGTGTGTGTGAGTGGGGGAGAGGGGCAGAGGGAGAGAGAGAAAGAATCTTAAGCAGGCTCCACGCTCAGTGCAGAACCTGATGTGGGGCTCGATACCACAACCCTGGGATCGTGATGGGAGCCGAAATCAAGTCGGACACTCAACTAACTGAGCCACCCAGGAACCTGGGTTCCTAGTGTTTTAAATGTTTCCTTTTTAAATGCAAAATTATTCATGAATGGTCACCTAAAAATTTAAGAGTCCTGTAGTAATATTTTGAGAAAATAGGTAGAGGGGCACCTGGGTGGCTCAGTTGGTTAAGTGTCCAACTTCGGCTCAGGTCATGATGTCGCGGTTTATGGGTTCGAGCCCTGCATCGGGCTCTCTGCTGACAGCTCAGAGCCTGAAGCCTGCTTCAGATTCTGTGTCTCCCCCCATCTCTGCTCTTCCCCTGCTCATGTTCTGTGTCTCTCTCTCAATAATAAATCAACATTAAAAAAAATTTATAAAGAGTTGGGACCCTTGGTTTCGGCTTAGGTCACGAACTCACGAACCATGAGATCAAGCCCCACACACAAAAATTATACACCCAAGTAGCTTTTGTTTATGTAGGTACAACTATCAGTATTTACCATATTAGGAATTTAAACTGAGACATTTAAAAATATGTATAGGGGTGCTTGGGTGGTTCAGCTGGTTAAGTGTCTGACTCTTGGTTTCAGCTCGGGTATGATCTCTTGGTTCACGAGTTCAAGCCCTGCATCAGGCTCACACTAACAGCGCAGGGGCATGCTTGGATTCTCTCTCTCTCTCCCTCTGCCCCTCCTGCTCGTGCTCTCTTTCTGTCAAATAAATAATAAATTTTAAAAATATAATAAAAATATGTATTAATTCACTTAAAAATAATAAACCTTTCACATGTTTACATAAGAACATTTTTTTTTTTTTTTTTCCAACGTTTATTTATTTTTGGGACAGAGAGAGACAGAGCATGAACGGGGGAGGGGCAGAGAGAGAGGGAGACACAGAACCGGAAACAGGCTCCAGGCTCTGAGCCACCAGCCCGGAGCCTAACGCGGGGCTCGAACTCACGGACCGCGAGATCGTGACCTGGCTGAAGTCGGACGCCCAACCGACTGCGCCACCCAGGCGCCCCATAAGAACATTTTTTAATGAAAAATGTCTTTTCCAAAACAAAAACAATTTAGTAAGAAGATGGCATGTTTTTTTTTTAAGCAATTTTATTGGGATAGAATTCAAATACTATACAATTCACCCATTTAAAGTGTACATTTCAATAGCTTTTAGTATATTCAGAGTTGTGCAAACACTATCACAATAAGTTCTACAGCATTTTCATCACCCCAAAAAGAAACCCGATACTCTTTAGCTGTCACCCTACTAATCTTCTCCCCCTCTACCCCCAACCCCAGGCAACCACTAATTTACTTTCTGACTCTATCAATGTACCTACCTATCATGGACATTTCATATAAATGGAATCATACGACATGTGGTCTTTTGTGACTGGCTTCTTTCATTTATTAACACAATGTTTTCAAGCTTCATCCATGTTGTAGCATGGATATACCACCTTTCACTTATCCATTCGTCAGTCAATGGACTTGGTTTGTTTCCAATTTTTAGCTATTATGAATAAATGCTGCCAATGAACATTTATGTGCAGTTTTACGTAGACATGTTTTCATTTCCCTTGGGTAATATCTAGGAGTAGAATTGCTGGGCCACCTTATGACTCTATGTCACACCTTTTCAGGAACTGCCAGACTATTTTTAAGGTGGCTGCATGATTTTACATTTCCAACAGCAGTATGAAGGAGATAGCATTCTTTTACATTTCTGCAAATCTCTTAAAAAAATTTTTTTTTAATGTTTATTTATTTTGGGGACAGAGAGAGACAGAGCATGAATGGGGGAGGGGCAGAGAGAGAGGGAGACACAGAATCGGAAGCAGGCTCCAGGCTCTGAGCCATCAGGCCAGAGCCTGACTGGGGGCTCGAACTCACGCACCGCGAGATCATGACCTGAGCTGAAGTTGGACGCTCAACCGACTGAGCCACCCAGGCGCCCCTCTGCAAATCTCTTTAATGTCTGGCTAATAGTTGGATTCTCCTACCTGCTTCTGTATTCAATTTGTTGCAAAATATTGTTTTGGTTGGGTATATGAAAAAAATCCACACTCAAAGAGATACAAAGTTAAAAAAAAAGGAGGAGACTTTTATAGCACTGTTACATATTAAAATCCAATTAACAGAAAAAGGACATCAGTGGCAAAACTGAGAAATCTGAATAAAGTCTTTAATTTAGTTAATAGTATTGTACCAATGATAATTTCTTAGTTTTGATAAAGGTACCATGGTTAAGAAAGATGTTAACATTGGGAGAAGGTGGGTGAGGGGAATACAGAAACTCTATATATTATCCCCGCATCTCTCCTGCAAATTTAAAATTATTTCAAAATAAAATGTTAAAAACAAAACCCAATCCATTGGTCTATTTTGTTCTTTGAACAGATCTTTTACCCAGCATGATTTTGTAACCTCATGCACTGGTCATTTGGAAAACACGGGTTCACTGAATCGGGCAAACCTTTCTACACATTTTACTATACAACTGAGAAAACCACTGCCATTACTATCACCACTGATCTCTTCAGTAAAGTCCTTAAGAACTGGGAAGCTGTCAGGCTTATACTGACACATTTTCCAAAATTCTAATTTTCACATGAAAGATCAAATTTTATTTATCATTGGCCAAAAATATTCTCAGTTGTTTCCCTTTAGGTGATAGGTTGTTCATTTTCAAGAAAATGTCTTCCAAGTAGCCGAGTCTGAATAACCAGTTTGTCTGTAAGCCCTTCTTTCACATAAAAATGCTATTCCATTACAAAAGCAACTATTTTAATTCACAACTCAATTGCACAAGTGTTTGTTCAAGACAACTGCATACTTCAGCAAGAGCAGAAGTGCTTTATGCATGTTTCCCATTTCTGTTTTATCCCCTCACTGCTGTATCCCCTGCGCCTAGAGCAATGCTTTGCATATAATAGGTGCTCAGTAAATATGTATTAAATGAATAAATGAACAAACAAGCCACTGGATAAATGATAACATCTGTAATTACTTTCAGCTGCTTGGAAGTAAAGCAATAAAAAATTCAGGATATTTATAGTTTTTGGGTATAATTTTAAATTTTACAGAATGTTAAATATTTAATCAGGAAATAAAGGACATTATTTCTTTTGGCAAAGGCATTTGACTGTGGGGATGGCAAAAGCAGCAGGGAACTTTCAAAACCATACCAACAGTGTTTGTACTGGAAAGCAACAGCTTTTAGCAAAGGCAACGGTTCCTGAAAACTGGAACCCTGCCCATGACCTAGAAATGGGTATAAAATCAGGACAGAAAGAAAAGACGCTGTAAGTCTCCACTTGCACATCGTTGCCGTGTACTTGTTTTTTCAACTCAGGATGCCTGGGAATGTTTCACAGAATTGGGAGGAATTACATGCACAAAGATGAACAGGAAATCAAAATATAAAGTGGGACATGCAGGCATTCATAAAGAGCAATTAAAATACTTTAAGTTTTGAGGACTAAATTAAGATAATGTATTTATCTCAGAAAGCGAGCTGAGGATCTCAGTGTATGGGACACATACTGGGAGTGCCACAGATGTGGATTTTAATGAGGCCACTATTAGAACAATAGACTGCTCATAATAGGTGATCTAGCTAACAAAATGTGCTGGTTAGTAGGAGTTACCATACAGTTCACTACTTTCTAACCAGTAAGAATTCACTAAATACACCATTCTTAAGCTAAAGGATCCAATCATTATTTAATGACTCTAGCATCTCAGTAAACTCTAGGGAGTCATCCTTAGGAAGGACTTACCAGTTAAGGAAGGCCTGGTAGTGGAGTTTAATGACTACATAAATTACCTGCTCTTTAGTTTCTGGTACCACTTCTGCTACCTGGTAATGAGCTGGCAACAGGTAAATTCCTTAACCTTCCTGTAGTTCAGTTTCTCCCTTCTTTCCTGAACTTTGGGAATGCTTAGAGTACGAATGTTTGTGAAATATTTTGCGTCCCTTTAAGATACTGAATAAGTATAAGGAATAAATGGGTGGATTGCCCAGAAGCTAAAATGTTCGGTAAGTTTTTAATTGCCAAATTTGAAGCAATAATCTATAAATTTCTTCTACCCTATAGAAAACCTCGAAACAAACACTGGCCACCACAGCAATTTCTGAATCATTTATCCAACACTTTAGCATCTGTATCACTTGATCTTCATACTAATCCTGTTAGATATGCAAGGCAGGAAGAACCGTTTTAAATCTTCAGACAAAGACACTAAAGTTTAAAGAAACTGAGTGGTTTAACTAAGAGACAGAACTGGGACTCCTTAAGTCTCATGAGCTCAGTCATCTTCTACTCCTGCTCCTTGCTTGGCTGAGGGAGGGAGGGAGGGAGGGAGGGAGGGAGGGAGGGAGGAAGGAAGGAAGGAAGGAAGGAAGGAAGGAAGGAAGGGGAAAAGGAAAAGAAAGGGAAAAGGGGAAAGGAAAGGGGGAAGGGAAGGGAAGGGGAGGGGAGGGGAGGGGAGGGGAGGGGAGGGGAGGAAGGGAGAGGCAGACCCTCATCAGTATTTCTCAAGTCCCAACAGCAGGCATAAAGTTATCCAGCTTCCTTGGACCCTGAACAAACAATCCTGCTCAACTTACCTGTAGCTTCACAGCAATGACCACCGAGTTAAGATCTTTGTCCATTTCTTTTAGCATGACGAGTTTCTTCAGGGTCAAGCTGAATAGCCTACAAAAAATTTGAGAAAGACAATCCAGTCAAACGTAAGGAATTTAGGAGAAAAGTGATAGACGATCTGATGGGGAAACCACTCTACCTAAAGAAAGAATGTTGGAATGCCAAACAGCGTCCTCCTTTAGTAAAAAAGCACTCTCCTGTTTAACTTTTATAAACAAGTGTCAAAAGGTATATTATTCCATGAATCTCTGTGGATGTCCATTGATCTCAAGCTAAAACTGACACACTTTTTCCCTAATACGTGGGAGAAATTTCTGAGGGGAGACCAAGGACAGGTACAGATGTTTGTTTTGCTTATCCAGTCCCTCTTCTAATTTACATCTAATCACACCTGAAACATTTACAGATGTACATCTGTAGCAACAAGGAGATAATCCGCACAAACAAAATAGATACCATTTGCAGAAAATGATTTAAATGGCCACAATTCGGGTTTCAGTTGAATTGTGCTTGAGGTGTGCAGAAAATCTTCAGTGCCACCCAATGAGGAAGTTCCCCCTAACTGAAAGAGACAGGACTGTCCCTTGCTCTGGAGTCAGCAACTGTCATTTGACTTGACCTTGCCTTACCAAAACAGGCCTACCCTGGTCTTCTAGGAAGAGTTGGGAGGGAAACTTTGGATACTGCCTTTCTACTTCTGGTTTAAGTGGTTCAAATCCAGCACGTTCTCTTCCTTGGAGAGGCTCTGACAAATGGGGAGTCACACAAAGGATGCTGCTTACCAGAGTCATAACGAGTTCTCAGACTCCATTTTATGCTTCCTCTCTCTCCCGTGCTGCAGCTCTCTTGCCCCTGCTTTCTATCTGTCTTACCTCTCTGCGCTCCTTCCTCATACTCTAAACTCCAGTCATACTGAGTCTCCTTTAGGTCCTTGGGTGACACACACCTCTGGCCTTCTACCAAAGGGCTTGGCAAAGTATAGCTGCTCAGCAAACATCTGTTAGATAAAATGTTATAACTTCCTAATGCCTCCTCATTCACTGACTAGCTGGGAGCAAGAGCTACCTCACCTGCGCTCCTAAAACATGCTCAGGTTCATTAAACTGGGATCACTGGGTTCACGCTCTTTCCTCCAAAATCTCCCCCTCAATGCCTACCCACAGCATTATATGTTTCTCTTTCCCCTTCAGAGCAGAGACATGCTGGCCCAAAAGGAACTCTGGTTCTGCCAACATCAAAGGGATTATTATATTCCACAGAGTTGGCTATTAAGAAACGTATGAACTATGTTGTTCAACTATGTATCTTCAAGCCCTGCTAGAAAGGAAAGGGAACATGACTGGATGAACAAATGGAAGAGACTGGATATGCTGTTTTGTTCCTCGTTGAAGGCTGCTATTTATGAACGCTTTCAATGGGTTAAGTTTTTGTTTCTTTCCAAAGCAAACATTTTCTAGCTTCTGACTGATGTATCTACATCCAAGATATAAAGAGTCACAGAACTAAACCTGGGACACATACTTCTTCCCCTCTGCTTGTTATCCTTCTTCACTCTTTTACACATTCCATACATTTAGTGAGCGTCTCTTGTACTCTGGGTACCAGGTTAGTCGTTGGAATTGTAGAGGGATGTGGTTCTCAGCCTCATGGAGATTATACACACCAGAGGGGAAGACGAGTAATGACTTACATTACACTCCTTGCCCTCAGCTTTTTCATGTCCCATAAGGCTCTGGACCATCTTTCCTTTTCCATAACATGTAAAAATTGTCGGGTCATACAGCAGAATTTTGTTAGGAAGGAAAAACATATCTTAGGCCAACAAGTGTTTACTGACTCAATAAACCTTTATGCCACAGCACCTATGTCAACAAGAAAGCCAAGAATGATTTAGTACCTGAGGTAACAAGGCAATAGCAAGACTGGATTTTCTCAGTGTTTGCTTAGAAACTAGATATACCACACTGATTTCCATACTACTGGCAATAGTTCAATAGATATTTTTTGTTTGTTTTTAATGGTATGACTCAAAGGGATGTGGGGACTTAAATGCATTCTAGTTCTTCAAAGTATAAGAAAATGTGTATGACTCATTAGGCACCCACCATGTAACACGTACTTGTTATATACTGCATTATCTCATGTAAGTCTTATAATAATTCTAACAGGTGGGTAATATATCCACCCATTTTACAGATAAGGATGCCTGAAGGATTAAGCGACTTGACTGAGCTCACACAAAGTGGTCGAGCCAAGATGCAAACTTAGGCCTATCTTAGCCCAGAACCCAATTTAAGTTACTACAAGGCACTTTATTAGAAAGTTAGAAGAAAGTATTTTAATTACAAGTAAATATTTTCAACATACATTTAATATAACAGAAAAACTCTGAAGAAATGAGATACATTTCTGCTTAAACCACACTCACACACAGTTGGCTGCAACAGCCCTAGATAGCTCCAAGGATGACTAAGCCTGACTGAGCCTGGCAAGATGTTCTGACTGGAGGTGCCGCAATGCATAAGAGGCTGAATTAGATTATGATCCTAGATGTTCTTGCTACCATATGTTTTACTGGTTGGGTACTTCTTATGCAGTAAAAATACAGAATCCAAGGCCTAAAAGGAAAGGGTCCTTCCCTGATCATATTCCTGTTTTAATCAGTTTTTCTACAGCAGAAAATAACTTCACACTAAAATTATAAAAACTAATAATTCCAAGTGCTGGTGAAGATGTGGCATAACCGAAGTCCCCCGTGTGGCTGGTGAGAGCGTAAAATTGTACAACTGCATTCAAGAAAAGCACTTGGTAGTTTATCAGTTGACATTAATTATATGACTATTCCTATGCCGAGCTCCCAAGAGAACCCAAGAAAATGAAGGCAGACCCCACAAAAAAGACAGGTACAGGAATGTTCAGAGCAGCTCCACTCATAAAAGCCCTAAATCAGAAATAACTAAAATGTCTACCAACAGAAGAATGGACAAACAAATGTGCTATGCAAAAAAGAACAAGCTACTGACACATGGGACAACATGAAGGAATTTCAAAAACACTATACTATGTTGGTCTAAAGAAGGCAGACACAAAAGACTACAAACATATGATTCCATCCATATGAAGTTCAAGAATCAATAAGACCAATGCATGGTGATAGGTGACAGCACAGTAACTGAGGCAAGTGAAGGCATTCATTGGGAAGGGACATGAGACAAGGGAACCCTTTAGAGTAACTGATACATCATGGTGGCCACGTGGGTATACACACATGCAAAACCCCACAGAGCTTTAGATCCAAGACCCATGCAGCGCACTGTATACAAACTACACATACTTTTTTTTTTTTTAAGACCAGAATGAAGGCTTTAGAGCCAGACATAGCCAGGTCTGAATTACAGTTCTGTCACATTACTCTCACTTATCCAATCAGCCTACAATGAGCCAGGCACTGTTCTAGTTATTTGTGACGTTATCAGTAAACAAAACAGACAAAAATTTGTGTCACAACTTTAATTTTTATATTCTAGTGAAAAGAGTCACAAACAATAAACACAGATATTTTAAAAATTTCATAGTATGTTAGATACTAACACATACATAGTATGTGTTAAAACAGAAGTAGGTAAGGGGGATTGTGAGTGTGAAGTAGAGGGCAAGGAGGGTTATAATTTTAAGTAAGTTGGTCAGGGTAGACCTCACTGAGGAGTTCTACATTAAGGGAAAAAAGTGCAAAGGTCTTAAGGTATAGCACACTGGTCTGTTTGAGACAGAGGAGGCCAGTGGAACTGAAGCAGAGTGAGCAAGGGTAAGAGTGGTGTGGGATAAAGTCAAATACATGTTTGGTGGGTGGGGGGCCTTACCAGCCATGTAGGGCTGTGTAGACCATAATAAGGACTGGCTCTTATTCTGCAAGAAATGGGGAGTCTGGGGAGCTACTGGCTTTAAGTGAGAGACATGGCTTGTTTTACATTTTAATAGGATTGTTCTAGCTGTTCTATAGGATAGAATGAAGGAGAACAGAGGGGAAGGGGGAAAAGTTGAATCAGAAGGCAACTACCAGAGTGCAAGCAGTAGACTACTTGTAGTTCAGAGGGTAGTGTAGCAGGGTGGCAGCACTGGAGGTGGTAAAAAATGGTTTGAATTCTGAATACACTATTGAAGATGTAGGTCAACTCCTGGGTTTTGGGCCTGAACATCTGGAAATAACCCGGTGTGGTTATCATTAACTGAGATGGGTAAAACTTTGGGTAAAGCAGGTTTGAGGAATTTAGGATCAACTGGACACTTTAAATTTGAGAGGTCTCTTAGATTTCTAAGTAGAGATGATGAGCAGTGAGTTAGATATAGAAGTCTGCCTCTGGGCTGAAAACATTAATATGTAACTGTGGCATAAAGGTGGAATATAAAGAAATGAAACTGGATGAGATGATCCATAGACTGAGCACATATACAAAGACAAGAGCACCAGGGTCAAGCCCAAGAATACTTCCACATTAAGGACCAAGAGGTGAAGATGATGAACTAACAAAGCGATCAAGAAGGATCACCGGGGAGGCAGGAGAAACACCAAATAAGTGGGATATTCTAGAAGTCAAGAGAGACTGGTCAGCTGTATCAAATGCTGCTGACAGGTCAAGAGAAAGACTGAGAACGGATGACTCAATTTAGCCACACGGACCTTAACAAGACCAATTTCACAGAATAGTGAAAAGGAAGGCATAACTGGAATGAATTTGAAAGAGAAGGGGAGGAAGGAACTGGAGACAGAAAATATAAAGACACAAATCTGTCTCAGTCCTAGCTCTACCCCCAGCATCCTGAGTAGTAAACTTCTTGTCCAACAGAAATACAGTGCAAGCCACAGGTATAACTTTCCTTTCTGGGAGTCTGTAATTTTGCTATGTGCTAGGAAGAGGGTACCCAACCAACGAGCCCCAGTAAAGACCTGGGCCCTAAATCTCTCATGAGCTTTCCTGGTAACAGTATTCTCTAGGTGTTGTCACAGTTCAGTGCATCTTGTGTGACTCCACTGGGTGAAAACTCTTGAAAGCTTGCACCTGGTTTCCTCCAGACTTTGCCCATGTACCTTTCCTCTTTGCTGACTTTGCTTTCGTATTCCTTTTGCCGAAATAAGTCATAGCTGTGACTACGGCTATGTTCTGAATCCTGTGAGTCCTCTTAGGAATCCTTGAACCTGGTGGTGATCTGGGGGACCCCCAGCCCAGAGTGGGCAGAAAGGGACAATTACAAAAGGGTACTTTTGGGGTGATGGATATGTTCGTTACCTTAATTGTGATGATTTCACAAGTATGTATTTATGTAAAAACTTGTCAA
This sequence comes from Felis catus, assembly GCF_018350175.1. Classification (NCBI taxonomy): domain Eukaryota; kingdom Metazoa; phylum Chordata; class Mammalia; order Carnivora; family Felidae; genus Felis; species Felis catus. The sequence goes on along the minus strand of NC_058377.1, from coordinate 109,004,334 downwards.
ATTGAACACTTTAAATATGTGCAGTTTATTGTATGTCAATTACACTTTAATAAAGCTGATTTTTTTTTAAAGGAAGGTTCCACCCACTGTGCTATAGTCTGCTAATTGGCTGCCCAACATCTACTTTCCCCTTTCTACTTAATAACAGAGCACCAATTTTTAGCTAAGCATGTTGCTTCCTAAAATAAAAGACCACACTTCTCAGTTTCTTTTGCAGTTAGGTGAAAACACATGCATAAAATCTGGCCTGTGTATAAGTGGACATATTAGGTATGACGAGTGGGAAGATTTTTTAGAGGGAGTCCACTCACCTAACAGGTTCTTTCTCCTCCTTCTGGCCTGCAATGTAGGCTGATGGCTCTAGCTCCTGCAGCTAACTTGGACCATGAGGGAACCTTGATAATTCAAGCCATGTGTGAGGAATGTGAATTAGATTTCTTTTTTAATGTTTATTTATTTTTGAGAGAGAGAGAGAGAGAGAGAGAGAGAGAGAGCGAGCGCATGGGGAAGAGGCAGAAAGAGAGGGAGACACAGAATCTGAAGTAGGCTCCAGGCTGTGAGGTGTCAGCACAGACCCTGACCCGGGGCTCGAACTCATGAACTGTGAGATCATGACCTGAGCCGAAGTCAGTCACTTAGCGGACTCAGCCACCCAAGTGCCCTAGGAATGTGAATTAGAAAGAGAGGAGCCATGGGGCGCCTGGGTGGCTCAGTCGGTTGAGCATCCGACTTCGGCTCAGGTCACGATCTCGCGGTCCGTGAGTTCGAGCCCCGCGTCGGGCTCTGGGCTGATGGCTCAGAGCCTGGAGCCTGTTTCCGATTCTGTGTCTCCCTCTCTCTCTGCCCCTCCCCCGTTCATGCTCTGTCTCTCTCTGTCCCAAAAATAAATAAACGTTGAAAAAAAAATTAAAAAAAAATAATAATAAAAAAAAAAGATCCTGGCTCCTCTCTTTTTTTTTTTTTTAATTTTTTTTTTAATGTTTATTTATTTTTGAGACAGAGAGACAGAGGATGAACGGGGGAGGGGCAGAGAGCGAGGAAGACACAGAATCGGAAGCAGGCTCCAGGCTCTGAGCCATCAGCCCAGAGCCCGACGCGGGGCTCGAACTCACAGACCGCGAGATCGTGACCTGGCTGAAGTCGGACGCTCAACCGACTGCGCCACTCAGGCACCCCGGAGCCAGGATCTTTGATGACACTGTAGGAGCTACTATTATCAACCCTGGATCGTTTATCTCTGGATTTTTAAATTTTATTTGTCATTTAATTTTTTAATTTTTATTTATTTGTTTACTTATTTTTTAATATGAAATTTATTGTCAAATTGGTTTCCATTCAACACCCAGTGCTCCTTCCAACAGGTGCCCTCCTCAATGCCCATCACCCACCCTCCCCTCCCTCCCACTCCCCACCAACCCTCAGTTTATTCTGTTTAGAGCTGCACTTTCAACAATAGCCAAATTATGGAAAGAGCCTAAATGTCCATCAACTGATGAATAAAGAAATTGTGGTTTATATACACAGTGGAATACTACTTGGCAATGAGAAAGAATGAAATATGGCCTTTTGCAGCAACGTGGATGGAACTGGAGAGTGTTATAAGTGAAATAAGTAATTATAAGTGTTATAAGTGTTATAAGTGAAATAAGTAATTTTTTATTTTTAAATAATCTCTACATCCGACGTGGGGCTTGAGCTCACAATTCCGAGATAAGAGCTGATCTCTACCAACTGAGCCAGCCAGGCACCCCTTTTTATTTTTTTATGTGAGGAAGAAATAAACTGGTGTGTGTGTGTGTGTGTGTGTGTGTGTGTGTGTGTGTGTGTTATATGTAAGTAAACCTATTTTTAAGTGATATACCAGGAACAGATTCCCAAAGTGTTAGGACTCAGTCACCAGCTCCCAAATACTTTTAAGAGAACCAGATGAATTATTCCCAAAGTCCATTTTAAAGAGTGATGCCCTATCAAGAAATCCTGACTCTCACCCTTATGAAAGGAAGGGAAGATATCTCACAAGTTAAAGGAAAAAAGGTTCTTTCCACGATCCTTAGAAGAACCAAATTCCTAGACTTCTGCATTCCAGAGAGCTCACTAGGAACCTCTGTGGTACCATGGGTTGGAAGCCAGTCTCATGGTACAACTTGGGAACATGGGAGCTGGCTAAAGACTCCTCTGTACTTCCCTTCCAACTTGTCTCCTCATCTGGTGATGAGACAAGAGTGAAGTTCTAGCTAAAAGTTTTTAACCAAAGGTTTCAAATGGAATGTATGGCTGGGATTCCCCAGCTAGTCCACCTCTGAAATGTCGGTCAAAGGCCAGATAGAGAAACATGCACCTCTATGTGCCAGAACTCAAAGAAGTCAACCATCTGCCTTTAAAGTAAAACAGAATATCACAAAGATGGCTGAAATCCAAAGGACTTATAAAGGAGGATTCCAGGTTATTCAGCTCAAAAATAATCTTCCCTTCTACAAAGGCATTTTGAACTTATACTGATAATAGGACTTGTTTATTGTCATTTTTTAAGACTCCATTTGTAAATGCAAGTCCAGCATTAATAAAACAATGAAATGTCAAATCAAAGTCCCCTGATTACTCACAAAGTGCTTCTTCCTTCTGCATTTTGGTCTCTTCCTGATCCCACTCCTTTCTTTCCTTGTTGGGTAACCTTTGGTGACCTCTGTGCCTCAATTTTTCCACATAAAATGAAGACAACAACAGTACCCCACTTAATAACATTGTAATATGGTTTAATTGAGGGAATGGAAGGCAAAACAAGGCCCGGCACGTGGTAAGATGCTATAACTGCTACACTTGGAATTGTCATCAGCAATCATCATTACTTATTCGTTCACTGTTTAAGGCTGCATTTGATCTCCTTTGGGGATGTGGGGGATCGACTTCCTTCCAAAAAGAGCAGTGAGGCAATGGCCATTCTAAACAGGGAGGGAGCTCCTGGCCTCTACTCTCATCCCCTGTGCCCAAGTCATTTCCCTTCTACTTTGCAGGCACTGGAGCCCTTGAAGAGAACACCCTCACTGCCACCACCCACAGGAAGGATAGTCAGAGTAACACTGATGGAGTCTAGAACTGGGTTAAAGATTTTCTTTTTGCCCAGCAAGATTTCCATCAACCATTTACTGTATAGATCTTCACTGTACTTAGCTCTATACTAGAAGCTATAAGGTACATAGAAAAATAAGGCATAATCTCTGTTTTGGGGCACTTTATAACCTAGTTGAGAAGACAGGATTTAAGTATATCAAACAATTATCTAACAACTGTAACTGCATACAAAATTAAGTACTAAATTACATACAGAAGATTATGAGTGATTGTGCTACAGCTTCAGGGAGGACATATCACTTGAGCCCAGATAAATTCTCTCAAGAAATTATTTCCTTTGATTCCATTAGACTGAATCTGAAAGAATAAAGCTGTCTCCTTGGTAAGTGGATAGAGAATGATACAATAATATAATAACAAGAATCTTTTGAACCTTCTAAATTATTCTATTTTGTGCTTCACTGTAAGATAAAGGAGAAACAACCTTAAATGTTTTCTACAAATGGTCCCCAACCTGTATTTCACAGCTGTTTCAAACTTAACTCCATGTAAATCAGAACTAGAGAGGCTCACCAAAAGACAGTCCTATTCTACCCCCATTCCCCAAATCTATTCTGTACTAGGGTATCAATGAACAGTGAAATGGCCACATTTTGCACAGAAAAGGGGGAAGAAAGGAGAAACAAAGATCTGGATGGAATCAAAAACTGCATAGTGAGTCTCTGAATCACACTGATGGTCCTTTTGGGACCAGAAGACTGGTGACCTGGATGATTTTTGGCCCTACCAAGAAATGACTATGTTATATGAGCAAGTCAATTTTTTCTCCCTTTCAGTTCTTTAATCGCAAGATGGGGAGAAAAAAAAAAAAGCTCTACCTTCTCCCTGCAATAGCATTTATCAGGACAAAGAGCAAATTAGTAGAAAAATTTATGGAAAAAATGTTCCTTTATGAGAGTAATTTTCATTTCTACAATTGCTTCAATTTTAACAGGGCACCTGTAGATGTCTAGATGAGCTTCAATCACAATAACACAAAAGGTAAATTTCTGAGCAGTGTACTTAAAAATTTTTTTTTTTAACATTTATTTATTTTTAAGAGAGAGACAAAGCACGAGAGGGGGGAGGGGCACAGAAAGAGGGAGACAAAATCCAAAGCAGGCTCCAGGCTTTGAGCTGTCAGCATAGAGCCTGACACGGGACTTCAACCCATGAACTGTGAGACCAAGACCTTAGCCAAAGTCGGACGCTTAACCGACTGAGCTACCCAGGTGCCCCCTCCCTCCGCAGTAGTGTACTTTTACTGCTTAAGAAGTTACTTGAACATGTGGACATTAAAGTTATAATTTTATATAAGCATAGACTGAGAAACAATGAATTAAAGCAGTAATATTTTAAAATTAATAACTCTAAAGCAGATTTTTAAAAAGCAAACCAACTCAGTTGTCATCCCGAAAGGCACGACTTGGGAGAGATGGCTTGAATGAGATAGAGAGAAATGGACTTTACAATGAATGGGTTAAGAGGAAAAAATACTTCTTGCTTGTTATTGTATCACAAAGAAATCAGATGGAACTAGGCAATGTTCACATGGTAAAACACCACAGAATGAGAAAAAACTCAGACCCAAACAGAAAACATTACCCAAGAATGGGCTCTGGCATGTTTTATTCTGTAGCCATAGGATGTGACTTTCTGTGAAGCAAAGGAACATAAGGTTAAGTAAACCCCTAATTTTCAGCCACTTAGCATATGTTTATTTTGGGGGCATAAATGCCAATTTCTTGCACATGCTAACAGGATTTATAACATTACCCCCCCCCCTTTCTACAATCTCCTTGATGATAATCTAAATGGAAAGGGCCTCAAATATGGGGGGGGGGGAGAGGAGGGGTCTTGCTATTAAAACTACACATGAAAATCCTCAAGTCTGTAGTTCCTTCAGTAATACAGAACAGTTTTATCACCTATAAAATAGAACTGCTGTGTGAACTAAGAAGTATGAGAAGTACCAAAGCATAGAGCCTGGCATATCAGAAGTGCTCAAAAAGGTTAAGTGCCCTCCTTGCTTAACCTTTCTTGGCTCAAAGGAAGTCTACATACCATCAGCATCTGCCAAGTCCTAGTCACTTAAATCACACTCCTTCATTATGACAATCCCTTAATCCAAGTGTTTCAGTGACAGAGGCAGAAGACGTGTATGGGAAGAACAAAACAAACAAAAAACACTCTGAATTTTGGTCCAGCCAAAAATAGGTGATCTTGATGTGAGAAACAAAGGCAAGCTGAGTGCAAAGCACAAGCTAACCCCCTCCTTAACTGACAGAGATCCCAGTCACGACATGAGTCTCCATCAGTTTGCAACTGTCTTAATGATTTACAAGAAAAAAGGCAATCTCCAGAAACCTACAGACTCAATTTCCTGGAGCCCTAACATCACTGTTCCCTCCATAGGATAGAAAATCTTAATCAGTCACTCCAAGTGCAGCTCTTTTTGCCCATGGGTCCTGACCCCGTGCTTTAATAAAATCACTTTTTTGTATTGAAGAGGTCTCAAGAATTCTTTCTTGGCCATCAGCTCTGAACCCCAACACTTCAAACCACATCCATCTGAGTCAGAGGCAAGAAACAATAAAGTGCATTAAAACAAAAAGATAAACATATCTGAGACTCCCAAGGCAAGCATGGTTGAATATTAGGGACTTATTAATACACCTTATCACATTAATAGGTTTGAAAGAAAAAAATGCAATTACTTTATTAGATGCTAAAAAGGCATTTGATAAAATTCAACACACATTACTAATTTTAAAAAAGACCCTTAAGAGGTACCTGGCTGGCTCAGTCTGTACAGCCTGCAACTCTTGATCTTGGGTTGAGTTGGAGCCTCATACTGAGTATAGAGAGAACTTAGAAAAAATAAAAAATAAATAGGGGCGCGACTGAGTGGCACAGTCAGTTGAGCATCTGACTTCAGCTCAGGTCATGATCTTGTAGTTTGTGAGTTTAAGCAAAGGACTGTCCATAATGTCTTTGAGGTGACAAAAAATACACTAGTGCCAGTTGTGGGCACCTTCCAACATTCTGAAAAATCACTGATTTCTGCCAAACACCGTGGCCTGAGACTGAGCATAGAAGACAATCACCCACAATCCTGCAGCGAGAGAGAGAGAGAGAGAGAGAGAGAAAGAGAGAGAGAGAGAAGAACCATTGGCTCAGTTGTGATCATGTGATGTTCGGCATCCTATACTGCTTGTTGCAAGACATCACTTGTTTATCAACTTAAAATTTATTAGAAATGGTTTGCTTGTCTTGTGGAACACTTGCAGAACAAGTTACAATCCAAGGTTTTACTGTGAATGATACCAAAGCTGAAAACAATTTCCAGTTGCACATATATGACTGTGTACTAGAACTCAAGAGAATCAACCAAAAAGCTGGGAGAATGATAACGAAAATATCAAAATAAATATATAAAAACACAAAATGCCCTTAATGCAAACGATAATAATTAACTATAATTAGAAAGTAGAGATGCACATAGTAGGATGCACACAGCAATATTCAAGGGGGAAATTATTTTGTAATTAACTTCACAATACTTTAGAAAAGAATTTTAATAATTGTTCAATCTAGGAGATGAATATTCATGGAGGTTCATTAAACCCTTAACTTTCCTGTAGGTTTAAAAAATTTCATAGTAACAAGAAAGAAAAGAAAAGAAAAGAAAAGAAAAGAAAAGAAAAGAAAAGAAAGAAAGGAAGAAAGAGAGAGAAAGAAAGAAAGAAAGAAAGAAAGAAAGAAAGAAAGAAAGAAAGAAAGAAAGAAAAAAGAAAAGAAAAGAAAGAAAGGCCAATATTCCTGAAACCAATACTATACTATATGTTAATTAACTTGAATTTAAGTAAAATCTTGGAAAGGGAAGGGAAGGAAGGGAGAGGAGGGGAGGGGAGGAAAGGAAAGGAACCCAGCCAAGAAACTTTTGGGGAAAAAAGAGTAAAGAAGAAGGCTTTATCCAACAGGATATTAACATGGATTCTAAAGCCAAAGTAATTAAAACGTCTTGGTATTGGGAAAAGAATAAACAAAGAGATCAATGGAAGAGAACAGAGTCCAAAATTAGACCTAAGTATAAACAAAAATTTACTCTATGAAAGAAATAGTTGAGTTACTCAATTAATAAATAGTATCGTAAAACTGGCTAGTTATTTGAATAAAAACAGTGATGGCTATCTCACCCCTTACAGTACTGCATACACAGATACAGTATATTTAGAAATGAGGGTTAGTTAAAACATTTTCAGGTAAACAAAAAGTTGCTATTAAGATGTTAGTCAGGGTTCAGGTGTCTGGGTGGCTTCGTTGATTAAGCGTCCGACTTCAGCTCGGGTTATGATCTCGCGGTTCAAGCGAGTGGGTTCAAGTGGGTTCAAGCCCCATGTTGGGCCTGCTTCAGATTCTGTGTCTCTTCTTTCCCTGCCCCTCCCCTGCTCACACTTTGTCTCTCTCTCTTTCAAAAATAAATAAACATTTAAAAAAAAAAAAAAAAAGATGTTAGGGCTGCAATCATCTTGCCCAGGGCTGCAGCATCCCCTTCCCAGGTGGCTCACTTACAAGTACTGGCAATTGACAGGTGGCCACAGTTCCTTTTCCAGGGCTGACTGACAACCTCATGACATGGCAGCTGGCTTCCCCATAGAGTGAATGTTCCAAGAAAGAGCAAGGTAAAAGGAGAAATGTATCTTATGACCCAGCCTCAGAAGTCACACTCCATCATTTCCTGAATGTTCCTTACACTGTGTAACCACTAGGACAGTGTAACCAATGCCCTTTCAGGTTAGAATGGTCGGCCCTATAGAGTGGGAGGGAACTACTTAAGAGTATGAATTCTAGAAGGTGAATCACTGTAGGTGCCTTGGACAGTGGCTTGAACATTAATGCTACTTCTTAAGGATTATTGTAAAAATAAGAAAATGGTCCTAAAATATCAGGATAGGAAAAGAAATGGTGGACAAATAAAATCACAAAAATGTAGGTAAATTTAAACAAACATGGCTAATATGAAATAATGTTTGATTCACACATTGTAAATATTACAGCATGCACAAGACAGGAAATGACCCAATCACAGAATGTTTTAAAGGTCCCTGAATTGTTTCAGAGGGAAAAAACGGGAAACTAACATTAAACTCTTATGTAGTCAACACTCAAAGTTTGAGAGTAATCATGAAGAAACTAAAAGTTGAATACCTATCTTTCAAACTCATAGTTTAAACGGTATGTGAGAAAAACCCTCCACCAATTCAAAAGGAAACAAAGAAAAAGGGTTAAAAAATTAATTACCCAGAAACACAGGAAAAAGAAGAAATGAGAAAATACTCAGAACCCAACATTAATGAAACATTATGTATCAAAACTAAAGAGGTTCTTGGAGGAGATTTTATTTCATTATTATTTTTTCAGGAAACAACAGTCTTAAGTGGTTATGTTAGATAAGAAGGAATGCTGAAACTAATGAGCTAAGCAGCCATTAAGACATTTAAAGAAAATAAATAAACCCAAACACCTAAAAGTAAGAAAATGGTAAGGACAAAACTAATTTTATAAAATAGACAATAAGATACATGTCTTAGTAATAAAATTTAGAAACCTGAAATTGTTATTTTTTTCATTTTTAAAAATGTTTATTTGAGAGAGAAAGAGAGTGGGGGGAGGGAGGGAGAGAGAGAGAGAGGAAGACAGAAGATCTGAAGCAGGTTCTGTGCTGACAGCAGAGAGCCTGATGTGGGGCTTGAATTCATGAACTGCAATATCATGACCTGAGCCGAAGTCAGCCACCTAACCGACTGAGCCACCCAGGCGTCCCTGGAATTGTTTTTGAAAGGACATACTCCAGATAAAGCAGAGACTTACAAGACCATGCCACAAACCACTTATGCAAATTAAGTTGGAAATTTAGATGAAAAAGGCAGATTCCTAAAAAATATAACATAAGAGAAATGACCAGGGAAGATGGAGAAAACCTGAGTGGTCCTATAACCACTGAAGACACTGGGCAACAATTTTGAACTCTTCTAAGAAAGAAAACATCAGGTCCAGATAATTTTTAAAGGCAAATTCTATCAAACATTCAAGGAAGAGATAATTTTAACCTTATACACATTTTCCAGAGGATAAAAAAAGGGAATACTTTCCAATTCATTTCATAAAATTACCATGGATCCTAATCCACAAAAGAGAAAAAATTAAAAGCCAATCTCATTTATAAGCATAAACATAAACTTTCAAAACAAAATATTAGCAAATAAAACCTAGTAATATATTCTAAAAAATACACCATGACCCATTTGGGTTAACTGCACAAATGTAAGGTGGTTAGAAAACCTAATGTAATTTTCTTCATCAACAGATTAAAGACTAAAATATACAATCATATCATATCAATATGATCAAATCATATTAAACACTTGGTAAAAGTAAACATCCTTTCATGTAAATGCTCTTAGCAAATTTAGAATAGAAAAACATCCCTTGACATAAAGGATACACACCAAAGACCTTAACGATAAAGTATTAGAACATTCCCTTTAAAAGCAAGACTATGACAAGGTATCCATTTCCACTTCTATTCAAGGGTATACTGTCATACGCTAGTCAGCCCAGTAAGAGAATAAAGCACAACAACAAAAACACATAAAAATATAAGGATTAAAATGGAAGAAACAAAAGTCATTAGCTTATTTGGGAAATCTGGAAGAATTCTCATTATCAGACTGATGAGAGTTTAACCAGGTTGCCAGATTTCCAAAAATCAACTTCATTTCTAAACATCAGCAACAAAGAAATAAAATGTAATTAAAAAAAGATACTATTCACAAAGCAACCAAAACTAAGACACCTGGAATAAAACAATAATAGCAAGAGGTAACGATTACTAAGCATTTATTACGTATCCCTATGAAAAAGAGACTCTTGTTAACTGTTTTGCAGATGAGGAAACTGAGGCACAGAGAGGCTGATTTACCTAAGATCGCAGTTAGTAAGCAGCTAAGTGAGGATTTAAACCCAGGCAGTCTGGTTCTAGAGCCTTTGCTCTTAATCACTACTCTAAACTGCCTTCCTTTGCAAGATGTGGAAGGCCTCCATGGAGTTGCAGGATATTTTGTACATGTATAAATATTGTTCTGAGACATTAACGAGGTAAAAGAAATGCCATGCTCATGCATAAGGGAAATTCTAGCATCAAGATCTTAATACTCCCCCAAACTGATACACAAAATTAATAGAACACTGATCAAAATTCCAACAGGATTTTCCATAGATGCTAATTCTAAAATTTATAAGGAAAAAGGCAAAGAAAAACCAAGATACTCTTCAAGAAGAGAGACAGGTGGGTAAGTCAGCCTATCAGATAACCAGATTTATTACAAGGGAATATTAGTTGAGACAGTATGGATTAGTACAGTAACAGAGAGCTCAACATAACAGACCGGAGTGCCTAGAAACAATCCTACAATTAATTTTTTTAATGTTTACTTTATTTATTTTGAGACACACAGAGAGAAAGCGTGAGCAGGGGAGGGGCAGAGAGACAGAGGTAGAAAGAGAGGATCTGAAGCAGACTCTGCACAGACAGAGCAGAGTCCGACACAGGGCACGAGCTCACAAACTGTTGAGATCATGACCCGAGCCAAAATCAAGAGTCGGATGCTTAACCAACTGAGCCACCCAGGCGTCCCCAATCCTACAATTATACCAAAACTTTGTAAGAATAAAGTAGTATTTCAACAACTGAGAAAAGAATAACTATGAAATAGGCGAAAAACTGAATCCATATCTTACACTATATATAAAAAATAATCTCCAGGGGGAAAAATGTGAAATGCAAAATTATAGGAGAAATATGGGATATTATCTTTCATTACTCTGAGGTAACGATGGATTTCTTCAGCAAGATACTGAAAACACTGAGAAATTCAACCCCATATTAAAAAGTTCTCATGAACTTAGAGGAGACATGTGAAATTCATAATACTGAGAAAGGGTCTAGAATATAAAGAACTACAATTCCATAAGAAAAGACTCACAAATCAATAGAATTGTGGGCAGAAGATATGAACAGATGTTTCATATTTCCAGAAGACGAAACACTAATGGCTAATAAATACACAAAAATATGCTAAACCTCATTATGAATCAGGGAAATGCAAATTAAAATCAAAATATCATTCACACCCACAAAATTGGCAGAGCTAAATGTGGGTGAAGACGCAGTGCAATGGGAACTCACGTGCTGCTAGTGGGAGCGTCGACTAGTACAATCACTGAGAAAACTATTAGGTATCATCTTATCAAGCTGAACATGTGTAGAATCCCTGATCCAGAACTTCCTCTCTTAGGGAAACTCTTACCCTTGTGTACCAGGAGACACGTGCAAAAGTATCCACAGCACTCATGACCCCTATGACCTTGGGTAAACTACTTCATCCTCCTACACCTCTATTTCCTCATCTGTAAAATGAGGACTGTCATGCCAACCTCATTATTGCGACAATTCATACAGACGAAAGCACTGAGAACAGTGCCTGGCTCATGTTATATCCTCTACAAATTAGGTATTATTTGTATTATGCTCGTTAGAACCCATACGTACACTGTTGAAGAGCAGAAAGATAAACTGGGGTGTATTTATACAATCAAGTGCTATCCAGCAGTGAAAATGTATGAACTAATAAGCTTACACTTCACCATACATTGATCTCAAAACATAACTTTGAGTTGCAGAAGACTACATATAGTATGTTACAATATCAAATCCAAAACCAAGCAAAAATAAACTATTAATTGTTTAGGGACATACATGAAAGTAAAACTATAAAGAACATGTGGCTGAAATAGAAAAGGAAGCTGGGGTATGTGAAGGAAACAAAGAAGGCACAGGGAGTGAGGAGAGCAGGAAGATGTGGGGTTAGAAAGGCAAATGGAGGCTGGGCCACACAGCAGAGACCTTTCTTGATCGTGGGAAGCCAATGAAGTATTACAAACCAGTGGATGATATAAAATAATTTGTGCAAGATCTCCCTACTGTTATGTGAATAACTGTCCACAGAAAAGGGAGGGTGGAAGCAGGAAGACCAGTTAGGAGGCTGTTGTAGTGGTCCAGGTAACACAGGAAGAAGATTTGATCTGGAGTAGTAGTAGTAGGGATGGATAGAAGGGTAGAATTCAGGAACACTCTGGTAGAACTGACAAATCTTGCTAATGGATTAAATGCAGGAGATGGAGCAAAGAAAGCTCAAAGATGTTTATAGGGTTTTTTTTTTTTTTTTTTTTGAGTAACTAAGTGTATGCGATGGCATTACAGTTTACTGAGATGAGGGAGATGGGGAAGTTTTGGAAAAGTCAGGAGATTACTAAGTTTGAGACATCCTGAATATCCGAGTGGAAAAATTAAAGTAGACAACTGGCTATAGGAGTCTTGAGCTCAAGGGAAAGGTCAGGCTAGAGCTAGAGATTTGGGGGTCATGGCATAAAGATGGTATTTAGAAGAATGGGAATGGCTGAGATCTTCCAGAGCAAAGTCAAATAAAAAGAGAAAAGGCTGGCATGCCTGGGTGGCTCACTGGTTAAGTGACTCACTCCTGATCTTGGCTCAGGCCATGATCTATCTCATCACGGTCTGTAAGACTGTCGGCTGTGCTGACAGCTTAGCGCCTGCTTGGGATTCTCTCTCTTCCTCTCTCTCTCTGCCCCTCTCCTCCTTGGTGACACACACGCGCACTCTCTCTCTCTCACTCTCAAAATAAATAAACATTTAACAACAACAAAAAAGGCCAAGGATGGAACCCTGGGCATTCCAATGTATACATACAAGTATGGCAGCAGAAGAGAAAGCTTCCAGTGAGGTAGGAAAAGGATGTGCCTTCATGAACCTAGAGAAGAAAGTGCTTAAGATGATGCATCAAACACTGCTGGGAGATGGAATAAACTGAGGACAGAAAATGGAGAATACTAGTGACCACAATACTAGGCATTGCAATGCAGTAAAAACAAAAGCTTGGTTGAGGGACTTTTTCTCCATAAAAATACAAGCAGTTGCAGGGCGCCTGGGTGGCTCAGTCAATTGAGCAGAGGACTCTCGATTTCAGCTCAGGTCATGATCCCAGGGTTGTGGGATCGAGCTCTGTGTCGGGCTCTGTGCTGAGCATGGAGCCTGCTTAAGATTCTCTCTGTCTCTCTGTCTCTTCTCTCTCTCTCTCTCTCCCCGCCCCTCTCCCCTGCTTGCGCTCTCTTTCTCTCTGAAAGAAAGATAGAAAGGAAGGAAGGAAGGAAGGAAGGAAGGAAGGAAGGAAGGAAGGAAGGAAGGAAGGAAAGAAGGAAGGAAGAAAGGTGAAAAGCAGTTGCAGATGAAGAGGAGAACAGGGAACGAGATTTCAAGCTGGAAAAAAGAGCAATGTGGTACAGAAGAAAGAACTCGGTCTCCATACTAACTAGCAAGTGAATGTAACAATTAGCACTGTCGGGGCGCCTGGGTGGCGCAGTCGGTTAAGCGTCCGATTCAGCCAGGTCACGATCTCGCGGTCCGTGAGTTCGAGCCCCGCGTCGGGCTCTGGGCTGATGGCTCGGAGCCTGGAGCCTGTTTCCGATTCTGTGTCTCCCTCTCTCTCTGCCCCTCCCCCGTTCATGCTCTGTCTCTCTCTGTCCCAAAAATAAATAAAGTCGAAAAAAAAAAAAATTAGCACTGTCTAACATTCAGCTTCTTCTTAAGATGTTGGGACCAAATGGTCTTGTCTAAAGTCCTTGTGGTTCTCAGAATTCCCCTGGAAAGAGGGAGGTTTATCTGAGAATATAGGGAAGAGAAGTGACTGGGGACCTGAACAGAATAAGTCAACAAAATAGAAAAGATTTTTTAAAAGCAGTTCTGGTATGACTCTAGAATGATACACAGAAAAATGATATAGCATAAAAGTACCCAGAATGTTTCAATTAGGTGCTCCCATATCATTATCCCAGGACCACTGTACTATTTTTGAAATCACAAAGGTGAGGAGTCGATCTTTCTTTCCTTTGTAATGAGACTTGACAGACAAACTGAACAACACATGAGGAAGAAATCTTTAACTCTGTGAAGTTCAGAAGCGTAACGAAAGCAAAACGCTAAAAACAAAGATCTCTCTCTGTCTCCTCGTCCCAATTACAGAGGTAACTCAGCCATCCAAATCCTGCCGCTCCACACACACTAAAGAGCCAGAAAGGAAACCCCAAACTGTTACCTCCATTCTGTTTCCCTTTCTTGTTTGCCTTCTCTTTCCTTTATTCTCTCCCAATATTCAGCCGCTGGCAGATTCTTACAATGTTTAAAATAACAAAACAGGAAAACTGTAATTTGGGTTCAAGATGTCTTTCTCTACAAAGACAATTAACATTTTTAAAAGTAGGGCACGCTGGGTCTGAAACAGCTTGCCATTTTACCTTTAAATGATACATTTTGAAGTACTGTATAACCAGCTGTTTCTTTCTTTCTTTCTTTTTTTTTTTTTTTCCAGAGATAGTTCCATCTTCCTCTGATCTCCCCATCCATCCTACCTCAAGGCAGGAGCCACATTTTGTTCCAGAAACAAACAGCTGCTGGCAGCGGGAGGTAACAGGATAATCCTTAGGCATTCTTGTTAAAGGCCTTCACAGAGAGGAACTACCATTATCTTACTGTTTGAAATCATAGGGCTTCAAATAAGAATATGTGACACATCACAGCTATCTATTCAGAGATCTTCCACCTTGAAAAGGATGCGGGGATGTGAATGAGCATCTTTAAAGTCCACTATTGGGGCTGTAATACCTGGAGTACAAATTCAGATTAAGATCTGAATAATCATTTACTTTTTTTTAGATCCTAAATGTTAGAAGCAACAAACTAAAAAATGAAACGAAACGAAACGAAACGAAACGAAACGAAACGAAACGAAACGAAACGAAACGAAACGAAATGAAATAAAGCCTGGTCCCTAAGTAATTATAAATGTTAGGTGAGATTAAGATACTGGGATAAGAAGAGTATCAGGTCAGGCTCTACCAAAACCTATTTTCAATCTTTTTTTTAATATCAAAATAATTTTTTTTAACATTTATTCATTTTTGAGAGACAGAGACAGAGCATGAGCGGGGGAGGGGCAGAGAGAGACAAGGAGACACAGAATCTGAAGCAGGGTCCAGGCTCTGAGCTGTCAGCACAGAGCCCAACGTGGGGCTCGAACTCACGAACCGTGAGATCATGACCTGAGCCGAAGTCGGATGCTCAACCAACTGAGCCACCCAGGCGCTCCTATATTAAAATAAAATAAAACTTACTTGTATGGTTTTTAGTATTGTTTTAGTTATTCTCTAATGGCAAATTTAATGGACACATTTATAAGTCTGCCTGATGCACAGACACACAGACATACACTCTCCCTCTCTTTCTTCATCTTTCCTAAGGGCTCCAAATAAAAAGGGTTGTTTTATTATGCTTTTCAGGATTATTTATATCTAAAATATTATTTTTTACTTTTTCCACCCCAAATTTATTGTCTATAATATTTTCAGATTTCTTACTTGGCTTTAGTCTACAAATGCAAGATTTTAAGAAAATATTTTTGTGTGTCTGCATAAAATAGTTGTCCCATTGACAACTTCAAATATGCCTTATTTTCACCTTTCACTGTATTAGTTTCCTAGGGCTGTCATAACACGTTACCACAAACTTGTTGACTTAAAACAAAAGCACCTACGGGTGCCTGGGTGCCTCAGTCGTGTAAGTGTCCAACTTCAGCTCAGGTCATGATCTCGCGGTTTATGGGTTTGAGCCAGGTGCTGGGCTCTGTGCTGACAGCTTGGAGCCTGAAGCCTACTTCGGATTCTGTGTCTCCCTCTGTCTGTCCCTCCCCCACTCTCTCTCTCACTCAAAAAAAAAAAAAAAAAAAAAAAAGAAAAAATTAAAAAAATAAAATAAAATACATATACTCTTCAGGTCAGCAGTCCTTAAAAAACATAAATACAAAACCAAAAAACACCAGAAATCTATACTCTCATAGCTCTACTGGCCGGAAGTCCAAAATTAAGGTGTCGGCAGGGCTGTATTCATTCCCTCTAAAGTCTCTGAGGGAGAGTCCTTCCTTGCCTCTTAGTTTCTGGTGGCTGCTGGCAGTCCCTGGCATTCCTTGGCTTGCAGACATATCACTCCAATGTCTATCACTGTCTTTACCATAAACTTCTCCCTGTGTTTATCCTGTTTCTCTATGTCTCAAATCTCTCTCTCTCTCTCTCTCTGTTCCCGTATAAGAACACCAGTCATTGGATTTAGGGTCCACCCTAAATTCTGGAGGATCTTGTCTTAAGATCCTTGGGGCGCCTGGGTGGCTCAGTCGGTTGAGCGTCCGACTTCAGCTCAGGTCACGATCTCGCGGTCCGTGAGTTCGAGCCCCGCGTCGGGCTCTGGGCTGATGGCTCGGAGCCTGGAGCCTGCTTCCGATTCTGTGTCTCCCTCTCTCTCTGCCCCTCCCCCGTTCATGCTCTGTCTCTCTCTGTCTCAAAAATAAATAAACGCTAAAAAAAAAAAAAAAAAAAAGATCCTTAATTATATCTGCAAAGACCCTATTTCCAAATAAGGTCACATTCAAAGGTACCAGGGGTTAGGAAATAGGCATATCTTTTAGGGTCCAGGGTTCAACCCACTACATAGATTAGTATCTACCTGGCTGGGATCCTAAAATAAAATATGTCTGCCTCTCATGGCACTTGTCATGTTCTTCCTAGAATCCAGCTTGACTTGAGAAAAGGTATTATTTATAGGAAGTCAATAATGAATCCCTTAGGAATGCTCACTTCCTAATTTAGCTAACTTTGAATTCAAATAAGAGTTTTTTTCTATAGGAAAAAAACATAGCCAATTGAATCTCTACTTTATCTGGCTGAGATTTCAAGTGAGAATTTACTCATTGTCCCAATGGAATTTTATTATTACTATTGCCCATAATATATACATTCTAATTTTCTACTTGAGTTTAAAACCATGGATTTATTCCTTTTTTCCCCAAATCCAGGAAGAAATTATTTTCCATTAGGGAGAACTAAGGTTCTATTTAATCCAGTAACCCCTCTTGGTAATCTGTAACTACTTTTAGTTCCCTTTCTCTCCCACAGTGTCATCCTTTACGCTAAGTCATGCAAATCATGCGCACGTGCACGCGTGTGGGCACGTGCACACGTTTATTCCCTGTAGGACTCCTTGACAGCCTTTCCACTCATCAGTCCTACTTATTTATATTTTCTTTTCTTCAAGTTTGTTTATTTAAATAACCTCTATACCCAATGTGGGGCTTAAACTCACAACCCTAAGATCAAGAGTTGCACACTCTTCCGACTGAGCCAGACAGGCGCCCCATTTATATTTTCTATAAATATAGAAATATTTAATGGGAGTTCTTTAAGTCTTGGCCATACACACACAGAAAGAACAGCAGCAGTACAGCCCTTAGAAAAATAGCCTTCCACTATTCTAAATGCTTTATGTATATTAACCTAATCCTCATTCTATGAACAGTATCATCATCTGTGTTATACAAATGAACAAACTGAGAGATTAAATGGTGAGACCAGAATATGAACCCAAGCAGGTGGGCTCCAGAGTCCATGTTCTTAAATGCAAGACTGCCTCTGATGTAATGTGCCAAAATGTTCCATAGTGGTGAGGTTACAGGTGAAGTTTTAAAACTGCTTCTCTATATATCCCACATTTCCTACAATAATTATATAGATTAATTCTGTGACCCAAAAATATTCATTTAAGTAGAAGGAAAAAAAGTATCCATTTGTGAGGGTACAACATAATAGTAAGCATAGAACACTATGAGCCAGGCACTGTTTGCAATATGTGATTTATATACATTAACTTAATCCTCAAAACAATTATGATCTTCAATCATAGATGAGAAAATAGAGGCACAGAGAAGTTAAATAGCTTGCCCAAGGTCATACCGCTAGCATGTGGCAGCGGTTGTCTAGCTTGAGTCTGTGATCTTAACTAGGTTACGTTGCTTAAAATGAGATATAAAAGTGTCGTGCTAAACTCCAGTCTGACTCTGCTAGAGTGTACGAATGTCAAGAAAAGATGTGTTTCACATCCTGTCACCCAAACCAGATAAAAGACTATTCGAAAACGTTCCTTTGCCACTAAATCTCTGTATCTATCGCTACTCATTAGCACGGCCACCCTAAGTACCACCTCTCTCCTGATTTCCCACCACTGAGGGGGCTTTTGCCCTTCCCATAGGTCACACTGCTTCCACCTCTTACAGCACTCACCATGTGCTTCCTGGAATCACAGTCATCCCATACTAAATGTGTCTGAAGGACAAGGACTCTGTTCTTACTCTGACGTGAATCCCTCTAACTCCTGGCACAGTGGTTTAGAAGAAAACAGATGTCCAGTTTGTTTAAACTGTAATCTCTACCATTCAATGTAAATATATTTAAAAGGAAGATTTTTAAGGGAAAAAAATGTCCTTCACCACACTAAGTATAAAAAACCTAAGTGTTTTCATTCTAATAGACTTCTTAATTGGACAATTTTAGCCCAGATTAGAGGGCATTTATTTTTTTTAATATGAAATTTATTGCCAAATTGGTTTCCATACGAAACCCAGCGCTCATTCCAACAGGTGCCTAGAGGGCATTTAAATTACCCCTTTCTAAACAGTGTCACAAATGCAGAATACTTTTTCCCTTTGTCATTGGATAAATTGGGCATTTTGCCAAATCTTTTCTTAAGTAGGTCCTGTGGTTAATTTCTTAATCTGTCAGCATCTCCTTGCATCTTGTTAAAAGTCAAGACAGTTGGACTTTTTCCATTGTTTTTGTGAAAGTGAGGTAATCTTCCTATGGCAGCCTCACAGGAATAGACTCATCACTAAATAGCTGCCATCCTTCACCTATCAGGTGAGCAAATACCACCACCACCAGCACCACCACCTGAAACAAACAAACAAAAGCCCTATAGCACTGTGGGCAAGGTTGTGGGAAAATGGGCATTCATACACTGCTTGTAAGAACCTACTTTGGCACACCTTTACAGAGGACAATTTCTACCCAACTTGCAAATGCATATAATGTTTGACTCAGGCTTTCTACTCCAAGAATTGATTCTATAGATATACATTGTAAATCTCATGACGATAGCTGTATAGCAGGCTCATACACTAATAATCCAGATGAGGAGAAAAAGGCCTCTAAGAAATAAATTTTTGGGTAAAAGGGGAACTCCATGCAACGATAGTATAAATGACATATCAGGGGTGCCTGAATGGCTCTGTAGGTTAAGTGTCTGACTCTTGATTTCGGCTCAGATCATGATCTTACAGTTCGTGGGATTGAGCCTTGTGACAAGCTCTGTGCTGATAGTGTGGAGGCTGCTTGGGATTCTCTCTCTCCCTCTCTCTGCCCCTCCCCTGCTCTTTCATGTACTCTCTCTCTCTCAAAATAAATAAATAAAAATAAAAAAAGAGGTATCATAAAAACTTGAGGATACAATAAAAGCATGTTAAATCTGCCAACAAGAAAAAAAGAAAAGCAATGGTAAATCCTAGGAATAAAACCCGGAAAGTCATAAAAGAAATGACCCAAAATGAGGCAAAGTAAAATATGACATAATTTTTTTAAGTTTATTTATTTTGAGAGAGAGATAGAGGGAGGGAGGGGCAGACAGAGAATCCTAAGCAAGCTCTGCACTGTGAATGCAGAGCCTGACACAGGGCTCGAACTCACCAACCCATGAGATCGTGACCTGAGCCAAAATCAAGAGCTGGATATTCAACCTACTGAGCAACCCAGGTGCCCCAAAATACAATTTTAAGTAAAATTTATGAAAAAAGAAGTCATGTGATCTTATCCTGGGAACTCTCCTTTGAATATAGAAAATGTAATCTTGGTACTGCAAATACTTAGATTTGTAGGACTACAGTCACAATAATTATACAGTGATAATTATTTATTATGTTATTTATTATGTCTTTCAATTTTAAAGTAGGAGAATAATATCTAACTAAAGGTAATGGCATTAATGGAAGCAGAAACAGAAGTATAACTAAAACATGTAGGTCACAAAGTTAACAACAACAACTACAACAACAATAAATTTGAAGATAGTTTCCAAACACAGGTAGGAGGAAGAAAGAAAATAAAGGGCTACACATTAAATTCTCATTTTTCACAATAGAAAGTCAATAAATCTTTTATAATTCAACAAAGAGAGGCAAAAAAAAAAGTGCAGTTATGTCCCATGGGAGGGGCTCTCCCTAGTTAAAGGGGGTGATTCTTGGTTGGTCTAATCCAAAGATGTTAGTATGTATATATTTATAAGAGAGAAAGAAAGAAAGTGTAAGTGAGGGGCAGAGAGAGAGAGGAGACAGAGTGGAGCCCAAAGTGGGGCTCGAGCTCACCTGAAGCGGGGTCTGAGCTCACTCACTGTGGGGCTCGAGAGCATGAACTGTGATATCATGACCTGATCCGAAGTTAGATGCTTAACTGACTGAACCACCCAGGTGGCCCCAAAGATGCTAGTCTTATTCTAAGAACAAAAAGAACTGCAAAGACATCTTAACTTGTATCAAGTAACCATACTAGTAACAACATGGTATTATTTAAAAACTATTATATATGGTGTAGGATAAAAGACATAAGTAATTATGATAATGTTGAGATTTTTAGCATAAAAGAAATGCAAGTTAAAAGAAAAAAGTTTAAAACCCTGAAATCAAGATTTAAAAAAATTTTTTTAATGTTTTTATTTTTGAGAGAGAGTGAGAGCATGAGTGGGGGAGGGGCAGAGAGAGAGAGAGAGAGGGAGACGCAGAATCTGAAGCAGGCTTCAGGCTCTAAGCTGTCAGCACAGAGCCTGACGCGGGGCTCAAACCCATGAGCCGTGAGATCATGACCTGAGCCGAGGTCAGAGGCTTAACCAACTGAGCCACCCAGGCGCCCCAAATCAAGGTTTGTTTGTTTTTTTTTTTTAAAGAAGAGAATTCTTTAGTTCTGACCACTTGAAAAGGCTTAGAAGCAATGATCATCTCAGTTGCATTAAGTATCCCTATTACCCCAATTGTGGTCTCTAAATACTATTTCCCATTAAAAGGAAAGTAATGGATTGTAAACCTGGGGCAGGAAGTGTATAAGCCTACAAAAATCTTATCATACCAGAAAGCAAGGAAGACATCAAAGACTACTAGGATTGTATCAAAATGCCATGGAAGCCACCTTGACAGAAATCTCAATGGCCAAAGATGGGACAATTTGAACATCCAAAATAATGATGGCAATAGATTGAAAATCACCAAATATATAAAAATCCACGAGTTCATAACACACACACACACGCACACACCCCCCAACTTTGAAGGTAGCCAGGGAATGAACTCATCATTCTGAAAATAGGGAAATAAATAAAAAGAGTCAAACCCTCATTTACATAGCATGTTACCTCACTCTACTCACGCTTAAACAATGACAGCTGGAACTCCCATCACTACGTCCTCAACATCTGTCATGCATCAACATCCAGAGGCAGAAAATAAGAACTCACTTTCTTAGGTCTCGTTTTCTTTTTAAAGTTTATTTATGTATTTTGAGAGACAGCACATGAGAGCAGGGGAGGGGAAGAGAGAGGGGGAGAGAAACAGAGAGAATCCCAAAGCAGGCTCTGCATTGCCAGTACAGAGCCTGACGTGGGGCTTGAACTCACAAACCATGAGATCATGACCTGAGCCAAAACCAAGAACTGGACGGTACCCGGGTGCCCCAGCTTAAACTTTTTTAAACTTAATTTTTATTTGTATCAAAATAACAAGTATACACTATTTAAAAGAGCAAATCATACTACAAGGCTTAATCGGCAAAAGTTTCCTTCATTCCTTCTTACTTCTTAGTTGGCAGGAATAGGAAGGAAGTAGTAACCTGAAAGGGTGAGGTGCTAACTGGGTACTAACTCTTCCATACTTCAGACTTTCAACTAATATTCCTATTTTCAGGCTCAATGTATATCCCATGTTCACAGATACCTAAAACGTATCCCAGAACATTGCCTACTTACAGCTGAAAATGGGTTTGCTTCTCATTAGCTTCCACCGTAAGTTGGAAGTTTGCTTCTCATTAGTTCCATTATAAGCTCCCACCTGTATTTCATATAGTCCCTGTGCCCGCTTTTGTTTTCCTTTCTCTCAGGTAAGTATCTAGGAATGGATTACTGGGTCCTATGGTAAGTATATGTTTAATATTAAAAGAAACTGCCACCTGTTTCCGAACAAGCCATACCACTTTACTTTACATTCTCGGCTGAACACTAAGAAAGTTCCGCTTGTTCCACATTTGTCAATTTTAGCTATGCTAGTAGATGTACAGTGGTAGTTCACTATGGTTTTAAACTGTTTTTCCCTGACGACTAATACTGGAAGTATCTTTTCATGTAACTTCTGGCCATTAGTATAGCTTACTTGTGAAGTAGTCACATCTTTGGCCCATTTTGAAAAGTGGGGTTACCAGCTTATTGTTGGATTACAACTTCTTTACAGTCCTTGTCAGACACATATATTGCACACACATTGCATATATTTTATCCCACACTATGGTGTGCTTTTTCCTTTTCTTAATAGTGTTTTCAAAGACCAGCATTTTACTTAATTTTAAATGTTGATTTATTTCAAAGAGAGAGTGTGAGAGCGAGGAGAGGGGCAGAGAGTGAGGAGAGAGAATCCCAAGAGGTCTCCACACCATCAGTGTGGAACCCAACATGGGGCTTGAGATCATGACCTGAGCTGAAATTAAACAGCTGGCTGCTCAACCGACTGAGCCACCCAGGCGTCCCAAAGACCAACATTTAAAATTTTTATAAAGTCCAATTTAGCATTCATTTATTTTATGGTTTGTGCTTGTTCTGTCCTATTTAGGAAATCTTTTCTTACTCAAAGGTCACCAATATTTTCTCTTATGTTTTCTTCCAGAAGCTTTATGGTTTTAAACCTTACTTTTAGGCCTCTGATCCATTTTGACTTATTTTCTGTGTAGCATATACAGTAAGGGCTAATGTTGATTTGCTTTCATATAAAAATTCAGTTGGCCCTGCATCATTTGTGGAAAAGACTTTTCCTTTCCCTACTGAATCGTTTTGACACTGCTGCAGAAAACTTCTTGTCTACGTATGTGTGGATCTATGTATGTAGGACTACTCTTCTTTTTTTAAGTTTATTTGTTTATTTTGAGAGAGAGAGCAAGCAGGGGAGGAGCAGAGAAAGAGAATCCCAAGCAGGCTCCATGCTGTCAGCACAGACCCCGATGCGGGGCTCGCTCCCACAAACTGAGATCATGATGTGAGCCAAGGTCAAGAGTCGGATGCTTGGGGCGCCTGGGTCTCTCAGTGGGTTGGGTGTCCGACTTCGGCTCAGGTCATGATCTCATGGTTCGCGGGTTCGAGCCCCGCATCGAGCTCTGTGCTGACAGCTCAGGGCCTGGAGCCTGCTTCAGATTCTGTCTCCCTCTCTCTGCCCCTCCCCCACTTGCACTCTGTCTCTGTTTCTCAAAGATAAATAAATGTTAAAAATATTCTTAAAAAAAAAGTCAGATGCTTAACCAATTGAGCTACCCACACGCCCCTATGTAGGTCAACTTCTGAACTCTATTCTGTCTTGTTTTATCTATATATCTGTTCTCTTGCTAGAACCATAACTTAATGGTACTACACGTAAGTCCTTCCACTTTGCGCTTGTAAAAACTGGATCTGCCTATTCTAGGTCTCCTGCATTTCTATATGCATTTTAGAGCTGGTGTGTCAATTTCTACAACAAAAATAAAACAAAATTTTCAGACTGTATTATATCTATAGATTTGTAGAAAATTAGTATCTTTATGATATTGAGATTTTCAATCCATGGGCCCATTCAGGTCTTTTTTTATTTCTCTCAGAAATGTTCAGTAGTTTTCAGTATACAGGCTCCACACATATTTTGTTAAATTTACCTCTAAGTATCTCATGTATCTGGATAATAAGGCAAATGGAACTATACTCCCCCACCCCCAATTATTTGTTGCTAGTGTATAAACAATGATTTGGTCTTGGGTAAACTCACCTTGTATCCTACAACTTTGTTAAACTAACTTATTAGTCATAGATGCTTTTTTTTGTAATCTCTTAATGAATTTTTATATACATGATCATTTCATCTGCAAATAGCACCCATTTTATTTATCTTTTACAAATCTTAGCCTTTTTCATCTTTTTCTTGCCTTATTGCACCGACTACAACTTCCAGTAAAATGCTGAATAGACGCATTTAGAGTAACATCTGGGGATGCCTGGGTAGCTCAGTCAGTTAAGCATCCGACTTCAGCTCAGGTCATGATTTCACAGTTTGTGAGTTCAAGCCCTGCATTGGGTTCACAGCTATCAGTGAAAGCCCGCTTCAGATCCTCTGTCCTTCTCTCTTTCTGCCCTCCCTGACTGAAGCGTGCTCTCTGTCTCTCAAAAATAAACATTTAAAAATAATAAAGTAGACATCTGTGCTTTGCTACCAATCCTCCAAATAAGTTATTGAGTTATATAGCTTTTTTCTCTTCATTCTGTTAATATGATAATTTACATGATTGATTCTCAGGTATCTAATCAACCTTGCATTAATGAGATAAACCCTACTTGGTCACAATGTATTATACTTTTGTATATATTTTTAGATTTTATTTGCTAATATTTTGTCATGTAATTTTACAGCCACATTCACGAAAGGTATTGGTCTGTGGTTTTCTTTTTTGTACTGTTTTTGCTTGGTTTTGGTACCAAAGTAATACCAGCCCCACAAAATTAGTTATGAAGTATGTGCAATAGGTATTACATTCAACAGAATAAAACAGTGAATCCATCTGGACCTGAAGTTTGCTTTGTGACATAGTTTTTAATTAAAAATTCAATTTATTTGGTAAACATAGGGCTATTCATTATTCAAGTTTCTTGTTTCTTCTTGTGTCAGCTTCGGTCATTTGTGATTTTCAAGAAATTTGTTCCGGGGCACCTGGCTGGCTGAGTGAGTGAAGCATCCAACTCTGGATCTTGGGGTCATGAGTTCAAGCCCCATGTTGGGTGTAGATTACTATTATTTATTCAATTTTTTAAAGTTTTCAAATTTATTTTGAGAGAGAGCAAGCAGGGGAGGGGCAGAGAGAAAGAAGGGGAGAGAGAAAAACTCAGCAGGCTCCGTACTCTCAGCACAGAGCCCGACACGGGGCTTGGACTCATGAACCATGAGATCATGACCTGAGCTGAAACCAAGAATCAGACACTCGACCAACTGAGCAACCCAGGAGCTCCAGGTATAGAATACTTTTTAAAAAATTAAAAATTAACTTGTTCATTTTAATTGCTAATTTATTGGCATAAAATTGTTCATAACAGTTCCTTATTATCCTTCTAATGTCTAGTGGATCTGTAGTGGTGCCCCTATTTCATCCCTAATGCTTATAACCTGTGTCTTCCCTTTTTCTTGGTCACCATAATTAGAGGTTTATTGATTTTATTTATCTTTTCTAATAATCAACTCTTGGTTCAACTGATTTTTTTTCTATATTTATATTCTCTCTCTCAATGATTTCTGTTCAAATCTTTTAATCCTTTTCTACTCAAGGTTTAAGTAAAAAGTCTACTTTTTCAAGCATTCCAAGTTACAGCTTATATAATTAACTTTAGATCTTTCTTCTTTTCTAATTTTAGTATATATGCTATGGAAGCAACAGTAGTCTTTCTTTTCTAATAAGTACTTAAACCTGTAAATTTCTCTGAGCAGTGCTTTTGCTGCATCCCACAAATTTTGATGTTATATTTTCATTATTATTCAGTTCAAAATATTTTCTAACTTTCCTTGTGATTTCTTCTTTGATCCCCAGGTTGCTGAAAAATCAATTTCCATATATTTGGAGCTTTTCTACATGTCTCTATAATTCATGATTTCTCATTTAATTCTTTTGGAGTCAGAGAATATACCCTATATCACTTTTTCAAGATTTTATTTTAAGTAATCTCTACACACAACGTGGTGCTTGAACTCACATCTCCAAGATCAAGAGTTGCATGCTCTCCTGTCTGAGCCAGCCAGGTACCCCAGATATCAATCTTTTAATTCTACGGAGATTTGTTTATGGCCCAGCACATGGTTAAATCTTGGTTACTGTTTCATATGCATGTAAAAATGGAATGTATTCTGTATATTACTCTGTAACAATTATGTTACTCTGGTTGCAGTGTCACTCAGATCTTCTTTGTCTTTACTGATTTTTGTTTCATTTTTCAATCAGTTACTAAGAAAAGAATGTTAACATCTCTAATAATGATTATGGATTTGTCTATATCTCCCTTTAATTGCATCAGTTTTTGCTTAAATATTTTGAGGCTCTATTATGGGCATAATCTCCTTTTATATCTCCTTAATGTACTCTTTTTTTTTAATGTTTATTTCTTTATTTTGAGGGGGAGAGGGGCAGAGAGAGAGAAAGAGAGAAAGAATCCCAAGCAGGCCGCATGCTGTCAGCACAGAGCCTGATGTGGGGCTCCATCTCATGAACCACAAGATCATGTGAAGCAAAATCAAGAGTTGGCTGCTTAACCGAATGAGCCACCCAGGCACCCCCGTACAGATTCCTTTATCCTATAGTGTCTTTCTTTATCTCTAGTAATATTCCTTGTCTTGAAGTCTATTTTGTTTGATGTTAACATAGCTACTTCAACTTTCTTATGCTATTTACATAGTATATCTTCTTTCATTCTTTTACTTTCTATTTTTTATAAGGTTTTTTTAAAATGTTTATTTATTTTGGGGCACCTGGATAGCTCAGTTGGTTAAGCATCTGACTTTGGCTCAGGTCATAATCTCATGGCTAGTGAGTTTGAGCCCCACATCGGGATCTTCTGTCCCCCTTTCTCTCTGTCCCTCCCCTGTTGGTGCTCTAGCAGAGAGAGAGGGAGAGAGAGAGCCCCAAGCAGGCTCCACACTCAGC
This sequence comes from Felis catus, assembly GCF_018350175.1. Classification (NCBI taxonomy): domain Eukaryota; kingdom Metazoa; phylum Chordata; class Mammalia; order Carnivora; family Felidae; genus Felis; species Felis catus. The sequence continues at coordinate 108,977,208 of NC_058377.1, read as the reverse complement.
ACAGACCTCGGCGCAGGACTCAATCTCACGACTGTGAGATCATGACCGGAGCCAAAATCAAGAGTCAGACACTTAACCAACTAAGCCACCCTATTGCCCCATCCTTTTACTTTCAACCTCTGTCTCTGTATTTAAAATTTATCTTGTCACAAAAAGGTAAAATATAAGAGCCTTACAAGAGTAAATTTCCATTTACCCCATACCATCTTGGTGCTACTGTTATCATGCTACAGCTCTACACATTATAAACCCAACAACACGGTATTATAATGTCTCGTTTAACATCATATTTTGGAGCAATTCAAGAAAAAAAATAGTCTTCTACTTTTACCATTTCACAGATTTACCATTTCTAGTGCTCTTCATCTCTTTCTGTAGATCTGAGCTACCAGGTGGTGTCATTTCCCTTCATTCCCAAAACTTCCTTTAGTGTAAGTAGTGTAAGTCTGCTGATAATGAATTTTCTGTTTTTGTTTACCAGGAAATGTCTTTATCCTTCATTTCTGAAAGACAGTTTCTCTGGATGTTGGATTCTTGGTTAGTAGGTTTTTTTCTTTCAGTATTTGAATGTCTGGTCTCCACTGTCTCCGATAAGTTAGCCATATTTGTAACACTGATGTTCTATATGTAATGTGTCATTTTTCTCTATCTGCTTTCGAGATTTTCTTTTACCTGTGGTTTTAGCAGTTTGACAATGATGTGCTTACAACTGCCTTTCTTGTGTTTGTTCTCCTCAGAGTATACTGAATTTCTTGGATCTGCAAATTAGTATTTGGGGAGTTTGGGGCCACTGGTTTCTTCAAATAGTGTTTTTGGCCCATTTTTTCCCTCTCCTTTTGGAACTTCAATTTCAGCTACATCAAATTACTTCATATTGTCCTACAAGTCTCTGAGGTTCTGTTCACTTTTCTTCAATATTTTTCGTTTCTCTCTTCTTTAAACTGGGTAATTTTTTTTATTTTTCAAAATATTTTATTTTTGAGAGAGAGAGAGCGAGCACAAGCGGGGAAGGCCGAGAGAGAATGGGGGACAGAGGATCTGAGGCTGGCTCTGCGCTGATAGCAGTGAGCCTGATATGGGGCCCAAACTCACGAACTGTGAGATTATGACCTGAGCTGAAGTTGGACGCTCAACTGACTGAGCCACCCAGGTGCTCCTAACAGAGTAATTTCTATTGTTCTGTTTTCAAAGGCAGATTATTTTGTCTATTATTTTTGAAAGTAATCAATTAACCTATTTAGTTACTTACTTATTTTCTTTTTATATAATCTCTATGCCCAATGTGGGCACAACCTTGAGATCAAGAGTCACATGCTCTACCAGCTGAGCCACCCAGACATCCCTTGTCTATTATTTCAAAACCGCTCTGCTGTTGAGAACATCTAGTGAGTTCTTATTTCAGTTACTATTTTATTTAATTCCTAAAATTTCCAATTTTTCAGTTTCCATTTCTTTGTTGTAATTTATCTCTTCAATCACTTTCTTCTTTAATTCTCTGATAGTTTCCTATACTTGGTATCTGTAATAGTTCAAGTCTTTGCCTGCAAAATCCAACATCTGTACCTACTTAGACACTCAAGTTGATTTCTACTGATTGCCTTTCTTCCTATGAGTTACACTTTTCTGTTTCTTTATATGTCTAGTAATTGCAGGTTGAAAACTAGACACTATAGATAAGATGTTGCAGCAATTCTAGATTCTGCTATGTCCTTTGGAGGACTGTTGCTTTTTAATTCTACTAGGCAGTTAACTTGACTAGATTCAAACTACAAATATGTCTCTCCTGTGGTATACCACAGCTGATAAATCTGTTCAGTTCTTACAGCTTCTAGCTACTGCTTTTTTAGCCTGGCTCCCTAGGGCCTCCTCTGCATAATTTGGCAAGTAGCCAAAGATTTGGGCCACTTATACTTCAGATTTGAGGGCTCATGCTCTCTGTGATTTTGTTTTCTGTGATTTCCCCCTCATTTTCTAAATGCTCTGCCAGTCTCAGGGTCTGTTTTCTGACACCACAAGCCAGTACTTCAGCTTTCTACTGCCTGAGTTATGCACAGTTTAGGAATGTATTCAGTTAAATTAAAAAACAAAAACAAAAAACAAACTTAGAGAGTTCAGCTAGTGTAAGTCTGTCTTTCAAGGACTGATTCTTCTCTTGCCTCTGCCTGTTTGTTTGGTTTGTTTGGTTTTTATTTTTGTTTTGTTTTGCTGGGTCCCTTGGGGTCTCCCCTACACATCTGGAGTTTAACAACTGTGATGGCTAATTTTACATATCAACTTCACTAGATTAGCTGTTTTACCAGAGAGCTGGTAAAACATTATTTCTGAGTGTGTCTGTAAGGGTGTTTCTAAAAGACGTTAGCATTCAAATTTTTTTAAAGCATTTTTCATTTTTGAGAGACAGAGTGTGAATGGGGGAGGGGCAGAGAGAGACAGAGACACAGAATCTGAAGCAGGCTCCAGGCTCTGAGCCGTCAGCACACAGCCCGATGTAGGGCCTGTGGAGGGCCGTGAGATCATGATTTGAGCCACCCAGGCGCCCCAAAAGATGTTAGCATTTAAATTGGTGACCAAGTAAGGCAGAGAGTCCTCACTGAGGGTGGGTGTGTGTCATCTAATCCACTGAGGGCCTAAATAGAACAAAAAGGGTAGTGGTGGGGGGGTATCCTTGGCTGGCTCAGTCAGTAGAGCAAGTGACTCTTAATCTCAGGGTTGTAAGTTCGAGCCTCATGTTGGGTGTAGAGGTTACTTAAAAATTGGGGCGCTTGGGTGGCTCAGTCAGTTAAGTGTCTGACTTTGGCTCAGGTCATAATCTCACAGTCCATGGGTTTGAGCCCCATGTCAGGCTCTGTGCTAACAGCTCAGAGGCCTAGAGCCTACTTCAGATTCTGCATCTCGCTCTCTGCTCCTCCCCTGCTTTCATTCTGTCTCCTTCTCTTTCAAAAATAAATAAATGTCAAAAAAATAAAATAAAATAAAATAAAATAAAATAAAATAGAATAAAATAAAATAAAATAATAACATCTTAGGGGTGCCTGGGTGGCGCAGTGGGTTAAGTGTCTGACTTAGGTCACTGATGAAGTCATGATCTCACAGTTTGTGAGTTTGAACCCCACCATGGGCTTCCTGCTGTCAGCACAGAGCCTGCTTTGTTCCCCTCTCTTTCTGCCTCTACCCTGCTCACACTCTCACACTCTCCCACAAAAATAAAAACATATTTTAAAAATTAAATGAAAAATAAAATCTTTTAAAAAATCTTAAGAAAACAAAAAAGAGGGGCGTCTGGGTGGCGCAGTCGGTTAAGCGTCCGACTTCAGCCAGGTCATGATCTTGCGGTCCGTGAGTTCGAGCCCCGCGTCAGGCTCTGGGCTGATGGCTCAGAGCCTGGAGCCTGTTTCCGATTCTGTGTCTCCCTCTCTCTCTGCCCCTCCCCCGTTCATGCTCTGTCTCTCTCTGTCCCAAAAATAAAAATAAAAAAAAAAAAACAAACAAACAAAAAAAGAAAACAAAAAAGAACAAGAAGTTAGAGGAAAGGTAAATTTGCTCTCTCTCTGCTTGAGCTGAAGCATCCATCTTCTCCTGCCCTTGGCCATCAGCACTGCTGGTTCTTGGGGTCTTGGGCTTAGACTGGGACTTTCACCGTCAGCCCTCTAATTCTCAGGCCTTTGGACCTGGACTGAATTACACCACCAGCTTTCCTGGTCCTCCAACTTCCAGACTCCAGACCATGGGACTTCTTGGCCTCCATAATTAAGTGAGCCAATTCCTACAGTAAATCTCCTCACATGTATCTAAACACATCCTATTGATTTTGTCTCTCTGGAGAACCCTAACAGAACAGTCAACCAGGGATTTGGCAGCAGTTTTACTCAGATATTGAACCTCATCCTTTCTGTGATTCTCTCTTGCTTTCAGAATTTCCCCTTGAATTTCCAGCTGCTCTTCCATCCCCAGTCTCTCTTCTCTGTCACCTCTCACCTGTAGGCTAGTTTTCCACTGTCCTTGCATTCTGCTGTAGCTGCCACGGGGACTAGAATATGTCTTTGAGCAAAAAAAAAAAAAAAAAAAAAAGCCACCAATTTGCAAAGTCTTGCTCCTTACCTTACAAATTTTTAGGCATCAATTCTCCTCCAGTTTCTATCTGCTCTTGGAAGTTTTTAGTGTTTTCTTATATTTTGTTCAGATTTTTTATTATTATTCTAATAGAATAGAAGGTTTGAGCAACCACTTCATTCCATCTCCTTTACTGGAAATCTCCCCTAATCCAACGGAGAAGAATTTACAATCAAATATAACTTTATTTTCTTTATAATACCCTACCTTTAAAGGCATAGTGTTATATACAAAAAATTTATAAGTAATAAAATTTTTAAAACAAGGAACAATAACATCTCAATGGTAAAGTCCTGATTGTCTTCAGAAATTCATTGAGTCAAACAGTCCATGGGCCACATGTAACAAAGGTAGAAAAGGCTTGGGACTGTTTTTTTCTGTTTTAATGAAAAGGAAACAACATAAAATGAAAGAAAAATAGCCCCTGCCCCAAATTAAAGAAGCTAGCTAGAAACTGGAATTCTGAACCTAGAAAATGAGTCTTCTTCCTGCCTAGGACTCGCCACAACTCAGTCTGTTCTACATTTAGTAACTGGAGGACATGGGGAAAATAGAACTCTTCTTTGTTTTAGTTTTGTTTCGCTTTGTTTTGATAGTCTCAATGGGTATTTTTGCGGTGAGGAGAAAAAAAACATGGATTGAATAGCTATACTACTGATTACAGTACTGGATTCCAATTACTGTATGGAAGAATTGCTGTATTATATGTCTCTAATAAAGTATAAATATTTGCAGGTGATCTGCTATGTGCAATGCGCTACATAAAACAGGAACAGAGAAATGGGATGAGGGAGAAGCAAACAAATATGAGTAAGATCAGTTTGCCCCCAAAGATTTTTTTGGTAAACCTCCCAATTCCAAATCTCAGTTGTATTATGCTGCGAGTTGCTCTTTAAAAAAGTCTGTGTGTGTGTGTGTGTGTGTGTGTGTGTGTGTGTGTGTGTGTGTGTTTATAAAGTATTACTGGTACATTGTCGAAAAAATATCTAATTTATCTTGGAAATATATAAGAGAGTGAAAGAAATATCCCATATGCCTCTAAAGAGGATTATTGTTAAAAGTCTAAGGAAAAAAATGTGTGAATGTGTGCCCATCAACCTTTCAGCATATGCTTTTTGTACTTCTCTCTCCCTCTTTCTAACAAAATGGATATTATTCATATCTTGCAACTTATATTAATTAAGTGGGTGTCTTTCCATGTTAGTAATCTTCCTGGACTAAACCTGCAGAATTTCTCTCCCCTAAGATAAAGGTGGCTCAGTGGGTTAAGTGTCTGACTTAGGTTGCTGATCAAGTCATGATCTCACAGTTCATGAGTTTGAGCCCCACAATGGGGTTCCTGCTGTCAGCACAGAGCCTGCTTTGTCCCCCTCTCTCTGCCTCTACCCTGTTCACACTCTCGTACTCTCTCTCACAAAAATAAAAACATATTTTAAAAATTAAATAAAAAATAAAATCTTTTTAAAAATCTTAAAAAACCAAAAAGAACAAGAAGGTGGACAAAAGGTAAATTTGCTCTCTGCTTGAGCTGAAGCATCCATCTTCTCCTGCCCTTGGCCATCAGCACTGCTGGTTCTTGGGGTCTATGGTGTGCAGCCAGGATGTCTCCACTTAACTGCCCTTTTTTTTTAACTCTTGCTTTTATTTTTTTATTTTTTATTTTTTTAATTTTTTTTTCAACGTTTATTTATTTTTGGGACAGAGAGAGACAGAGCATGAACAGGGGAGGGGCAGAGAGAAAGAGGGAGACACAGAATCGGAAACGGGCTCCAGGCTCTGAGCCATCAGCCCAGAGCCCGACGCGGGGCACGAACCCACGGACCGTGAGATCGTGACCTGGCTGAAGTCGGACGCTCAACCGACTGCGCCACCCAGGCGCCCCTTTATTTTTTTTTTTTATAAATTATTAAAAAAAATTTTTTTTAATGTTTTTATTTATTTTTGCGACAGAGAGAGACAGAACATGAACAGGGGAGGGCCAGAGAGAGAGGGAGACACAGAATCGGAAGCAGGCTCCAGGCTCTGAGCTGTCAGCACAGAGCCCGATGCGGGGCTCAAACCCACAGACTGTGAGATCATGACCTGAGCTGAAGTCGGACGCTTAACCGACATGCCACCCAGGCGCCCCCAAAAAAATTTTTTTAAATGTTTATTTATTTTTGAGAGAGAGACACACACAGTGCGAGTGGGGGAGGGGAAGAAAGAGAGGGAGACACAGAATCTGAAGCAGGCTCCAGGCTCTGAGCTGTCAGCACAGAGCCTGATGCGGGGCTTGAACCCACGGACCGTGATATCATGACCTGAGCTGAAGTTGGACACTAAACTGACTGAGTCACCCAGGCGCCCCAGTTCTTGTTTTTATTTTTAAACCTGACTTCCTAGGGCTTGCTGTGTCTATACAGTTTAACAATCAGCCAACGATTGGCTAAAGGTTGTGCTTTCGTATCTAGGCTTCCAGCCTCTGCCCAAGGATCTATGGAGGGATTACAGAACACAAAGTGTAGGTGTGCCCCAACTTTTACTTTCTGCTGGACCCTCTTGCATCTCCATCTATATTCATTCAGCTTCTCAGCCCAGCAGGGACATGTGGATAGCTTGGGACCTCTTTAGTCTTACCTACAAGTGTGCATAGGTTCCAGGCAGGACTGCGTAGAGAGCTTTTCAAGCCTTTCTACAGCTGTGTCATTTCCAGATTCTCCATTAAGTTTTTGGCTAGTCCACCAGTCTATTGCTTGACCCAACTGGGACGATTATTTAGGCTACCAGAACTGCCTTGTTCGCCTGCCACTGAGATCACAACTTTCACGGACAATACCGATGGGCATGGGCGTTTTATCTTCTGTTCCAAATCAAGTGGGCCTCCTCTGGCAGCCAAGTTGCTAGTTTTCATGGTCTGCTCCACCCTTAGAGAACTACTACACTAGGGAGACAGGCAGTCCCAGGCAGGACATCAAAAACTCCCACTGTTATTACCCTCAAATCAGTAGTTTCCCACGGACAAATACTTCTCAGTCTGTTGTTTGCATTTGTTCTATTTCCAGAGCCCTGAAATGTTTTGGGTTTTTTTTTTGACAATTTTGCCCAGTTTATTGTTGGTTTTGAGAAGGGATTTGCCAGCTTCCTCATTCCACCTATCAAAGTCCTGCCTCCGTCCTCACCTACTTTTCTTTTTTTTAATGTTTGTTTATTTCTAAGAGACAGAGAGGGAGGAGAGTGGGGAGAGGCAGAGACAGAGGGGGACAGAGGATCAAGCAGGCTGCTCAACTGACTGAGCCACCCAGGTACCCATCGGTTATTTTTGAATCTTCTTTCATCTTCAAGTGTACCACTCAGTCTCATGACATAAAACTACATTGTAAGTCAAAATGACAACATAAAGAAAAATGAACATTCCTCACATCCCATTGTCTTCCTATGCTATTCTACCACATACCTCTAGGTGTTGAAAGAACAAAATATAACTTTTTTTTAGTTTTTAAAAAACATCTATTTATTTACTTTGAGAGAAAAGAAAAAGAGTGAGTGGGGGAGGGACAGAGAAAGGGAGAGAGATAATCCCAAGCAGGCTCTGTGCTGACAGCACAGAGCCCTACATGGGGCTCGATCCCATGAACCGTGAGATCATGACCTGAGCCAAAATCAATAGTCGGATGCTTAACCAACTGAGCTACCCAGGCACCCCCAAAATATAACTTTTTAAAAGATGGCTATATAACTCTACCTGGTCTAAAAATAAACCAAGCCCTTGTGTTTCAAGTCTTACCATAAACAGGTTTCACCTTGACCCTTTCATGAAAGAAAGCTGCTTGGCTATTTCTTGTTCTCCTTTCCTGTCAGCTATGTGTTCTCTCTATTGGCTGGCATCTGAAATCACCCATCAGCTACCGAAAGCTGGTTGCCCACTATCTAGTGAAGACAGACTACCCTGATAGCCTTTTATGTTTCTTTGTACAAATAACAAACCCAGAACTTCTTTTCCCTTGTCTAATAAACTTTGTTCTCTTCCTCAACATGATCCCGTTTCTTTTTGTAATATAAATGGCTCATACTGCTGTACCTTACCCTATTAAAACTGCAAAATATCACATGGTTTGCTCTGGTCATTCAGCAAACAGGTATTATTATTAACTTTTGTTAGTCTTCCTATTCTTTGATAAGAACCCAACTCAAGAAAAAACTAAATATAGTTAGTTATCAGTAAGAGGCAAAGGGGATCAAAGTTCAAGAATCTCTAACTCAGTTCTACGATTATGCAATCCCTCCCCCCCCCCAATTTCAATATTGTTGCTATGCTGATACTGGCTGAGTTTGTGAAAAAACATTTATTATTCCAAATCACTTTGGAATTTCTTAAAATGCTTTTTCCTCACAAAATTCTCCAATAGCAAGTGGCTTCCCAAACTGAATATTATAAACTAAATCAGGGCAAACACTATGGCAATCTAATTTCTCATCCATTTCTTCCCTTAGGTTGGTGGTACAACATGACAGACGCACACAAAAGAGCAAAAGGACTCTGAGGCAACCACAGCCAATGTAGCTGAGTACACACAGTGAGGGCATCAGCCGCAAAACATCCCCAAGCCAGACATCCACTATTCTTTATGCTCAGAGGCTGCTCCCAAACGCTTTCCCAGCATATTAGCGTCACAAGTGAGTAAGAAATAAGCCACCTGAGGAATGAAGAAGGTGGAAATGCCTCAGATAGCATCTCTTCCAGACAGCAAGATGCTTTAAATAATCCACACAAAGACTCTCGAAGCCAGTAGTCCATTACAAGTAGAGTTAACTGATAAGGTAGGATTGATTACAAGAAGGTAATTCAATTGCAAGACTCTTGACAACACCATAATCTAATACTGCTTGGGAGGGAAATCACTCTTTTTGTTTGGCATATTCATTAACAGAACCACCTGACTGCAGTTTTAAAAATTCCATCAGGAGGGGCACCTGGGTGGCTCAGTCGGTTGAGCGACCAACTTCGACTCAGGTCACGATCTCACAGTTTGTGAGTTTGAGCCCCGCGTCAGGCTCTGTGCTGACCGCTCAGAGCCTGGAGCCTGCTTGGGATTCTGTGTCTCCCTCTCTCTCTGCCCCTCCCCTACTCATGCTCTGTCTCCTCTGTCTCAGAAATAAATAAACATTAAAAAAAATTTTTTTAATTCCATCAGGAATAAAAAAACCTCTTATCGTCTTTAGTCGTTAGATTGACCTGACTTATCTATAAATAAAAACAATTTCTGGCCGGGGCGCCTGGGTGGCTCAGTGGGTTAAGCGACTGATTTTGGCTTGTATCATGATCTCCCGGTTCGTGAGTTCGAGTCCCACATTAGGCTCTGTGCTGATAGCTGGAAGCCTGGAGCCTGCTTCGGATTCTGTGTCTCCCTCTCTCTCTGCCCCTCCCCCAGTTACACTTTCTTTCTCTCTCTCTCTCAAAAATAAATAAACATTAAAAGAAATTTAAAACAATTTCTGGTTGGGGTGCCTGGGCAGCCGACTTCAATTCAGGTCATGATCTCACAGTTCATGGGCTCAGGACTGGCATGAGGCTCTGTGCTGACAGTTCAGAGCCTGGAGTCTGCTTCGGATTCTGTATCTCTCTCTCTCTCCCCACTCATGCTCTGTCTCTGTCTCTCAAAAATAAATAAATGTTAAAACAAAAACAAAAACAAAAACAATTTCTCGTCAAACCACACAGCCGGAGTCAAAGTAGGCTAAACTTTGGTTTGTTGAGTCATTTTATTTTCTCAGTGATGGCATACCAGATACAAATATCATTCATGGATTTGGAGCTTTCCCAGTGAAGGTGTCCACATGAAGTGGATAGAATGTAAAAACCCTGGACATCATTCAGATCAATGCAGTGTCTCAGGGCTGTGCTAATGGTGTAAGTAGTGTTAGATGGCAGCTTGCCTGAACCCTTCTCCGCTCTTTTCAAGACTTCCATTCTCATTTGGCTTTAACGAACAGCTCTGAATTATAGAATGCATCAGGTTTATATCTGACAAAAATTATTTACTTCCTCTTTTTTTATAAGCTGCTGGTTCATAAAAGATAAAACATTCTACCTGGACTATAGAAAAAGAATATATTTGTCTCTCTATATATAATCTCACAAATCTTTTCAATGTTAATAATATTCGGGATGAGAAAAACACCTTCCAAATCCACCAAGAGAGAATTTAAAGATATAAAAATAGTAACATTGCATTAAATATATTAAAAGTTCAAGGTAAATAAATTTTAAGACTTTATAAAATAGAATAATACTACAGCATAACAGACAACAAAATGTATAATGTACACAAAATATATGAATGCGATGAATTTATTCTCTGCAGCATTGTTTGCAATAGTAAGAAATTTGAAACAATTTAAGCATCTTTCCTTTTTTCCTAAATAAAATCCATGAAGTCTCTAAACATTCCCCTCATACTGGAGGAAAAAGTTCTTAACTAAAGGTCAGTCAAAAATCTTGTTTTTGCAGGGCCTCTGGGTGGCTCAGTCAGTTAAGCGCCCAACTCTTGGTTTCGGCTCAAGTCATGATCTCACGGTTAGTGAGTTCAAGCCCCGCATCGGGCTCCACGCTGATGATGCGGAGCCTGCCTGGGACCTCTCTCTCCCTCTCTCTCTGCCCCTCCCCTGCTCATGCTTGTGCTCCCTCTGTCTCCTCCTTAAAAATAAACTTTAAAAACTAAAATAAATAATTTTTTAAACATCTTGTTTTTGTGTTCTAGATGAGAAGCTTCAGTATCACTTCAGAAACTTGTGAAAAATGCAGAATCCCAGGCCCTACCCCAGACCTACTGAATCAGAATCTGCATGTCAATAGATCCTGGTTATTCCTATGTACATGAAAGTTGGGGAAACAATGAATATAAACAATGCCCAAATAAGTCTTACAACTGACACTAAAATCCTAATCTCTTTCTAATATATGATGTTGCATCTCTTGATATGAGTGAGTGGTGGCCCTCTATCTACTAATGTCCGTCCACAGGACAGCCCGATACTGGCCAACATTTTTGTCACTCTTTCTCATCAAAGGCTTGGATAACGACATGAAAGAGATGCTTAATTTGCAGGTGGCACAAAGCAAGAGGCTGCTAATGCAAGAAGTAACAGAGTCAAACCACCTTGACAGGCTGAACATTTAACTATGGTACGTATATAAAGAGTTTTACATTTAAGCTAAAAATTTCAATAATGAATGTGTAAGATGTGTGATGGTATTCTTGGCAGCAAAACATAGGAAAATCCTCGGAATATATCCACAAGTATGTCATGAATTTAACATAATGGGATTTCAAATCAGCAGGAGAAAATGAATAAATAGTACTGGAGGGTCGCCTGGTGGCTCAGTCAGTTAAGCATCTAACCCTTGATTTTGACCGAGGTCATGATCTCACAGTTCATGGGTTCGAGCTCCACATCGGGATTTTCTTTCTTTCTCTCTTTGCCTATTCCCTGCGCATGTGCGCATGCGCTCCCTCTCGAAAGAAAGAAAGAAAGAAAAAAAGGAAAGAAAGAAAGAAAGAAAGAAAGAAAGAAAGAGAGAGAGAGAGAGAGAGAGAGAGAAAGAAAGAAAGAAAGAAAGAAAGAAAGAAAGAAAGAAAGAAAGAAAGAAAGAAAGACCAACAGGCCAAGAGAAAGCTTAACCTGGAGAGACTGAGGCTGAGAGCTGACCTCCAATAGCTGAAGCGCATTCTTGTGAATTAAAAAATTGAGTCATTTCTTGCTATAAATGGTTGAATCAGGATTGGGGGTGGAAATTCCCATGAGTTAAATGTCAGCTGAACATATAAAAGAACTTTCTAAGAATTAGCAGAGTCCATAAATGGATTCAGGCCAAGACTAAACAGCCAACTTCCAGGAAATTTTTGGAAGGAAGGACCACATTAGAAGGGAAACTAAGCTGTGTGATCATTGAGGTTCTGTCAAACTCTAAAATTATGTAAGTCCATCCCAAAGATCACACTGGCTCTGGAAAATTAAGAGCATGAAATCAAATAATGACAGGCTCTCACAACTCCACAAACACTGAACACAAGAACACTTGTGGATATATTCCGATATGCTCATCACTCATAACTCATTATCATAAGTACAGCGGTCTCTGGGGGAGGGGGAGAGGATATGAATGATTTGCTGAATCATGATTTCCTGTACTCAGGAGTATGATGAGCTTTTTTGTGGTAGTGGGGTTGAGCAATCCTGTTTCACTCACTCTCCTCTCCTAGGCTCCTCCATTATTGAAAATGAAAGCAGTTTTTTTTAATGAATATAATTTCTTGTCAAGTTGGCTTACATACAACACTCAGTGCTCATCCTAACAAGTGTCCTCCTCAATGCCCATCACCCATTTTCCCCTCTCCCCCACCCCCATCCACCCTCAGTTTGTTCTCTGTATTTAACAGTCTCTTGTGGTTTGCCTGCCTCCCTCCCCCTCTATTTGTAATTTTTCCCCCTTCCCTTCCCCTCTGGTCTTCTGTTAAGTTTCTCAAGATTCACATGAGTGAAAACATATGATATCTGTCCTTCTCTGACTGATTTATTTCACTCAGCATAATACCTTCCAGTTCCATCCACGTGACTGCAAATGGCATGTTTTCATTAAAAGCAGAGTTTTGAAAGAGAGTGAATTAGTGTTGGAGGGTTAAGTATGAAGTCTCCGTAGTATGGTTCTTTGTTGCATAAAACCCATAACCCATAACCCATGGGAGCTACCTAAGTATCAATGTCACTTTCACTACAGTCTTATTATGAGCTAAAGAGCACAAACAAATAAATGATACAAGAATTCAACTTACAAACGGGTTGTATTCCAGAAGCTGGTTTGCAAGTCAGTTGGATAGAATTTGCAACAGCACTAAGAATGTGGAGAGCAGGAGAGAAGGAAAGCCAAGAGGAGGGTGGGTCCCTCAGCTAGCCTATATCAGTGCACACTCAATCCACAACGTATCTGAGATACTGAGCACCAGCATTTTTCCCAAATAGAAATACCACTGGAATATTAGTAGTTTATAAAGTGAAGTAAAGTTGAAGAACTGTTTTATTTACCTGGAATTCTAATGCTTAAGACAAAAGCTGAGAAGGTTAACAAAAATCTGTAAAGATTCTGAAAAGAATGTCTTATGTTATCTCAAAAGCTCTACAAGTCAGCAACAGTCTTTCTTGAGGTATCTAATTTCACTCCAAAATTAAATGCTTCCTTTTACCTTAATAAGGACATTCTGCTAAATACTTTTTAGCTGTGATTGGGCAAAGTTTTTAGTTCAAAACTGTAATGAAGAAAATGAGTGGGAAGAAGAAAGAAGATACTTTTGAGGTAAGAGAACAAATAAGAAGACCCCAAAGAGGAGATAAGAAGGATTATCTCAAGTAAAATTACCCAAAATGCAAGACAGAATAAAAGTACATAAAGGATGGGGTAGGGACAGAATTCTCCAGGAAAGGGAAAGAAGATGACACTGACCAAATTTCTGTCCAGGCCATCAGGGGGCACCATGATTCCAGGACAACTCAGCTATTACCAGGGTGTAGAGAGAAGAGTCTAACTGGACTTTCATATTTATAAGACATTCCAAAATGGGAATACGATACTAAATTGTAAACCATGAGAAATGCTTTCATAGACAGGTTAATGGAGGGAAAAAAACACTAAAAAAACAAACAAACAAAACTAGTTATCTGCCATTTGTTTCTATATTAGCTTATCCAAATCAGAAAGGACAGTGATAAGCAGTACCATTTGGTGTCCAGAAGGAAGGAAGGTCAGGGAAAGCTGAAGAAATTTCTTCATGGAGCTCTGCTGCTCTGAACTTAGGAAGGAGTCAGGATGGTCAAGGCAGCAGAGAGTATGGCTGGGGCCCCTCAGACCCAGGTTGTGGTGTAGGGGGATTAAGCCAATGGGGATTTCAGATGAGGGCAGAGGTAAGAGACGAGAGCAATGACAATTTATATTCACCATAGGAATAAATATGTTTTATAGATATGTTAAAGCTAGCTTTTCATATCTCTGAGAAATGAGAATAAACATGGGGTAGATGTCACCGGCATCTGAAAAAGAAGGAGGTCAAATGTCTTGCTCAGTATCACACTTAATCAGGACAAGTATTACTGGTATAATGGTTTCACTTGTCTGGTTCTTTCCACTAGACATAGATAGATTCATGATTTAAAAAAAGCAAAAAGCATTGTTTTAAGGTACATTTGACCAAAAAAAGTCTGCTAAGTATCCTGGCCTGGACAATACATACAAGCAAATCTGTTTCTTCAGAAGCTACTCTGTGTGGTCCTCCTACCTCAGACCTCCTGGCAGGCAAAATCTAAGACATCTCTTCACCTATATCACCTCATGAACCATTAGCCTTACTAGCTGTTCTGACAACCTGTACCAGGGTTAGCAACATCCTTAGTCTTAAGTGTCAATCAACAGCGAGGCTTCCAGCAGTCACTAGAGAAGCCAAAGAGGAGACCCAGAGGAGTGACAGCCAAAGGAAACACAAAGAGGAGAGAAGCATAAGTATAAAAACAGAGAAGAAACTGGTATAGTAGTTTACTTTACAGAGTGCCACTCAAATTGTCATTCAGTGAGATCTCTCTTGCTAGTTGCTTTCATCTGTCCCTGCAGTGGAATAAGAATGGTTATTCATCTGTGCAATTTTAATAATATTGGCTTAAAATTTATGTAACATAACCAGAAATGTTAGAAATGCTGTTTTTACATCAACACTTGGTGTTTAGGAGTTCTCCCAGAGGAGGTAATGAGCTTTCAGAATTGTGGGGGCAGCTTTGTTCTGAGACAGGATGGGCACACACTGCCAGGGTGTCTGCTAGGCATTTTCATAAGTTATTTCATTTAATCTTCAAAAATATCAATAAGGAATGGGTCATTATCTCCACTCTATAAACAAAAACACATACAGAAAAGATAAATGACTCACCTAAAGTTTTAAAATCAGTGACTGGCAGAGCCAGATTCAAACTGGAGGCTGAAATGACAGCTGCCTTCCTCTCCCTGAGAAACAAAAAAGCAATTCCTCCCACCAGCAGTATATGGGCCACTTAGGACTGTCTGCACTGCAAGAGATACTGCCTCCAAAGTCCATTCATTCATTCAAAATAGATTTACTAACTGCCACCATGTGCTAGAGCACTGTTGAGAACACAGATACAACCATGAATGAGCCAGATTCAATGCCCTACTCTCATAAACCTAGCTGTGAAGCTGTGGGGGGAGGGAGGGAGTGATGCAGTGAATAAATATAATAAGCAACATAAATAATATCAGAGAGTAACAATGACTACCAAAGAGTGAGAAACAGAGGGGAATGGGGCAAGGGTCCTAATTCAGACTGAGTAGTCAGGGAAGGCTACTTTGAGGGAGCAACATAAAGCCGAGAATGGAAGGCAAGAACCAGCTGTGCAGATAACTAGGGGCAGAATATTTGAGGTAAGGGAACTTCAAGTAAATTCCCTGAGGAAGAAAGAGGGTTGGTATGAAACAAAAAATAGACCTATTTGGCTGGAGCAGAATAGGGGAGAGAATAAGAGGTGAAGTTAAATGAATACACAGAGATAGGTCATATTGGTCTTGAGGCAAAGCTAAAGTGCTTGCATTTTATTCCATGATTGGAAATGAACAGAGGTTTTGTTTTTTTTTAAGCATGGAAGTGACATGTTCTGACCAGTGTTTATAAGAGGTTACTCTGTCTCCTAATGAACTGGAAGGAGGCCAGTGGGAAGGCCATTGCTGGAGTCCATAGGACAGATGATAGGTTTATAGTAGTAGCAGGTGGCATTGAAAAGACAGGGACAGGGGTACCTGGGTGGCTCAGTCAGTTAAGCATCTGACTCTTGATTTCAGCTCAGGTCATGATCCCAGGGTTGTGGGATTGAGCCCTGCGTCGGGCTCCATGCTAAACATGGAGTCTTCTTAAGATTCTCCTCTCTCCCTCCCTCTCTCTGCCTCTCTCCCCCACTCACTCACACTCTCTCTCTCTCTAAAAAAAATTTCATTAAAAAAAGGAAAAGACAGGGATATATTTAAGATATATTTTGGAGCTAGAATGTATAGCACTTGCTGACAGACTAGATGTGAAGAACATGAAAAAGGAAAGAAGCAATGACTTTTAGGCTGTTGGCTTAAGCAATGGGGTGGAGGGTGGTGCCCATTTCCTTTGATGAATAAAGACTGGAAGAGATTTTTTGTTTTTAATAGGGAAAGGATAAAATAAAGGGGTCTGTTCTAGCAATGCTAAGTTTGAGATATCAGAGACTCGGAGCTATCAGGCAGGCAGTGGGTAAACTGATTCAGAGATCGATGAAAAAATCAAACTGGAGATATAAATTTAAGAGACACCTAAAAACCTAATGTGTTTCTTCTAATTAGAAGAAACTTTAGGGTAATTTCTTAATGACCTGAAGATAGGAAAAGATTTCTTTAAAAAGTTATCAAAAAGCACAAATCTTGGGGCACCTGGGTGGCTCAGTCGGCATCCAACTTCGGCTCAGGTCATGATCTCACGGTTTGGGAGTTAGAGCCCCGCATCAGGCTCTCTGCTATCAGCACAGATCCCACTTCAGATCCTCTGTCCCCTCTCTGCCCCTCCCCTGCTCACACTTTCTCTCTCTCAAAAATAGACATTAAAAAAAAAAGCACAAATCTTTATACTTAGAAACACTGAAGGAAATGACTATATCAAAATGAAGGACTTCTGTTGAATAAAAGGCATTATGCACAAAGTTAACAGATGAGGGAAGGCCAGGAGAAGACGTCGACAACATTTGTAACTGACCTAGGATTAGTATCTAGAACATATAAGAAACTTCACTGGAAAAATGAGAAAATGGCATGACCAGGTCATTCATTAAAAGAGATATCCAAAGACGAATATATACAAAGACCTCGTCCTCACTAGTAATCATAGAAATATAAATTAAAACAAGAGAATACATTACATCCACCAAATTGACAAAAGTTCAAAAGACAGATAGTAAGTGCTGCACTTTGTAGTGGGAATTTAAAGGGAGCAATCATGTAACAATCAGTGAAACTGAGTATTCTCTGTGACCTAACAATTACACTTGTTGGTATTTAGCTAGAGAAACTCTTGTACAAGTCCTTAAATAGATACATACATGAGGGCTTTCATCAGAGCATTGTTTGCGGTGCAGAGAATAGAACAAATTAGGTGTCCATCGCTAAAGGAACAAATAAATAAAAGGTGGTGGATGCTAGTGATAAAACACAATGAAACAGCTAAATGCAACATGTAAACACAATCACATGGACAGAACTTAAAAAACAGAGTTAAATAAAAAAGGATCAGGGGCGCCTGGGTGGCGCAGTCGGTTGAGCGTCCGACTTCAGCCAGGTCACAATCTCGCGGTCCGTGAGTTTGAGCCCCGCGTCGGGCTCTGGGCTGATGGCTCAGAGCCTGGAGCCTGTTTCCGATTCTGTGTCTCCCTCTCTCTCTGCCCCTCCCCCGTTCATGCTCTGTCTCTCTCTGTCCCAAAAATAAATAAAAAACGTTGAAAAAAATTAAAAAAAAAAAGGATCAGAATGAGAATTATGACATAATACTATCTATATAAATTTATAAAAAATACCATATAGGGATACAAACATATCCAAGGAAAAATACTAAACACATGAGAAAAGATGCCAATGGGGACAGAAGTGGGAGAAAAGACAGAAAATGACAATAATGAGAAATAATAAAACAAGGAAGCAGTCTTGTAGTATCAATATAAAGTTCTATGAACTGAGTTGTATAATAAACTCTGCATTTGAGAACTAAAAAAAATAACAAACTTGCAGGGCAACGGAATGTTCCTTCTGTTCCAACTATCTTTTTCAAAGTGCCTGTCATTCCGGCAGTTGATTCATTAGATAAGGAAGGGAGCCAGAAGGGAGAAATGAGGGCACCATGTCATAGTATAGATGTGGCCACACTGTAACATGCACCCACCTTTACCACGGCATTTATCAGCGTGCTGAGAGTGTGTATATGTGTGTGTGTGTGTGTGTGTGTGTGTGTGTGTGTGTGTACACACAATTATCTTCACACCCTGAGAGTTAGATCCTTAAGGGTAGAACTCATCTTCATAAACCCAGAACTCAGCACAGTGGATGCGACAAAAAACATAGTATAAATGCTGACTGGGTGACCGGTTTTGTTGCTTGGTAGACTGGATGAAAAATCAAAATTAGAACCCAACTTAACTGTTTTCAACTCAGGTGTACATTTAGTACAGCTATTATAATTCTTGACTCTTATAATGTAGCCAAATGCATGTTCAATAAGTTATCACTGGAGATGGCTAGGTCATCTAGATGCTAGATGTCCCTAGGTTGCTAGCATTATTTCTTCTAGCATTAAAACACATGCCCATTTGGATGACAGATACATGAACAAACATATCACAAAAGTAAACTCTATGGCTTCAAGGAAACATCAGAGATGCTACAGCAAACTCAGAAGTGTGAATGATAAAAAATTTTAAGTAGGGGGAAAAATAGAAATGTAGTACAAGTCAGATGATTCCTACTACCTGGCAGTGCTAGGTAGCATTAAACCATTGAAATTACTATTTGACACTGTATGTACAACATGTGAAAGCCCTCTGTGCTAACTTTTAATCAATTTTTTTAAATTAAAATTTTCTTTTTTATTTGAGAGAAAGAGAGCATATGTGCAAGCAGGGAAGAGGGGCAGAGGGAGACAGAATCCCAAGCAGTTTCCATGCCCAGTGCAGAGCCTAACCAGGGCTTGATCCCACAACCCTGGGATCATGACCTGAGCCAAAACCAAGAGTCAGAGCTCAACCAACTGAGTCATCCAGTATAAAAATTTAATCAATTTTAATTAATTAAAAATTAATCCATCTTTTAAAGTTTTTATTTATTTATTTTGAGAGAGACAGAGACAGTGTGAATAGGGGAGGGACAGAGAGGGAGAGGGAGAGAGGGAGAGAGTGAGAGAGAGAGACAGAGAGAGAGAGAGTGAATCCCAAGTAGACTCTGCACCGTCAGCTCACAGCCCAATGTGGGGCTTGGACCCACGAAACTGCGAGATCATGACCTGAGCTGAAACTGAGAGTTGGACGCTCAACTGACTAAGCCACTCAGGTGCCCCCAAAATTCTGTCTAGCACCCTGAAAATCTCGTGCCAATTCTTTCTGGCCTGCCAAGTTTCAAAAGAGAGATCAGTCACGAGTCTTATAGGTCTCCCTTTATATGTGAGGGCACGTTTACCCCTTGCTGCTTTCAGAATTTTCTCTTTATCCTTGTATTTTGCCAGTTTCACTATGATATGTCGTGCAGAAGATCGATTCAAGTTACGTCTGAAGGGAGTTCTCTGTGCCTCTTGGATTTCAATGCCTTTTTCCTTCCCCAGTTCAGGGAAGTTCTCAGTTATTATTTCTTCAAGTACCCCTTCAGCACCTTTCCCTCTCTCTTCCTCCTCTGGGATACCAATTATGCGTATATTATTTCTTTTTAGTGTATCACTTAGTTCTCTAATTTTCCCCTCATACTCCTGGATTTTTTTATCTTTTTCTCAGCTTCCTCTTTTTCCATAACTTTATCTTCTAGTTCACCTATTCTCTCCTCTGCCTCTTCAAGCCGAGCTGTGGTGGTTTCCATTTTGTTATGCATTTCGTTTAAAGCGTTTTTCAGCTCCTCGTGACTGTTCCTTAGTCCCTTGATCTCTGTAGCAAGAGATTCTCTGCTGTCCTGTATACTGTTTTCAAGCCCAGCGATTAATTTTATGACTATTATTCTAAATTCACTTTCTGTTATATCATTTAAATCCTTTTTGATAAGCTCATTAGCTGTTGTTATTTCCTGGAGATTCTTCTGAGGGGAATTCTTCCGCTTGGTCATTTTGGATAGTCCCTGGCGTGGTGAGGACCTGCAGGGCACTTCCCCTGTGCTGTGGTGTATAACTGGAGTTGGTGGGCGGGGCCGCAGTCAGACCTGATGTCTGCTCCCAGCCCACCGCTGGGGCCACAGTCAGACTGGTGTGTGCCTTCTCTTCCCCTCTCCTAGGGGCGGGATTCACTGTGGGGTGGTGTGGCCCGTCTGGGCTACTTGCACACTGCCAGGCTTGTGATGCTGGGGATCTGGCGTATTAGCTGGGGTGGGTAGGCAAGGTGCACAGGGGCAGGAGGGGCAGGCTTAGATCGCTTCTCCTTAGGTGATCCTCTTCAGGAGGGGCCCTGTGGCAGCGGGAGGGAGTCAGATCCGCTGCCGGAGGTTTGGCGGCTCCGCAGAAGCACAGAGTTGGGTGTTTGCGCAGAGCGAGCAAGTTCCCTGGCAGGAACTGGTTCTCTTTGGGATTTTGGCTGGGGGGTGGGCGGGGGAGAGGGCGCTGGTGAGCGCCTTTGTTCCCCACCAAACTGAGCTCTGTTGTCAGGAGGCTCAGAAGCTCTCCCTCCCTTTGTCCTCCAGCCTTCACGCTTTCCGAGCAGAGCTGTTCACTTATGACCTCCCAGACGCTAAGTCGCGCTTGTCGTCGGAACACAGTCCGTCAGGCCCCTCCGCTTTTGCCAGCCAGACTCGGGGGCTCTGCTTGGCCGGCGAGCCGCCCCTCCGCCCCCGCTCCCTCCCGCCAGTCCGTGGAGCGCGCACCGCCTCGCCGCCCTTCCTACCCTCTTCCGTGGGCCTCTCGTCTGCGTTTGGCTCCGGCGACTCCGTTCTGCTAATCCTCTGGCGGTTTTCTGGGTTATTTAGGCAGGTGTAGGTGGAATCTAAGTGATCAGCAGGACGCGCGGTGAGCCCAGCGTCCTCCTCGGTGCCCCCAAAATTCATCAAATTTTAAATCAACTTAATTACAGCATAACTTGTATACAATAAAAGGTACCCATTTTAAATGAACAGTTTAGTAAGTTTAAATGTATGCACCCGTGTAACCACCACCGTGGGCAAAATATAGACCACTTCTATCACCCCAAAAGTTTCTTCATGTCCCTCTGTAGATAGTCCACTCCTCTGTCCCTGGCTCCAGGTGAACGCTGATTACCTTAGGTCAAGATAGCCATTTTTATATACTTAACATAAAACAGGTTTAATTTTATATTGGGGAAATTTCAAACACACAGTAGAAGGGTATAATGAACCTGATATAACACTCAGCTTCAACAATTTTTAATGCATGACCAATCCTGTTATCACCCATACTCTTGCCCACACCCCTACGTGCATTGTTCTTAAGCAAATCCTAGACACCATTTCTCTTCTCTATTTTTTTTTTATATTGAGAGACAGAGAGAAAGAGAAAGGGCATACGGACACAAGCAGGGGAGCAGCAGAGGGAGACGGAGAATCCCAAGCAGGCTCCATGCTCAGTACAGAGCCCCATGCCGGTTCAATCCCACATCCCACAACTATAAGAGCATGACCTGAGCTGAAATCAAGAGTTGGATGCTTAACCAACTGAGCCACCCAGGCACCTCATATGTAAATATTTTAATATGTAGCTCTAAAAGATATTCTTTCAAAACATATCCATAATACCATCGTCATTTAAAAAAACTGACCATAAGTTTCTCAAGACTATCAAATAATCGGTCAATATTCACACATTTCTCAGGTTGCCTCACATTTTTTCCTTCATTTTGTTTTCTAAATCAGAGCCCTATATTACCATTGGTTCATTTATCTCTTAAGTCTGTTTTCATCTAGAAGTACCCCTTCTATCCTTTCCCCCCTTATAATTTATTTGGTAAAGAAACTAGTTTATTTGTCCTATAAAATCCTTATAGTTTGGAATATACTGACTGCATCCGTAAAAAACATTTACCATGTTCTCTGTTCCCTTGCATTCCCTACAAATTTGTAGTAAGATCTAGAGGTTTTAACAAGCTCAGGTTGGCAAGGCTGCTTTATTATCAGGAGATATATATATATATATATATATATATATATATATATACACACACACACACACATATATATACATATATATATATACACATACACATATATATATATACATCATACACACACATACATACAGTCTAATATTCTCTTTTGTCTCACTTTTGGAAAAACATAGTCTTTTCCTCAACTAATTGAAAATAAAAGCAATTATTATAGGGTATAAGATACCTTTAATCGAGAGAAATGCAAGACATCAATCCCCATTAAACAGACTGCTTCTGGACTAGAGTCATTCCTACAAAGAAGAGTACTCCCTGAGTCATTGTTTGAAATTTTAGATGGTTCTAACCACTGTATCCACATGTCACTTATTTGAAGTTATACGTAACATAAACTTCCATGTTCAAATCTTGTGTATGTCATAGCTCCTCCTGTTATATTTTTAGCTCCTGAGAGAAAGACAGTCTTACACCTCTACTCAGTTCCTAACACAGCCCTGCACACAGATGAGAATGATAACCATGCAGTTCTCAGCTGAGGAAAGGCCCTTCTCTATCCTTGGTGCAGTCCAGCTTCTTTTATTAATTCTTCACAACTTTCCTCCAGAGTCTGCACCATCCACATTTTATCAACCAGAAAGCAGAGGCACATAGAAATATGAACAGTAAATCAATGGAAGCTTACAATAACTCAAAATCACTGGTCGTTCAGGAAAACCTGCTGAGTTAAGTAGTGTTTCTACTTTAATCACTCCTCCTTCCCTTCAGGGAAATATGTGAGTCTACACAATATGAGTCTTTGAGAGAAAAACCTGTGGATATTGCGTAGACAAAGAACCAGAGGGCCGGTAATGGGACCTTCCTGCTCTCTTTGGCAGGACAAGTCCCTGCTTGACAAGAACCAAGTTATCACAAGTGGGAGTAAGAATCAGTTTAATTAAAGAGACAGGCCATAAGGAGTGCCTGGCTGGCTCAGTTGGTGGAACATGTGATTCTTGATCTCAAAATTGTGAGTTTGAGGCCCATGTTAGGTGCAGAGATTACTTAAAAATAAAATCTTTAAAAAAAAGGTGGGGGGGGGGGGAGAGAAGTCATGAAATTTGGGATGGGGAAGAAGAGTTTAGATTCTCACCTCACCAAAGTCCAGTGGTGAAGCATGTTATTATGGCACTATGCAGAGGAAGTTAAGAGTCATTAGCAGAACACTGGGGCCTCTCCTTCCCATTTTGATAAAACCCTCTGCCACCTGCAGCAAAGTGTTGCACTAATAGCTACTGGGCCCTCCGTTGCCAGTCACCTCCCACTCATCTCTGTGCTTGGCTGGTTCTTTACTGCCTCCAGAAATAAAAGTTAGAACATTAGACTTGCTATGCCAGCAATCACTACCTGGTAACATAAAATCCAGAAGCACAGGCCTATACTTACTAACAACATAACTTCCAACAAAAGGATAGAGCTCTCACTCATCCCTGCCCCCACCCCTGGACAAGCACAGATTAAATTAAGAATTCTCAAAATTCCCAATGGTGTCAAAAGCATTTAAAGTTGCCAGGTCAAAGATTCATTTTTTCAGCAGACAACCACAAAGGATTTCAGTGCTACATACAGTGGAAATGATTGTAAGAAATTCTAAATATGGACAGATCAGTAATTTAAACTCTTTTTCTAATGGCTGATACCTTCTTTTCAGTTCAATATCTGATTCTAAGTCAGACTCCAATTAAGGAAAGCAAGACCCAGTTTTCTGGTTCCACTGGGATTTACTCATTCAGGGATTACCTGTCTGCCAGTTGTGAATCTCTTTCCAGTCAATACTCTACTGAAAACTGTCGTGACTAACCAATGTGTTTCAGAACAAGGAAACACCCTGGTTACTAGGAGTCAAGGGCAAAGTAAAGCCCACAACAAGGAACTCTCACTCCTGGTCTGGTGCTTTCCCCAGCAGGCCACTGCCATTGTCTTGAACCAACTGTGTAAAGTCTGAAAATCAACCTACCTAGGTTCTTGATTTCCTCTTCAGAAAAGTGAGACCAGCTGATCTTTAAAAGCTATCTCTATCCCAAGATTCTACAATTCTTTTGACAAATATGTGCAAATCATATGCTAAGCATAGTAGTGTGCACAAAAAATCAGAAGTAAACTTGGAAGAGCCGCCAACAGGAGACATGTACAAAAAATAAAATGCAAAGAAGAGAAAGTCCATGACAGGGGCGCCTGGGTGGCTCAGTCAGTTGAACCTGAGTGTCCAACTCTTGATTTCAGCTCAGGTCATGATCTCACAATTCATGAGATCAAGCCCCATGTCAGGCTCCACACTGACAGCACAGAGCCTGCTTGGCATTCTCTCTCCCCCTCTCTCTCTCTGCCCCTCCTCCACTTGACACGCGCTCTCTCTCTCTAAATAAATAAATAACCATTAAAAAAAGAAAGAAAGTCCATGACAGAATGGTAGTACATAACAAGGGCTTAAATTAACACAAGATATAGTGTTCAGTGAACAAAGAAAGTCAAAGAAGAGAAAGTACAATACAAAATTATTTCTGTGAGGGAAAATATATGTGCATATGTATGGTTATATATGTATCCTTCATGAAGTATGGAGGGAAATTAGTATAGCTAACTATCAACAATGGTTATCCCAGGGAAGGACTCCAAGAAACCTCCAATTTCTACTTAATTTTTTTTTCCAATTTCTACTTTAGAAATTACTACTTAATCTTTTTTCCTAGTATGTTTTACTTTTGCAATCAGAAAAACAAATTTTTTTAAGGAAAAAAGCAGGGGCACCTGGCTGGCTCAGTTGGTAGAGCATGTGATTCTTGATCTCAGGGTTGTGAGTTTAAGCCCCATGTTGAGCATGGAGCCTACAGGGGAAAAAAAAAGAAAAGGAAAAAAGCAAAAGAAGAAATTCAAAGCTAGCAATTTGCCAGGGCAATAACATCAATAATCCTATATCATACTCTCTCCCCTCTATTCAGATGGAAAGTTAACTGTCCTTTATTATCTCCTTATATATGGCAGAGGTAGCTGTATTCAACTGTGAAACCACTGTTGATAGAAATCAGAAAACAGAGGGGTGCCTGGGTGGCTTAGTCCATTAAGTGTCTGACTCTTGATTTTAGTTCGGGTCATGGTAGCGCAGTTTGTGAAATCTAGTCCCGCATTGCGCTCTACGTTGGCAACATGGAGCCTGCTTGGGATTCTCTCTCTCTCCCTCTCCCTCTGCCCTTCCCCCACTCGAGTTCTTTCTCTCTATCAAAATAAACAAACATTAAAAAATTAAAAAAAAAAAAGAAATCAGGAAATAGCGCATGAGAAACAGAACCCCACTGGTCAATCTGACTGAACACTAACACGTAAGTGGCAAATATCTGAAATGCAAGTACTAAAGCTGACAAGATATTTCAAGCAAAAATGAATAGTTTTCTTCTTAAATTACTTTGATACTTAAACTATACCAGTGCTCCATTTTGTTTTCCTTACATAGGCATAATTAGATTTTAGTTAGAATAAGACCACAGACAAATTATACACTGGTAACTCTACTCATAAGAGTAACTAATGCATACTCTCATTCACTTTCAATTACTTAATGTGATTTAGCCCTTTGACCCTAAAAATCACTCTGAATCTACTCTCAAAATAGATGATGGAATACAATTATTTCTAAGATCACTTTCAGTTATTTGGTTCATATTTTTTTTAATATGGGATCAAATTCCATCGAGCATCAAGGTACCATCTCAAAATATTTCAAATACTGAAATTTCATCATATCAAATGATGCCAAAAATAGAAATTTACTTGCAACAAGATTTGGTCTATGTATTAATGAAATGATGCTGCATTTTAAACAGAATTTACTGTACATTGAAGTTCATAGCAGCAGTACTCACAATGGCCAAAAGGTGGAAACAACCCAAATGTCCATCAAGAAAGAGAGACGTGGAAAGGAACAGTCCCTCTTCGTCCCCTGGACAGTCTTATGTCTATCTGTGTCACCTGAAATCACAACAGACTACCTGAGACCATGGGGAGCCACCCACGACAAGTGAATGCACTGAAGATGGCAGGGCAGGAAGATGGAATGAACAGCAATGTCTTTGCTGCGTTGCTAAATTAACCAGTACTGGAGTCACCCTGTCTCCAGACTCCTTGTTATCTGAAATAGTGTCTGTGTGTTTAAGTCATTGAGTTGGTGTTTCTGTTCCTTGAAGAAGGACTGATAGCATTTATTGACCTAAAAAGCTTTGCGCTCTGTGAGACTTATACAACAATGAAAGGTAGTATGATCTCTAAAATAAAAACAAAAAAAAAAACCTTGTTCTTGTCATTAAAACATGAGAAAGGCAAGGAGCACCTGGGTAGTTCAGTCAGTTGAGCATCCAACTCTTGATTTCGGCTCAAGTCATGATCTCACAAACCCAGTGAGATTGAGCCCTACGGCAGGCTCAAGTGCTGTCAATGTGGAGCCTGCTTGGAGATTCTCTCTCTCTATTCTCTCTCTCTAAAATGAATAATTTTTTTTTTAATAAGAAAGGCTTAGAACAAGTAAAGAACAAGGTTATTAGGAAAAGCAAAGTGGATCTACACATTTAACAATCTGATGATAAAACACAGGCTCAGATGGGAACACAAGTTGGTGCAGCCACTCTGGAAAACAGTATGGAGGTTCCTCAAAAAACTAAAAATAGAACTACCCTAAGACCCAGCAATTGCATTACTAGGTATTTATCCAAGGGATACAAGTGTGCTGTTTCAAAGGGACACATGCACCCCAATGTTTATAGCAGCACTATCAACGACAGCCAAAGTATGGAAAGAGCCTAAATGTCCATCAATGGATGAATGGATAATAAGATACACACACACACACACACACACACACACACACACACACACACACACACACACTGGAGTATTACTCGGCAATCAAAAAGAATGAAATCTTGCCATTTGCAACTATGTGGATGGAACTGGAGGGTATTATGCTAAGTGAAATTAGTCAGAGAAAGACAAATATCATATGACTTCACTCATATGAGGACTTGAAGAGACAAAACAGACGAACATAAGGGAAGGGAAACAAAAATAATATAAAAACAGGGAGGGGGACAAAACAGAAGACACTCATAAATATGGAGAACAAACAGAGGGTTGCTAGAGGAGGTGTGGGGGGGAAGGGGCCAAATGGGTCAGTGGCATTAAGGAATCTACTCCTGAAATCGTTGTTGCACTATATGCTAACTAATTTGGATGTAAATTTTAAAAAATAATAAAATTTAAAACAAAAAGAAAGAAAGAAAACATGGGCTCAAAACTAGCCTGAATGGGTGATTGTGCTTCATTTCAGAAATACTAATTGGAAGATAAGGACTGAAAATAGTCTTTATGTTTACAACAACCCTATGAGGTAGTGATATTATCCTCATTTTACAAATGAGGAAACGGAAGCACTTGTCCAAAGTCACCTCATCCATGCAGCTTCTCCTCCAGGAACTCTTCTCTCTTTTGACTTAGCTAACTCCTACACATCTGTCAGTTTCAATTTAAGTAAATATCACTTCCTTAGGACAAAAAGGCTTCTTTGATGTGTCCAGACAAGGTCCAAAGCCCCTGTTACACACTCCACTGCATTCTGTGCTCTACTGCAGCACAGTGTACACTCATGATTATTTAAATATCTGTCTTCCCCACTAGGGTGCACATACCCTGAGAATAGTTCTGTCTTGTCTGCCACCATAGGGTATTTCCAAAGCTGTGTAGAAAGCCTCGCCCGTAAGGGGCTCACAGTCTGATAGAGCGGTAGCAAGTAAATAGTTCCTTACAATGTAATGTGGGAGGCAGAAAGCCATGCATAAGACTCCATGGAAACACAAGACTGGGAGTGAAGAAGGCTTCATGGAGAAGATGTCCCTTGAACTGAGTTCTGAAGGATAGCAATGCAAGAAAAAGCAGAAAAAGGAGAAAGGTGTTCTAAGCAGACAGAGCTTAAGGAGATGTAGAGAAAAGAAAGAGGCTATGAAACTTTAGGGAAACTACCACTAACTCACTATGGCTACAGCTTGATGCTAGGTAGCAAAAAAATGAAACCTGAGAGATAGGGAAGTTTCAGTTCCATATTTAAAGATAGCAAAACATTGCAGAGACCTCTAAAATAATCTAACGACAATAGATATGATGGAGGCACTCACTGTACATCAGGCACCGTGCTAAGCACTTCACATGTATAATTTTGTTTCATCTTCACAACCACCCTGAGTATTACTATTCCCATAAGGAAGTCAGACCACACACAGCTAATAAGTAAATGGCAAGCCAGGCCTTGAACCACAGCCATAATACAGGACTCCAAAGCCTGTGCTCTTAACTACAGTCTAATAGTTGCCTAGCTTACTATACATTGATATGATCTTACATAGTTACATGTAATTCAAATAATTATCTTGATTCTACCAGGAGAGTTGGCTATTTAGTGGAACCCCATATCTTTTTCTCATTAAGCATATGCAAATCATAAACACAAATATTTTATACGTTGGTTTTATTTAAAGTATATAATTAGTATTCAATAGACTTTTATAGATGAAGATCAAAAGAAAGTTATTCAAAGATATAAAATGCAGTGTCCTGACTGATAATCCAGGGCTACCATTTTTGTTGTTTAAGTAATCTCTATGCCTAACATGGGGCTCAAACTCACGACCCCAAGATCAAGAGTTGCATGTTCTCCCGACTGGGCCAGCTAGGTGCCCCCTGACTGATAATTCAATAAGGTCTCTAGAACTATGTTACCTTTACACCACCAAAAATTACATTTAGCAAACATTAGAACTTCTCGGTCTGTCTTCTCTCTCATCAAAACTAACCTTCCTAAGGGGAATTAAAATTGTTCATTAAACAACTCAATCAATTATTGAGAACAAGTGGAAAGGGAAAAAGTAGTTAGTACAGAGGAAAGATGGCATGACACACAAAATCTCTTTTCCCTACTATCATCTGTCTCGAGCATGGGAAATGACAATGTGATTGAATGTACGAAGATAGACACTCTATATGCCAGTTCAAGTTAAAACAGAGCTAGAAAATGTATCACTCAGGGAAAGTCTTAGTTCAAAAAACTTAGTATTTTAGGAAACCAGTTACCAGCAAAACTGCAAATGTATTAAGTCACAGTTGATGGGCTTTTAATAAATCATTAAAACAAACTACTGGGAAATCTTCTTTGCTTTTTAAAATGTCTCCTAATATATAATAGGAGTCCACAGACTGATAATAATCATTAAACACTTATTGGTGCCAGGAGTTTTAAGAACACAATCTCATTTAATTCTTACAAGGTCATCCTTTTTTTTTTTTTTTTTAATTTTTTAAATGTTTATTTTCCAGAGACAGAGACAGAGTGAGAGCGGGGGAGGGGCAGAGAGAGAGAAGGAGACACAGAACCTGAAGCAGGCACGAACTCAGGAACCACGAGATCATGACCTGAGCCGAAGTTGGACACTTAACCTCTGAACAACCCAGGTGCCCTACAGGGTCATTCTTTTAAAAAAAAATTTTTTTTTTGTTAATGTTTATTTATTTTTGACAGAGAGAGAGAGAGAGACAGAGCATGAGTGGGGGGGGGGGGGGGGGCAGAGAAAGAGAGAGAGAGAGAGAGAGAGAGAGAGAGAGAGACACACACACACAGAATCCAAAGCAGGCTCCAGGCTCTGAGCTGTCAGCACAGAGCCCAACTCAGGGCTCGAACTCACAAACCGCGAGGTCATGACCTGAGCTGAAGTCAGACGCTCAACCGACTGAGCCACCCAGGTGCCCCCCTCCTTTAAAAAAAAATTTTTTTTTTAAATGTTAATTTATTTTTGACAGAGAGAGAGAGACAGGGCATGAGAGGGGGAGGGGCAGAGAGAGAGACACACAGAATCCGAAGCAGGCTCCAGGCTCTGAGCTGTCCGCACAGAGCCCGCCTCCAGGGTCATTCTTATAACCACATTTTTAGATGAGAGAACTAAGGCACACACAGTTTAGGCAAGTTGCTCAAGGGCATATTAGTAGCAAGTGACAGAGCCAGGATTCACATAAATCTGTCTGACACCAAAGTGCATGCTCCTTCCACAATGCAGCAATGTCTTTAATGAGCTGAAAGATGCCTAGTGACTAATTTACTCACCAATCAACCCTATCATTTAGAGACTTGTAGGCAGGTTAAAGGACTTTCCTAATGTCCCCTGGTTAGTTTACAACACAACCGAAAGTGAACCCCATATTTCCTACTCCTCAAACAAGCACATTCTGTATTCATTTTGACTCACACTAAATCTTTTTGAAAAACATTAAAAATTCCCCCATAAACAAATTCAAAATAGACAAAACAAGAATGATGTAAATGCCTGTTACTGTGCACTGAGGTGTGTATGCATTATGTTTTAGTGGCAGATAGGAAAAGTCTCAGTTTCTATACATGCTAGTTGCAACTAGCAGCTAACAGAAGATAACAGGGTTTTATGCATTCCTTTGACTACTATCAAGTTTTCAGCCTCCTGCTTTTCAGTAGGGCATTGACAGCATTAAAGCAGGAGCTGGCAAAACCTTTTCTATAAAGGGCCTAAATATTTGAGGCCTTGTGGATTGTGCCATTTCTGTTGCAAATACTCTATAGTTTTAAGGAGAAAAAAAGTAGCCACAGACAATACAGATGAGCGCGGTTGTTGTGTTCCAACAAAGTTTAATTTATGGATATGTAAATTTGAATTTCATATAATTTTCACGTCACAAAATATTATCATTCTTGTGATTTCTTTGAACTCCTTAAAAAGATATGGCTTGTGGGCTACAGAAAAAGGCAGTGTACCAGAGGGCATCTCCCCATTCTGCATTAAAATAAAGAAGTACCGGGGCGCCTGGGTGGCTCAGTCGGTTGAGCCTTCGACTTCGGCTCAGGTCATGAGCTCACGGTCCGTGAGTT
This sequence comes from Felis catus, assembly GCF_018350175.1. Classification (NCBI taxonomy): domain Eukaryota; kingdom Metazoa; phylum Chordata; class Mammalia; order Carnivora; family Felidae; genus Felis; species Felis catus. The sequence goes on along the minus strand of NC_058377.1, from coordinate 108,946,244 downwards.
CGAGCCCCGCGTTGGGCTCTGTGCTGACAGCTCAGAGCCTGGAGCCTGCTTCTGCTTCTGTGTCTCCCTCTCTCTCTGACCCTCCCCCATTCATGCTCTGTCTCTCTCTGTCTCCAAAATAAATAAACATTAAAAAAAATTAAAAAAAAAATAAAGAAGTACTTTAGGGGTGCCTGGGTGGCTCAGTCAGTTAAGCATCTGACTTCAGCTCAGGTCACGATCTCACGGTCTGTGAGTTCGAGCTCCGCGTTGGGCTCTGTGCTGACAGCTCAGAGCCTGGAGCCTGCTTTGGATTCTATGTCTCCCTCTCTCTCTGACCCTCCCCTGTTCATGCTCTGTCTCTCTCTGTCTCAAAAATAAATAAACATTAAACTAAAGAAGTACCTTCCCTCAGAAGAGAGCAAAGGAAAAGCATCCAGCAACATAGCAAGGCTATGGTCTTTTTCTCATCTCAGTTCTGATGCCAACGATGCAGGAAGCCTTTGGGACCATCCCTCAGTCCCATTTGGGGGAGGTGTCACACTTTTGTGTTCTCACTCAAACTTGGGCCTATCTCTATCTATTCTAGCACTTATCACAACATACTATGATTGATTATTCAATTGTCTGTACTTCCCCAAGCATGAGGGCAAGCAATGTTTTCATTTGTTTTTTAATTTGTATTCTGACATGGATGCTCAAAAAAAGTGGGAAAGATAAAAGACGAACAAGCTCAGAAATTTTTTAAAAATTTTATGTCTACTGATTTTTGAGAGAGAGAGAGAAAGCATGCGAGCATGTGCGATCGGGGGAGGGGCAAAGAGGGGGACAGAGGATCCAAAGCTCACTCCATGCTGACAGCAGACCGCCGGATGCGGATGCGGTGCTCAAACCCATGAATCGTGAGATCATGACCTGAGCTAAAGTCAGACATTCAACTGACTAAGCCACCCAGGCGCCCCCAAGTTCAGAAATTCTTACCTTTCTACAGTATACCTTTATACAAGCCTCTGTGTCACACAGATTTGATGGCACACACCTGAGGTGTAAATCAGTGGTGCACATACTTTTTGCATATGTTGTTTATGTCCCATAAATATGCACAAACACTTCAATCTGTTCTGTACTGTTATACCTGCTCAAGGCCAGGCCTCTGATTAACTTGTTTAGACTAATCTAGATAAGAAGGATCTAGGCATAAATTTAAAATGACCCCAGGGTCAGGGCACCTGGGTGGCTCAGTTGGTTGAGCGCCGACTTGGGCTCACTCAGGTCATGATCTTGCGGTTCATGAGTTTGATCCCTGCATCGGGCTCTGTCTGAGGGACAGCTCAGAGCCTGGAGCCTGTTTCAGATTCTGTGTGTGTGTGTGTGTGTGTGTGTGTGTGTGTGTGTGTGTGTCTGCTCCTCCTCTGCTCTCCCCAAGAATGAATAAACATTAAAAAAAAAAAAAAAATGACCCCAGGGTCTCCAGAAAAACTTCAGGGTATTCTGGGGTTCTACAGAGCACAAATGGAAAAATCCCTGTCCTACAAACTAGCCTCAAAAAAGAAATGACGTCTTCAAATCATTTAAAGAAAACATGAAAAGCCACATTACCCAATACAATATGAAAATCAGGGTGTGTGGGTGGCTCAGTTGGTTAAGCATCCAATTCTTGATTTCGGCTCAGGTCATGATTTCACGGTTTGTGAGAGTGAGATCGAGCCCTGTATCTGGCTCCACGCTGACATGGTGCTTGGGATTCTCTCTCTCTCTCTCTCTCTGCCCCTTACCTGTGCACATACATACGTGTGGGCTCTGGCTCAAAATAAACTTTTAAAAATTAAAAAAAAAAAGAAAATCAACATGGAAAAGTCTACCTCATCACTATCACAGGGATAAACATCTTTTAATCACACAAAGTCAGATGGCTGACCCTCTACTGCAGGGTTCTTAACCTTTCCTTTGTCATGAGTCCCTTTGGTAGAATGCAGAAGCCAACAGACCCCTTCTCAGAACAATGCTTGTGAATATATAAAATAATATGCAGTTTTAAAAAAGAAACCAGTTACAATAATAACTAACCCACACTACCTCCCCTATAACATCCTGACTTTTTTCGCTGCTTTATTTTTATGCTTAGCATTTGTCACTAACAAACTATACTATTTTGTGTTTTGTTATTTAGTAGCTGTCTCCACAGCTAGAACCTAATTTTCATGAGGGCAGAGAAGTTTATCTATTTTGTTCATCCCTCTATTCCCAAAACCTACAAAATGCCTGACATATAGTAATACCTAATGTATATTTGTTGAATTATTAAAATTCCTGTCTCCTGGGGCGCCTGGGTGGCTCAGTCGGCTAAATGTCTGACTTTGGCTCAGGTCATGATCTCACCGTTTGTGAGTTAGAGCCTCGCATCGGGCTCTGTGCTGACAGCTCAGAGCCTGGAGCCTCCTTCCGGACTCTGTGTCTCCCTCTCTCTCTGCCCCTCCCCTGCTCACATTCTGTCTCTCTCTCTCTCTCTTGAAAATAAACATTAAAAACAAAAATTAAATTCCTGTCTCCTAAGAGCTATACTCTAAGGACAAATCAAAGCCAGTTCTACTAGAAATCTGTCATCCTTAAGAAAGATAATATATAATTCTTCATATTTACAAACACCTTCTTGGTAGACACTGGAACCCTCTTATAAGCACAATCTCATTCATTCACAGTAAACTTAATATCTAATGATGAAAGGCAAAGAAATGACATAACGTAGATAAGGCAAATGCTTCGTCAGGGAACAAAACCCATGGGCCAGGTCTGCTTTTTAACTCTGTTCCTTCACTTTACCCGTTGCCTTCTGAAGCTTTTGCTGCATTACCCTAAAGTATAGAATTGTTCCCGCTAAACGTATCTATCTAGTTATACACTACCAATAAGAGACACTTCCATGGGATCTGGCTTTCATAGGATCCAAGAAGACTCGTTCGTAACAAATAGTTAAACGCTCCTTTGCAACCAAGTTCTAGAATTTCCAACTTCTTCCAAAGGCAATTCCTAAATAGAGGAAATCGTTTTCTTTTAAAATTAATCTTTCTTTTAATGTTCATTTTTTAAATGTTTATTTACTTTTGAGAGACAGAGAGTCAAAGCACAAGTGGGGAAGGGGCAGAGAGAGAGAGGGTGACGCAGAAACTGAAGCAGGCTCCAGGCTCCAAGCTGTCAGCACAGGGCCCGAGCGGGGCTCGAATTCATGAACCACGAGATCATGACCTGAGCCAAATTCAGACGCCCAACCGAAAGAGCCACCCAGGCGCCTCTCTTTTAAAATTCATCTTAATCACAATAAAGTAAAAGGAATGAAAACTCTCAGACATGATGGGCTACCTATACTGTTTGTTTCATAAAATCCTAAGAGAAAGCAAGCTCAAAGCCAAGACAACTAAACCCACAGAGAAATGTAATGGTTTCTACCAACTGCAGTACCTTCACTCTATAGCGTGATAACAAATTAGAATGACAAATCAGAAACCGAAAAAAGGAAGAGGGGGAGGAAAGATGAGGTTAACAACGAGGTCAGTTAATATGAAAGAAAACAGCGTCCTCCGACTGTTTCATAACTAAGTAAGCCGTCAAAACCTAACATGAAGGCAGTTTGGGCTAACCTCCTTGGGTGGTTAAAACAAACGTCAGCCTGCTCTCCACCCCTCTATTTGCCCAAAAGTAGAGCTGAGAAAACACACTTATATCATGGGGATTTTGAGATACTCAAACACATCTGCTTAAAATGCAACTTTCTAATTCTGCTTCAATATCAGAATTTTTCATATTTGTACATCTGCCTACATCCTGGAAAAGAAAATGTGAAGAAGCAGCCTTTTGGTGTGTGTTTGCTAATAAACTAGCAACAGCTGGTCATCAACAGAGGCTGACTGAAACTTCCACAGCGATGATGTGCACTGACAGGATATCAAATTAAAACACATACACACACACACCAATGGAGAGAGAAAACATTTTTCACATATGCTTGACTCCAGCTCAACGAGAAAATATTAACCTAGAGCAACCATTACCACCAACAGCTGATTTCTTATATCAATCTAGTTCTAATCCTTAGCCATGTATGCTTCTTTTGAACTAACTAGGTAATTAAAAACTGTAAGATAATTTTGCAACTACTTATAGTGCTGTTGCTTTATAATCACACCTAAAAAGAAAGCCCTGAAGACATAAGGCTAATTAAGACCTACGGTCACACAGAACTTACATTTAACCTATTCTTCCAAAGCAAAGATTTCAAATAGTGTCCCAACATTAAAACATCAGTGAAGTACTCCATACCTCAATAAGCTTAAAATTTAAAAAAAAAAAAAAAAAAAAAAAAAAAAAAGGTAGTATAGCTGGTGGGAATGCAAACTGGTGTAGCCACTCTGGAAAAGTGTATAGAGGTTCCTCAAAAAATTAAAAACAGAACTACCCTACGACCCATCCAAAGGATACAGGAGTGCTGTTTTGAAGGGGTACATGCACCCCAATGTTTATAGCAGCGGAGCTATCGACAATAGCCAAAGTATGGAAAGAGTCCAAATGTCCATCAACAGATGAAGATGTGGTGTGTGTGCATGTGTGTGTGTGTGTGTGTGTGTGTGCATATATATATATGTATATATATATATATATATACATATATATATATGCACACACCCACACACATATATATATGTATACATATATATGTATAATGGAATATTACTCAGCAATCAAAAAGAATGAAATCTTGCCATTTCCAATAACATAATTTTGCCATTTCCAATAATGTAGATGAAACTAGAGTGTATTATGCTAAGTAAAATTAGTCACAGAAAGACAAATACCATGACTTCACTCATATGTAGAATTTAAAAGATAAAACAGAGGAACATAAGGGAAGGAAAGCAAAAATAATATAAAAATAGGGAGGGGGACAAACCATAAGAGACAATTAAATATAGCAAACAAACTGAGGGTTGCTGGAGGGGCTGTGGGAGGGGGGATGAGCTAAATGGACAAGGGGCATTAAAGAATTTACTCCTGAAATCATTGTTGCACTATATGCTAACTAACTTGGATGTAAATTAGAAAAAAAATAATAAATGAAAAAAATGAAAAAAAAAGAAATAGAGGCACCTGGGTTGAGTGCCTGGCTCTTGGTTTCGGCTCAGGTCATGATCTCACAGTTCATGAGTTCCACACCCACATCAGGCTCCACACTGACAGTGCAGAGCCTGCTTGTCCTCACTCCCTCTCTCTCTCAAAATGAATAAACTTAAAGTAGTATAATTATACAAATGAACAAAAAATGAAAAACGCTACAACCACAAATTTATTTACATTAATCTAAAATAAACTAAGTATTTAGGGTATTAGTTAAATAAACTGTGTTTGGTCCATTCTGTGGAATACTACATAGCCATTAAAAAGAATGAAAGAAGGGCACCTGGCCGGTTCAATCATTGGAGAGTGCAACTCTTGATCTCGGGATTCTGAGTTCCAGCCCCATGCTGTGTGTGGAGATTACTTAAAAATAAAATCTTAAAAAAAAGAGAGAGAAAAAGAATGAGAGAGACCTTTAAGTACTAAAAAATGGAAAAATCTCCAAGATACCTTGTTCAGGAAGAGTAAGCTGATCAATTCATACTGATTCTACTTCTGTAAAATATTTATGTGAATCTGTGTATATATATTGTATGTGAATACTTGGGAAAAGATCTAGAAGAATACATGCCAAATTCTTAATAGTGATTTTGTCTGAGGAGCAGGGAGAAGTGAGAGAGCTTTGCCAGGATTTTCACATTATATTCTGTGTATGGCCTAAATATTTTATAAGGCTGTAGTCATATTTCACTTGTGTATAAAAAGTCTTTTTTTTTTTTTGAAAAGGGGGCGCAACTGAGTGAGGGACAGAGACAGACTGAGAATCTCACAAGGGGCAGAGAGAGAAAGAGAAGCAGGGCTTGTGTTTTTTACCCAATGCAGGGCTTGAGCTCACCTGAAGTAGGGCTCGAATTCACCCAGGGCTCGAATTCACCCAATGTGGGACTCAAACTCACGAACTGTTAGATCATGACCTGACCCAAAGTCAGATGCTTAACGACTGAGCCACCCAGGTGCCCCTCAAAAAGTCTTAATAAAGGAAGAAAGGACTAGATGATTCTATGAACTAAAGGAAAGAAAAACAAGATGAAAATATGTTTGATAACAAATAAAGTATAATGTCAGAGCAAGAGTTTGACTATTAGACAGTCTTCTAGCTACCATATCTCAATGTAAATAGCTTTTAGTTCACCCATTATGTTGACAGTAAAGGATGAATCATAAAGAATAAGATTTCTGAAGTGGTAAGTCTACTATGATCAAAATGATGATAGATATGGAAACCAATCTGACAATAAATTTCATATATTAAAAAAAATGATGATAGATGTTAAACTAGATTTACTGTGGTAACCATTTTTGCAACATATACAAATATCAAATGTTCATGTTGTATACTTGAAACTAGTATGTCAATCATACCTCATTAAAAATATATACAAGTCATATCTAAAAGAACTGAGAGTTTATTTAAAAAAATTTTTTTATGTTTATTTTTGAGAGAGAGACAGAAAGAGCGCAAGCGAGCAGGGGAGGGGCAGAGAAAGAGGGAGACACAGAATCTGAAACAGGCTCCAGGATCTGAGCTGTCAGCACAGAACCTGGTGTGGGGCTCGAACCCACAAACTACAAGATCATGACCTGAGCCAAAGTGGGATGCTTAACCAACTGAGCCACCCAGGCACCCCAGAACTGAGAGTTTAAAATGTACACTTCTTATGTCTTCCTATCAAGCCAAATGAACTACAAACATTTTCTTGTTTATTGTAAAACAGCTATATTTCCATTGAAAGAACTTGTTCTTTGGAATTGAAATCCAACTAGCCTTGATGGCAAGTTCCATCTGAAAATTACCAATACCACTGAAATTAAAAAGATGCTCTGCCAACTAAAGTTAGAGGACAGGAGACCCAAAGAATGTTGGTACTGATTCAGAAACAAGAATGCTTGCATGTCTAGGATGAGTCAGCAGACAGCTAGGAGATCTTGAAATTTAAAGTTATTGGCTCAAAAAGTAGAAAAGTAAGACAAAAGAAATCCAAAATGCACTTAGATGCAGAGACCAGAAGTTTTTTAACTTTACTGAGGTATAGTTTATATGCAATAAAATGGACGCTTTTAACTGTACATTTTGATGCTTTGACAAATGTACACACTTGTGCAATCACCACCATATTCAAGACACAGAACATTTCCCAAACCCCAGAAGGTTTTTTGTGTCTCATCCGAGTCAAACTATTCCCATGTCTGGCCCCAGTTAAACATTTTTGTCACTATAATTTTTTTTTTTTTACATTTATTCGTTTTTGAGAGACAGAGAGAGACAGAGCACAAGCGAGGGAGGGGCAGAGAGAGAGGGAGACACAGAATGGGAAGCAGGCTCCAGGCTCTGAGCTGTCAACACAGAGCCCAATGTGGGGCTCGAACTCACGAGCTGTGAGATCATGACCTGAGCCGAAGTCAGACGCCTAACCAACTGAGCCACCCGGACGCCCCACATTTTTGTCACTATAGACTAGATTTGTCTTTTCTAAAATTTCATATAAATGGCTCTTTTGTGTAAGGCTTCCTTTTACTCAGCATAATGTTTTCAAGGTTCATTCATGTTACATCATTCTTTTTTTTATAAAAAGTTTTTACTTATTTAAGTAATATCTATATCCAAAGTGGACCTCAAACTCATAACCCCAAGATCAAGAGTCGTATGCTCTTCAGATTCTGTGTCTCCCTCTCTTTCTGCCCCTCCCCTGCTCTCTCTCTCTAACAATAAACGTTAAAAAAAAAAAAAAAAAAGTTGCATGTTCATCCAACTGAGCCAGTCAGGCACTCCAGCGCTTCATTCCTTTTAATGGCCAAATAATAGTCTATTGTATGGAGCCCAATTTGTTTATCTGTTCATCTATCAATGGACATTTGGGTTGTTTCCAGTTTGGGATTATAATGATTCAGTCTGCTATGAATATACGAACACCAGCAACTCTGATGCCTTTCAGTTTCTAACTCAGTACTCTCAGTTCACCACAGCTCCAACACTTACACTGGCTCTATAACCATGAGAAAAGGAATCAGTCATTCAACAAATAGATATTAAGAACCTACTGTATGCCAGGACCTATTCAGGCACTTGGGATACAGTAATAATTAAGACCGTACAATCCCTCTTCTGTACAACTTACAATCTTTTGGGGGAGACAAACAAAAATAAACAGGATAATTTCAGATAGGATATGTAACAAATGTTAAAATAATATATTAACAGTGTGCCAAATTCAAGTCCAGCAGCCAGGGAAGGCCTATCTGAGCTGAGATCTGAAGACACAAAGGAGATAGCCATGTAACATCTGAGATTAAAGCACTCTAGGCAAAGAGAACTCCAGGTGCAAAGGTCCTAAGGACAGAATGAACTTCTCTCCAAAAAGCAGAGAAAATGCCAGGGTGACAGAAATGTAATGAACCAGATTAGGTGAAGGGCTAAGAGATGAAACTGAAGAGGTAGGCAAAAGCCTATAGGCCATAATAATAAGTTTGGGTTTTATTGGAGGGTATTAAGCAGGAAAGTAAAATAATCAGATTTGCATTTCAAAAAAGACCACACTGGCTGTGTACACAATTGTAAAGGGAAAGAGTGGAAGCAGATCAGGTAGGTGGCTACTGCACAATGCAGGTGGTGTTGACTTGGACTACAGGGAAAGCAAAGGAAACATGAGAGATCAGGATGGTTTTAAGACATCCTAGAAGTAGAATCAACAGATCTTGCTAATATGTTAGATATGGTTAGTATAAAAAAGAAGAATCTATGACAATTCCTGTGTTAGACTTGGGCAACTGGGTGGATGACAGTGCCATTTGCTGAAACGGGGAAAACTAGAGGAAAAATAAGTTTGGAGTTGTAGGGAGAATCAAGAGTTCTTTGCTAGTTAGGCTAAATTTATGATGCCAATTGAACATCCACAGGCAGATGTCAAATAGGCACTTGGATATATGAATTTGTGGTTAAGAGGAAAAGTCAGGGCTGGATACATAGTATTAGGGAATAGTATCTGAAACCAAGAAGCAGATTATACAATTTTGCTTCTGAAAGTAATATACATATACCTTGGTGCACCACCATCACACCAGATAAATAGGACTCCAAAAACAATTTCACTTGGAATCAGAGGTAAGGGGGATAGGAAGGGCTGAATTTTATATCTGAACACACACACAAAATGCTGAATTTAAACAATTTTTCAAGACTAAACATAAGGGATACCTGGGTGGCTCAGTTAAGCATCTGGCTCTTGATTTAGGCTCAGGTCACGATCTCATGGTTTGTCAGATCAGGCCCCACATTGCCTCCACACTGATGGCACACAGACTGCTTGGGATTCTCTCCCTCCTTCTCTCTCAAAATAAGTAAATATTAAAAAAAAAAAAAAGATTAAGCATAAGATTTCAAAGAAATGTTGTGGTTGTAGCAGGCAGTCTTTGGACTGTAAAAGACCCCTAGAGATACATTTTCATCTCTCTCTGAGTATTTCAGGGAAAAAGCTGGAGAAGCATCAGAATATGCAACAATTAACAACTATCTATACAGACTGCACCACTGTGTCTGTAGCTGTGGGGATTACAAAAAGATAGAGTAGTACAATTGTTAAGGACATGGACTTGCATACAGTCTTTAGAGCCAAACAGATCTAGGTTCGACTCGTATCCTTGCTACCTATTATCTGTGGAAACAATAACTCTCATAAGGTTACTGTAGGGTTAAATGATGGAATACTTACAATGCACTTAACCATAGCCTCTGATTAAACATTAACCCCTAATACCGTCTCTCTCCAGGGTCTCACTGTCTAATGAAATCTACAAAGTACAAATTTCTAAAAGAACAATAATATAAACTACATACGAAAAGTGCTAAACATGGTTGGTAGGGTGGTCAGGAAGCATTGAAATTTGGGCTAAAGAAGATTATTACAGAGAAAAAGGAAGGCTTTTAGCTTTTATTTACTTTTATTTTTATTTGAGGGGGAATAATTTAAAAAAAGAAAGAAGTGAAAAAATGTGGACAAGATGAGAACTACCATTTACTGAGAACTTACTGAGAATTCTTGCTTATCAGTTCTTTTAAAAAAAAACTTCTTTAAGATATAATTCACATGCTATACAATTCATTCACTTAAATTTTATAATTCAATTTTTGTTAGTGTATTTACAGAGTTGTGGAACCTTCACCATAATCCATTTTAGAAGGCTTTATTCAACCCAAAAAGAAACCCCATACCCATCAGCTAGCAGTCACTCCCCATTTCCCCCCAACTCTACAAGCCCTTGGCAAACACTAATCTGTTTTCTAACTCTACAGATTTTCCTATTCTGGTAACTTCATATAAATAGAATCATATAATATGTGACTGGCTCCTTTCACTGAGCATAATGTTTCCAGAGCTCATCTATGTTGTACCTTAATCTTTACTTCATTTTTTTGGCAAATAAATTCTACTGTATAGATAGACATTTTATTTATCTATCCATCAGTTGATGGACATGTGGGTTATTTCCACTTTTTAACTATTATGAGTAATGCTGCTATGAACTCTCACATATACGTTTTATATGGACACGTTTTCATTTTTCTTAAGTACACACAGGACTCCCCCCTTTCCCCCCCACTTACCCATGGTTATGCTTTCTACGATTTCAGTTAACTGCAGTGAACCATGGTCCAAAAGTGGATGATCTTCCTCTGGTGTACTGTCAGAAAGTCAATAGTTAGTTACCTAACACCACATCATAATAACCATGTCATTCATCTCGCTTCATCTCATCATGTAGACATTTTATCATCTCACATCATCACAAGAAGGGGGAGTACAGTACAATAAGATATTTTGAGAGAGGCGTGCTGCTCCAACTCTTGTTTTCAGCTCAAATCATGATCTTACGGAGATTAGGGAGCCCCAAGTCGGGCTGCACATTGACAGCATGGAGCCTGCTTGGGATTCTGCCCCCCTCTCTCTCTGCTCCCCTCTGCCCAAAAAAAGATATTTTGAGAGAGACCACATTCACATAACTTTTATTACAGTATATTATTATAGTTGTCTATTTTATTATTAGTTATTGTTGTTACTGTGCCTCATGTATAAATTAAACTTTATCACAGGTATATATGTATAGGAAAAACAGTATACATAAGGTTCAGTACACTCCATGGTTTCAGGTATCCACTGGGGTCCTGGAAAGTATCCCCTTGGATAACAGGAGACTGCTGTACCTAGGAGTGGAATTGCTGAGTTTTACAGTTAAACTGCTTTGTCTTTTGAAGAATTGCCCAAACTGTTAAAGGAAACACGGTCAGCTCCAAATATTAAAATGACAGTAACTAATTACCTAACATTTCTGGGCAACTGAAGTTACTATCACTTTTCATACTTTCAAATTGTTCATATGGTTTTTAATTTTGTTGTAAAAAGTCTGTAGGGAAAGGTAAGCATGCAGAAAATAAAGAGCAGATCAAAAGGCCAGTAAAAGAGAACACTATACCTTTACATCCTCCTTGAAAAAACTGAACACTTCCTGGGACAAACTGGATACAAGAGCCAACATTATAGTCATTTGTGAGAAATGAGAAAAAGAGGTGCTTAGTACCAATTAAGTGCACCCATGTATATAGGATAGGCGTACGAATGGGAAAGCTACACGACCAAGTGAAATGTTTTGCCAACTCTTCTATCCTCTCAAAAGACTATCGACTGCATTTTATGTTCTTTTTTATGGAACTGTTTCCAAAGAAACAGTGGAAATTTCTTTTATACTGATCAATTAATTTCACCAGTTTATTTTTCCCTTTGTTGTGTGGCTATTAGAAAATTTAAAGTACATATATCTGTAAATATTCTAAAAGCCAACAGATTGGGGCACCTGGGTGGCTCAGCTGGTTAAGCATCTGACTTCAACTCAGGTCATGATCTCACAGTTCGTGGGTTTGAGCCCGGAGTCGGACTCTGTGCTGACAGCTCGGAGCCTGGAGCCTGGAGACTGCGTCAGATTCTGTGTTTCGCTCTCTCTCCACCCCTCTCCCACTCCTCTTCTGTCTGTCTCTCTCAAAAATAAACAAATATTTTTAAAAAGTCAATGGATTATATACTTTGAATGAGTGAATTCCATGGTATATGAGTCAGATCTCAATAAAGTTGTTTTGGGTTTGTTTTTTTTAAAGTACATGTGTGGCTGGTATTGTATTTCTATTTCACAGTGAGTTTCTCCATTTCTGAAGTTACCATGAGTCAGTTAGTAATAATGAGAAAAGAAGAAAAAAGGTGAAAAATCACATTTATTTCCTGTTCATATCATAGCCTTTGTGATGGGCCTATTTGAATTTTTTAGCGTATATTTATTTTTGAGAGAAAAAGAGTGTGAGTGGGAGAGACACAGAATTGGAAGCAGGCTCCAGGCTCTGAGCTGTCAGCACAGAGCCCGATGTGGGGCTCAAACTCACGCACAGTGAGATTATGACCTGAGCTGAAGTTGGACGCCTAACCAACCGACTGAGCCACTCAGGCGCCCCTGTGATGGACCTATTTAAAAAGCAATATAAAATTATACAGCTAATAAAAAAGAGAACCATCTACAGAAGAAATTAACTTTAATAATTACAATGGACAGTTAGCAGAGTATTAGGGAATATTCCACATGAGGATAGAAAAAAATGGAATAAAGAAACCAAAAATATATAAGGCCAGCACTACAATCAAGAAGACCAAGAAAGTCCCACAACAACGAACACCTAGTAAATGTTCAATACATGTTAGATGGAAGGACAGAAGAGATGGGTGAATGAACAAGCACATTTGGAATAGAAAGATAAAAGGAAGGATAATAGAAAACAAAAAAAGATATTTAATAACTTTTTAAAAGCCTCTACTACAAAATTATAGAAGTAATTGAAAATTAGCTCAGTTTACATGTCAGCAGGTCACCTGTCTGGGGAAGTTTACAACCCAAGGACCAGAAACATCAGAGACAAAGAGCTGGGCACAGAAGCATCCAAAAAGAGAAGGATGACAGAGAGTGAGTATTTTGTGGAGTGGGCTAAGAAGTAAAGACATGGTGCCTCAGTTGGTTGAGCACCCAACTCTTGATTTTGGCTCAGGTCACGATCCTGGGATTGTGAGATCAAGCCCCATCTCAGGCTCTGAGTTGAGTGTGGAGCCTGCTTGAGTGTTGGGGTTTTTTTCCTCTCTCTTTCTCTCCTTCTGCCCCTCTCTCCCACTCATGTGCATGAATGCATGCTCTCTCTCTAAAATGATATTAAAAGAAAAAAAGAAGACATGCCATTAAAATCAGGAGGCATTTGGTAAGAGCTTTAGTACTTTATCAAAAGATCATGAAGCAATAAGGCATGCAATAAGTGCTTTTTGGTTATTTCAAGACCATGAATCATCAGTGAGACCAGTGTAGGAAAAGGCTACTCCCTCTAACTCCATGCTGTTAGAGAAATCAATTAGACTCTCACAAACGTGTCTGAGCACAGGCAGGAAAACCAGCTCAGTTTAAAGTGTATGGCAACCAAGACCAACTTAATTTAATGTTATATGTATCCCCCTGAGAGGAGAAAATGTTGGCTGATTATGTAAGGAATTCTCTGGAGTCATAACGTATCAAACCACTTACGCCATTTATATAGTAAGAACTTCACAAAATGCTGCATCAGTAATTGCAGTTTCATAAACAGAGTATTACTGTTGTCTGACAACCTCCTTTATCATTTATTAATGGCAAACAGTAGGCTCTGACAGGGATAGTTTTCACTTAACACCAGGAATTGCCTTTGGAGAAAGCTAAGAGATAAGGAAAGAGAACCAAAGGTTCAACTCAACTTGAAGAAAACAAATAAGAAAAAAAAAAGTCAGTAATTTTCAATAGAGTATGAAAAGGAAAATCATTGGTTGTTAAATTAACACAGTTAAATGTCTGAGAAGTAGAGGTTGAGAAGAGGGGCTGGAGTAACCATAGCTGAAAGGACTAAAGCCAGGCGAAGACAAAGAGGGTTTGCCCTAGAGTTCGAAGGAACTGCCTTCTTGTCACTGTATGCGTGATTTCCTCATATTACTATATTTTATGCTATTATGCACAAACCACGGATATATTTATTTAAAGACGTGCAAGAATATACACGACCATCCCAAAGAAGCTTTTCTTGACACATGTATACACCCCTACAGTACTTATCACGCTTCTCTGTCTCCTGTATAAACTGAGCTTCATGAAGACAAGGTAGAGGCTATCCCCTGAATCTAACATGGGTTTGGCATCTCATCTGAAGCATAATGTTATTTGTTCCAGTAAAAGAAATGACACTTGCTATGGACTGAATTGTGTATCTCCCTCCTCAAATTCATATGTTGATGGCCTAACCTCCAATGTGACTATATTTGGAGACAGGGCCTTTAGGGAGGTAAAGTTAAATGAAGTCATAAGAATGAGACCCTAATCCGGTAGGATTAATGTCCTTATAAGAAGAGACACCAAAGATCCATCTCTTTCCCTCTCTCTCTGTGTGCACAGAGGAAAGGCCATGTGATGACACAGTGAGAAGGTGGCTGCCTCCAAGTCAGGAAGAAAGGTCTTAATAGAAACCAGCCCTTACAGCACCTTGATCTTGGATTTCCAGTCTCCAAAACTATGAGAAAATGAATGTTTGTTGTTTTGTCATGGCAGCCCACAATGACTAATGCAACACTCAAACTAGAATACAGATGTTCTCTTGGTCTCATTGTAAGTTGTAAGAAAGCAGCTCCTTAGTAGGAGACTATGAGATGGTATCATGTGCAGGACATCAAGGACATCAATACTTGTCCTTCAAAGCTAGAATTAGAGGGGTAGCTGCGTGGCTCAGTCGGCTGAGTGTCCAACTCTTGATTTTGGCTCTGGTCACAATCCCAGGGTCATGAGATCAAGCCTCGTGTCAGGCTCTGTGCTGAGCATGGAGCCTACTTGGGATTGTCTCTCTTTGTCTCTCTCCCTCTGCTCCTTTCCCCCAGTTGTTCTCTCTTTCTAAATATATATATATATATATATATATATATATATATATATATATATATATTTTTTTTTTTTTTTTTTAATGCTAGAATTAGATTTTTTATAAGTGGGTAGACTAGGATAGGTCTTGCAAGCTAGTTATGCAGATTCAAGAGCCATATACCATAAGCCAGACTGTTGCACTTCTGACATTTTCTGTACTCATTTCCCTATTGGTCTTGGTACTAAAATATTTCCTGGAGATCTCTAGCCAATCTCAGTTATGCCAAAGCAGGACCAAGAGAAGGTGTTTTCCTTTTTCCTTATTAAAGGGAAAAACAGGGGCACCTGGGTGGCTCAGTGAGTTGAGCATTCAACTTTAGCACAGGTCATGATCTCATGGTTCATGAGTTTGAGCCCTGCATCTGAGCTGACAGCTCAGAGCCTGAAGCCTGCTTCGGATTCTGTGTCCTCTCACATTGCCTCGCTCTCTCTCTCCCGAAAATTATATAAACATTAAAACATTTTTTTTAAAAAAGGGAACAACAGTATCCCTGGGGTCAAGGTAGTATGGTGTAATAGTCATATAAGTAAGAAGATTCCAAGTAGAAGGTGAAACTCAGTGTCCTAGCCACTTCACTCATTCAACAAATATTTACTAAGCGCTTACCATACAACTGACCCATATCTAACCACTAGGGATCCAACAGCAAAACCCCTTGCCCTCACAGAGGAGCTTTCATTCTAGTTGGGAGAGTGGAGGAGATAGTAAACAATAAGTATATTTTATAAGGAAATATAAAATATATAAAAAAATATAAAATATATATAGAAAATATATAAAAAGTGTGTTAGAAGTTGACAAGTGCTATGTACAAAAAGAGGTAGGAATGATACGGGGGCAGGGGGCTCAGGGCAGACCTAACTGGGAAGGTGACCCTTAGGCAAACACTTAGAGGAAGAGCAAGAATGAACTGTGTATCTACCCAGCAGAGGCAGGACAAAGAAGCAGGTCATGTCTGACATTTTCCAGGAAGGGCAAGATTTCTGTTGACAGAATGGAGGCACCTATGAGGAAGCAGTAGGTGATCAAATTAGTAAGAGAGGCAGGGAGTCATTTTAGGTAGGCTCTTGTAGACTACTTAGAAGGATGTTGACTTTTACTTTGAATTAAATGCGAAAAGGTACTTCATCATCTTCCCATTGGTTAAACTTGGGAGGTAAGATTGTGGAATCCCTCTGTATTTTGTTTTGTACTGCAGAATTCCAGCTCCTAACAAGACACTCAGATGAAGCCTCGAGGCAATGGCTGGAATGCTATATATAACCTAGAAATGTAGTTTGGTAGAACAAACACAAACACCTATTGGAAACTCATCATATTCTTGGGAGATACAGAGAGAACAATTTTGCACATGGAAAAACTGAGATACAAAGAAAAGACCTATCCATGTTTTCAAAGGCAGTCTGAAAGTGAAATGGGAAGAAAACCAAATGAACTCCAAATGAGTGCAGCCAAAAGGAAATACTGCCTTTCTAAGGCACAGAGGAAAAGCTAGCCAGAATGTGCATCTCAGACCAAGAGGAAAGAAGGGACATGCTCTCAGAAACACACTCTTACCCAACCACTCCTTTCCACCTTGCCTATTCATGTTCTATTTTAAATAAGAGGAGTTTTGTCTAAATGTAAGCCTCAAATCAGGCTCTAACCAAGGATGCTTACAGGCATACTTCCTGCTGGGAAGAATACTGTAACAATTTATGATGGGATAAAGTGAAACAAACACCTATCCATAATACCCATCAACCTTTCCAATGCTGAGATTCAATATGAGCCCTATTTCTGATTACTGCATTATTTGTGATCTACATTAAAGGTTATATATCTGGACATGGTACAGAGGTAGGGGCAGGCAAAGAAACATGGGAAAATTATTTATTTTAAAATCATTATTGAAAACATGAGGAAACAATAGTATTAAAGAAAATTTTGGAGAGAAAAAAAACACCCCAAAACCCACTGTCTGAAAACAATGATTTCATGTTGGTATTATCTTGCAGTCTTTGTCTATATCCACATATAATTTAGACAGGCAGTGTGCATGTAAGATTTTGACCCATCTAAACATGGTTCCACATTTCTAGCGTCTTCGTAGTTACTAGTTTTAATTGCTGCTTACTACTCCATTGTATCAATGAAGCGGTTTTCTAAACTTTGTTGGGAAAAAAGTATAACACATTTACGTTAACAGCATCATTGCCATCTACAGACATATCATTCTTATTCTCTCAAAAGGCTCTAAATGTGTCTAGTGCAGAAGAGAAGCAAAAAGACTAAGGCAATAATTATTTATTCAGCAATTATTTACTGAGTGCCTACTAAGTATCCAGCATTGATCCAGGCCCTGGGAATAGAATAGTGAACAAAAAAAACCACAAGATCTCTAATTTCACGGAGTTTAAGTTCTAGTTGGGGGCGGGGGTGGGAGGAAAAAGACAATAAACAAGGTAACAAACGGAAAAAGGAATTCTTAGAGAAACTTACTTTCTCAAGCTATGGAGTGAATGATAAAGACAGAGCAAAACAAATTCCAAAGCTTCTGATTCATAACTATGGCTGTTCCTAATCTATACATTCAACACAGTCTTCTGAGGGTACTAAACCCAGAAACCAGTTTCTTCTAGATCAGGGCTGAGCAAACTTTTCCTATAAAAGCCAGACAGTAAATATTCTGGGGCTTTGAAGGCCATCGGGTCTCTGTTGCAACTACCCAACTGTGTCATTATAGGGTGAAAGCTCTCATAGATAATGTGAAAATGAACGGATGTAGCTGTTGGCCAATAAAATTTTATTTAACAAACACTAGCTGAGAATAACACTTGGCCCGCAAGTTCTATATGGCTCATAAGATCCACTCAAACATTGTTAACCAGAAATAGAGAGAAGATACATATGCAATCCTCAGCTGGAAAATTCCATTGAGTTTTCCTCTGCAATGACTCATTTTGTCATTTCCTTTCCACTTCCATTGCCACATCCCCAAATCAGATTTTTATTACCTTTCACTTTATTACCTTTCACTTTCACTTATGTACATTCCCCTGCTTTTGCATATGCTATTCCTTTAACCCACATTCCCTTTCTTCCATTCACCACCTATTAAAATCTTCTCTGTAAAGTCCAGTTCAACTAACTATAAATTAGATAATATCGAGGACTTACTGTTAAGTATTTCAGGAAGGATAATAACATTGAGGTTGTGTATTTTTCATAAGTGTTCCTATCTGAGGCACCTGGCTAGCTGAGTCACTGGAGTGTGCAACTCTTGATCTCAGGATTGTGTGTTTGAGGCCCATGCTGGGTGTAGAAATTACTTACAGATTAAAACTTAAAAAAAAATAAAAATAAGTGGTGCTTGGGTGGCTCAGTCAAGTTGAGCGTCTGACTTTGGCTCAGGTCATGATCTCCTGGTTCATGAGTCCAAGCCCCACATCGGGCTCTATACTGACAACTCAGAGCCTTGAGTCCACTTCAGATTCTGTCTCCCTCTCTCTCTCTCCCCCTCCCCCACTCTCTCCCTCCCCCACCTCTGTCTCAAAAATAAACAAAAACATTTTAAATAAATAAACAAATAAATGTGTCCCCGTCTTGGGACACCTGGGTGGCTCGGTCAGTTAAGCATCCACTTAGGCTCAGGACACAATCTCTCGGTTAGGGAGTTCAAGCCCCAGGTCAGGCTCTCTGTTGTCAGCACAGAACCTGTTTTGGACCCTCTGTCCCTGCTCTCTCTCTCTCAAAACTAAATAAACATTTTTAGGGAAAAAAAAAAAAGTGTTGTTGCCTTTTAGAGATATATATAAAAATTGTTATAGAAGAAATGCTGTGCTTTCTGAGATTTGCTCCAAAATAATGGGGGGTGGGGCGCCAGGGTGGCTCAGTCAGTTAAGCCTCCAACTTCTGCTCAGGTCATGATCTTGTCCTTTGTGAGTTCAAGCCCTGCATTGGGCTCTGTGCTGACAGCTCAGAGCCTGGAGCCAGCTTTGGATTCTGTGTCTTTCTCTCTCTCTCCGCCCCTCCCCAACTTGCTCACAGGCACTGTGCGCACACACATGCTCTCTTTCTCTTTCTCAAAAATAAACATTAAAAAAATTCAAAATAATCTAGGGGTGAATCTGGGGGGAGTGGGGATACAGATGAAACAACCTTGAGTTGTTAATGAAGCTGAGTATTGAGTTCATAGGGATTCACTGCACATTTTCTCTATTTTTCTCTATTTTTAAAATTTTCCATGAAAGAAAGTTGAAAAAATTCCAGTTCAAATGCCAGATTCTACAGAAGAAGTAATGTCTTTTTTCCTGTACTACATGAGCATGTACCTCCATTTACTACTTCTTTCAATCTGCTTTGTACTCCTATTTGTTGTTTATACCAAGACAGTGAGTTCTTTAAGGACAGGTTCATATCACATTCATCTTTGTAACTTTCCCAACATGTTTTACATATAATTGAGATCTTTTATTGTCTGCTGAAGTTTATCTGAAAAAAGGCCAAAATCAAAGAGACCAGAAAGAAAACCAATAGCAGGAGCACCTTACACTCCGGATCAAAATTCAATCTGAAAAACTTTTATCATATCTACTGAATCATTTACGTAGAGCTCTTGGGCTATCCGTAGCTTTGAACTTTAGTCATCCAAACTACAAGTAGAAAATTGCAATCATTCCCTTCAACATTCCTGGAGCCTGGGGAGAGGGCAGGGAGGGAACGATTTTTGTTCCTAAAAAGGAGATAGCATTATTATTCTCTACTACTGACTTCAACACCACTAGTATTTTCTTTTTTTTAATTAAAAAAATTTTTTTAATATTTCTTTATTTTTGAGAGACAGAGTATGAGCGGGGGAGGGGCAGAGAGAGAGAGAGAGAGAGAGAGAGAGAAAGACACAGAATCTGAAGAGGCTCCAGGCTCTGAGCTGTCAGCACAGACCCCGACGGGGGGCTTGAACTCACAAGCCATGAGATCATGACCTGAGCCAAAGTCAGATGTTTAACCGACTGAGCCACCCAGGCGCCTCAACACCACTAGTACTTTCAATCATCATCATCATCATCCCAATGAAATCAGAGTGGTTATCAGGTCAAGAGTTTCAGTGGAATCATGTATCTGTCCTATTCATTATGCATCCATTACTTAGCTATACTGCAAATCCTCTCTCTAACATAAGAGAGAAAAAAATCTTCCTTCAGCCATTCAATGATGCTAATTATCACAAAGAACCTAGGTTGGTTTGATGTGAAAGAGATTAAAGAAGTTCCAATCAGGTAGCTCTGGCTTCAGATTTTAAATGTCCTAAGTGCCTCTGAAAGACTAGCAAATACACACTGCTATATTTAGCAAAAGGTTCTCTCAACCCACATTATATAAAATGAAAATAAAAACTCTGCTTCTGAAAGATGGCCAGCTTTTAAAAAAAAAAAAACAAAACTTAATGGATAAAATGTGAATACCCAGGATCCTGGCCTGGAATGAAGAAATCTCATTTGCTGGGTCTACCACAAATAGCAAACGATGAGCAAGACACCACACTCTTTCAAGTGATCATCTATCCCATAGCTTTGCCTATAAGTTCCAATCCTGCCCATGGACTCATGTGCTTACCATGTCTCCAAGTGTCTCCAATTTCCTGATAGGCAATTTTACTATATGCAAAAACAGTTATTTCCAAAAAAAAAAAAAAAAAAAAAAAAGCCATCAATGCACCTTCCCATTACCATTTTTCCCCTCCTTGTCTCCTTTGATGGCACATCTGCTTTAAGACTCCAGGAATATTAGGGCGCCTGGGTGGCTCAGTCGGTGAAGCGGCCGACTTCGGCTCAGGTCATGATCTCGCAGTTCGTGAGTTTGAGCCCCGTGTCGGGCTCTGTGCTGACAGCTCAGAGCCTGGAACCTGCTTCCGATTCTGTGTCTCCCTCTCTCTCTGCCCCTCCCCTGCTCATGCTCTGTCTCTGTCTCAAAAATAAATAAAAACATTAAAAAAAAAAAAAATTAAGACTCCAGGAATATTGAGTACTCCTCTCTCTTCCTCATTCCTGACCACTTTTTCTTTAAAACTTGTCCCTCTCCATTCCTATTCTTGTTCCTATTCTCTGAGTCTAATCTTTATCCCTTCATAATTAAATAACCAAATCAGAAAACAGAATATGTGCACAGCTATTAAAAAGAAGAGTAGAACAAAATCTCTTGACTTACAGGCATTTTTACAAGGTGTTCAGTAAGAAAAGCAAGATGCAAAAATCAATTTTAATATAATTCTATTTTTTAATGTTTATTTATTTTTGACAGAGAGAGCAAGAGCGAGCATGTGCGAGGCGGAGGAGAGGCAGAGAAGAGGCAGAGAAAGGGAGATGGAGAATCCGAAGCAGACTCTGTGCTGACAGCAGAGAGCTGACGCAGGGCTTGAACCCACGAACCATGACATCATGACCTGAGCTGAAGACAGATGCTTAACCGACTGAGCCATCCAGGTGGCCCTATGATTCTATTTTTTAATGTTTATTTTTTTTTTAATTTTTTTTTCAACGTTTATTTATTTTTGAGACAGCGAGAGACAGAGCATGAACGGGGGAGGGGCAGAGAGAGAGGGAGACACAGAATCGGAAACAGGCTCCAGGCTCCGAGCCATCAGCCCAAAGCCCGACGCGGGGCTCGAACTCACGGACCGCGAGATCGTGACCTGGCTGAAGTCGGACGCTTAACCAACTGCGCCACCCAGGCGCCCCTTAATGTTTATTTTTGAGAGCAAGCGCATGCGCATGCACACGCACCCCAGTGGGGGGAGGGGCAGAGAGCGAGGAGGACAGAGGATCCAAACCGGGCTCTGTGCTGACAACAGCGAGCCCAATGGGGCTCAAACTTACGAACCATAAGATCGTGACCTAAGCCAAAGTCGGACACTTAACTGACTGAGCCACCCAGGCTCCCCAATATGATGCTATTTTTAAAACAATATCCCCAATCCACTATATGATGTGTATATACATTTTTATATTATACAAGAAAAAAATATATAGAAGGATGAAGATATGAGTTACATGGTAGGGAGATAATTCAAAATGAGAAAATAAAGAGAAGGGGGAAATGAGGCAAGCAAAAGAGAAAACAACAGACTTCACTAAACAATATATATAGAAAATATGATCCCTTTTATGTATCTGTGTAAATATATATATATATTTATTTTTTAAAGTTTTAAACAAAATGAAAAGTATTAAACAAATTCAAATATACAAATGAAAGGACCTTCTATTCATTCAGAAAAATATATGATGCTGATTTTAAAACATGTCTACAGGGCACCTGGCTGGCTTAGTCGGTAGAGCATGCAACTCCTGATCTCAGAGTTGTGAGTTCAAGCCCCATGTTGAATGTAGAGATTACTTAAAATTACAAAAATCTTAAAAAAAAAAAAAAAAAAGTCTACAAATTATTTGACAGTCCTCTCATGAAAAGGTAGAAACAGGGGCACCTGGGTGGCTCAGTCATTAAACATCTGACTTGGGCTCAGGTCATGATCTCACAGTTTGTGAGTTCGGATCTCACATCAGGTGAACTCAAGCCCTGAGTCAGATAAGCCCCACTTCTCTCTCTCTCCACTCTCTCTCTCTGCCCCTCCTGGGATTCTCTCTCTGCTCCTGGCTCACTTCAGCCCTCTCTCTCTCTCTCAAAAAAAATTTTTTTTATTAAAAGAAAGAAAGAAAAAGTAGAAACAAATTCCTCTCCCCTTAAATATGGGGCTGGGCTTAGGCACTTACTTCTAAGGAACAGAATGCAGTGAAAATGATACTGTGTGACTTCATAGGCTAAGTAAGAAAAGGCAACAAGGCTTCCACCTGGCTCTCTTTTGTAATGTGTGCCCTTGGAACCCAGCCACTATGATGTAAGAAAAAAAAAGCCACATGGAAGGCCACCTATAGATGTTCTAGCCACAGCCCTGGCTGAGGTCCCAGCCAACAAGCTAGCATTAGCCACCAGACATGGCGGTGAAAGAGCCCACATATGATTCCAGCTCCCACCCAGCCTTTGAGCCATTCTGCTCCTTGAATGGAGCAGAGAATTCTTGCCAAGCTCTGCCTAAACTGCAGATTTGTGTGCAAAATAACATTGTCCATATTTCAAGTGACTAAGTTTTGGAGTGGCTTTTTTACATAACAATAGATAACAGGAACAAATACTATTTAAGATTTTACAGAGTAAACTAGGTTGCTTCTCACTTTCCACCTCTTTGTCCTAGGAGTCATGTTAAGAAGTTTACCATTTCTCTGTTTTCCTGCTTCTGTCTGCTAGTGTTCAAGGACACAAGGTACTCAAGTGGGGTACATACATGGCAAATGGAGAAGGCCAGGGTGGTTGGGAGGTCAATTACAATAAGCAAATAAGTTAATGAATTGAGCAAATAAATAACTATTCTGAGACTAATGAAAGCCAGATTTCTCATTCTTGAAAAAAGGTACTTACAAACATGAAAAGTGGTAAGGCTAGAGAGAAACCGAAGGTATTATATTGAAATTAAAGATATGAGCTTGACAGGCATCTGGTGGCTCAGTCAGTTGAGCATCCAACTCTTGATTTCGGCTCAGGTTGTGATCCCAGGGTCGTGGGATTGAGCCCCACATTGGGCTCCATGTTAAGTGGGGAGCCTGCTTAAGATTCTCTTTCTCTCTCCCTCTCCCCCCTTTCCCCCTCTGCACATGCTCTCTCTCTAATTAAACAAACAAGTAAATAAGATATTAGTTTGAATGCACGGCTTTTAAAGATATATACAGAAATAGATAAAGAAAGAAATGAGAGAGAGAGAGAGAGAGAGAGAGAGAGAGAGAGAGAGCAAGCTGTACATACATACCTATATTTCTGGGCTCTGTCTGCAAAGAGCACCTAAAAGCAATCACATCCTAAAGCACTGAGCACAACAAACCCTCAAATGTTGGTTTCTAAATACCATCCTCCATGAAAAGAACCTGGACTCCTTAGAGAAATGGCTGATTCCAGGGATAGGGCAGGGAAAATACAAGATGACCCTGGAACATCCTGTTGTTCTAGAAATCTAGAAGTGCTCAAAGAATGATAAGGACATATAAAAGGGAAACAGCTTGAAAGGGCTCCGGCTGACCAACACTGGAGTAATCTGAGCATCAAAATAAATAATAATACTAACAAATTACAACTCAATGAATAAATCATAAATCTGAGTCCATACTGAAAGAAAGGTGGGGAGGGAAGGAATGAGAAAGCTCATCTTTACAGCAGAAGGCCAATTTATAAATGCAGAAGGCGTAATGGAAACAAACAAAAATCATCACTTGGCAAACATATCATGGCTGCTGATTTAGGGAGGACAGTAATGCTGGTAGCTTGAATCTGATGAGGAATAATATACTGGCATAATCTCAAACTGTCTACACATAAAATACTTGTCAGTTATAAAAAGAAAAACAATGACTTTACAGTGAAGAAAAGCAGAGATAACTGGCAGCCACCAACATGACCAGATGATCAAGGTTAACATCACTGGTAATGGGACTGCTTAATATCGTGTGTCCCTTGATATGAAGTACTGAGAATATTACACATCATTTCTATGATATTTTTGCCAAGAAATCATGACCTGAGTCTGGT
Source organism: Felis catus (assembly GCF_018350175.1). Lineage (NCBI taxonomy): Eukaryota > Metazoa > Chordata > Mammalia > Carnivora > Felidae > Felis > Felis catus. The sequence goes on along the minus strand of NC_058377.1, from coordinate 108,921,481 downwards.
CATGAGGAAATATTAATGGATTCAGCTTGCAGATCATCCTCCTGAATATAGGACTGTTGACGACAAAAATGACAGTAAAAGACTAAGGGGTTACTGCAGGCTGAAGGACATGGAGTACATGACAGTGAAGTCCACTGCATGTTCTGCACTGGGATCCTGGACCAAAATGGAAAAGGAAACATTGTTGGGGCAGCTGGCAAAATGTGAACAGGGCCTGTTGCTAAAGGAGTAGGTTTTTATCGATGTTAATTATCTGACTTAGATATGTAGTAGTTAATTAGGAGTGCCCTTGACTGGGGAAAATACACACAGAAATAGTATGGAATCACAGGACAACACATACGAAACTTCAAATGGCTCAGAAAAACCAATTTAGAGAAAGATAGTCTAATAGAGTAAATATGGTAAAATATTAACAGTTTGGGAATCTGGCTGAAGTGAGAGGAATGTGGAAGTTCCTCCCAATCACAGACTGGAAGAAAATAGTACAAGTATATTTCATTTTACTGCGCTTCACAGATAAAATATTTTTTACGAATGTAAGGTTTGTAACAACCCAGTGTCAACCAAGTCTGTCCATACCATTTTCCAAATGTACTTGCTCACTTTCTGTCTCTGTCACATTTTGGTAAGTCTCTCAATATTTCAAGCTCTTTTGTTATTATTATATTTGTTATGGTGATCTGTAATCAGTGATTATGACTTGCTAAAAGCTCAGGTAATGGTTAGCATTTTTTTAGCAATAAAGTATTTTTTTTAATGTTTATTTATTTTGAGACAGAGAAGGAGTGCACGTGCATGCGCGCTCTTGAGCAGGGGAGGGGCAGAGAGAGAGGTAAAGAGAATCCCAAGCAGGCTCTTCACTGTCAGCACAGAGCCCAACACATTCTCAAAAACTGTGAGATCACGACCTGAGCCAAAATCTAAAGTCAGACACTTAACCTGACTGAGCCACTCAAGGCGCCCAGCAATAAAGTATTTCTAAATCGAGGTATTTACGTTGTTTTTTAGACATAATGGTATTGCACACTTAATAGACTATGAACACAACTTTAACATCTATTGGGAAACCAAAAAATTCATTTGACTCCCTTTCTTGCAATATTTGTATCAGTGGGGTGGTCTGGAACTAAATCCACAATATCTCTGAGATATGCCTATGTATATCAGATGCACACACATGCATGCACACACACTCACATATACACACACGTATCTGAAAGGACCTGATCTGTAAGATATAAATAACTGCTACAAATAAATTATTAAAAGACAAACAGGGAAGATTTAAACAGATTTTTCACAGGAAAGGTATCTGTCCAAATGGCCAGTCAGTAGGTACTCACTGTCATATTAAAGAAAGGCAAATTAGGGGTGCCTGGGTGGCTCAGTCGGTTAAGAATCCAACTCTTGGTTTTGGTTCAGCTCATGATCTCGCAGTTTGGGAGTTCAAGCCCTGTATTAGGTTCCATGATGACAGTGCAGAGCCTGCTTGGGATTCTCTCTCTCTCTCCCTCTCTCTCTGCCCCTTTCCTGCTCATGCATGTGTTCTCTCTCTAAAAACAAAAAACTTAAAAATAAAAAAAAAGAAATGCAAATTAAATGAGAGGGAGTTACCATTTCGCACCCATGACCATGGCTAATTAAAAAGACTGACAAAACTTGGGGTGCCCGGGTGGCTCAGTCATTGAGCACCGACTTGGGCTCAGGTCATGATCTCACGGTTCGTGAGTTCGAGCCCCACGTCAGGTTCTGTGCTGACAGCTCAGAGTCTGGAGGCTGCTTCTGATTCTGCGTCTCCGTCTCTCTCTGCCCCTCCCGTGCTCGTGTTCTGTCTCTCAAAAATAAATAAACATTTAAAAAAAATTTTTTTTAAAGACTGACAAACTAAATGCTAGTAGGGATGTGGAGCAATGGGAGCTTTCATACATTACTAGTCTTAGTTATCTACTGCTGTGTAGTAACAGTGCCACGAACTTAGCAGTTTAAAACAACAGGCATTGGGGCGCCTGGGTGGCGCAGTCGGTTAAGCGTCCGACTTCAGCCAGGTCACGATCTTGCGATCTGTGAGTTCGAGCCCCGCGTCAGGCTCTGGGCTGATGGCTCAGAGCCTGGAGCCTGTTTCCGATTCTGTGTCTCCCTCTCTCTCTGCCCCTCCCCCGTTCATGCTCTGTCTCTCTCTGTCCCAAAAATAAATAAAAGTTGAAAAAAAAATTAAAAAAAAAAACAACAACAGGCATTTATTATCTCACAGTTTCAATGGGTTACAAGTCCAAGCATAGTTTAAGTGGGTCCTCAAAAAGATTTCAACCAAGCTGTTGGCTGGGGCTATGGTCTCAAGAGAGGCTTAAGTTTCCAAGCTCACATGGATATTGGCAGCATTCAGTTCTTTGTGGGCTACTGGACTGAGGACCATGCGTTTTTGCTGACGGTGAACTTGAAGCTACCCTCAGCTCCCTGCCATACGGCCCTCTCCACAGGTAGCTCACAACATGGCAACTTGCTTCTTCAAAGCTGGCAAGGAGAGAGTGGCCTCACCATATAGCCATTACAATCTGATGTAACATCATCACATACACATAACGATGTATATCTTGTCACTCTTGTCATAGCCTATTAGGAAGGAACAAGTCCCACCCATATTCAAGGGGAGGGAATTACATTAGGCATAAATGCCAAGAGACGGGGCATGGGGGCCACCTTAGAATCTGTCTGCCACGCCAAGTAGGAATGTAAACTAACACAATCACTTTTGGTAAAATGGCAGTTTCTTATAAAGTTAAACAAATAGCTACACTGAGACCTACCATTTTACTCCTACATATCTACCCACAAAGAAATGAAAATATATGCCCATATAAAGACTTGTACAAGAAAACTTATAGCAGTGTTAATCATAAAAGCCAAAAACTGTAAACAACCTCTGTGTCCATCAACAGAAAAAACATATAAACAAATTGTAGTCTCTTTTTCAATGAAATACTACTTGGCAACAAAAAAGAATGAACTACTAACACACACGACATGGATGAATCTGACAAAAGAAGGTCAACACAAGAACACATCCTACTGTATATGATTCCATTTATATGAGGTTCAAGAACATACCAATTAATCTCTGGTGATATAAACCAGAACAGTTACTGCCTATGAGAGGTGGGGACTGACTGCAAGTAATCAGTATGTTCTATATATTGATTCAAGTATTGATTACATAAATGTATATATTTGTCAAAACTCACCAAGCTATAAACTCAAGATCTGTGCATTTTACTGCACTTAAATTTACTTCTAAAAAAGAAATACTCATGTACATATTAATAGAAAAGAGAGTTTAGCATGGTAATTAAAATAACAGATTCTGAGGCTGCACTGCCAAGGTTTAGACTCTGGCTATGTTACTTTCTTGGGCAAGTTACCTAACCTCTCTACCTATTTGATAATTAAATGAGTTAACACACATACAGCAATTAGAACAGCACCTAATATATATCAGGCACTCAATGTTAGCTATTATTAAACAAAACTAAAAAAAACACAATTATTAATGTTAGGAAAAATTAAAAGTTGGCCAGGAAAGGAAAATCACAGTTTACTACATGACTGAACAGTGACTTGCCTTTCTATTGTCATAATAATAAAAACCAAAATTACACTTTTATTGGGAGAATGTGGTGATGGTGGCAATCTTCCACATATGGAATTCACCATAAAAAAAGACTGTCTCAGAAACAAGCCTTGTAGAACTACCTGACTCTCCAAAATATATGTATAACACTGATTAAAAATAAATACAACAAGGAAAAAAAACTATTAGGGGGAAGTGGACTATTAAAATATAAAACCAGGCTGGGGTGCCTGGATGGCTCACTCAGTTAAGCATCTGACTCTTGATTTCGGCTTAGGTCTTGATCTCACAGCTGACATCATGGAGCCTCCTTGGAATTCTGTGTCTCCCTCTCTTCCTGCCCCTCTCACATACACGCACGTGTGCGCACACATTCTCTCTCTCTCTCTCTCTCTCTCTCAAAATAAATAAACTTAAAAAAATTAATAAAACCAGGTAGGAAGGGGTATCTGGGTGGCTCTATCGGTTAGGCATCCAACTCTTGGCTTCAGCTGAGGTCATGATGTTGTGGTTTCGCGAGTTCAAACCCCACCACATCAGGCTCTGCATCGGCAGCATGAAGCCTGCTTGGGATCCTCACTCTCCCTCTCTCTCTGTCTCTCCACCACTTGATCTGTGTCTGTCTCTCTCAAAATATCTAAACTAAACTAAACTAAAATAAACTAAACTAAAATAAAATATAACAAAACAGGAAAATAATCAAGTACTGACACTCAAATGAAACCAAAACACAACTAAAAGAAGCATCTAACTGTATAAGAAGTCTAGGGGCACCTGGGTGGCTCAGTCTGTTAAGTGTCCGACTTTGGCACAGGTCATGATCTCAACAATTTGTGGGTTCGAGCCCCACATGCTGACAGCACAGAGCCTGGAGCCTGCTTCAGATTGTCTCCCTCTCTCTGCCCCTCCCTGCCCCCCCCCACCCCGGCACTCTTTCTCTCTCTCAAAAATAAATACACATTTAAAAGAAGAAGAAGAAGAAGAAGCAGCAGCAGCAGCAGCAGCAGCAGCAGCAGCAGCAGCAGCTGCAGTCTAGAGAGAATATTAACCATGGGGGAAACATACTGAAATTCAGTATCATTTGAGTATTATGTATATTCCATATTAAAATCGCAGAGATAGTATCCTTCCTCTCTCACAACTACATTTCAAGGTCTTATCACCTTTTTATTCAGTAGTAGGCCAGGCATTTCTCAATCCACTGGCTAGAAAACCATATAGTGAATTAATATGAATAAGGATTTAATTATAATAATGTATCACCTATATTCACATGGAAACTTTCACTGAGGAACATAAAACTTGCGTTGATTTTACCATAATCTTCAAAGCATTTCTAAGCAGTAAGATCATGAAGGAAATGGAAAGTGAGTGGTTTGCCTACTTTCATTCTGAAAACCAAAATTAAGATATAGGAATCACAACAGAGTAGTGATCTTTTTACCTTCCTATAAACACACAAGCTTTTAGAAAACAGACACCACTTTCCACCAACTTATTGCTATAGTGACCATGCGAGAAGAACCCCAGTGGAGCAGATCCAGCCTATAAGAGGCTTCACCTTGGTGACTGTGCTAACTGTCCCAAACTCACAAATCAACATCAATGGCATTTCTATTGTACTCTAAGACAAACTGTCTCATCTGTTCTTCCCAACAATCTTGAATAGTCAGCTAGGCAGTTATTTTATTTCTTTCCATTCTAATGAGAAGATTGAAGATTAAAAGGTAACTTAATCCCAAATCACAGTTTTCATTAAAGGAAGACTTAATTCTTCTGGCTCCACAGCCAGTGTTCAATCCACTCTACCAGTATATTTATGCAAACAGAAGTTTGTGAAGATGAATCATTTGCTAATTTTTAAAGTCTAGATTATAGATGGCAACATTTGAAACTACTGGCTTGGGGCACCTGGATGGCTCAGCCAGTTAAATATCTGACTTTGGCTCAAGTCATGATCTCACAGTTCCTGAATTCAAGCCCCGCGTTGGTCTCTGTGCTGACAGCCTGTCAGCATAGAGCCCACTTTGGATCCTCTTTCCCCCTCTCTTTGCCCCTCCCCTACTTGTACTGTCTCCAAAATAAATAAATATTTAAAAAAAGAAAAGAAAAGAAACTGTTCGCTTAGGTCTCTTCCTAAACAAACAAAAGGTCAACATATTTGAGGACATTCAAGCACACTTACATTTATGGGCTATGATAACTGTAATAAACACAAAATGTTTTAATAAGTGAGTCTTGAGATGCCTGGGTGGGTCAGTAGGTTAAGCATCTGACTTAGGCTCAGGTCATGATTTCATGGTTTAGGAGTTTGAGCCCCACGTCAGGCTCTGTGCAGACAGCTTAGAGCCTGGAGCCTACTTCGGATTCTGTATCTCCCTTTCTCCCTGCCCTCATCCACTTGACTCTGTCTCTCTCAAAAGTAAATAAACATCAAAAAAAAAAATTTTAAGTGAGTCTTAATATAGTAATGATGGTAGTAATGCCTCTAAGGTGCTTTGCGGATTGTCACAATGATTGGGAACTTTACTGACATTTAATGGTGGAAAAACCAAGAATGCCAGACATCCTACAACCCATAATCCCTGTGAGTCTTGCACAACTAAGATATGACTACCTTCTACATGTTTCCAACATTCATGTAAGTGAAAGCATTCCACCTAAAGGGAGAACCAGGTTTCAGAGTGCCTAAAGCTTATTTCATTTGAAGGGTCCTGTATAAGAAAAAGCATACAAGTTCACAATTACAAAATTAGGTCTAGAATTTTAAAATACCAAATATGTAGGACTACATCTAAAGAAAGATGTACAATATTTCTACACAAATAAGTGCAGAATCAATTAAAGACGATCTAAGTAAATGCAGGGACATATATCCATTAATTGAAAGACTCAATATTTTAAGGATTTCAACTCTCTCCAAATTAATCCACAGATTCAGAGCAATCCTAATACATTTCTCAAAAACAAAGGAAATTGAAAAGCTGGGTCTAAAATTTCTAAGGAAATGCAACAGAGCAAAGACTAGTCAAGGCAATCATGAACACACAGCTGGAAAACTTATACCACCAGGTAACAGGCCTATTATAAAGACATAGTAATAGAGACATGGAACATTAGTGTAAGCATGGACAGACTCACCAATATACAAAACAGAAAGTCTAAAATAGACCCACATGTAAAACATCATGTGATTTACGATGCAGAGCAGTGGAAAAAAGATAATCTTTTTAAATAAATGATGCAGGGAGGGTGGGGGTGCCTGGGTGGCTCATTCAGTTAAGCATGCAACTCTTGATTTCAATGTAGGTGATGATCTCACGGTTCGTGAGCTTGAGCCCTGCATTGGGCTCCATACTGACAGTGCGGAGCCTGCTTGGGATTCCCCGTCTCCCTCTCTCTCTGCCCTTCCCCTGCTCGGTCTTTACTTATCTCTTTCTCAAGATAAATAAACATTTTTAAAAAGTCATAAAAAAATACATTTATTTCAGGGGCGCCTGGGTGGCTCAGTCAGTTGAATGTTTGACTTCGGCTCAGGTCATGGTCTCACAGTTCATGAGTTCGAGTCCCGCTCTGGGCTCTGTGCTGACAACTCAGGGCCTGGAGCCTGCTTCAGATTCTGTGTCCCCTCTCTCTGCCCCTCCTACATTCACGCTCTGTCTCTGGTCTCTCTCAAATAAACATTTTAAAAAAATTTTTTTAAATAAATGTTGCAGGGTTAACTGAATATCCATGTGGAGGAAAATATATCTTGACCCTTACTCACACCACACACAAATATCATTTCCATATGGACTGTAAATTTAACTGTAAAAAATAAAACAATACAGCTTTTAAAAGAAAGCATCAGTGAACACCTTCATGATACTGAGGTAGGCTAAGATTTCTTAAAGAGGACATAAAAGGCACTAAATGTAACTGGGAAAATTGATAAATTGGACTAAATTAAGATTAATAATTTCTGTTCATCAAAAGACACCACTGGGGTGCCTGGGTGGCTCAGTCAGTTAAGCACCCAACTCTTGATTTCAGCTCAGGTCTTGATCTCAGGGTCGTGAGTTCAAGCCATGCATTGGGTTCCACACCGGGTGTGGCACCTACTTAAAAAAAATGAAGTGAAAGTGCGTCTGGGTGGCCCAGTTGGTTAAGTGTCTAACTTGATTTTGGCTCAGAACACGGTCTCACAGTTTGTGAGATCAAACCCCACATCAGGCTCTGCACTGACAGCATGGAGCCTGCTTGGGATTCTCTCTCCATCTCTCTCTGCCCCTCCCCTGTTCATGCTCTCCTTCTCTCTCTCTCTCCCTCTCTCTCTCTCTCTCTCTCTCAAAATAAATAAACATTAAAAAAAAATGAAGTGGAAAAAAAATTAAGTGAAAGACACCATTAAAAGAGTAAAAAGGCTAAATAAATAAATAGGCAATCCATGGGGGTATAAGCAGATATTTGTAAGAAAAAGAACCGTAAGTCAATAAGATACAGAGACAACCCAATAGCAAAATGGGCAAACAACCTGAATAGACAATTCATAAAAGAGAATATCCAGATAGCTAATAAGCTTACGAAAAAGTATTCAACATCTTGAGGGAAATGCAAATTAAAAACACTGGAGAAACCATTTTACCCCTAACCAGAAGGATTAAAACAAAAAAGACAAAGAATACCACCTTTTGGTGGAGATGTGGTACAACTGGAACTCTCATATTGCTAAGCCGAGCATACACATACCCCATGATCTGGCAATTCCACTCCTGCTTATATACTCAAAGGAAAGGAAATGAAATATATGAGAGTGCTTATATCAACAAATAAACATGTACAAGCATGTTCACAGCAGCACTATCCATACATCATCACCTCAAACTGGAAATTTTCCATGACCATTACCACAGAATGGTTAAATAACCTGTGATATATTCACACAGGGAACACTACACAACAAGAATACATGAACTGCAACTACACGCAACAATGTGGATGAATCACACAAACATCATGTTGAACAAAGTCAGATACAAGAGTGTACACATATGAAGTACAAAGGCAGGCAAAACTTGCCTTACACTGCTATAAGCTAGGATACTTGTCATTTTTGGTAGGGGGAGAGGTAGTGATTAGAAGCGGGCAAGGCAATGTTTTGGGTTGTTGGCAATGTTCTGTTTCCCGATGTGGATGCTAATTATGTGGGTATGTCCAGTGTGTAAAAATTCATTAACTGTACTTATTATGTATACTTTTCTAAGTATAGATTATACTTCAATAAAAGGTTGTATTTTTTTGTAATTTGGTATAGGGCCATGAGGTAACCTGTGCACACGAAAAGCCTTAAAGCTTAAGCTTCATTAGATTCATAATAAATTTGCCTTTGGTCCCACCAGACATATATGTATATATATGTAAATAATTATCTTATAATGACCTAAGTCTGTATCTAAATAGATTTTGCACAGAAATTTCAGTTTTTTCATCATTTAATATATAAGGAACTTTCCAGGAATGTAACTACTATGTGTATACAGGAAGGGCTGTATATTGTTCTGTTCAGAACTTTATGAAGATTTGTTCAGAATTCTAGAAAATCATATCACCAATGGCATTGCCACATATTATCTGAGTCACCCACGCAATATACCTGTATCAGTCTCTATTTATAGGTGTCATATTTACAGAGGAAAAACTATGTGTACCTGCAAGCACCTGACAGCTATGGTTTCTGACGTGCCATGCCATTTACAAATGTCTTCTGAGAATTCACATATAGAAATACAGATTGTATTACAAAGAGCCTTCCTTTTATCTTTCCTTCATATTGCAGTTAAGATATCGTAGACATGTTGGTAAGCTTTATTATCCGGGAATTTCATTTCAGGATAGAAAAAGGGCCATAAGTTCTAATTCCTGAGTTTAATATCTGCTCTTGTACGTGACTCACATTATCCAAATCACAAGTTAAGTAATATACTTACCTAAAATGTCAAAAAAAAAAAAAAAAGGGGGTGCCCAGGTGCCACTCCAAAAGCAGTTACCTAAATATATCTATCATAAATTTGATCTAGACATGGTAAACAGAATAAAAGGGAAATAAGAGTTCAAACTACAAGATCTAACTAAGCTTCTTTCCTTTTAAATCAGTAAGATCCAGTTTGGCATTCACAAGCAAAGGACTCCATTATTTTCCTGTTCTCTTTTAAAAATAGCTCCACCTTCAAGATTATACAAATTAGATCATTCTGCAGCAGGATTCCTCCTTACAGAGCAGCTCCCAGGAAGCACAGACAGGCTGTCTGCTGTTGAACATTACTCGTTAAAAAAAACAAAAAACAAAAACATATTTTTGACTTTTCAGTTTCACTGGGTTAGTGACAAAGAACATGTGCTATAGGTATCAATAGCTTCTGCAACAGATCTCCCTCATTAAAACCCATCAAATAAATAAGGATCACAGAGGAGATACCAGACCAAGCAAGCATGACAGCAGAAAAATCAGGGATGTTGAGACTCAGCTGCTCCATCATAGCTTCATGATGGCCTAAGCACTAAAAGAAATTAATCTAACTTATTAACACAATCAGTTGCCAGTCTATCGATTATTCCATCTCCCAGTAAATTCCCAAGGAAATTTATTCCCAATTAATTGCAAATGGCAAAAGTAGAAACAGGGGCGCCTGGGTGACTCGGCCGGTTGAGCGTCCGACTTTGTCTCGGGTCATGATCTCACCGCTTGTGGGTTTGAGCCCCACATTGGGCTCTGCTGATAGCTCAGAGACTGGAGCCTGCTTCGGATTCTGTGTCCTGCTCTCTCCCTGTCCCTCCCTCACTCATGCTCTGTCTCTCTCTCTCTCAAGAATAAATAAAACATTAAAAAAATAATTTAAAAAAAAGTAGAAACAAACTCCCTCAAGAACCTTGACGAGTTCAGTTATACAGATCTCATTCTTATATAATGTCACTTAAGCAAGATAAAGTGGTGACAATAACAGTAAATTTTTTTATAAAAATCAGAAAACCAACACAAGGAAGTTAATGAAATTTTCAAGTCATCTTTGAATCCTTTTGTTCCATCATACCCCAAATCCAACCCATAAACAAATCCTTTAGGCTTGAAAATATACCTAGAATCTGATGAATTCTCTTTTCCTCCACCTCTACCAACCTGTTCCAAGCCAATATTAGCTCCCACGACATCATCACAACACCTCTACCTAGACTCCCTGCTTTCACCCTACCCTTCTTTATAGGCTATTCTATACATAGTGGTCAGTGGGTATTTTAATATGAAAGTCATTATCATGCCTCTTCTGTGGCTCAAAACCTCTAATGGCTTCCCATCTCACTCAAAGTCAAAGCTAAGTCTTACAATGGTCTATAAGATCTGGGTCCCCTTTGCTTACTCACTCCTCATTCATTTGGCTCAAGCGCACTGGCCTCTTGGATGTTTCTGGAACCTACCAGTTCTTGCTGTCCCCTCTACTGGCTTGCTTAAATGTGTGCTCCACAAGGACTGTTCCCCCTCTCTGAGATCTTGTAGAACACCTTATTTAAAACTATCTCTCTCTCTGCCCCATTTAACCCCCTTTCCTACCTTACTTTTCCCCACCAGACATACCCTATCATTTGCTCATTCATCTGCTTATGGTCTGTTGCCCACCTAGAAGGTAACCCCCACAAGAGCTGAGATTGTGTCTCTTTTATTAACTGTTCTCTCCTCAGTGTCTGAAATAGTGACCAGCATATGATGTATACTCGACAGTTATTTGCTGACTAAATGACTATTAGGTAGAGGAAGAGTTAAAGAGACTTATCCAAATCCACATGATGAAGTAAAGCCAAATAAGAAACCAAATTCTAAAGTCAAAACATTTTTGGCATATGGTTTTAAACAGATTATAGCAATTTGCTGACTTTCCTACAGTGATAAGAATAGGAGGAAATACCTGAATGAGCATCAAACAAAACAAAGCAAAGCAAAGCAAAACAAAACCCAAAGAGAGCCATCATTCCAAACATTTTTCTAAAAATGTTATCTTAAATGGACTCAAATAAGATGAAGCCTCACCAACTGAGACATGCATTCATTCATCAGTGAGGCTGCCTGAGAACGAGGCCCTTGCTGAACTTAAGTAAACATATCACTTGGCCTAAGTCCAAAGCATGCCAAACTAATTTTATGACAAATCTTAGTTTAGGAGATCATGTCCCATTTCAAGCCCAAATTCACCCCCACAATGAAATGATAATTTCCTTTTTCTCCATGGAGAGAAAAAGCTCACCAGAAAGATTAATGGGTAATATTTAATAGTATTATAGCTATCCTTTTTTTATAAGTTTTTTTAAAGGAAAGATAGAGGGGATTATCTACAAGTAATAAAAACAAAGCGATAATGATAATTACATACAGTTAATGAACACTTCTCCCCATTAAAGACAAGGGCATAAACAATTTATTGCACATTTTGGTGACAGAGAGGAAATACAATTAAATCCATTAATAGCTACAAGAGTTTTTATGTTCCCAAAGGACCTTGGTTTCCAGAGTTGCTTATTCATTTTCATCCACAGCAAAAATGGTGTATGGCAGAGACGAAAAATTCTGTAGACTACTTTCCACATACTTAAGTTTTGAGGAGACAATTTTATTAAACAATAAAACAAAACAAACAAACAAAAACCTACTTGTGGGGCATCTGGGTGGCTCACTCAGTTAAGCATCCAACTCTTGACTTCAGCTTAGGTCATGATTTCATGGTTCAGGAGTTCAAGGCCTGTGTCAGGCTGTGCTGACAGCACGGGGGCCTTCTCTCTCTCTCTCTCTCTCAATAATGAATTAAATAAATAAATAAACACACTTTAAAAAAACCTACTTGTAGGGGCGCCTGGGTGGCGCAGTCCGTTAAGCGTCCGACTTCAGCCAGGTCACGATCTCGCGGTCCCTGAGTTCGAGCCCCGCGTCGGGCTCTGGGCTGATGGCTCGGAGCCTGGAGCCTGTTTCCGATTCTGTGTCTCCCTCTCTCTCTGCCCCTCCCCCGTTCATGCTCTGTCTCTCTCTGTCCCAAAAATAAATAAACGTTGAAAAAATAAAAATAAAAAAAAAAAACCAACAAAAAAAAACCTACTTGTAGGGGTGCCTGGGTGGCTCAGTCGGTTAAGCGTCTGACTTCGGTCGGCTCAGGTCATGATCTCACTGTCGGTGAGTTCGAGCCCCACGTCGGGCTCAGTGGTGACATCTCAGAGCCTGGAGCCCGTTTCAGATTCTGTGTCTCCCTCTCTCTCTGACCCCCCCTCCGTTCATGCTCTGTCTCTCAAATAAATAAATGTTAAAAAAAATTTTTTTTTAATAAAAATAAAAAAAATAAAAAAACCTACTTGTGAAGACAATGTAAAAGATGACTAATGTATCTATCACAGTCTATCACAGGTCAACAAATATTATACCATCAAATTCACAGTTTCACTGACATTACCCAAAGATGGTATGATTTCTATGAATATAAATGCTCAAACATTTTACAAACATTTTGTTTCTCTTCATAACAAATCAGCAAGGCAAAAAAAAAAAAAAAAAAAAGTGTATTCACTTTTAAAAAACGAGAAAAAAAGTGACTTGCCTAGATGTAATCAAAACAAATTTAACCAAGCAATAGATATAGGGCTTTACTTACCAATTCATAATTCTCCAACCAAACGCAAAATTTGACTTGTACCTCGAACTGCATCTTCAAAAGGGTTTTTGACTCCTTAAGACTTTAGAAGATTAACCCTCTACCCTAACTCACCAGCAATCCCATCCTTGGAGTACAACCCAGACGAAGAAGTAGGTAAAATGTTTCTTTCTTGCCCTAAAACACTCCGGCTGTGAATCTCCCTTATTCAAATGATACTGTCCATTCCTCTTAGCCTTCATAACACAGAGCCATTCACTCCTAACATATTTGATTGTCTGGTTTTTAGCCCTTGGTCTAATCAAAGCAGTAAAGCAGAAAGAAGGCTTATTGAAGCAATGGGGAAATAAAACAAAAACAAAACTAAAAAAGCAAACACATTAGTTTAAAAATATGCAACACATACCAGTCTACACTCTTCAGCTCAAGCCCTGTTGTTAACCATGAGGATCTCATTCATCATGATGATCCACATTTGAAAAGAAGTTAATCTGTGTTTTACATACTCTTAAGGAAGAACAGAAACATGTTAATATATTTGTAGATTTCCAACTAAAATGAGACAGTAGAGTCTTGGTACTTATTAAAGGAGAGAATTAACACACACACACACACACACATCCAAATGTTTCATGACAGGCTTTAAATGTATTATCAGGTTTCTCCTGTAAGAATAGAATAGAATTTTTCTATAGTTTGAGACATAAAAAAGAAAGCTTAAAGAGACAAGAGAAAAAATATCAACCCCATTTAAATCCTCATTTTCTTAGGAGTCACTTAGCTTTTATTGGTAATAAATGACTAGCTGTAAACCGGTTTAGTTGCTCTTCTGGCTGCCAAACCAGAGCTAAAGAAGTCAGCAGGTAGAATAGGGAAGCTGTCAAGTCAAACTGGCTCAAAACAAAGTTGTGGTTTGCAGGCGGGGCCTGCACCATCTCTTCCGTTCATATAAGCTGGCAGGATGTAGAAACAGGATCCTGATCCAGCCACTGCTTCAGAGAACCAAAATATTTTGTTTTGACTTTCTAGACTATTAAGCTTGGGGTTTGGCAGGATCTGTGTCTAAAGTGAATCCAACACCTTATGACAGTCCCACTGAGGAAATCGTAATATCAACAAAGTTGCCCCGACTGCAGAAAGAAAGCAGACTTTGGAGGGGGACTAGGGAGAGACCAGAGAAGCTGGACTGGCAATAAAGACAGCAATAGTAATAGTAGTAACAGCTATTATTTTTAAGTGTTTTCTATGTGCTACGTAAGCATTTACTTGTATTAATATCATTTAATCCTCATAATTAATGAGGGGTAGGGACATTAGGCCTATTTTGCAAATGAGAAAATTAAAGCATTAGAGAGGTTAAATAATTTGCCCAAATCACTAAATGGTAAAGGATAGAATCGGGATTAAAATCCTGGCTAACTGGCTCCAGAACTGGCACTAATAGCCATTGTGGTATTAAATTTCTTACTATCTATGATTTGGTAATAGAGCAGCATTCTGTAATTCTAATATGACAAAATATAAACATTAAATATTATTTGTCAACTATGAGAACCAGCCAGGGCTCGGGGAACACCAAGTTTAAACAGAGAAATCGTTCTGGTGTCAGATAATCATAAATCATGAGCCAAATCCCAGCTCCACCTACCTCTAAACTGTGTAGCCTTACAAAATGCCTTCACCTCACTGGGCCTTGATTTTCCTTTCTGGGAAAGGGATCTCAGTACCTGCCTCTGATGGTTATTGTGACACACAGTAAATGCTCAATTAGTTAGGTTTATTTCATTCAGGCATCAGCTAAAACATGGCTTCCCCAGAGGCCTTCTCTGACCGCCCTATCCAAAAGTGCCCTTCTGCCAACATTCTCAATTCCCTCACTATGCTTTATTTTTCATCGTGGTACTCACTCATTACCTATTTATTATAAATATATTTGTTTATTATCTTTCTCCCTCCACCACAATGTATACTCTAGGAGAGAGTTAATTTTGTCAACTTGTTTGCTACTGCTTCCTCAGCACCCATAGCAGTGCTTGGCACATAGAAATATTCAGTAAGTATTTGCTGAATGAAAGAACTGTGTATAACAGATTTTCATTCAATAAACATTATAAATAAAAAGGTACTGTTTATGTGACAAATGTACTTATTGAGCACCTATAAAGTAACTAATAAATGAACAAGATTTTTTCAGATGATAGTAACTAGTTGTGAAGATTTATAAACTCCCAGAATGACTAGGCAGGTTATGAGAGCTTTCCAAGGTGGTGGATTAACTGAGATCTGAATGATACCCAGGAGCCAGCCATATGATGATGTGGGACAAGGCATCCCAGGTATAAGTGCAAAAGCCCAAAGGCGGAGATGACCTTGTCTAAGGCCCAGCTTCCCCAGAGCCAAGTGAGCATGGTGGAGAATGACAGAAGAGAAGGTCAAAGACACAGGAAGAGGTCACATCCTAAAGTCTTTCCTAAGGCATGAAAAGGGGTTTTATTCTAAGTATGATGAACAGTTATTTGATAGTGTCACTAATCTTCACCCACTAGAATGTATATTTTATGAAATCAAGGATTCTGTTTGTGACACACACCAGCTGGTCTATAAGCATTTGCTAAATGAATGAACTGGGAAGATTATGAAGAAGGGAGTGGCATAAGCTGATTTTCCTTTGAAACATCACCCTGAACTACTACTAGTGGTTACATTCTGGAGGAAACTAAGGTGGCAAAAGATGGGTGGAATTACAAACAGCAGAGTGCAGTGTGGTTTGAGAGGTATGGTAATACAAAGAAACAGAAGAATAAAGCAGCTCTGTAAACCTTGAAGCCATTTGTTGTTTTTAAACAGGAGACAGGAAAAGGTCAGTGAGGAGGGAAGAAGTAAATGACAATTGATGTCCTAAGCCTTTTGTGTTTTCTGTAGTGAAAGAAAGAAAGAAAGAGAAAGAGAGAGAGAGAGAGAGAGAGAAAGAAAGAAAGAAAGAAAGAAAGAAAGAAAGAAAGAAAGAAAGAAAGAAAGAAAGAAAGAAAGAAACTGCAACAAAGAATCTCTATCTCACCTATGAAAAGAGGAACGAAAGGAAACTCAAGACACACACAAAATATTTTGGAGAACAACTGTAAAGAAAAAACACCTTTTTATGTCTAAGCACAATAAGCAGTCTAACTTTCCTCAGGGACAAGTCATAAGCTAATTATACCCACAATGTGACCTAGGGGAAATCTTGCTCACAGTAAGGCTTTGAGAGGCAACCTGTCATTTGGAAGAGTTAGTCCACAAAAAGAGGAACAGGTATTGCTCTGGTAGGAATCAAGTTTGAAAACATCACTACCTTTATCTGTATCAGGCCACTAAAAAATACATACAAGGTAAATTACAGTGTAACTACTAAGATCCACATCACAGTTCTAAAAATTTTTTGGCCAAAACATTCTATGGATATTACCTAGTATCATGTTCACAGAACTTAGAAGCACAACGAGGGCTGAAAGGGTGAATGAAGAGTGGGTTTATCTGGACCATTGCTCCCAAAAAGAAAAAGGGAAAAACAGTATTCAGGACCAGAAAATGTGTGAAGCTGCACCTAAACTCAGAGATTCTCACCTTGAGTATATCTTAAAACACTTTACTATCTAAAAGAATCTACATAAATATTTAACAAATAAATAAACTGGGGCGCCTGGGTGGCTCAGTCGGTTAAGCGTCCGACTTCAGCTCAGGTCATGATCTCACAGTTTGTGAGTTCAAGCCCCGCGGCGGGCTCTGTGCTGACAGCTCAGAGCCTGGAGCCTGCTTCGGATTCTGTGTCTCCCTCTCTCTGTGCCCCTCCCCTGTTCATGTTCTGTCTCTCTCTGTCTCAAAAATAAATAAAACATTAAAAAAAAATTTTTTTTAAACAAATAAATAAATGTGTCATTTTCAATACTACTTTGTCAGCTATGCTTCATCATCCACTCACCATGAGTGTCTAGAACATTCCCCATTCACCACATTTGCTATCAGTAAAAAGAAATACGCAACTCTAGAACCAAGAAAGGTAATGGGTAGAGCAAAACTTTAGTCCCCCATGTCTTCATCCATTAAAAAACAAAGCTGTTCTTTTTTTACAGCTTTATTACAATATAAAATTTGTAAGGTTCACTCCTTTAAGGTATACAATTGAGTAGAGTTGATATGTATTTTTAAATATATATTTTTTAAAACAATATTCACTGGTCTTTTCTGTAACACGTTTATTACATAGTTTAGAAATCACACAAAAAAAATAAGGCCAAAAATTATTATCATACATAATCCAATCATCTAAAGTCATTTTAGAATTAATGACTCGAGAGGCACCTGGGTGGCTCAGTCAGTTAAACATCTGACTCTTGATTTTGGCTCAGCTCATGATCTCACAGTTCATGGGAAAAAGCGCAGAGCCCACTTGGGATTCTCTCTCTCCCCCTCCCCCATGCATGCACTCATTCTCTCTCCCTCTCTCAAAATAAATAAATATTTTTTTAAAAAATTAAAATTAAAAAAATAATAATGAAGTCTGTAAAATTAATGTCTCCAGTTAGTTTTCTCAATAGGTATTGACTAATACCTAAAATTGTGGGAAACAAATGGCAGGAAGGCATCAGGAAGCAATCCCTACAGGAAGAAGTGAGCAGATTAAAAGGTAAAAATCTTTAAAGGAGAACAACTAACAGAAGAAAACTAACAGGCCCTTGAAATAGTGAAGAAAAGGGGCATATTAAAATAATTTGGAAGAGGACAAAAGAATTCAGTTTAATTAAATGAATAAGGAGAAACCACACAGATATTAATACTAGAAATATCACAGGCAATTTTCTCTTTAAAATAGTGTTAGCTGGGGCACCTGGGTGGCTCCGTCGGTTAAGCGTCTGACTTCGGCTCAGGTCATGATCTCACAGTTTGTGAGTTCGAGCCCCACACTGGGCTCTGTGCTGACAGCTTAGAGACTGGAGCCTGCTTCAAATTCTGTGTGTCCCTCTCTCTCTGCTCCTCTCCTGCTCATGTTCTGTCTCTCTCTCCTTCAAAAATAAATAAAAACATTAAAAAAATAAAAAAAAAATTTTAGTGTTAGCTAATAGAACGTTCTATGGTGCTGAAAATGTTCTATATCTGCCTTGTCTAATACAAAAGCCGCTAATCACATGTGACTAGTGTGACAAGAAATGTGGCTAATAAAACTAGGAAAGGGAATTTAAAATTTTATTCAATTTTAATTAATTTTAACTTAAATAGCCACATGCAACTAGTGGTTACTGTACTGAACAGCACAGCTTTAAAGAGAAAACAGCTTATGATGTTAAGATGTAATTGGATGTCAAATGGAATGCTTTCAGAAACTGTTTTCTAGAAGATACACAAGCTAAGAAACCATTTATCATCATTTACTGGCCTTCTCTACTGCTCTTCTACTCTACTTCTCTACCCAAGGTAGAGGCCAGGTTTAGGTCAGCCTAAGCGACAACCTGAGCTGTGACTACAGCTATTCTCTGGTTTGTAAAAAGGAAAAAGGGAGTACAGGTCCAGCAGGCTTTCTAACCAGACAACTGCCCTATGAATGGCAGGAAAAGGAAAATACTCTACAGAGTTGGTGCCTAGGCATAAACATCGTGATTCCCTAAAACCATCAGAAGCTATGCTGGTTGCTCTTCCAACTAGGCCTAGGGAAGGCCTAGGGAATGGAGGATTCTATCAGTGCTTGCCAATCTAGAAACAAACCACCTCACTCAATCCAGCCCAAGGGGCTTCTGAAAGACATTCTAAGACCAACTTCAAACTCTCTTTTCTCAAGAGCCCTAATACCACTCTGAATCCATAATGGAAAAAGACCAGCTCTTGTGAGCATTCCCACAGCTACTCTAGATGTCTAAAGTACCCGCAGCATGTGACACCACAGATGCAAGCAAAGCCAACTCCAAATTTCAGAGGACCCGCTGAACCTTCAAGTCCAGGCCAAAACAAGACAAGCCTCCTAGGTTGAAGCAGTGAAAAGACACAGCCCATATTCTTACTTGCACCTCCCTCATGCACACTGAGGCAAACACTCCCAGTAACAGCTTATTGGCTCAGCTAAGAAATTGGAAAACTAGTTTACAAAGAAATCACATAACCACTAATGTGCCCAAAAGATCTGTAAATCAATACTTGTAAAGCGGACTTGTGAAAGTCATTCTCTTTCTGACAAGGAATCTGAGCTTCCACAGGGACAATGGATAATATTACCACGATAGAGAAGATATTCTATTACAACACTCACAATGTGAAACTCAAATCTAAGATACAAAGATGCTTTTAAGACTTTTAATGCTAAGGCAATAATAGAAATTTCACCAGGTCTCTCTCATTTGACCAATTTCAGTTACTTCATATCTATCATTTAAGAAGTACCTTCTCTTACAATCTATAGGTCCTATTATATATTTATTTCACCCACATTTTAGAATGAATGGCAAGTAAAAGTGTTCCCAATTAATGGATAGAAAAACTAAAGTGTGGAAGAGTTTGCCTTGGCATCCAGTAAGAATACAAGAGTAATACATCCTGGCTTGCCTAGTGCTTTTGTGGTTAGAGGGGCAACTGCCCCTAAGTGTCCTGATGAAAATAACACTTCTACTGTATACTAGTCATGCCAACTTAGCCATGACCACCTCCTTTGGTTCTAACAGTTTTGTCCAAGCAGGCTTAACTTCAGTACCCCCTTAGAAAAAAAAATGTGGTCTAAGGAGAAATGTGACTCGTAACTCCTGAACTCTTTCCTTAAGTGTACATACAGATAAGGATATGCAAATGCGCTTCGTACTCAGAGACAAATGTGATACAGTTTGTGAGTGATACAGCAGAGCACATTTTATCTCCTAATAATTGGTTTTACAAAATCCACTGAGGACATTTTGTATACCTGTGAAATTTAATGATTTTTCTGCCTCTCCTACTGAAGTATCTCAAATAGAGAAAAGAACACCAGGGGAAACTTCACCATATACCACACAAGAACCAAAGAGAAGAGATCAACAATGAGACTCTAAAACTCTTCCCTTGGGGCACCTGGGTGGCTCAGTTGGTTAAGCATCAGATTCTTGATTTCAGCTCAGGTCATGATCTCACAGTTTGTGAGTTTGAGCCCAACATCAGGCTCTGTGCTGACAAAGCACAGATTGGGATTCTCTCTCTCCTGCTTTCTCTCTGTCCCTCTACCACTCTCACAAGCGAGCTCACTCTCTCTCAAAAATAAACAAACATTAAAAAAAAGATAACATCAAACAACATGCCACCTGGCCAAATGTCACCATACCACTAGCCAAAACATGGGCCATAGGAGAGGAAGCACTACTTAGTACAGAGGGAAAACAATGCCAACATCTAAAGCTGTGAATTTTAAAAAGGAGCTATAATAGATCCACCTGCTTGTAACAGAATCTTAAAAGCCAACTGTATTTCCTAGTGATCACCTGTGGAAAGCAAAAACAGAGACAAGACTAGGGCTTTTTCCTTCATAATTCCCATCTTTCTGTACTGCTTGAATGTCTAATCATGGACATGTATCAATATTTTAATTAAAAAATGTTGATAAAAATGTCAATGAATAAGGGCATCTGAGTGGCTCAGTAAGTTAAGCTTCTCACTGTTGATCTGAGCTCAGGTCTTGATCTCGGGGCCATGAATTCAAGCCCCAAGTTGGGCTCCATGCCCAGCATAGAGCCTACTTATAAAAAAAAAAGTGGGGCGCCTGGGTGGCTCAGTCAGTTAAGAGTCCGACTTCAGCTCAGGTCATGATCTCATCATTCATGAGTTCCAGCCCTGCATCGGGCTCTGTGCTGACAGCTTGGAGCCTGGAGCCTGCTTTGGATTCTATGTCTCTCTCTCTCTCTGCCCCTCCCCTGCTCATACTCTTTCTCTCTCTCAAAAATAAACATTAAAAAAAATTTTTTTTAAGTCAATGAATAAAACAATTTAGTGGGTTGTTTTTTCTGTTGTTTTTTTGTTTTGAGAGAGGGAGACAGAGGACACACACACACACACACGGCAGAGGGAGAGAGAAAGAGAATCCCAAGCAGCTCGGAGCCTGATTCCACGATCCTGGGAGCGCAACCTGAGCCAAAATCAAGAGTTCGACACGCAACTGACTGAGCCACCCAGGTGCCCCCAATTTAGTTACTTTAAAGCCAACTATCAGTATTCTCTCCAACCATAAAACGTTTTTAAAAAATACTACAGATTCTGAAGGAATTTAGTAGATGTTAAATAAGAGCAGAGTACATACTTGAGAAACAACTAGTACAATGTTCATCTTTATTTAAATATCTAATAAAGGGAAAAGGTTTTTTTTCCCCGAAAAGCAAATTATATTTCTACTGGGATCAAGAAAAGGAAAGTGACCTTCCTAACGTACAACTTTCAACTCTCTCTTCTCTGTACTAGGTAGAGGAACACATTTGCTAAAATTGAGTCCCACAGCATATATATACACATATATATAGCCTTAGATCCACAATCATGTTCACATTTCTTAAGTGCACGTTTCACACGCTTCTCACTTGAGTTACATGAGACAAGAACATTAATCTTAGACTATCTACAGAGTGCTGTACACACGTTGCACATTGCCAATATATTTTAAACAACATGAACAAGTAAACAAGGAGACCTCAAATTAACCAGATGACTCTAGTAATTGGAAGGGCCAATAGCGGACACTTTCTCCCCACAGGGTGTTATTTTCCATCCTGCAGATAAAACAGCATGCTCCAAAGAGCACAAGTGTTCCACAAGGAGCTGGGAGGCACAGGGTGATAGCTGAAAAACAAAGTCAGAGCAGGACAGCTGACAATCTCAAACTCGTTAGTAGACATGACAACTGCATGCTCTCAGCAGGGGCAAACAACAAGCCAACCAAGCCTCTCACACCAAGTTAGCATAGTAATTACCGATTTACTCAGGAAGATGGGCAGTTTCTTTGGCTAATAATTTATTACATAAGACTTCTCAGTGACCAACAGGTGCAGAAAAAAAAAATCAAAGATTTTATTTATCAGTGATTTTATTTATCTCCCTCTGTTGCACAGCAGCTTCTTCCCAGTTGGCTCAATGCCTTTTCAATCTAACAAGCTAGAGAAGGCAATTGTCCAGATGTCACCTGTCAAACACAGCGATAGATGTAAATGAAGAATGGGCAAGCATGTATTACTAACACTGGACCAACGTGGGAAGGGGCACAGTGCTTTTACGTTTGAAAGTAGATTAGAATACTTCAGCTACAGACGGACCTACCTAGAAAGAGGCCTGCTAAGGACCATTACACACTAAACTCCCACTTGAGTTTGGTGTTGTGCTAGGGCACTGGCCAAAACAAACTAAACTAACATGGCTTCTGATTACCCTAAAAGAAGGGCAAAGAAAAAAAAGAAAGTGTAAGTCAGTGAGGTAAATGCTGAAACACAAAGGACATGAAGAGTGAGGGAGGAGGAGCACGAACGGGACACAATTTAGCATTATCTAAAAAAGTTTCAGATGTATACCCTGCAAATAGCAATTCCACCCCTACGTATAAAAACAGAAAGAAACTTTTGCAAGGATCACTAGGAGTCCTGGGCAAAACTATTTACGGCA
Organism: Felis catus; assembly: GCF_018350175.1. Classification (NCBI taxonomy): domain Eukaryota; kingdom Metazoa; phylum Chordata; class Mammalia; order Carnivora; family Felidae; genus Felis; species Felis catus. The sequence goes on along the minus strand of NC_058377.1, from coordinate 108,898,570 downwards.
TTACTGCTCCCATTAACTAACAAGAAACAACCCAAAATATTCACCGAAAAGAGAAGTATGATATAGTCGTAAAATGAAATTATATCCGTTAGTGAAAATATTTAAACTACAGCTACCATACCCCACTGACAAGTCCCACGAACTTAATGTTGAATTAAAACACACACATGCACTAAGTCACAGAGCACATACAGTATGATAGCACTTATATAAACTTCAAAAACACCCTAAACCATATTGTTTACAGATGCATGTATGCAGCAAAACTATTTTTAAAAGACAAGGGAAATAATAAACACACAATAGTGTTTACCTTTGGGGGGGGGGGAAGTAGGGCATGTGGTCAGGAAGGGGCATCCTGAGGGCCTCATTCAACATGATTTATAATGTTCTGTTTCTTAAACTGAATCAAGTATAGAAATGTACTTTTCATCATTTTGTAAAATGCCCTAACCAGGAGATATATTTTTGTGTGTGTATAATTTTGTATGCATGAAATGATTCAAAATAAAGAGAGAGGGAAATAAATAGAGTTGAGGCTGGAACCAGACAATGCTTCTTAACCCCTACTGACACGTCCACCTACCCAAGGCTGGGCTAAAAGAATAAGGAGTGGGTCCAAAACTCCAAGACAACAGAACCAACTCAGTTTAGAGGTGACAAGAAGATCACCTCCAGGCACTTTTCTGGGCTTCCTAGGCGAAACCAGCTCCACGGCGTCTGCTCAAGGGCCAAACTGTAAGACACTGCACACTGTCCCCAAAGAGTTGGAGAAAGACTGCTTTGCCAATACAGAAACAGAGAACATCACAAACTCAGGCATATTTTACCAATGAAAGGAAAGTCCCCAGATGGTTCCAACAGGCAGAGGAATGGATTGAATTTAGGAACAAGGCAGTAATTTCATGTAGCCCTGCAAGGCTAAGAGAATTTGTGACTAGCTACTGGGGAGGAGGAAGGGGATGAAAAATACAATTAAAGACACACTAAACAGGGCTTTTACAAGCGCACGGAGGCCGGGGCAGAATGTGTGTAATCTGAAGCACAAATGAACGTGTGTGTGTACTGAAGACCAACTAGAAGCCTCCAGGGTTACTATATGGGCTTTATCTGGCAGAAGGTGACAACCGACTTTGGCACACGCTGAGTATATTGGGAAATAACAATATCAAAGGACATCTATGTAACATATGTACAGCCCACGGGCGCCAACGAGGCAGGGAAAAGAGTCCGTGACATTCGCAGGGAAGCTGACCGTCAGGAAGGCCGGATTCGGTCAGATCCACGAGAGAAGGCCCAGGGCTGAGAGTCCAGGAGGCCCCAATCGGGGGAGAGGAAGAGGGTGGTCCCGGCCCGAGGCAGAAGGTGGGGCTGCCAGGAGAGGGCGGGGTCCCCGCAAGAGGAGTCCCGGGAGGCCCGCCTAGAAACAGGCCGGGCAGCCAGGGGGAATCCAGGGAGGGGGGGCGCTCCCTTGGGCGCTGGGACGGAGAGGAATGAGAAGGCGGGGGCCTGTCACAGACCTGGCCCTGCGGCCCCGAGGGCCCGGTCCCCCCGCCCGCCGCTCACCTGGGCACGCAGCTGGACGAGCTCCGGTCCACCTCCCAGGTGGCGTACAGGTTCATCTGCACGGGGGCGGGGGTGCGGCCTGGCCCCGGGCCGCCGGGAGGCGCGGACCCGGAGGCCACCGCGACGGCCATGGAGGTGGAGGTGGACGAGGACGAGGAGGAGGCGGCCGCCGCCGAGGTGGACGAGGACGACGAGGTGGCCTGGGCCAGCTTGGGGGGCGTCGGCTGCTGAGGCGGCGGCTGCTGCGGCGGCTGCTGCTGTTGCGGGGACTGGGCGACCCCAGAGCCCCGCTGGCCGCTGCCGCCCCCGGCGCCTCCAGGACCACCGCCCGCCCCTCCGCGTTCCGCCATGGCCCGGCCGGGGGTGGGGGGCGCGGGGATAACGGGGATCGGGGCGACGCAGAGAGGACGCCCAGGCTTCTCCCACGGTGGCGGCGAGGGCTCGACTCGTCTCCTCAGCCCGCCCGCCCGAGCGCGCGAGCGAGCGAGCGAGAGGCTGCACGCACGCGCGAGGCCTCTCGGCGCGCGGTCCTCGCGCTCGCCCGCCGCTGCCTGTTGCGGCTCGCGCCGCCGAGACACTGGGTGGGCGTGTCCGGGGGGGCGGGGAGCTCTGGCTCGCGCCGGCCCCACCCAGCGCCAAGGGGCGGGGTTCGCGCTCGCGCTCGCGCCCCAGGCGAGCCTGTGGGCGCGCTCTTCTAGCTTCCCTGGAGAGGAGGCCTCGACCCCGGCTGGCTCGGCCAGACCCTCCCCTCAAATCCGCAGTGCGAGCGGCAGCCAGCCGGTCCGGTCCTCCCCTCCCCCGTCGTGCTCTCTGCAGCAACAGCCAGGCCAGCGGAAACTCCGCTTTTCCGGGGCGCGGCCCCGGCTGGGGTTGGCGGGGGGGGGGGGGGGGGAGGGGGCTGACGCGGGAGCGCGCCTCGGGCCCCTTGGGTCCCCGGAGCCTACAGAGAGGCCGAAGCCCGCATCGCGGCATCCTGCTTGGCCCCTGCTCTGCCGCCCCGGGGTTTCTTCACAACCTACAAAGGGAGCGGGTGGCGACTCCACCGTCTGCCCGGTGCGTCTGTGGGCCGTGAAGTTTCCATCCCTGCTGCTCTCCATGGAAGGCAGGGGGCTCAGGGACCTGGAGTTCAAAAGGCCCTGGCAAGGGTGAATTACGAACCTAAGCCCTGGCCCACCTGGAGCCACCCTTCCTCCCATGAAGCATTATAGAGTCCCAAGCCCCCCATCCCCGCCCTCAATTGCTTCCACCTGTAACGTTTTCTCTGCTTCACCGTTTAATTTCTAAAATCCTACTCCCCCAAGGCCTACCCCGATTGCCACGTCCAACGTGGGATCTCCCACACTACCACCCACATCCATCACCTCCAGAAACCATCTTGAAGGCTCCTGACATCGACATCTCAGTTGCTGCACTTCCAGCAAAGCAACACCAGTAGCACCACAGCAGAACTTCTCTCCCAGCACCCGGCAAATGCCCGTTGGGCCCCTTAAGTCCAACCTAGTCTAGCCTGTTGGGAAGACTTCTGAAGACCAGAAGACTAGAACCTGGAGAAAGCAAGCTCCCCCTCCCTCCCCCTACCAAAATTAGAGGCTGAGTGCTGAGGACTCCAGACAATCTAGATTTGGGGCTGTGTTCCCTCCCAGGTAAGGACTTGGGACTCTTTTGGCCACAGGTCTATTAGGAAGGCCTGACCTGGCCTACTTCCCAAGCCCACTGCACTTCCTCAGCCCAGCCGGGGTGCTAAGCTGGCTATTTTTAGTCCCCAAGGACAAAGTAGTAAGGTCAAACCAGACCTAGAGATACTTGCCCCAGAGCCTTCCTACAAAGGCAGGTAGTGGTGAAACAATTTCAGCATGGCTTTGGAGTTATCACCAGTCTCAACTGCAACATCTGACCCAGGTGCATGCCCCTGTCACTGGGGCAGCCCCGAGGTTGCAGAAAAAGCCAGTTTTAGTCCTTTTGTCCCCATTTTTTAGTCCTTTTGCCCGAGGGGATTAAAAGACACCTGGGTGGCTCAGTCAGTTAAGCATCTGACTCTTGATTTCAGCTCAGGTCGTGACCTCACCGTTCAAGCCCCATGTCAGACTCCGAGCTGACAGTGCAGAGCCTGCCTGAGAGTTTCTCTCTCTGCCCCTCCCTCTCTTGTTCTCAAAATAAATAAATAAACTTAAAAAAAAAAAAACACACATAAAAAAAACGAAGGAGGATCAGAAGTGTTACATATGCATCTCTTTCCTTGGGAAACAGCTTTATTTACAAAACAGATCTAAAATAAGAACATGAAATGACAAGCCCTTGGGAATTGTGGGAGAGCTGGCTCTCGGGGACCATGTGTGAAGCCCAAGCATCCAGACAAAGAGCTGAAAGGAGGGCCAGGTATGCGAGGGGGACCTAAAATTTGAACTCCTTATATTTCTTGCTGCCCCCGCGGCTGTCCTGGGGCTGAGCTTTCCGTTTCTTTTGCTGGAGGAGAGAAAGAGAAACAGGTTACAACAAGTGAAACAACCCACTGATCCCCAAGACAAGGGTGGGCAGCCTGACTCAGCCACACAGATCTGTGGAAAAAAGTGCTAAAACTGGATTCTCAGACTTGGATGAGCTCCCCTCCCTGTGCCTTAGTTTCATCATCCTTAAAGAGGGCAGCCCACCAGAGGATTTCTAAGGTTTCCAGCACCAGGGAAGCTCAGGGCAGCAGACAGAGAGGACACCACTCCACTGAACAAGGAGTCCCTGGTACCTAGTTCCTGGCTCACACCCAGCCGGGTTCCCCTGTGACCTCCTACCTTCTGTTTGGCAGCATGCTCAGCCACCATGTCACTGAAGTCTTCCTTCTCCACCTGTGCCTGCTGCTCCCGCACATGCTCCTCATACTTCTGGGTCATGGCCATGGGATCCAGCTCCAACTCTTCAGGTGCCAGGGCCACTTCCACACCTTGCAGCTCAGGAGCTGGGCCCTTCCGGCTCATAACCTAGACAAGGGATCAGAGTCTTGTCATCTACAGAGAGGCTTAGAAGACTTAGTTTCGCCCCCTTTTCCAGCCCCCAAAAGAATACTCACTGTGGACATGTCATAGATATGGGTTGATCCCATCATGGCTCCCCCAACAGTGGCCGTTCTCTTCTCTGGTAACACAGTGAACAGCTGAGGTGTCTCACTTCTGCAGAGGACAATGGGATCAGGCCCAAAAAGGAAGGGATAAAAGGGTTTCCAGAAGAGGAAGCAAAAAGAACATGAGCAGCACCTCCACCCAGCTCCCGGAAGAGATTCCAAGACACCCAGAGGAAAAACAATGCCTAGGCCGCCTCTGCAGGTCATGGAGACCCACAAGAAGAAAGGATTGTGTCAGTGGGGAGAGGGGTGGGATGGCACTGATTCCAGGAAATACAGCCTGGAAGGAAAACAGAGACTGAGTTAAGGGATCCCCTGAACCAAGTTTAGAGATCAGAGTCCAAGATTCCCACACGTGAAGAAGGGCTAAGGGTCAGGCTTAAAGTTTCTGAAAGAACTCTGGTACACAGAAGATGGCAGGAGAGAAGACACTACAATAGCTCCTGCCCAAAGTTGTACCTGGGGTTCTAACACAGAGAACTTAAACTTCCAGTACTTCCTAGGGTGCAAGAACCATCCAAGCCAGTCTTACCTAATCCTTGTTCCCTATATACTCCAACCATAGTACCCTTCTTTCTTTTCTTCCTTGAATATGCAAAGCCTGAGACTTCTGCTTCTGGAGAAGGAGTAACAGGGATCAGATTTACCCTCCCACCTGAAACAACCAAAAAATGGGCAGAGCACAAGAAACAAAGGACATGGGGTAACAAAGGGGAGCGACTCATGAGAGACAGGAAACAAATGAGGTACGTCCTTCAGTTGCCCTGTCTACTGCAGTGAGAGAGTCTGCAGGCCATGAAACAAGGAGGGGGAACCCATGTAGAGCCCAGAGGACTTCATGAGTTGAAGGGATGAACCCCAAAGTCCACAAAGGCCTAGGCAGCTAGAGATCACAGGACAGAGTCTTAGGGAAGAGACAGCAGCACAGAGACTTGAGAACTCAAGAGACCTAAAGAGGGCCCTCCTCAAGTACTCAAGGGAGTACTCTGTGTGAGGAAAGTACCAGAGCCAGGGAAAGAACCACCCACCTGAAAAGCAAGACTTGAGATAATCAAACTGTTTCCAAGTACCTTGATGGTGTTCCTGAACAAAGCTGAAGATTTGTAGAAATACAAAAGAGGGGCGCCTGGGTGGCTGAGTCAGTTAAGCATCCGATTTCAGCTCAGGTCATGATCTCACCATTCATGAGTTCGAGCCCCACCTCAGGCTCTATGCTGACAGCTCAGAGCCTGGAGCCTGCTTAGGATTCTGTGTCTCCCCCTTTCTCTGCCCCCCCCCCACCTTAAAGCATTAAAACAAATTTTTTTAAGTAAAAAAAAAAAAAAAAAAAAAAAGATACAAAAGAACCCTGGGCCCAACAAGGTAAGTTTCACCAAGTCTGGCCTTCAAACAAAAGTAAACAAGCATGAGCAGCAGCAGCAAACACAATCCTTAATGAGGAAAATAATTAATCAATTTAAATCAACCCAGAACCAGCATGTTATTATAACTGCCTGCCATCTGGTTCAAAAATAGACACCCAGAACATATGAAAAGATCCAAATCATACAGCTAGAGATGAAAACGACACTGGATGGGATTACTGTCAGATTAGAACCCACGGAAAAAACTTGAAGAAACAGGAATAGAAATTTTCTAAAATGAAATACAAAGAGAAAAGGGGTATTTTGAAATGAGCAGAGCATTCATGAGCAGGAGGGCAACTTCAAACAGACCTAATACATGTATAATTGGACTTGCCAAAGGGGAGGAGAAAGCAAAGGGAACAGAAAATATATTTGTAGAAATAATCAGATTTTTTCCAAAATTCATAAAAATGATTAACTCACAAATTCAAGATACTTACCTAACCCCACACAAAGAAACATGAAGAAACTACACCATACCACACAGAATTAAATTGTTCAAAATGGGGAAAGAGAAAATCTTAAAAGCTGCCAGAGATAAAAGGACACATTATATACAGAATAAAGGAAGGAATGGGAATGCAAGCTGGTGCAGCCACTCTGGAAAACAGTATGGAGGTTCCTCAAAAAACTAAAAATAGAACTACCCCACGACCCAACAATTGCACTACGAGGCATTTATCCACGGGACACAGGGGTGCTGTTTCGAAGGGACACATGCACCCCCATGTTTATAGCAGCACTACCAACAATAGCCAAAGTATGGAAAGAGCCCAAATGCCCATCGATGGATGAATGGATAAAGAAGATGTGGGATATATATACGAAGGAGTATTGCTCGGCAATCAAAAAGAATGACATCTTGCCATTTGCAACCACGTAGATGGAACTGGAGGGTATTATGCTAAGTGAAATTAGAGAAAGACAAAAATTATATGACTTCACTCATATGAGGACTTCATTGTTTCACTATATGCCAAGTAATTTGGATGTAAATTTTAAAAAATCAAAATTAAAAAAAATTCTTAAAAAAAAGAAAGGAAGGAAAACAGACTTCTCATCAGAAACAATGCAAGAAAGTCACCACAGCAACATCTTTAAAATACCAAAAGAAATAATAAAATTTAATAAAACACTGTCAACCTAGAATCCTATACCTGGCCAAAATCTTCCAAAAACCTTTGAGGAGTACCTGGGTGACTCAGTCAGTTAAGCCTCTGACTTAGGCTCAGGTCATGATTTCACGGTTCGTGGATATGAGCCCCCACAAAGGGCTCTGTGCTGACAGCTCAGAGCCTGGAGCCTGCTTCAGAATCTGCGTCTCCCTTTCTCTGCCCCTCCCCCTGCTCGCCCTCTGTTCTCTGTCTCTCTCAAAAATAAACATTAAAAAAAAAAAATTCTGGGGCGCCTGGGTGGCTCAGTCAGTTAAGCATCCGACTTCGGCTCAAGTCATGATCTCACAGTTCGTGAGTTCAAGCCCCATATCGGGCTCTGTGTTGACAGCACAGAGCCTGGAGCCTGCTTTGGATTCTGTGTCTCCCTCACTCTCTGCCCCTCCTCCACTCAGGCTCTATCTGTCTCTCTCTCAAAAATAAACACTTAAAAAAAAAAAAAATCTTTCAAAAGGACAAGTGAAGAAGTTTTGAGACTGCCAACACTTGAAAGAATTCATGACCAGCAGCCACACAAGAAATGCTGAAGGAAGCCTTTGTACACAAAGAAATGAAAGATCACTGAAAATGGCAATTACATAGCTTAATATATGACTAATTATGTAAATCTCTCTAAAAGATAACTTAAAAAAAAGATAACTGACCTTTTAAACGAAAATAACCACAGTGTAGGATTTATACCACGTAACAGTAAAAAGCGTGACAACAGTACAAAGGTTGGGAAGAGAGAAATAGAAGTGTGCTGTTGTTAGGTGCTTGCTACTCTCCAGAAGCGGCATATCACTTGAAGGCAGACTGTGATAAGGATGCATATTATAAACCCTACAGCAACCGCTAAAAATAACAAAACAGAGCTTTACAGTTAGTAAGTCAACAAAAGAGAGAAAACGGAGTCATAAAAAAGGTTCTATTGAGGCGCCAGGGTGGCTCAGTCGGTTAAGCATCCAACTTCAGCTCATGTCATGATCTCGCAGTTCACGAGTTCAAGCCCCATGTCAGGCTCTGTGCTGACAGCTCAGAGCCTGGAGTCTGCTTAAATTCTGTGTCTCCCTCTCTCCCTCTCCATTCCCTCTCTCTTGCTCTCAAAAATAAATAAACATTAAAAAAAAGTTTTTAATATTCTACCAACCTAAAACATAGGAAAATGGGAAGATGGAACAAAGAACTGTACGAGCAGAAAAGAAGATTATCTCATGGAAAAGGGGCCAATTCACCAAGAAGACTGGACAATCCTACACATTTATGTCCCTAATAAGAAAAGTTCCATGGCAGGACCATGTGAAACCCATGCCTGTCTTAGGCACTTCTGGTTCCTCCTGCCCCAGATCACCCTGTGGCTGGCTCTTTCCTAACATTCAGCTCTCAGCTCAAATACCTCATCGAGGCTTTCTCAGAGACCTCCCCACCCCCCAAATCTCTCTACATCCCATTCCCTAGCTTACTTTGCTACACCATCCTATCTCCACCTGAAATTACCTTGTTCTCTAATGAACTGCTTACCAAGCGTTTTTCACTGCCTAGAGCAGTGCCTGGTGTTCAATAACTGATTCACGAGGGAAGGAAAGGGGGGGGAAAGTCAGCTGGCCAACCCAGAGGCTGAAGGGAAAAGTCCTTCCCTCTCAGCCCTGCCTGGCTCCCTCACCCGTCCATCGCTTCCTCAATCTTCTTCTTCCTCAGCTCGATGAGCTCAGGGGTCTCCATGCCAGCCGGCACTGACGAGAACCCTCCAGGAGTGATGAGGCCACTGTGAAGACAGAAACAAGCTCTGAAGTAAGGAGAAGGCCCGCAACGCCGGACTGCTTTAGAGGCAGACCCTGCTCTCCCCACCTGTCTGCAGGAGTAATAAAGCCTGTCTCATCTGGTTTATCTTCATCACTTTCTTCCTCTTCCTCTTCTTCCGAAGACTCCTCATCGGATGGCTCCAGCTCCCCCCAAGGGGTCCTATCAATCTCTTCCTCCTCGGTCTTGGTCTGAAAGAGATCATTCATTCATTCAGCAAATGTTTACTATAAGCCTATCATGTGTCAAGCTGTTGCACACTGAAAGAATATAAAAGTAAACAGACAATAGCCTCCGCCTAAGGAGAGCTCATAGTCTAGTGGAGAGCCTGCAACACATCTCAGGAAACGCATACCCTTTTTCAGACTTTGAAACTTCAGAACACCCAGCTCCTCCCTGATAATGAATCTGTAAACCAACTGTCTCTAAACTTCACGACCTCAAGTAAGACAGTCATGGTCTATACCTGAAATTCGGCAGCATTGGTTCCGAACACATCACCGTAGAGTGGTTTCCCAGTCTCATCTACTGGGGGTTTGCCCCAGCCACCAGCGTGGTACCCAAAGGAACAGCTCTGCGAGACAGGAAATGCAAGTCAGTTCTGCTCCTAAGCTCCAAAACCCTGGAGCTCTGAAGCCCTGGAGAAAAGTCACACTACAAAGAATAGAAACTAGCACTCGGTAACTCTGGAAACTATGATTTCAGAGAAGAATTAAACATCATAAAGCATTATAAAGCAAAAGTAATAAGCAACAAAAATCCAGAGGCAATAGGATGGGAAGATGGGAAGCAGAAAGTAGACTAATAACCTCAGCCTTCAGGGTAGAGCCCATGCTGTCTCAAACTAAAAAAAGTACTTTAAAAAACAGAACTCTAACTTCTTCCTGAGTTTTTCCTAACTTTGAAAATTCTCTCTCTCCCTTTTCCCCTCTCCTGGGCTCTCACGTGCTCTCCCTCTTTCTCTCTAAAGATAGATAAACAGAAATTTCTTTAAATGTTCGTTTATTTTTGAGAGAGAAACAGAGCACAAGCAGGGGGGACAGAGACAGATGGAGACACAGAATCTGAAGCAGGCTCCAGGCTCTCAGCTGTCAGCACAGAGCTCGAGGTTCGAGCTGCGGGGCTCGAGCTCACGAACCGTGAGATCATAACCTGAGCTGAAGTCGGATGCTTAACCGACTGAGCCAAGGCAGAAGTTTTTATCTGAAGTTTAACAATTCCTTTTCACTTTAATGAGTTTGCTATCTATTAAAATTTTTACGTTTATTTATTTTTGAGAGACAGAGAGAAACAAAGCATGAGCGGGGGAGGGGCAGACACAGAGAGGGAGACACGGAATGCAAAGCAGGCTCTAGGCTCTGAGCTGTCAGCACACACAGCCCAATGCAGGGCTCGAACCCACAAACCGTGAGATCATGACCTGAGCCGAACTCGGTGCTTAACCAACTGAGCCACCCAGGCACCCCATTAAAATTGTTTTTAATTTAACGCTTCATGTTTAAAAATGAAAACTTAATGCCATTCTTGAGATAAAATTATTTCTATCAATGTATGTATCAGAAACACATTCGCCAAATTTTAAATCTTGACTATTTCTGAGTGATGAAATTATGGGTGATTTATTTTCATCTTTGAACTTGTTAAATCTAATTAACTATTTTATGACGAGCATGTCAGATTTTTTGAAAAACAAAAACTATTACCCTTTTTTGGGGGAAGAACAAAGAGAAAGAGAGACATGGTGGGATGAGAGAAGGAAAACTACATCATCCTCTAGTTAACAAGCAGGGGCAGCTAAAAATGAAAGAAAGGACAGTATTCACCTCAGGGATGGGGGAGTTCAGCCCAGGAATTTTCAGGTTGGGGTATGATGGGGGCGGTCCGTATCGCTGCATGGCAATCAGCCACGGGGGAGGGACCTTGTGGGCATTCTGCAGGAAAAAGAGAACAGGATATCATCTGCCCAACCCTGTCCTTTGTCTCCCTTCTGCCCTAATTCCCACCCTCTTCTTGGCTTCCCCAGGCAAGGTAACTGGCACTCACTGGTCCTACTGGCATCCCCAAGGAAATCCTCAGCTCATCAGACAGATCTCCTGGCTTCTTCTCCTTCAGTCGTGTTTCAAACTCCTTCCCCTGAGAAAAAAAGCAGAGCACGCTGTATCATCAATGCCAGACACACACCGGGAGTTCAATGGCAAGAGGACAAGAGAACAAAGATGAGAAGTCCCCATCCACACCAGATACAAAATCCCACTGAGGGCTGCTTAGTGCCTGTCGATTCTCAGCACTCCTTTCCCTGGCTAACGTAGGAAAAAGAAAGGCCAGGAAGGAGGGGAGAATCACGATTTCCAGTGCTGACATTAACCCACTAGAAAAACATGGCCAGATTTAGGGCCTGCTTTCTCCTCTGTAAAATGAGGGCACTCGACAAGATCATCTCCAAGATCCTTCCACCTCGAAAATTCCCTAATATCACTGAAAGAATATAAAAGGAATATATAAAAGAATATAAAAGAATATAAAAGGAAAAAATATTTCAAGGATCAGGAAAAAAATAAAAACTTTTCTCCCACCCTCAGTCCTAATTGTTTTATACAAGCATCCACCACTTGGCCCCTCTGTCCCTAACCAATTACCACTTTTTAAAGACATGGTCTGGATCTCTCCTCCCAAAAAACTACCTCATTTTACTTTATCTTATTTTACTTTATCTTATTTTATTTTATTTTATTTTATTTTTTTAACGTTTATTTATTTTTGAGACAGAGACAGAGCATGAACGGGGGAGGGTCAGAGAGAGGGAGACACAGAATCTGAAACAGGCTCCAGGCTCTGAGCAGTCAGCACAAAGCCCGACGTGGGGCTCGAACTCACGGACCACAAGATCGTGACCTGAGCCAAAGTCAGATCCTTAACCGACTGAGCCACCCAGGCGCCCCAAAACTACCTCATTTTAAGATTTCAAATTCTACTCCATCCAAGGGGAGCTAATGAACAATTCTAAGGCTGAGGGTAGGAGCCACTGCACCAGCTTAGAAAGCCTTCCCAACCAAGAGTCACACAGCCATGACCAACGGCCCAGCCTTTGCTCCCCAGCCCCCGCACCCGAACCTCATAGTATAGGTCCCCGTGGATGGTCAGTTTGGGCTTGGTCTGCCACTTGAAGAAAGCATCGTGCAGTTTCTGGTAGTCAATGTCAATCTTCCCCATCTTGGGCCGAACCTTCTCTCGCATTTTGGACTTCATGGTCTTCTGTTCTTCCTGTGGAGAGTGGCAGAAGATAGGTCATCAACGGTATTCACCAAGTTTGACACTTCCAAAGAAATAAAGAAAAACCTCATTTACGTCATTCCACAAGTCACCAAAATCCTTCCTGTTCAAACCTCTCAAACTTACATAATCCATATTGCGCAAAATCGATGTATCATATAAAATCATCCTTGGCTACGAATGTCGATAAATATTCTTTTAAGCCATCTGATCAAGAGACTGACCTCATTAGCTGCCTCCGGAGAGAACTGGGTGACCGCAGTCTAACTGGGAGGCAGTTTTCATCGCGTACTTCTGTACCTCCTGAATTTTTTGCAGTACACACAAGTATTAGCTACTCAAGGTAGATAATCTAATTTAATTTAAAAACTTGGATCTAAGAAGTTACACAGCTGCCATGGATCTCTAGCCACAAAACGTATCAGGCTCACATTGGTAACAGAAAACGGTGGACACAGCCAAAGACAGCCTGCAGGAAAAGGAGTCACTGTGTGCAGACAGCTCAAAGAGCTGGTAGTGCAGGCAGGGGACGAACGAGGAGACAAGACGGACACCTAGCTCGGAACACTGAGGCAAGCTCTGTCTACCCTTCACGAATTGATGTCTTTCCCTCTCATCCTGTGTCATATGCAGTGCTGACTTCTGGAGAACAGATAATTAGACAGTTAAGAAGTAGACGGGTTTGGGGAACAAGATTCCTGATTTTCAAACAGGCTGATATTAAGGATGTGGATCCTGCAGGGCAAATCTGAGCCCTGCCCCGTCCCTTACCTTCTCCTGCAAGGCCTCCCGCATCTCCTGGATGCCTGTGCGTTTGATGAAGTCTGGCAGCTCGAAGGGAGGCTTCTCAATGCCTCGTTTGCCTTGTAGGTACTTGCGCTTAAAACACCAGTGGCGTGGCACAGGCACAGAATTCCTGGTGGCCTTGAGGTGAACCAAGAGCTTGGGGTCCTGTGCGGTGACATCATGCATCTCCACAACGTCAGGCCGAGCCACGAGCTGGAAACCATAGCAACGTGCCGCTAGAAAGCCCCAACCTCTCAAATCTAAAACTTTCTAACTTTCTCTTCTTCAAAGGACACATACCTAAGTCACCCAGGCCTCCTTCAAAGCCCTCCTCCCTATCCCCCAAAGAAAACCCCTGTGGATTTCTAGGAGCTCCTCATGGGGTCTCCCGGCCAGGCTCCGGGCTCTGCTGGATCATCTAGGGTCTCACCTGCTTGAGTTCAGCCACAGTGAAGCGATTCATTCGGCGCAACTTTTTCTTGGACAACTTGGGGGCCTCGGGCTTCTTCTCCTAGAACAAAACCATCACTTCTTTTGAGCAGGACTATTAGGAGCGAATCACACTGCCCGGCTCACCCCAGAGGGATTCTCCTTTCCAAGAGTTCACCGTGGTCCCTCACGGGTTGCATCTCAGCCACCTCAAGTCCCCGTCTCCCCGACAGCGGAGGGGGCCTCACCTGTTCATCATCACTGCTATCGTCGTCACTGTCCTTGTGCTCCTCCTCAAAGCCCTTCTTCTTAGGGGCTGCAGAGTTCTCCAGTTTGTCAAGTTTCTCTGGCTCCTTCTCTTTCTCCTTCTTCACATCATCAGTGAGCTGAGGAGACAGACACCACGGAAACCCCAGCTGTGTCTCTCCCTAGTTCTTGAACCCAGCGCTGTAAAGATGCCCTCCTTACTGTCTTTCCCCATCCCTGCCCCTTCCCCGCTCAGCTTTGCCCCTTCAGAGTATGCTGCTCCTTGTACCTTGAAAGCCTCAAAAATCCTCTTGAAGAAGATGAAGTTGGGCTCATAAATCTCAGGTTCTTCGGTCACGTACTCAATTTCAACATCAGCTGCCGGGGAGTCAGAGCCACGGGACCGGGTTGATTCTTTCTCTCGGTCCCCAGAGCTCTCAGAGGACGCCCCCCGAACCCGCTGGGGCTTTTTCTTCTTCTTTCGGTTCCGACGTTTCCGATTTTTCTGCCAAAATAAGGAAAACCAACTGGGTCAGAGAATCCAAGTACCATGCCTGCTGCCTAATTTCCTCATCCGATTTCCCCAAAGAGCTAAGAAAAGAGGCCTTGAAGTCAGGCTCCAGAGTTCTGCCCCTCTCAAGCTGTGTGCCTTTCAGTAAATCGCTGCACCTCTCAGAACCTCAGTTTTTGCAGCTATAAAACAAAAGCATGCACAGTACTCTGCGCTCCAAAGATTTACGGCAATTAAATGAAAAAAAAATCCCTAAAATGCGTAGGACAGAAACTGGCACAGAATAGCAGCTACTACACATTAGAACTGGTGTTCTAATTTAGTGCCCAAATACTGTCTCCTGACGTTCCTTCCAGACTCAGCTCCATCCCATACCTCTTTCTTGGATACAGACACTGTGTCCTCCTCAGTCTCTGACGCTGACTGGCCCAGGGACGAGCGAGTGTCCGTTTCCATTTCCTCTTCCTCTGTAAGGGAGGAAGGTGGCTATCAGACTCCCCACACTGGTACCCTGCCACTCGCCCGCAGTAACTCCTCTTTACCGAGAGCCAGTTTCTCTCTCAAACCCTCCTTGGGGAAGGGATGGAAGAATGCAGACTCGGCCGCAGCCTCTCTGTCCCTGCAGTCCGTGGGACACAACACACTCACCCTGCTGAGAGTTCATCTCTTCCTGGCGGCTCTCCTTCAACTGCAGGATCTTTTCCAAAGCCTGGGGGATCTTGGGTCCCACAGAGGGGTCATCCATCTGCAACAGACAACCCAGGCAGAGGGGATGATCCCAGGATTTCCGCCTCTTGTACCAGAAAGGCTGCCAGCCAGGGGATGTCAACAGCAGACAGCAACACTGACTGCGTCAAATCATCCCTCAGCTCCCCTCAGAGTGAACCTCTGCCCCAGAAATGTCTCCCAGGCCCTATTTCCTGCCATATCTTGATATGCTTTAACGAAGCATGGCTTCCTCCTTCACCCTCCCGCCCCCAGAAGTCCTCCCATCTCCCAGAATTCTCCTAAACCACCCTCTCCTGTCCCTAGAAAGAAATCACCAATCTCACCTCTCTATTCTCATCTCCAGGGGGTGGCGGGGGACCACGAGGCCGGGGAACTGGGGCCCCCATGGGCAAAACAGTGGGAGTGGGGCCCACCGGAGCAGCAACTGTGAGAAGAAAGAAATGCAAGGTCAAAAGAGACAAAACACCCATTTTAAAAACTACCTTCTTTGGGGCCACCCGAGCAGTTCAGTTGGTTAAGCACCCAACTTTTGATTCGGCTCAGGTCATGATCTCATGGTTCATGAGTTCGGGCCCCACATCGCGCTCTGCGCTGACAGCACAGAGCCTGCTTAGGATTCTCTCTGCCCCTCTCCCACTCATTCAAGTGTGAGCTCTCTCTCTCTCAAAAATAAACATTAAAAAAATTATCTTCTTTGCTAAAGGTGTGATAGCCACCCTTAGGGGGAGGGGCTGACAGGGAGCCAGTGAGAGCTTTTGGGGTGCTAGTAATATTTTGGTTCTTGGTCCAGGTGCCGGTTGCATGAGCGGTCAGTTTTAAACAATTCATTGGACTGTACATTTACAATATATGCACTTTACGGGGTACGTACTTACGTGCAAGAGTTTTCGATCGTGTTCCTTTCCCTTCCCTTCCATTTCCAAGGTCTTACCTCGAGGACCCAGAGGAGTGCGAACACCAATCTGACCCATGTCTTGTGGGGGCCGAGGGACTGGGGTGCCCATCTTTGCAATCTCCTGCTGCCGTTCTTGCTCCAGGAGCACAGCTGCCTGCCAGAGACATGGGAGTGAAGACACAGCTTGGAAATCCATCGAACGGACAGCCTCTGGCAAGTGGATTCTTTAAGTCAAGAAACAGGCCCATGGAGAACAATCAGGTACGGCTGAGTTTGGACATCCTCACCACCTGCACCTTTCTAGACTACTGATCCAAACGGAGGAGGCCTCCCCTCCCGTCAGAAAAGGAAACCCCTGGAAATAAAAAAACAAAAACAAACAAACAAACAAAAAGCCCAGGAAACTCCTGGTTCCTAAAAGAGAACTTAACACTTAGCTTAACACTTAACACTTCTCCTAAGAGAACTTAGATAGCTACACACTATCTTCTATTTTCTAACAATGGTTTTTTCCCCCAAGAAGTTATTCTTTATTATTTTGAGAAGGAAAGAGAAAGAGCACACACGAGCGCACGCGAGAGTACTAGTGGGGGAGGAGCAGAGAGAGGAAGACAGAGAAGCCCAAGCAGACTCCTTGCTGTCAGTGCACAGCTTAACTCGGGGTTCAACCTCCCAAACTGTGAGCTCATGACCTGAGCTGAAACCAAGAGGTGGACAGTTAACCAACTGAGCCACCCATGTGCCCTAAGGCATTAAGTTATCTTTAAGGAACAATAATTACTTTTCTTATACCTGCTCCTCAAGATCTAGCACAATCTAGGGAAAAAGAGCACTTTGTAAACAATTCCACATTCACTCCTATTAATGCTTATTTTCTAATACTCGCAGTAACCCACTGGGAACAACTGATAAAACCCATCTCTGGGACTGAATGTCTTATGTATCATTCCCTAACTTACACCTACCACAGTCTAAATACGAATAAATGGCAAAATTAACCCAAAGTCCTCCCCAGGGTACCAAAAACGACATCACATAGAATAGAGATTAGCAAACTTTTTTCTGTAATAGGCTAGATAGTAAATATCTTAGGCTATAAGGACTGTTGAAAAGACTACAGTATATTCCTGATTTGTTTCCTTTTTTTTTAAATAATCCTTTAAAGATACATAAGCTGGGGCACCTGGGTGGTTCAGTCAGTTGAGCACCCACCTTCAGCTCAGGTCACGATCTTACATTTCAAGAGTTCGAGCCCCACATCGGGCTCACTGCTGTCAGCACAGAGCCCCCTGTGGATCCTCCATCCCCCTCTCTGCCCCTGCCCCATTGGCACTCTCAAAAATAAACAAACAAAAAAAAAAAAAATTAAAGACAGATAAGCCATTCTTGGTGGGTGGCTCAGTCGGTTGAGAGTCCAACTCTTGATTTCGGCTCAGGTCGTAGTCTCACAGTTTGTGGGATCGAGCCCCATGTTGGGCTCCGCACTGGCAGCATGGAGCCTGCTTGATATTTTCTCTCTCTCTCTCTGTCTCTGCACCTCCCCACCCACATGCACATGCTCTCTTTCCCTCAAAGTAAATAAATAAACTTTAAAAAAAAAAAAAAAAAAAAAGAGGGGCAAGTGGGTGGCTTAGTCAGTTTAGCCACTGACTCTTGATTTTGGCTCAAGTCATGATCTCAAGTTTCATGAGTTCAAGCCCTGTGTCGGGCTCTGTGCTGACTGAGCAGAGACTGCTTGGGATTCTCTGTCTTTCTCTGTCCCTCCATTAGTCTCTCTCTCTCTCAAAATAAATAAACTTAAAAAAAATTTTTTTTTTTAATTTTTTTTTTTTTCAACGTTTATTTATTTTTGGGACAGAGAGAGACAGAGCATGAACGGGGGAGGGGCAGAGAGAGAGGGAGACACAGAATCGGAAACAGGCTCCAGGCTCCGAGCCAACAGCCCAGAGCCTGACGCGGGGCTCGAACTCACGGACCGCGAGATCGTGACCTGGCTGAAGTCGGACGCTTAACCGACTGCACCACCCAGGCGCCCCCCAAAAAATTTTTTTAATAATAAGTAAATAAATAAGTAAATAGAAAGAAAGAAGAGAAAAACCACTCTTAACTCCCAAGCCCTACAAAAACAGATCACAGTCTGTAGTTGATCAACTCCTGGGCTCCAGAAAAGATAGGATTATCTGGGAGATACTAGAACTTAAGGATGAGATGACCTCCACGGAAAATCTGAATGGTGCATCATGTTTTGGACACTAAGCACTAAAGTGACAGCCAGTGGACTGGACCACGGGGCCAAAGGTTGGGGGGCATTACCCGCTTCTGCTGCTCCAACAGCTCATGTTCCTTCAGTGAATGATCTCCCTGCTTAAAAAACAAAACAAGGTTACATCGGCACCACCACCCCACAGGCCACACTGCCACAGCTCTGCTTCCTGGGGTTCTTCCAGGCTAGGGTCTATGTTCTAGTCTTTGGTCCAGACCTGCCCCGAGGAGTTGGCCCCAGGATCCAACTCTCTCTGAGGCTCCATTTCCCCTTTAGGACCCTGAGGAGACCCGAGCCCAAGCTGACCCCTGTCCCACCTGCTTGGCACGCTCCTCTTGCTGCATCAGCAATGCCGCCTGCTGCTGCGCCAGCTTTAGCCGCTCCTCCTCTGACAGAGCCACGGGCTCACCCACCCGGAGAGGAGGCGGGGGTCCCAAGTTTGGTGGGCGAGGTCCAACTGCCATAGGAAAGCCAAGGCCAAGGCCTGGAGGAGGTGGTGGGGGTGGCGGAGGAGGTTGCAGAGGGGGGAGTCCCATGGGTGGTGGCGGCATGGGAATCCCAGAGAGCTGTGGAAAAAAATGTGAACATCAACTAGGAAACATTTCTCTACTGCAGATATTTGCCGGGGATCTACTGTGAGCCAGGTGCTGGGATTCAAAGTCAAATAACAAATAGTTCTTGTGCTCAAAAAGAGAATACTCTATAGCAGTATCGGCGAAACAAGATGCTAACTTTGGGGCACCAACCAACGAAAGCTATAGACTCTCTCCCCAGAAAAACATGAACACAAATTTTGCACACAATTTCAGGAGATTCAAGAACACCTCTAAAGTCCACCTGGGAACTCCTCATCCCACACACAAAAATCAATAAAACCCGTCAGAGCCACTGTCCTAGAGAAAAAGTCACATCCTGACTCAGAAAGGACATGGAAGTTGAGAAGACTTAACACAGGAGCCAGTGTGTCCCAATGACTCACTAAATGTAAAGGATATGAAACCAAATCAGGGAGTGAGCCATAATGTCTCGTTAAATGAAACGAGAACTGTGTCCTGGAAAGGCAAAAAAGAGTTATTTCCAGTAGAAGGAGGATCAAGTCTGGCTTCCAGACTATTTAAGCTGGGATCTTAAAAGACAGACAGACTTTGGAGAAACAGACATTGATTAAGAAAGGAGGTAAGGATCATGACCAACGGAAAACTAAAGAGCTCCCAACTGTCTTTGCATTACCTCTCTGCCCAATCTGTTAGTTGCGTCCGCAATACACTTAATGTGAGAGGGGCTACCTGAACATAAGGCATCTTATAAAGCAGAACAACCTCCTTACCTGTGCCGACATGGGAGGAGGAGCTGCTTTGTCCCCATCTTCACCTCTCAGAACCGGCCGATTCAGCACGATGCCAGTCTGCAAAAGAGAAAGAACTCCAGGTCAGTCCAAGAAGAGCTGTTCCATAAAACGACATTCATTCCCATTCATTCGACAAAATTTAACCAGCGCCTGTCTGACAGAGCTTGGGCTAGGTACTGAAGAGAACTAATATATATACAGGAACGATTACAACTCGTCAGATAATGACAAGAACAGGCAAAAACAGCGAGCCCTAGGGGCGCCTGGGTGGCGCAGTCGGTTAAGCGTCCGACCTCAGCCAGGTCACGATCTCGCGGTCCGTGAGTTCGAGCCCCGCGTCGGGCTCTGGGCTGATGGCTCGGAGCCTGGAGCCTGTTCCTGATTCTGTGTCTCCCTCTCTCTCTGCCCCTCCCCCGTTCATGCTCTGGCTCTCTCTGTCCCAAAAATAAATAAACGTTGAAAAAAAAAAAAAACAAAAAAAAAACAGCGAGCCCTTGCTTACTGTGTTTTGGTACGTAAGAAACTAAGACCGAGTCATGACGGATCGCGAAGGCCTCCAGAAACGGCCTATCCCCACGTCCCGCCGCCAACACTTACCTGGCGGGTGTAGGTCTGCAGCCGCTCCACCAGCTCCTCGCGACTCCCTGCTGGGCAAAGCAAAGGATCAATGGGGTAGGTCAGGCCGAGCAGGCCCGCCTGACCCAGTCGAGCCCCAGCGGTCCGCCTCCGCCCCTCCCCACCGCCTCCGGGTCTCCGGGGTAACCAAGCTCCGCTTCTCCCTAGGCCTACGCTGCCCCGTCTCTTGACCTCCCGATCTCCTTACCCTGGATCGGAGCTCCGATCTCTGCCAGTTTGGCCTGAAGCTCCTGGGCAGCCCAAGCGCCATAATGCCCAGGAGGTGGCGGCGGCGGCAGCTGCAACTCTCCTTTGGGAGGCTCGGGATGCTCGGCCGCCATCTTAGCCGCAGGAAGGCGCGCGACCAACCCGGAAGTTCGGGCCAGACCTGGTGCCCACTTCCCGGAAATTCCGGCAGCGTCTTACGTCACGTCCGGGGGAGGGTTGGCAGGCCCCTTCGGATCCCCAGGTCCCCAGGCGGCCTGGCCGCGAAGTCTTCTGGGAGTCGTAGTACTCGGGTCCCGTTTTCTGAGGGTCCGACTCCGGGAGGATGGATCAGAGCTGAAGCACGGGGAACACTGGGGCTGGAGCGAGGGCGGGGCTATGGACGAAGATGACCCCGCCCAAAGGCGTGCTATCTGCGTCTGACCCGCCCAAGCG
Source organism: Felis catus (assembly GCF_018350175.1). Taxonomy (NCBI): domain Eukaryota; kingdom Metazoa; phylum Chordata; class Mammalia; order Carnivora; family Felidae; genus Felis; species Felis catus. The sequence goes on along the minus strand of NC_058377.1, from coordinate 108,877,786 downwards.
CAGATCAGCCTTCCGGCCCGACTCCGAGCTCAGGCGCGAGAGGCCCGGACGCTTACGTTCCTTAGGGAGTCCTAAAGGACTCATTCCCCGGCGGCCGCCGGGTTGCGGGCGCCAAGCGGGAGGTTGCAGCCGATGCCTGTGATAAAACAGTATCTGATTGTCTGCCCGCCCACCCCCGGCCCACGGAGGGATGAATGGGCTGAAAGAGGATCGGAGCCGGGAAAGAAGCGGGCTGAGCTCCAGCTGCCGACCTGGGGGAAGGGCCACAGTAAAGCCCCTTTTTCCACCTATCAGTTCTGCTCAAATGTCTCCGTTAAGCTTTCTCCAGTTCCGCTCAAATGTCTCCGTTAAGCTTTCTCCCGCTTTCCTTTCCTTCCTTGGAGTTCCCACAACATGTACAAACATCTACCATTTGTTTTAAAGCCTCGCCCCCTTTTCTCCACCTCCTCCGCAAGAACGTGATCAGGGACTTCGTCTTTTTGCTGTCTCGCAACATCTGGCGTTCAAGAGCTGCATCGTAATGATTGATGGGGGGGGGGGGGGGGGACCGAAACGGTCTTTTGGGCAACAGGATTTGCGTAATTTTTAGTCCCGAAAATGAACTGAGGACTTTCTGTCCCCTCATCCCCACCGGCCTACCAGAGGAGTCGACGCTGCCTCACTTACCCACCCTGCCACCACCAGTGGCCTGTGCGTCTGAGGGAGGAATGTGCAGATGCCCCCTGCCTGTCCAGCTCCCACCTTTCCTTATCCTAATCTGTCAGTCAATTCAGTTTCTGTCCTCACCTCCGCCACTAGCTCTGAAGGTCCCCTTCCCATTTTAGCCCTGCCCTCTCACTGACAGGCTCACTGCCTGTGTGAGTGTGTGATGTTGGGCGAGTGAGCTGGAAAACTCAAATAAAATGGTCTCATTTTCCCCCCACACCCACACCCTTCATATCTTCTTTCTAGCATGCTCCATGTCATTGACTGACCCCCCCCCCCAAAGAGAAGTAGCTGAGGGCAAGGAAAAAATAATGGGGTGCCAAGTCTAGGGAAGGTGGGTTCAAGAGAAACAGAAAAGGACTGAGCCAGGAAGGTTGCTCACATCCTAGCCCTGGATAGGAAATTCTCTTTCCTCCTGTCCAAGCCTTGATCCTTCCTCTTAAAATCACCATCACCACCCCAGTCTCCTGACACTCCCAAAGGAAAAGCCAAACCCAGAAAGGGCAGAAGAAGTACCAGTGGTATTCTCCCCTCCAGCATGTCAGCCCACTCAGGTAGAGCCATTCTGACCCAAAGGAAGCATCTTTCTGCTTCCCGTAACTGGAGAGCTGCTCGCAGGTCACCTGAGGCCGAAGGGCCCTAGACATGTGTATGTGCTGGGGACGGTGATAGGGGTCTCTGAGACAAGATAAACTGAAAGTCTGATAAGTGAGGAGGTAATGTAGCTATGGCCAGAAAGGGACAAGTGGGACCTCATTATAACAGCTCTGGGACCCAGGCAGGACAGAACCTCCCATTGTGCAGAGGCGGTCACTGAGGGGCAGAGAGAAGATGACATTCCCAACAAGCCAAACTTGGAGCACAAGCAGTTCTCCTGATTCCGAGAGTCCCCATTCCCTTCACCCTCTTAACAAGGATCCTCGCACAATAGCTACCTGTGTGGGGCTAGAATGGAATCCAATTCCTTCCAGTCCCAGTTTGGCTGGCTGTCCCAGCTCCAGGCTCTTGCCCTAACAGGCCAAGAGGGTAGGAGAAAGCCGAAGTCCATGAGAACCAATGAACTAAATGTAGGGCTGTTGGTATCTGCCATGACTTTGAGAGGTGCTGCTGCCCAGCTCCAAGTGGTAGGAGTTAGGGTGTAAGAAGGGAGTAGAAAATTCAGGACCACCCCCTCCCCCCACCCGGGTACGCCCACACACAGACACACAGGAGTTTACACAGAGCCTTCACACATATCACCTCTGCAGTCTCCGAGCAGCTCTAAGAACAGCTCTCTATCCTAGAGCTGAAAGTATCCAGGCCCACGGAGTTGGCTCTTGACTCTGGGTGTTAAGTTCAACAAGGGTTGAACTTGGGTTCTCAGATTCCCAGTACAAAGTGCTAAGGCTCTGGTCAGGAACAAGTGAGTCTGGAGTCCTGCTGTAGGGTAGGAGTGGGTCAGCAGCAAGGGGATTGCCTCAGGGGCTGGAAGGAAAGGGTCTTCGGGGGTGGGAGGGCAAATGGGACCAGCCCCCAGGCTGAAGCTGTGCTTCTCTGCTGGAGGTGGACAGATAAGAGGAGGGAGGGAGTATGTGGGTGCTGGTAAAGGTACCCGTGTCTCTAACTCCCCTAGGACCCACCAGGCCAAGGTCGCCCAATAGAGCCCAGGAATGCCCAGCAATGCCAGAGTATCCAGATACCTTCCAGGCCTCAGTTTCCCCTTCTGTAGAGTGAGGGCAAGATGCTGGCCACATTGCTGAACCTCTCTGCAAGGCTGCCGGGCGATGCCCGCATCCGAAGACGCCCCCCGGAGATTGTTCCTGGGCAGCCTTCAAGTCAGAGCTGCCCCCTCCTCTTCCCGCTCCCCTTCCCCTCCCCCTCCCCTGCACGCTGCCGGCCCCCGCCCCCGCCCCGCCTCCGGTGTGCGATGGGGGGGCGGACGGCGGGCAGAGCGGAGAGGAGAGCGGAGTCGCCACCTGATCCCATCCAGGCTCGGAGAGGAGAGCGAACCGGCGCTCGGCGCTCAGGGTCCCCGGCGCCCTGCGATCCGCATTGGATTTCGGGACAAGGGTTTAGAGATAGCGGCGACCACCCCAAACCCGGGTCGGAGGCAGAGCCCGCGGCGTAAGTACTGCAGTGGCCGGCGTGGGGCAGGGGGACTGGGGTGGACCGGGCCGGGACAGGGGACGAGGGGTGGGCAGGAGAGTGTCGCGGGGGCCTGGTGCCTGGAGAGCATGGGGGCGGGGGCGCTCTACCCCCCTGGGGAACGAGAGAAGCCGGGGTGAGAGGGCGAGTCTGGCCTATCCCCTGTGGTGACCAGATCCTAGTGACCGGATCCCTGGGGTAGGTGGGGATGAAATTGAGGGAATGGGGGCTGAAGGGGCGGTAGTGATGGAGAGAGAAGGATGAAGGGAATTTGGAGGCAGGGATGACGTGGGGGTGGATGGCAAGGAGAGGGGGCTGGGGAGGACCTGGCAGCAGGCTGGGAGGAAAAAGGCAGGAAAAGAGAGAGGTGGAAAGATATTTGATCTCCTGAGCCACTAATCGGCAACCCCCTCAGCCCTCACTCAGCCCCTTCCTCTCTAGTGCCCTGGGCAGTTTCCCTGCTCACCGGGCTGTGCCGTGCTCTAGTAAGGACGGAGTCTCCGGGCCACCCGATGGTCAGGGCTGGTGGTCCAAGCCGGGACACCCTCCCCCTCTAAGAGCACCCATATTGGCCCTAGAGCTGGAGGGGAGAGAGAAAAGGGCTCATTTGGGAGTGGGTGGGTGTCCAAGCCCGTTTGCAAAGCTCTGCCTAGCTATACCATTTTTTCCTTTGGTTCCCTGGAGAAAGGAAAGCAATTTGCAAAACCAGGCAGCAGCCTGAGGTAAATTGTTCTGACTAAAATTAGCACTGATATTCTGATGAGGCTGGGCATCCTGACCTGTCTGGGACGGCTGAGGGAAACTCTCTCCATGGAGAAGACACAGGGGAGGCAGAGGAGTTTGAAGAATACAAGGGGCAGGAGCCAGGGCCCCAGGAGACCACCACCCACCCCACACCAGCCTGGAGATTACAGAGGTTAGATCCAGCCCTGGCCAGCCCCCTCCCCGGGTGCCAGTGCCCTGACTCCATCTCCAGAGGAGGCATCATGGAGAGAACTTGGCAAGGGAAGGGAGGCCGCTTCCAGTGTCCAAGCAGCACCCTCTCTGAGGACCTGGAATGTTTAGCCTGGCCGAGTGCCCACCCAGAGGAGACAAGGTTACTGCTTTCAAATACCTGAAGGTCTGTCATGGAGAAAAATGATCCATGTGGTCTAGGACAGCAACACTAGCAATCAAGTAGATGGAAGGTGGAAGGGGACAGGCTGAGCAGGGCACTCATAGTGGCAGGCTGATTCTAGCTGTCCCAGAAACAACTTTTGAACAGCTGAGGCTGCTCAGAAACGGACCAGGCTGTATCTGAAGGTAGTGAGCATCCCGACACTGGTGGTGGCCAAGCAGAAACCGGTGCCCACCTTAGAGGTGGTGTCCATGAAGTTCTTGCGCTAACGATGCCCTATTTCAAGGGGACCTTAGACGAGGGTCTGGCTGACTGGGTCCCCAGGGCTAAGACATGGAGGGGAGTGGGACGGAGGAGACCACCAAGCACCCTGTTGTCCTTCTCTGTGTGGCCTGCTTGAAGCACTTCCCAGGGAAAGTCCCCTCAGTGCTCTCTCCGGGCTTGACCTCCTTGGCTGACCCAGAGTCCTCTGAAAATAGAATAGTTTTAGCGAGTTTAGCAGTGATGTGAATAGGTTGACTTCCCACTTTGCCCCCTTGGGAAACTCCCATCTTGTCACCAAATCCTCGAGGCAAGACGAGTGGCAGAGGCCACAGGCTCTGACTTCCCTCGTAGGCTTCCTCACCCTCGCATAGCCAGCCCTTCTCTGCCCTTAACAATCCTTGAAAAGACAGCAGGGCCTTAGGCTTTCTCTGCTATGCCCTTGGCTGCCCTCTGTGGTGGACCCTTCACCCCCCTCGGCTCCAGGCAGATTAAGTCTGTCTGCAGGCTGGTGGAGGAAACCAGGTGATGCGGGCTGGAGAGAAAGGAAAGGCCTAACCATCACATCATTCCACCCGAGCAGGTTTAAATGTAATCCAGGATTAATGAGAGGAGAGGGGAAGGTAGTGGTAAAGAAGAGGAACTAGAAACCAAGCTCTAGGCCCCAGCAGGAAGTGATGGTCAAAAGTTTTTACGTTACCTCATCCCTCCTGGGACCCAGGTGTCCTAGTTCCACATACGTGCAAATGCCCATAGGGTTCCAGGCTCCCTCTCCCCTTTCCAGAGGTGTGAATGTGAGGCTGACGCTGAACCCAGACCTGGAGACTAAGGCCCCTGAGACACAGACACCACCCTAGTGGGGAGACAGACACTGCTGCTGAAGCTGTCTTTCCACCAGGACTGCCAAAGGCCAGGCTGCCCTTGAGCCAAGGCATTTGTGCAGAGACAGGTGACTGGCTGGAAAACAGGCCCTCCCTGCTTCTGCCTCTCACTCCTGCCACTCACCTGGGATGGAGGCCCATCTTCTTCTGGAGAATCTCAGCGGGGAAACAAGCAGGAGCCCCTCTGTATTCCCCACACCCCACCCCTCTCCCCTCTCCCGGCTGCCATGTCATGGCCTTGGCCAGGCACCTCTCACTGCAGAGTCAGCTGACAAAGTGGCCAAGGTTTCAGGTGTCTAGGGATGGAATCCAGATAGGGTTCTGGGATTTCAAGTCCTTCCTTTCTTTCTCTCATGGATTTATTGGTCTTGGGCCCTCAGGGCAGGAGCCCAGCTAGGAAGGCTCCGGGCTGAGAAACACGTAGAACTACCAGAGTCCAGAGCGGGGATGGAGAAATCCGTGTTCTGTGGAAGCAGCACACATTGCATCTAGAAGGATGGGCTTTGGAACCAGAAAGAACAGGTCTGAATCCTGATTCTGCCAACAACTGTGTGACCAGGGACAAGTAGCACCATGTCATAGAGCCTCAGTTTCCTTGTCTATAAAATGGGGAATAATGCCTGTGTTAGGGTGTGGTGGGGATTAAACGGCATTTAGTATGTACTAGTGTGGTACATGTAGCAAGCCTGCACTATCGATGCCTTACGCATGTCAAGAGACTCGAGAAGATATAGGTCCAGTCAGTGGTTTCTGAGGAGCTCGGTCTCTGGGGAGTCAAGACCAACTCTTGGCTGAAGCAGTCAGGCAAGGAATCCTGGAGGAGGGAAACCTTGAATTGAGACTTCTGTGCTTTAAGCCAAGCACTGGTGCTAAGGCAAGTCTACTGGGGGCGGGGAGACAGAAACAAATAACCACAAGACAAAGACGAATTAGGGCCAGGCCGAGAAGCTGAGACAGGGCTCCAGGGAGGAGTGGCTACGGCTTGAAGGGCTGGCCACACCCCAGAGCTTGTAATTCCACCCAAGACTAAGTTATCTAGAGGGTGCGGAGATAGGGTCTTGGAAACGGGAGGCAGGAATCCGATCTTCTCTGGCTTCTCTGCGCACCCCACCCTTTGGAGCTCTCCTTTGCACCAGTCTTGCTGGGGCCCACAGTCCATCTCCTCTGCCCGCCGCAAACCTGTTTGCCTCCTTCTCCTGCCAGGCCTCTCAGGAATACTGGCCCTGCTACCAGAGCCCCAGGAGCCCCCATGAGTGCTGGCGAAGGGAGTCCTGGATAGCGAGGTCCCGGCTGGTCCAGGGGTGGGTACCCCATCATGCCACCCATCCTCCAGCACCTGCAGCAGGCCTCCAAGATGATGAGCCGCAGAAAAATCCTGCTGCTGGTGCTAGGGTGCAGCACCTTAAGCCTCCTCATCCACCAGGGGGCACAGCTCAGCTGGTAAGGGGGCAGGGCCTCACTGCATGGGCGGGACCCAGGGGAGTTGCATTCTTGCCTGGTGGGCAACGGAATTGGGAACTCTCCTTCCTACTCCTTCTATCTGCCGGAAGGGTCTGTCTTCTGCTGGGCTTTGTTCCTTCCATTTTTCTAAACTTATTATTTTTTTAATGGGCTCTATGCCCAACATGAGGCTTGAACTCACGACCCCAAAGACGAGTGTCGCATGCTCCACTGACTGAGCCAGCCAGGCGCCCCTCCTTCCCTCTATTCGAGTTGTGCTTTCTATATATTCTCTTTAGATCCACACAACCTGCTTGGGCAGGCACTGGTCTTCACTGAAAGGTTGCTTGAAATCCTAGAGTTAGTGACTTAAACTGGGATTCTAATCCCGTCCAAATGCTTCCCGTGGCATCACATTCTGGGCGCCTCCCCAGAGGACTGCCAACAACTCTCATTACTTCTGCTGTGCTGGGCAAATCCCGTCACTTTTCTGAGCCTGTTCCCTCATCTATAAAATGGGGATGATGCTATGGGTGACCCAGTTAGTCACCGTGATACAGGATACGTGATGACTAGCAGTAGCCCTTACCCTGCTCCATGATTCACTGTGTGAACCCACCAAGTCCCTGCACCCTTCAGGGCCTCATTCCCATTTTCTACATGGTCTGCCCATAAGAATGGTGTGAATAGGCTCAGTTCTTGTTGGATGATTTAACAGTCTTTTGGTAGGGCATCTGTGTAGATATTATCCTGAGCCCAAATGGGCCACAGATAAGAAATCTCAGTGGTGTTCTCAGAGCTGCTTAGAGTTCTTCTCATTACATGATGCTTAGGGTAGAAAAGAAACAATAGTAACTCAAAATATGCAGGGAATTTACAGGTCACCTGTCATCCCAAACACCCTTGTTTCAGGAATAAGGAAACAAATGAAAGCTTCATGAAGGCTAGGGTTGTTGTCTGGTTTTTATACTACTAGTATATTTCTTGAACCTAGAACAGTGCCTGGCATATAGTAGATGCTCAAAAAAAAAAAAAAAAAAAACTTATTGAATGAATGAGCCTCCAGAGAATCTAACAGAATCACAAATCAAATAGATTGCCTCAAAGCCCGTGCCACTCACCTACAAGATGAGAAGCCAAAGAGTAAAAATGAGAAAAAAGCGGTGATTTTATTTAGTTGCCAGACAATGTAAATGATTTTTCTCCTTCTGGTCCTCAGTTTCTACATGTGTAGAGGAGACTTTCTCAAAGATCTCCAAGGGCCTCTGTCCTTGTACTAGTTGTTTCTGTGTAACCCAATTACCTCAAAACTTAGCACCTGAAAACATCAAACACTTATTATCTTGGGGCATCTGGGTGGCTCAGTCAGTTAAGCGTTGGACTCTTGATTTCAGCTCAGGTCATGATCTCACGGGTTCATGGGTTCAAGCCCTGCATCAGGCTCTGTGCTCAAAGTGCAGAGCCTGCTTGGGATTCTCTCTTTCTACCTCTCTCTGCCTCTCCCCCACTCGTGTTCTCTCTCTCAGTCTCTCTCAAAATAAATGAATAAAACTTTAAAAATAATTTTTAAAAACACTTATTATCTTGCTTCTGTGGGCCAGGAATCCAGGTGTGGATTACCTGGGTTCCTCTGGCTCAAGGTCACATGGCATTGCAATCAAGCTGGCTGCTAGGGATGCAGTCTCATCTGAAGGTCTGATTGGAAATGTTCCCCTTCCAAGCTCGTTCATGTGGTTGCTGGCAATATTCAGTTCTTCAAGCAGGCTGAAAGGATGAGGCCCGGTTCCTCAGGGACTGTTGTCGCCTGGTGCCTCCCCATACAGCTGCTTACAGTATGGCAGTTTGCTTCTCCTTGCGTGAGTCATCCCAGAGAGAGGCAGAGAGACCAAGATAGAAGCCATTGTCTTTTTATAATGTAATCTCAGGAGTGGCATCCCATCATTTCTGCCCTATTCTATTCCGGAGCAGCATCAAGTCCTGCTCATACTCATGGGGAGGGAAATACACAAGGGCGTGAATACCCAGAGGCCAGCAGGGATCACTGGGGTGACGTCATACTAAAGGCCGCCTGGCATATCCCTCTACTGGTTCATGGGTATGGTCCGGGTTGGACCATTCTGTGGCCCATCTCACCATCCTTGGGGAGGGGCAGGGGTCGAGAAGCATCCCTCTCACACCCTCCACCCCCCCCCCGCCCCCGCACACCTCCCGAACTCTGCAGGTACCCCAAGCTGTTTCCTCTGAGCTGCCCGCCTCTGCGGGACTCACCGCCCCGCCCCAAGCACATGACTGTGGCCTTCCTGAAGACGCACAAGACTGCGGGCACGACTGTCCAGAACATCCTGTTCCGATTCGCCGAGCGCCACAACCTGACGGTGGCCCTGCCGCACCCGAGCTGCGAGCACCAGTTCTGCTACCCGCGCAACTTCTCGGCACACTTCGTGCACCCAGCCACGCGGCCACCGCACGTGCTAGCCAGCCACCTGCGCTTCGACCGCGCGGAGCTCGAGCGCCTCATGCCGCCCGGCACCGTGTACGTCACCATCCTGCGCGAGCCGGCCGCCATGTTCGAGTCGCTCTTCAGCTACTACAACCAGTACTGCCCGGCCTTCCGGCGCGTGCCCAACGCGTCGCTCGAGGCCTTCCTGCGCGCGCCCGAGGCCTACTACCGCGCGGGCGAGCACTTCGCCATGTTCGCGCACAACACGCTGGCCTACGACCTGGGCGGCGACAACGAGCGCAGCCCGCGCGATGACGCCGCCTACCTGGCCGGCCTCATCCGCCAGGTGGAGGAGGTCTTCTCGCTCGTCATGATCGCCGAGTACTTCGACGAGTCGCTGGTCCTGCTGCGGCGCCTGCTGGCCTGGGACCTGGACGACGTGCTCTACGCCAAGCTCAACGCGCGCGCCGCCAGCTCGCGCCTCGCCGCCATCCCCGCGGCGCTCGCGCGGGCCGCGCGCACCTGGAACGCGCTCGACGCGGGCCTCTACGACCACTTCAACGCCACGTTCTGGCGCCGCGTGGCCAGCGCCGGCCGCGCGTGCGTGGAGCGCGAGGCGCGCGAGCTGCGCGAGGCCCGCGAACGCCTGCTGCGGCGCTGCTTCGGCGCGGAGCCCGTGCTGCGGCCCGCCGCGCAGATCCGCACCAAGCAGCTGCAGCCGTGGCAGCCCAGCCGCAAGGTGGACATCATGGGCTACGACCTGCCCAGCGGCGGCGCCGGTCCAGCCACCGAGACCTGCCTCAAGCTGGCCATGCCCGAGGTGCAGTACTCGAGCTACCTGCTGCGCAAGCAAAAGCGCCGGGGCGGCGTGCGGGCCCGGCCGGAACCGGTCCTGGACAATCCCCCGCCGCGGCCCATCCGGGCGCTGCCCCGCGGCCTCCAGGGCCACTGAGCTCTCAAGAGTCTGGATCCTACCCTGCCCGTCTGGAGTCCTGCCTGGGACTGCCCCCGGGCCCTCCGCCTCATCGGGGCCTCTTCTGCTCAGTACAGGGGCCTTGTCTCCCAACCTGAGCCTGCCTCCCTAGGGTGGGTTGAACCCCATCTTTGTGGTGGGTGCTGATAGGCCCGATCGAGCCCCGGGCCACCCTCTTCTCTTTCCTAACTGGTTGGTAACTTTGACAAGAGGTCTGAGGCCTGACCAGAACAGCCCACCCTGCCGCCTTCTGTGGGTTGAGCCCCACCTGTCTTTTTTTCAAGTGGGTGAGCCCAGGCCTCAGAGGGAGGCTGAGCCCTGGGAAAGGCTGCTTTGTCGGCTTCCCGGGCTGCTCTTCCTCTCAGGGGTCAGAGACCCCCCCCCCCCCCCCCACACACACCATCTGTCTTCCAGGTTCCACCCTCCCCAAAGACCTAAGCTGCTCCCAGACTCCCAGAACCAAGAGTTCTTGGGTTGGGTTTTTTGTTTGGTTGGGTTTTCTTTTTCTTTTTTTCTTTCCTTCCTTCTTTCTTTCTTTCTTTATTTTTTTTTTAATAAAATACTTTCAAAAGGTACAGGTTGGTTGTCAGTCATTGAAAGCCAGATTTCCCACGTTTGAGGATGAGGCAGATGCCCAAGAATAGCAGCTGTGATTGTCCCCACGAGGAAGGGGCCCAGGCTCAATCAAGCTCCTCCACCGCCCTTCCCAGAGGCTTACAATTCTCAACAACCTCTTGACTGGGCTCACTGGTGCAGACTGGCCACCTCACCTCATTTTTCCTTTGAGAAAACCCAAATCATTCCTTTCCATTCAATTCAGCCCCACGTACTGAACGTCGTCTCTAATTTGGGGACATAGGTGGGCAAGGCAGATAGGGTTCATGGGCCTCATAGGGCTCATGGGGAGACATTGGAACTGGAGTGGGACACGTAAGCTGAAGGAGGGACTGGAGCTGGGTAGAGGGGAACACTTCAGGCTGAGCGGGGGCTAGATGGAGGATCATACTAGTAAGGAGGTACTCAACTCCCCCTTCTGAGTCACCAACTTCTCTACGGGTCCTCCCCACAAGGAGAAGACACCCTGTCTCAGATAAAGTCCATTCCCCGCCCCTGGTGTTCTTCAGCACAGCAAGACATCCAGCACTTCAATGTTTATTTATTTTTGAGGGGAGAGGGGGGATGGAGGACCCGAAGCAGGCTCTGTGCTGACAGCAGTGAGACTGATGCGGGGCTCGAACTCACAAACGGTGAGATCGTGACCTGAGCTGAAGCTGGATGCTCAACTGACTGAGCCACCCAGATGCCCCATCTAGCACTTTAAAATGAAACTCCAGGAGCACCTGGGTGGTTCAGTTGGTTAAGGTCCAACTCCTGATTTAGGATCAGGTCGTGATCTCACAGTTCGTAAGATTGAGGCCTACGTGGGCTTGCTCTGACAGCGCAGAGCCTACCTGGGACTCTCTCTCAGGAGAAAGAGAGGGAGAGAGAGAATAAACAGGCGAGGGACGGAGAGAGAGGGAGACACAGAATCCGAAGCAGGCTCCAGGTTCTGTGCTGTCAGCACAGAGTCCGACATGGGGCTCGAACTCACAAACTGTGAGATCGTGACCTGAGCGGAAGTTGGATGCTTACTTAGCTGAGCCACCCAGGCACCCCTAAACTCAAGAACATTTTTTAAATAAAATGGAACTCAAGACTAGCAGAGAATCAACTTTTTCTGTTACTTTCTTTAGAGCTATGTTGACCTATCTGGACAAGTAATAAAAATAATAACTAACACGGTGTGCTGTGTGCCCGCCACTAAAGTTTACAGACTTTAACATACACTAACTTATGAGATGGGTACCGTCTATGGGTGATGGAACTGAGGCTTAGAGAGGTTAAGTAACACTCGGGGTCATACAGCTAAGCCTTGGACGGTGTAGCTTCAGAATCTATGCTCCCTAAGTGTTATCACACTGCCATTTGAAAAAAGAAGTTCCTGTACCCTAGCCTAGGCTGACTTCCAGGACCTTCCCCCAAAAGAATGTAAGGTGAAGGAACCAAGACATTGCTATCAGTTCCTCTTTATTTTATTTTTCACAGAGACCATTGTTGACCTGTTTGGATAATAGAGATTGCAATGGTTAGTTGACAGTTTGGATGACAGTCTCCGGGCTGGAAAAGTGGCTGCTTTTATCACACCCCACTTTTTACCAGTAGAGTTCTGGAGAAGGCAAAACAATACAGACACGCAAAGCCATAATTAGGTTTCGGGCGTTAAGCAGCAGTAAAGAATTGTACTCAACTCAAAGTCATTATCCAAAGAAAAGCATGGACTGACCCCCAGGCCAAGAAGGTGTCTGTCTGCTACTGTCCACCTCCGGCCCTAGCCTCTGATCATGCCTTTCCCAAGAACATCCTTCACCTTGTCTTGTGCCCTCCTGGAAAATTCAGACTTGCCTGTAAGATCTGTCTTGATAGACCTCTCCTGCCTTCCCAGACCGTCAGGCTGGTGGGCCTTTTTTTTTTTTTTTTTTTTTTTTTTTCCTAATCAACGTTGCCCCGCTTCAACAGAGAACACAATTCAGGATTCAAGAACTAACTGGAAGCATCTGGAATCATCAGGTCCTGGGAGAGGGTTTCTCTGTAGAAGCAAAGGCAGACCCTAAGTAGGCACCAAATCAAATATTAGCCTTCAGTGACTAAGCAGGGGTGGGGTGGGGTGGGGAGGGGCCCTCTGGGACTCCTTGGTCCAAACATCTCCAGCTTCAGCTACAGGGAACAGCCCCTGGGTCCCAATGCCTTGCAAAGAGGCTTCTTCCATCAACACGCATGTGGTACTACCCACTCTGTGTCCACTCTACACGTTTCCAGGGCTGGGCAGTGGGCGAAATGTGGTCGCTGCCTCAAGGAGCTCACAATAAGGTCTGGGACAGGTGTGGAAGCAGCTACCCGCAGAGAACCACACACGTGCACTGGGTGTAAGAAAGCTGGGGCCTTTGTGAGCCAGGGAGTGCTGGGCTCCCCGGTGAGAAAGGCACACCAGCACCAACTTACGAAAGGCCCTGAATGTCCTGCTTAGAAGTTTGGATTGTCCCATGTGGGACTCTGGAGTGAATGGAATGGCTGAGATGAGCTTCAAGGGAGGCCGGACTGTCCCCAGAGCAGAGGGGTCATGATCTCTCGCCATCTGCAGTCCCTTCCTAGCTGGCACAGCAGCACACAGGTGGGGACCTCTGTTGTAGATGGAGAGGAGTCACTGAAACAGGCAGGAGAAACTGGGTCTCCAGTTGCAAATGCTACTGAGAAGAGGGACATGGCTAAGAACAGGGACACCAACTAACTTTCCTGAGCACTTACAATGGGCTGGGTGCTCTTCTCTGTGCCTATGTGTTTTTCACTCATTTGATCCTTCCACCAACCCTGGGAAAGAGGTGTTATTCTTATCCCCCTTTCACAGAGGGGAAACCGAGGTACAAAAAGGTGTGGTGTCCAGGCTCACTGGACCAGGAGAGGCTGAACCAGGACAGAACCCAGAGGGCTTGAACTCCCAAGCACCACCCTGTCACTGGAATCCATTGTCCCACCCCATCAAACACACACTCAGGAGTCCCAGCTGGCTCTATTCAAGAGCCTCCTTGTAGAAGCCTCCTGAGAGCAGGCTTGAGTGGGAGACAGACGTAGAGGGCCCAAGCGCTTTGGGTGCCTGAGGTGAAGGTGGCAACCTGCCAACATGATTGGGCAGCTTCTCAGGCTGTGCCAGAGAAGCAGAGGGGGACTACAGGGCTGTGCACCTGAGGAGAGGGGCAGCCCCCAGGGGGCACCCAGATGAGAGGAAGGATGGGAGAAGGAGAGGCCTTGTGGGGGAGGGAGGTGAGCATGACATTTCCATTCTCAATCTCAGAGACCTGACATTTGCTCCTCCGACCCAGAACGGCTACAGGAATCTGAGGGCCCAGGCTGGCCATTCCTCTCCTCTCCAAAAGATCCCCCTGCACCTTCAGGTGGGCAAAGGACAGGATGAGACCAGCCTCCTCCATCCCCACTCTCCACTGCCATACAAATCTCATAGGATTTTCCCAACACTCAAGCAACAGGGGAGCAGGAGTCCGAGCCTAATACCCCATTACAAATGGAAAGACTCAGTCGTTTGAGCATCCAACTCTTGATTTTGGCTCAGGTCATGATTTCAGGTCATGGGACTGAGCCCTGCATCAGTCACCACACTGAGTGTGGATCTGCTTAAGATTTTCTCTCTCCCTCCCTCTGCCCCTCTCCACTGCTTGCTCTCTCTCTCTCTCTCTCTCTCTCTCTCTCTCTCTCTCTCTCTCAAATTAAAAAAAAAGGGAAGACTGAGTCCCAGAGTGGACATGTGGCTTCCAGAGGTGGCCTAGAGCCAGGGCAGAGATAGAGTGGGGACCATCCCATGAGCTGGAGCCACAAGAGGCAGGATCCTGGGTCTTCCATCCCAAGTTTGAGTCCAGCCTAGAACTCCCCTCCTCAGTGTTCCCCAGATTCATCAAATGCATTATGTTCAAAACCAGACATCTCACCTTCTGCTCAAACCAGCATCTCCAGTGCTCTCAGTTTCAGGGACTGGCGGTCCATTCAAGCACATGCTCAAGTCTCAGTCCTTGGGGTCTCCTTAGCGTCTTCCTCCCACTTTCCCCCATACCACCTGTCACCACATCCTACAGATTCTGACTCCTGTATAGCTAGCATCTACCCACATCTCCTTCCCCACAACACCTGCCTTGGTCCAAGCCATCAGTTTCTCTATGGTTATGTCAATGGCCTCCTAAGTGACCTACTTGCCTCAGGCTTCTCACAGCAAACACAGTCTCCTCTCTGTATCCAGAGTGATCCTTCTTAAAGCAACCTGATCTTATCACTCCCCCATCTGAAACACTGCCTTCCTTACCAGCCCACAGGGCCCAGCCTAGTCTGATCCCCCTACCCAAAAACCTTTCAGCTATATCTCCCATTGCTCCTCTACCCCCATCATGTTCCAGCCACATCGGATTATACACCATTCTCTGAATGCAATGGTATGCCAAGTCTGACTCTTACTGGCTCTTGAAAGCTGAATTTTGTCAGCCAGTTTTTGAACACAATAAAATTACATTAAAGACTAAAATTAAATTATTAGGGGTGCCTGGCTGGCTCAGTCAGTAGAGCCTATGACTATTGACCTTGGGGTTGTGGGTTGTGAGCTCGAGCCCCACATTGGGCATAGAGATTACTTTAAAAAAGTAATCTGCTGAGATCAACAGGGCTCGATCTTACAATGGTGAGGTCATGACCTGAGCCTAAATCAAGAGTAGGGCACTTAACCAAATGAGCCACCCAGGTGTCCCCCCAAAATAAAATATTTAAATTAAATTATTAAATTCTACAGACTTATCATCAAATTGGGTTTGTTTTTTTTTTTTCAACGTTTTTATTTATTTTTGGGACAGAGAGAGACAGAGCATGAACGGGGGAGGGGCAGAGAGAGAGGGAGACACAGAATCGGAAACAGGCTCCAGGCTCCGAGCCAACAGCCCAGAGCCTGACGCGGGGCTCAAACTCACGGACCGCGAGATGGTGACCTGGCTGAAGTCGGATGCTTAACCGACTGCGCCACCCAGGCGCCCCTAAATTGGGTTTTTAAAGAGCAAAATTAATAAATACTGACAACCCACTACCTTCTAGTTAGTTTGCTGTATTTTACTATTGCTTATGTTTTTAAGGTTATCTATGTCTAGCTTATCTGCCTGGTGGTAGAATGATGTGTTACTTACTGCACATTTCTTCCAAATGTTATACTGGCAGTATAAAATCAGCCATGGTAGGAATAATTACACTACAAGTCAACAAACACTACAAATCAAGTTGATTTATTGTTTTGTTGGTCACCTAGACCAGAGTTCAGGAAACTACAAGCTGAATCTGGCCCATCACCTATTTTTGTAAATAAAGTTTTATTGAAACACAACTACACTCATTCATGTACCTATTATTCTGTGGTTGTTTTGTACAACAATAGCAGAGCTGTGTAGTGGCTATAGCGCCTCTCTGACCCCCAAAGTCTAAGATGTTTACTATTTTGTCTTCCGTGGAAAAAGTTTGTTTCTCATTAACAACAACAAAAATATCAACCAGTATTCACATCAGAACTGAACATGGAGAGATGGTGTTAAACATTTACCACCACACCACTGCCTAAAATCTGATGGGCCTATTCCTACCTCCATTCTTTGCACATGATCTCCCCTTTGACCACAATGCTTTTTCTCTTTTGATCCACCTGGAGAGTTCCTACCCATTCTTTTAACATGTCCCTTTTCCCACGCTCCTGTATCAGTTAGCAATGTGCTGTGTAACAAACCACTCCAAAACATAAAGGTTTTAAAAGACTTATTATTCATTAGATTATTGTTCATCTGGGTGGTACTGGTGA
This sequence comes from Felis catus, assembly GCF_018350175.1. Lineage (NCBI taxonomy): Eukaryota > Metazoa > Chordata > Mammalia > Carnivora > Felidae > Felis > Felis catus. The sequence goes on along the minus strand of NC_058377.1, from coordinate 108,861,421 downwards.
TCTGGGCTGGGCTTGATTGACCTCAACTGTGCTCACTCACAGTCCATGGCCAGCTGGCATGGTTGCTGAGATCTGTAGAATGGCCTCAACCAAGATGATTCAGCTGTGCTCTATATGGTCTCTCTTATCTTTAGCAGATGAGCCTGGACATGTTCTCATTGTCCAAGTGTGGGTTCAAGAAAGCAAGAGAAAAACAAAACTGTCCTGAGGCTTGTAAGAGACACTCTATCACTTCTGCCATATTTGATTGGCCAAAGTAAGTCACAAGACCAGTCCAGATTTAAGGGGTGGGGAAATACATGGTGTAGAGTCCCATTTCAAGGGGCCTTATGGATAGAAGGAGGGGGCGATTTTTACATTCAATCTATCACACTACCTTCCCCTCTTTCCTCAAGCAAAGGAGCTGTTCCTGATTCTGTGTTCATGCAGCACTGCTAAGAAGCAAACCAAAACAAAACCTGTCCAAAGTGCTTTGTTAAAATAAGATATCTACAGAGACATTGATTTACTTACCTTTGTTTACAAAGGGACAAGAGACGTGGACTGAACTTAAAGTTTCTTCTAACAAAGAAAATGGCAGTTTGTGTATCTTTTTTTAAAAATGCTTATTTATTTATTTGTTTTGAGAAACAAAGCAAGCAAGCAGGGGAGGTGCAGAGAGAGGGAGGGAGAGAGAGAGAATCCCAAGCAGGTTCCACGCTGTCAGTGCAGAGCCCGATGCAGGACTCGAACCCACCAATGGCAAGATCATGACCTGAGCCAAAACCAAGAGTCAGACGCTTAGCCGACTGAGCCACCCAGGTGCCCCAGTTTGTGTTTCTTTTAAAATGACTTTTTCAAAATTACTTTTAAAAGGGATACTTTCTATCAGCCAGGATTTTATCAGAGAAACAGAATTACTGGGAGTGATTATATACAATGAAGATGTCTTAGAAGGATGAGACCCTACATACTTGTGAGAGCTGATTATATAAGACTGGTGTCTTTTTATCTGGAACTGGAGCCAAAAGATGGTAGGCAGGCAGTTGAGATGAATGTAAGGTGGGGGCAGTAAGAACAAACTGGCACTTGTGAGGCTGAGCTAGACCCACAGGATAGACCAGAACCCACATCAGTTCCTCTCTGCGTGTAAGCTTCCAACTTTGATGATTCAGGTGACCTACAGGAGAAGATGGCACTCTGTCAGGAAGCCATAGTTGCACCAGAAGTGACAGAAGATGGGGCACCTGGGTGGCTCGGTCAGTTAAGCATCCAACTTTAGCTCCGGCCATGATCTCGTGGTTCATGAGTTCGAACCCCGCATAGGGCTCTGTGCTGACAGCTCAGAGCCTGGAGCCTGCTTCAGATTCTGTGTCTCCCTCTCTCTCTCTGTCCCTCCCCTACTCATGCTCTGTCTCTCTCTCTCTCTCTCTCAAAAAGAAACATGAATTTTTTTTTTAAGTGACAGAAGTTGAAGGAGGATCTGGCATAAGCCAGAGGAGCTGTAGACCATGCTGCCCCACGTCAACAAGGTGACCCCCTAAATGATAAGGGTCATTGCGGATGAGTTGCAAATTATGTCTGGTGCCCCCACACCAACCTTCCTAGTGGAAAAAGGATACAGCTCCTGTTTCACTTCCACTTTCCAAATCTTGCATCAAATGTCACTTGACATTTGATGGCCCCACTTAGTGGGCCACACTAAGTCAGGACTATGCAGGGAAGAGAAGTCTGGGAAACATAGTTCCAGATTCACTACAATGGCACTGTACAAATTCACTGTAGTTTCAGATGTTAATTCAAATATTATTACCCATGGAGACCAATTAGCACTGGAGGCCTTTAGAGGTTAAAGGCCACATTCCTAAGGCCCTCAGATTTGTGCTGTAGTTATTTCCCCCATCCCAGAATTTGTTGTGATATTAATGCTCAGTAGCTGGCAGAATCTTTCAATGGTTTCCTGCTGCTCTAGTGTGAGCTATTATAGTAAAAAAAAAAAAAAAAAAAGTGGGGGCGGGGCAAAAGGAAACCCCTGGAATTGTTTTCCCAGCCCTGAGAAGTTATAAACCAAAAACAGTACCAAAGCTGGAGAAAGTGCAGAGATCAGGGCCACTATTAGTGACTTGAGACAGACAAGTCACTTACCTATTTGACAGGAGAAAAGCAAACTTAATGATGTGGCAATGTTAATCACAGCTGCAATTCTACATTTGACAGCTTTAAAAAAATTTTTAATGTTTATTTAATTTTGAGAGAGAGAGAGAGAGAGACAGAGCACAAGCGGGGAAGGGGCAGAGAGAGAGGGAGGCACAGAGTCTGAAGCGGACTCTAGGCTCCGAGCTGTCAGCACAGAGCCCAACGCGGGGCTCAAATCCGCGAACCGCGAGATCACGACCTGAGCCAAAGTCGGACGCTCAACCGACTAAGCCACCCAGGCGCCCCTACATTTGATATTTTTATTGCAGAAAATCAATATAAACGCCAACAACTGGTATATGAAAGCAAATATATAAGAAAGGAAATGCTTTCTTTTAGATTCCCGTGAGTATGGAAAATGAGTTTGCGTGTCCATAGCAGGGCTAACAGTATCTGCCACATCAGTGTCTGTTATAACAGTATCTTACTGTCTTGACCCTGGTGGCTTAGGCCATCCTCCCACAAACCGCAAGGTCCAGAGGGACTCTGACGGTCTTGAGAACACCATGCTGATAAACTCAGTTGACACCGTATGTTAACTGGATGCTGAGAGTAGGAAAGAGTAAGGTACACCTTGTGTGTCTTAGACATATGTGTGCCCGAGATAAACCCTGTGGAAGTTCGAGGACCTGGCACATCAGGAAAGTTCCTAAGGGTCCAGAGGTCTGGAACATGTTGCCTATGTCTTTAAGAGAGACCCCAGTGGCTGCCCTTTCCCCTATGCATCATGAAGAAAGAGGAGCAAGGAGCAATGCATGATGTGCGCCTTCTGGGTTTTGGAGCCCGCACGTATCATATTTGGGCATGCTGCTCTGACTCATTTAGTAGGTAACCTGCACATCCGACAATGTTTGGTTTGGATCGAAGAAAGGCTCTTCAAAAGTCCGGGCTGTGATGCAAGCTGCCCAGCTTAGGTGTCGGCCATAGATGCCACGCGGAGACCCACGCGAAGCCCCAAATGGGAGCATCGCAGCTAAGACCTTTGGAATGTTGGCCATGCTATCCTCCACTAATGACTATTCTACATTCTAAAAGGCAGCTTCTGGCTTGCTACTGGGACTCGGTAAAGACTGAATGCCTGATCTGGAACCCAAATGTTCTGCGGGTGTCATCTGGCCCACAGACTCATGAAACTGGATTTTCACAGTTGCATCCCACTAGAAGTTGAAGCGGTGTATATGATCCTGGGCCCGAGCAGATCCAGAAGGCACAAATGAACCACATGAGCAGGTGGTTCAGACTCCCATGGCACCTCCTTCTACTGTTTCCCTTCCTTTCCCTTGGTTTATACTCAAAGGCTTCAAGGGGATGAAGGAAAAGTACAAGCCTGCTTTACAGAAGGCTCTGCACAGTAGGCTAGTGACAGCCGGAAGTGGTCAGCTGTTTCACCACAACCCCATTCACGGGCGGCCCTGAAAAGTGGTGGGCAGAATGTCTGCCTCCCAGTGGGCAGAACGTTGGGCAATGCAGATGCTATCCACTTTGTGTGGGAAGGAAAGAGGGCCCGAGGTGCAGACTTATAGGCACTCATGAGCCGTGTATGATGGGCTGGCCATTTGCAGAGACTTGGAAAAAACACAACTGAGAACTTGATAACTTGATGTTCTGGGAGACAGGTGTATGGATGGCTTCTTAAAATGCTCACAGAATGGGAAGACATTTGTGTCCCATGTAAATTCCTATTAGGAGGCAATCTAATTGGAGGAGTCCTCACCAATTAGATAAGATAACCCATCTTGTAGATTCATTCAGCAGCTTTCCCCGACCAAATGAGTGCTTTCCTGATGGACCCATGTACAAAGTGTGAAGCCACCAGATTTCTACATGTGACGGGAGATTTTCTGTGCTCTTTTTCCCAGATTTTACAGGGTTTTTTTTTTGTTTTTAACTTTTAAAATTAAAAAAATGTTACCATGGTAAAATACGTGTAACAAAATTTACCAGTGAAACATGTTTAAGTGCACAATTTAGGGGTGTTGAGTACGCTCACAATGTTGTGTAACCATCATCACTCTTCATCCCCACTTTTCATCTTCCCAAAGGGAAAGTAGCCTTTTTAATAATAATTCCCCTTTATCCTCCCCCTCTAGCCCCTGATAACCACTCTTCAACTTTCTGCCTCTGAATTTGCCTATTCCGGGTACCTCATTCAAGTGGAAGGGTACAATATTTGTCCTTTTGTGTCTGGTTTATTTCACTTAGCTTACCGTCTTCTGGGTTCATCAGTGTTGTAGCAGGTGTCCACAGTTCCTTCCTCTTTAAGGTTGACTACCATTCCATTACATGTGCATACCACATTTTGTTTATCCACCCATCTGTCCATGGACATTTCTGTTGTTTCCACCTTTGGCTACTGTGCGTAATGCTGCTGTGAACATGGGTTTTCAGGTACAGGTTCAAGTCCCTGCTTTCGATTCTTTGGTACATACGCAGAAGTAGAATTCTGGATCATATCACAGTTTTTTTAAACACTCTCAAGTAAAATGGTCTTTGTTTAATACAGTGAACCATTTTGCAGCACCACTGATTTTCCTTCCCAGAGTTCTTTACACCAGCGTCTCTCAGTGAAGAAAGCAATAGGTATGACAACACCAAGCTTTTGTTTGCTGGGTTTGGGTTGTGTTTTGTTTTAACAAGAGCAGTGAAAAGTCTTATGGAGCAAATCCTTGATGGGAATACCATCAGTTCAAACACTAAGACAGTCTCTCTAAGACAGACCATTTGAGTCCATATATGAAGAAAATGCTAAATGTAGCTTGGCTGTTTATTTCTTTGTTTGTCAAAGCTGTTCGCAGCACAGAAAATTCTCTTGATTATCGCCATCCCTTACAAATCTTACATGTACTATATAGCATAGCATTTATAGGTGAAATCATGGACTTGTCAGCCTAGACAAATACCTGGGTTTTTTTTCAGTTTGTTTGTTTGTTAAATGTTTATTTATTTTGAGAGAGAAAGCAGGGAGGGACAGAGAGAGAGGGAGAGAGAGAAAATCCCAAGCAGGCTTCACGCTCAGCACAGAGCCTGACACAGGGCTTGATCCCATGACCCTGGGACCATGACCTAAGCTGAAATCAAGAGTCAGATGCTCAACTGACTGAGCCACCCAGGTGCACCCAACATGGGGCTCCAACTCACAACCCGGAGATCAAGAGTCGCATGCTCTTCTGACTGGGCCAGCCAGGCACCCTTATTTTTCAATTTATTAACAAACAAACAAACAAACAAACAAACAAACAAACAAACAGCTTTTCAGCATCATGTGACATCATCGGTACATCAACTTTCATTTGGTATCATGTGCTAGTATTTCACTGACTAATTTCATGTGCTGGCATTAAGTTCTCTTTTCTAAGCAGTAAGTTCTGCTACCAAACAACTTGCTCTTTGAGCCTTTTTACTGTATGTGACCTTTAAAATAAAAGCCTTTACTGTTTGCTTTGAGATACTAATTGATAACAATGAGCTCATTTACTTGTCAAATGGCTGTAATTTGTGGTTAAGTTCTTCTCAATATTGCTGAAGCCATTGCTGCCTTTGTACATTGTAATTCTTTACTACTAACACTACCAGATTTGTCCATAGTCCTAAACTTCTCTTTCATTTCATACCTCATGATAAAAAAATCACCACACTGGACCATTAGACATATTTGTAAAACACAAATGCTAATAAGATACACAATAGTAGGGCATAATAAGTCACTAAACAAGAAACTTGCAAAAATGTGAAATCAAGCTAAAATTCACTTCTAACCTGCATAATTCACGTTTTACAGTGCGTACGTCAACAGCAAAGTGGCAGGGAAGCAACTGAGTCAGAGTGTGTAAAAATTATTTATTTAGAAGGAAGATTTCCTCTGATTTTCTTTTAATGTTTATTTATTTTTGAGACAGAGAGACACAGAGCATGAACAGGGGACGGTCAGAGAGAGAGGGAAACACAGAATCCGAAGCAGGCTCCAGGCTCTGAGCTTTCAGCACAGAGCCCAACGCGGGGCTCAAACTCACTGTGAGATCATGACCTGAGCTGAAGTCGGACGCTTAACCGACTGAGCCACCCAGGCTCCCCTCTGATTTTCTATCACACCAAAAAGCTTATCTGCTCCTGTAAGTCAGTCATCTGTGCATAAGGGGAGGTTGGGAGCAGTAATTCAGGAGGGCCAGGGCTAATGGCATCAGTCTTCACCTCTTCCTGTCCAGGCAACCCAGTGTTCACAAATGATCAACATTTCCTGAGCTCACCTTGAAAACTCAGGCAAGATTCCTGGATGAACACAGTTCCACTGTGCGTTGCCAGAGGCTGAACGACCTCTAGTGGTTTCTCAGGCTGCTTAGAGACTGTCCATCACAGGGCACATGAAGTTCAAAAATAATGCTGCTTTGCACTCTCAACAATAGCCAAATTATGGAAAGAGCCTAAATGTCCATCAACTGATGAATGGATAAAGAAATTGTGGTTTATATACATAATGGAGTACTACGTGGCAATGAGAAAGAATGAAATATGGCCCTTTGTAGCAACATGGATGGAACTGGAGAGTGTTATGCTAAGTGAAATAAGCCACACAGGGAAAGACAGATACCATATGGTTTCACTCTTATCTGGATCCTGAGAAACTTAACAGAAACCCATGGGGGAGGGGAAGGAAAAAAAAAAAGAGGTTAGAGTGGAAGAGAGCCAAAGCATAAGAGACTCTTAAAAACTGAGAACAAACCGAGGGTTGATGGGGGATAGGAGGGAGGGGAGGGTGGGTGATGGGTATTGAGGAGGGCACCTTTTGGGATGAGCACTGCGTGTTGTATGGAAACCAATTTGACAATAAACTTCATATATTGAAACAAAAAAAAATAAAAAAATAAAAATAATGCTGATTTTTTTTTTTCTTAATACACAACCCCTAGCTTAGAAACATCTCAGGGGCAGTTTTGTGGCTCTGCAAAACCCTAGTTGAAAACTTTGCCCTAAAAGGAAGGAAGGAAGGAGGAAGGAAGGAAGGAAGGAAGGAAGGAAGGAAGGAAGGAAGGAAAAGAAAGAAAGAAAGAAAGAAAGAAAGAAAGAAAGAAAGAAAGAAAGAGAAAGAGAAAGAAAGAAAGAAAGAAAGAAAGAGAAAGAGAAAGAGAAAGAAAGAAAGAAAGAAAGAGAAAGAAAGAAAGAAAGAAAGAAAGAAAGGGAGAGAGAAAGAAAGAAAGAAAAAAGAAAACTTTGCCCTAGAGTGTTGATCCTATCTGCTTCTTATATCCACACTCTAGTCCTTGGGAAGGGGGAAAACGGAGGTTTACATACCCAGCACAGGGCTGGATCCCACAATGACCTGGGATCATGACCTGAGCCGAAACCGACTAACTACTCAGGTGCCCCTGCCCAACACTTTAAATCCAAGACTGGGAAGTTCTCACATTGTCTCTGCTCTCTTTAGCCACACCTAGATGCAAAGCTCACTGGGAAATGTACTGTCTAGTTGGGAAGCCATGTTCCCAGGAAGAAGAGGAGAATTGATTTTTGCTACAACTAGCAGTCCTACCACAAACTCTTTCCTTGTCTGCTGTTAGCAATAGATACTGAGCTCCTTGAGGCCAGGGACCATGTCTCTTTCATTACCGGGAACACTGTACCCAATGCTGCTGTGCACCTGGCTGTGCCCAAGCACTCAGGAAGCAGCTGTAGTCAAGAGTGATCCATGAGCTTCCAGAAGAGCTGCACCAGGCAGAATGAATTCAGTGTGTGTGAGAAGTAAGGGAGATGATTCATTTTTGGAAGTACCAACTAAAAGCTGTACTGTCTAATTAACAATAGGCTTGCAACCTATTGGAAATGTGTACGACCCCCCACCACCACCACAATGGAGTGAGTCCCAAACCCTTAGACACTTCACTTCCTGGTTCTTCCTCTCTCCGTTTTGCGAGCTTATTTTGGGGGGCTTTGCAATGAGCATACACCAAAGAACAGCGGGAGGAGGACTGAAAGTCTCTGCACCACCTCAGGGAATGTTTATTTGTTCCGATCAGATTACTCTTTGCCTTACATGGACATAGGTGCCCTCTGGGTAAGGCTGGAACCCCTGTAGTACTCAGCCAATGAGGAACCAGGGGAGGGACTTACATGCTAGGAGATAAATGGTCTGCTGTGGCTGCCCCCAATGTGCCTGTCCATCAGACATCCCCTCTTGGAAGAACATTGATTAAAGGCTCACTTAATTGTGCTCCAAGTCTCCATGTCCCTCCTTTAATTGGGTCAGTGGGCTTGTTTCTCAGTGTACAGGAAAAGGTTTGCAATGAATTTCATCAGGAAGACAGGACAGCATGGTGGTTAAGGGGAAAGACTTTGGAGTTAGCACTGACTTGAAATTCGTATTCACTGGGAACTCATATATACTGAGCCACAGCACCTTCCTCTGTAAAATGGAGGGAAAAAATCCATCATGTGGGATTATTGTGAAGATTAAATTAAAGTACATGAAGTAGGTGCTCAATAAATAATGGCTGATAGTTTTATTTTAGTAATAATGTAAGAGGGAGGTTTCCATCACTGTTAAGGATGGAGAGAATAGTAATACCAATTAACATTTATTGTGCTTTAGTAACTTAACTTTTTTTTTTTAATTTTTTTTTTCAACGTTTATTTATTTTTGAGACAGAGAGAGACAGAGCATGAACGGGGGAGGGGCAGAGAGAGAGGGAGACACAGAATCGGAAACAGGCTCCAGGCTCTGAGCCATCAGCCCAGAGCCCGACGCGGGGCTCGAACTCATGGACCGCGAGATCGTGACCTGGCTGAAGTCGGACGCTTAACCGACTGCGCCACCCAGGCGCCCCTGTAACTTAACTTTTTGATCTTATGAAATAGGTGTTATTATCTCCATTTTACAGAAGAAGAAACTGAGGCATAGGAATATTAAGCAATTAGCCCAAGGTCACATACCTATTTACACTGGAGCTAAGCAGTTTGAACCCAGAGCCAACTGGTATCTAGGTAGGACTGCGAGCCACATGGCCTCTTAAAGTTCTTTCCACCAACAAGGCTAACCCACTGAACCACCCGAAGCCCCCCTTTTCTTTTTATTAATTTAATTTTTACAATCATGATAAGTATATTCTTTAATCTCTGTCATCTATTTAATGCATCACCCTACCCACCTCCCCTCTTGTAATCATCAGTTTTGTCCTCTATAGTTAAGAGTCTATTTCTTGGTTTGTCTCTCTCTTTTTTTCCTTTACTTGTTTGCTTTGTTTCTTAAATCCCACATATGAGTGAGATTATATATTTGTCTTTCTCTGAATGACTTATTTTGTTTAGCACTCTCTTCTCTAGCTCTATCCATATTGTTGTGAAATAGCAAGACTTCATTCTTTTTTATATCTTTTTTATATAGTATCCCATTATATTTATACCACATATCCTTGTCCATTCATCTGTCAATGGACACTGGGTTGCTTCCATAGTTTGACTATTATAAATAATGCTGCAATAAATATAGGGATGTAGGAATCCTTTTTAATTAATGCTTTTGTATTTTGGGGGTGAATACCCAGTACTGCAATTACTGGGTCATAGGGTAGTTCTATTTTTAATTTTTTGAGGAACTTCTTCCCATACTGCTTTCCATAGTGACCGTACCAGTGTGCATGCCCACCAAGAGTGCATGAGGGCTTCTTTTTCTCCACATCCTAACCAACACTGCTGGAAGCCGAGCTATCCCAGCCTGAGTGGCAAGGCCTGGGCTGTGGACCGATTGGTGACTGCAGGGTGGCCCTCCGACAATGAAGCTTCTTGTACTCCTGCTTTTAGGTAATTCGGCCTTAAGACTACCTGGGGTAGTATCTGCTGGGGAATTGCCCCCGGCAGGTCCCTGGGAAAAGAACCATTAGGGAAGAAAATAAGGTTCTGCAAGAAATTGTGCAGCCTTACATTTAGCCCTTGCCATCCCCTATGGAGACTCCTCTGCTTACGGGAAGGATAGCCTCATACCTTTGCCAGCAAAGAGGGCCTGTAAAAAAGAGACATACGGGTTTGAAAGCCCCACTCTGGCAACTAAGGAGTGTATCTCTGGGCACAGGTGACTTCAATCCCTAGGCCCACCTAGCCCCCCCGGAGGCATTCCAGATGATGACTGAACCTAGTCGGTTCATTGGCTCCTAGGTGCATTGTCTCTCTGAGAATGTATGAGGCATGGGTTTCTAAGGCTTTTTCAGCCCCTTTCTGGCACCTCGGAAGGAGGCAAACACATTGTTCTTCTGGCCTCATGTGGTTAGGAGGTCATGTCCCTGTAACTCTTCCACTTGAGGTGTTGAGAAATGGAGGGCCTTTCACAAGAACAGCAAAGCAAATGCTTTGTAGATGATAGATAAACGCAGATGCATAATGGAATAATGTAAGAAATTAATCTATAATCAAAGGGTATGCGGGAAAGTTAGGGGAAAATCGCCATGTTATTTCTTAAATGTTGTTTACACATAGGAACATTTTCAAAATTAGGTAATGTTAGAAAAACACAGATGACATGTGCTCCAAGGAAATCACTAGCATATCTAATCCCACGTTTACTGCAATAAATCGGCCAGTTCAACACACTGCTGTTGTCTGTGTCCATTTTTATCTCAGTTTTAGTTTTTTATTTTAGTTTTGTTTTATTTTCACCGACGCTGTTCTTCCTTCGACGCTGTTCTTCCTGGATCTGCTGGTGCTGGACTCCAGCACAACACGTGTTTCTTATTTTAGCCATTCTGACAGGTGTGAGGTGACATCTTATTCTAATAGGTATGAGGTTTTGACTTGCATTTCTCTGATGATGAGTGATGTTGAGCATCTTTTCATGTGTCTGTTGGCCATCTGTGTGTCTTCTCTGAAGCAATGTCTGTTCATGTCTTCTGCCCATTTTTTAATTGATTGCTTGTTTTTTTGGGTGTTGAGCTGTCTCAGTTATTTCTATATTTTGGATACTAACCCTTTATTAGGTCTGTCATTTGCAAATATCTTCTCCCATTCGGTGGGTTTTCTTTTAGTTTTGTTGATTGTTTCCTTCGCTATGCAGAAATTTTTTATTCTGATGTATTCCCAATAGTTTATTTTTACTTTTATTTCCTTTGCCTCAGGAGACACATCTAGAAAAATGTTGCTATGGTTGAGGTCAAAGAAATTACTGCCTGTGCTCTCTTCAAGGATTTTTATGGTTTCAGTCCTCACATTTAGGTATTTAATTCATTTTGACTTTATTTTTGTGTATGTAGTTTCATTCTTTCACATGTTGCTGTGCCGAGGTCCAGCCCCAACACCATTGGTTGAAAAGACTGTATTTTCCCCATCATATATTCATTCCTCATTGGTTGAAGATTAATTGACCTATAATTGTGGGTTTCTTTCTGAGTTTTCTATTCTATTCCATTTATTACGTGTCTATTTCCATGCCAGTTCCATAGTTTTAATTACTACTACTTTGTAATATAACTTGAAATGTGAGATTGTGATACCTCCAGTTTCGTTTTTCTTTCTGAAGATTGCTTTGGCTTTTCAGGATCTTTGTGGTTCCATACAAATTTTAGGATTATTTCATCCAGTTCTGTGAAAAATGCTGTTGGTATTTTGATAGGGGTTGCATTAAATCTAGATTGCTTTGGGTAGTAGACATTTTAACAATATTTGTTCTTCTAACCCCTGAGTGTGGAATGTCTTTTCATTTCTTTGAAATTTCTTGAATTTCTTTCATCAGTGTTTTATAGTTTTCAGAGTACAGGTCTTTCACCTCTTTGGTTAAGTTTATTCCTAGATATTTTATTGTTCTCAGTGCAATTGTAAATGGGATTGTTTTCTTGATTTCACTTTCTGCTGCTTCATAATTGGTACATAGGAATGCAACAGATTTCTGTATATTGATTTTGAATCCTGTGACTTAATGCATTCGTTTATCAGTTCTAGTATTTTTTTGATGGAGTTTTTAGGATTTTCTATATATGATATGTCATTTGCATATAGAGTTTTACTTCTTCCTTACCAACTTGGATGCCTTGTATTTCTTTTAGTTGCCTGATCACTGTGGCTAGGACTTCTACTACTATGTGGAATAAAAGTGATGAGAGTGTGCATCCTTGTCTTGTTCCTGATCTTAGGAGGAAAGCTTTTAGTTTTTCACCATTGAATATGATGTTGGCTGTGGGTTTTTCATAGAAGGACTTTATTACGTTTGGTATGTTTCCTCGAAACCTACTTTGCAGGGTTTAAAAAAAATTTTTTTTAATGTTTACTTATTTTTGACAGAGAGAGAGAGAGACAGAACATGAGCAGGGGAGAGGCAGAGAGAGAGGGAGATGCAGAATCCGAAGAAGGCTCCAGGCTCTGAGCTGTCAGCACAGAGCCCAACATGGGGCTCGAACTCTCGAACTGTGAGATCATGACCTGAGCTGAATTCAGACATTTAACCGACTGAGCCACCCAGGCGCCCCTGCAGGTTTTTATCATGAATGGATGTTGTACTTTGCCAAATGCTTTTTCTGCATCTATTGAAATGATCATATGGTGTTTAATCCTTTCTCTTATTGATGTGACATATCACGTTGTTTTGTAAATATTGAATCACCCTTGCATCCTGGGAATAAACCCCACTTGATTGTTGTGTACACTTTTTAAAAATATGTTGTTTGTCGGGTGCCTGGGTGGTTCAGTCAGTTGAGCATCTGATTTCTGTTCAGGTCATGATCTCACAGTTCGTGACTTCGAGCCCTGCGATGGACTCTATAGTTGACATCTAAGAGTCTAGAAACTCCTTCGGATTCTGTGTCTCCCTCTCTCTCTGCCTCTCCTCCACTAGCATTCTGTCTTCCTGTCTCTCTCAAAAAAAAATAAATAAACATTTAAAAAATATATTGTTGGATTTGGTTTGCTAATACTGTGTTGAAGATATTTGCATCTATACTCATCAGAGATATTGGCATCCTGTAGCTCTCTTTTGTGTGTGTGTGTGTGTGTGTGTGTGTGTGTGTGTGTGGTGTCTTTATCTGGTTTTGGTGTCAGAATACCTCATGGAATGAATTCAGAAGTGTTCCTTCCTCTTCTATTTTTTGGAATAATTTGAGAAGAATAGGTATTAACTCTTCTTTAAATGTTTGGTAAAATTTGCCTGTGAAGCTGCCTGCTCCTGGACTTTTGTTTTGGGGGAGTTTTTATTATTATTATTATTATTATTATTATTATTCTGCTTCAATTTCATTGCTGGTAATTGATGTGTTCAAATTTTCTATTTCTTCCTGCTTTAGTTTAGGTAGGTTAACGTTTCTCGGAATTTATCCATTTCTTTTAAGTTGTCCAATTTGTTGACATATAGGTTTCCATAATATTCTATTACAATTGTTTGTATTTTTGTGGTGTTGGTTGTTATTTCTCCTTTTTCATTAATGATTTTGTTTATTTGGGTCCCCTCTTTTTCTCTTTCTCTCTCTCTATCTCTCTTTCTCTCTCTAGCTAGAAGTTTATCAATTTTGTTGATCTTTTCAAAGAACCAGTTCCTGGTTTCATTGATGTTCTATTGTTTTGTTTTGTTTTTAGTTTCTATATCATTTATTATTTCCTTCCTTTTGCTGGGTTTGGATTTTGTTTGTCCTTCTCTCCTAGCTCCTTTAGGTGTAAGGTTTGGTTACTTGAGATTTTTCTTGCTTCTTGAGGTAGACCTGTAGTGCTACCCTCTACACCCTCTTAGAAACACTTTTGCTGCATCCCAAAGATTTTGGACCATTGTGTTTTCATTTCCATTTGTTTCCATGTATTATTTTTTAGTTTCTTTCTTTCTTTTTAGTAATCTCTACACCTAACATGGGGCTCAAACACAACTCTGAGATCAAGAGTCACACACTCTTGGTTGAGCCAGCTAGGTGCCCCTGTATGTATTTTTGTTTCTTTTTTTTATGTTTATTTATTTTGAAAGAAAGAGAGAATGAGCAGGGAAGGGGCAGAGAGACAGAGAGAGAATCTCACGCAGACTGCACTGTCAGTGTAGAGACCAACCTGGGGCTCAAACTCATAAACCGTGAAATCATGATGTGAGCTGAAATCCAGAGTCAGATGCTCAACCAGCTGAGCCACCCAGGTGTCCCTTTTATTTATTTTTTGATTTCTTGGCTGATACATTCATTGTTTATTAGCATTTTATTTATCTCTAGGTTATTTGTGGTCTTTCTAGATTTTTTTTCCTGTAGTTGATTTCTAGTTTCATAGTTTGTGGTCAGAAAAGATACATGATATGACTTCAATTTTTTTTTTTGCATTTGTTGACACTTGTTTTGTGGCCTAATATGTGATCTATTCTCAAGGATGTTCCATGTGCACTTGAAAATAATGTCTATTCTGCTGTTTTATGATGGAATGTCCTAAATATGTCTGTAAAATTCATCTGATCTAGTGTGTCATTCAAAGCCATTGTTTCCTTGTTGATTTTCTGTTTGGATGATCTGTCCATCAATATAAGTGAGGTGTTAGGGAACCTGGGTGGCTCAGTCAGTTAAGTGTCCAACTTCAGCTCAGGTCATGATCTCGTGGTTTGTGGGTTTGAACCCCACATCGGGCTCTGTGCTGACTCCTCAGGGCCTGGAGTCTGCTTTGGATTCTGTGTCTCCATCTCTCTGCCTCTCCCCCACTCACACTCTGTATCTCTCTGTCTCTCTCTCTCTCTCAAAAGTAAATAAAACATTAAAAAGAATTTAAATATAAGTGGGGTGTTAAAGTGTCCTACTATTATTGTATTACTGTCAATTATTTCCTTTGTGTTTGTTATTAACTGTTTCTTTTCTTTATTTTTTAATGTTTGTTTATCTTAGAGAGAAAGAGAGACAGACTGTGAGCAGGGGAGGGGCAGAGAGAGAGGGAGACACAGAAACCAAAACAGGTTCCAGGCCCTGAGCTGTCAAGCACTGAGCCTGACACAGGATTCAAACCCACCAGCCATGAGATCATGGCCTGAGCCAAAGTCAGAGGCTTAACCAACTGAGCCACCCAGGCGTCCCTGTTATTAACTGTTTTATGTATTTAGGTGCTTCCACTGGGTGCATAAATATTTACAGTTTTATATCCTTTTGTTGGATTGTCCTCTTGATTATTATATAGTGTCCTTCTTTGTCTCTTGTCACAGTCCTTGTTTTAAAATCTCTTTGGTCCAATGTAAGTATTGTTACTTCAACTTTCTTTTGATATCCATTTGCATGATAAATGTTTCTCCATCCCTTCACTTTCTTTCTTTCTTTTTTTTAAAAGCTTCTATTTTTAAGTAATCTTTATACCCCATGTGGGGCTCAAATCCACAACTTCAAGATCAAGAGGTGCATCTTCAAGATCAAGCTCTTCCAACTGAGCTGCCCCTCCATCCCTTGCCTTCAATCTGCAAGCGTCTTTTGGTGTGAAATGAGTCTCTTATAGGCAGCACATAGATAGGTCTTGTTTTTTTTTTGTTTTTTGTTTTTTGTTTTTTATTTTTGGGACAGAGACAGAGCATGAACGGGGGAGGGGCAGAGAGAGAGGGAGACAGGCTCCAGGCTCCCAGCCATCAGCCCAGAGCCTGACGCGGGGCTCGAACTCACGGACCTCGAGATCGTGACCTGGCTGAAGTCGGACGCTTAACCGACTGCGCCACCCAGGCGCCCCAATAGGTCTTGTTTTTTTATCCACTGTCATCCTATGTCTTTTTTTATAAATCACCCTATGTCTTTTGTTTGGAGCATTTAGTCCATTTACATTCCAAGTAATTATTGATAGATACGTATTTATTGCCATTTTGTTACTTGTTTTATGGCTGTTTCTATAGATTTTTTTCTGATCCTTCCTGCTCTCTTTCATGGTTTGTTGACTTTCTTTAGTGATATACTTGGATTCCTTTCTCTTCATTCTTTGTATAACAACTACTGGTTTTTTTATTTGTGGTTACCTTTTGGTATATAACTATCTTCTGCATATACCAGTCCATATTCAGTTGATTGTCACTTAAGTTTGAACCCATCCTTTACTCCTCTCCCCACCACATTTTAGGTATATAGTATCATATTTTACATCCCCCCCCCTCATATTTTTATGGATCCCTTGACTGATTTTTACAGAAATACTTATTTTCACTGCTTTTATGTTTGTTTGTGTTTTTTTGTAGGGCTGGTTTAGTGGTCATGAATTCCTTTAGTTTTCGTTTGTCTGAGAAACCCTTTATCTCTCCTTCTGCTCTAATTGATAGCTTTTCTGGATAGAGTATTCTTGGCTGAAGATTTTTCCCTTTCAGTACTTTGAATATATCATGCCACTCCCTTCTGTCCTGCAAAGTTTCTGCTGAAAAATCTACTGCTAGCCTGATGGGGTTTCCCTAGTGTGTAACTGTCTTCATGTCTTTTACTGCTTAAAAAATTTTTTTTCTTTATCACTACTTTCACCATTTTAATTACCATGTGTCTTGGTGTGGACCTCCTTGGTTGAATTTTGGGGTGATATCTGTGCCTCCTGGACCTGGCTATCTGTTTCCTTCCCCAGATTAGGGAAATTTTCAGCTATTTCTGCCCCCTTTTCTCTCTTCTTCTTATGAGATTCCTATAATGCAAATGTCATTACCCTTGATACCCTTGATGGAGTCACTAAGTTCCCTAAGACTATTCTCAATTTGCATAATTTTCCTTCCTCTCCTTTGCTCAGCTTGGCTAGTTTCCTTGACTCTGCCATCCAGGTCACCAATTCATTCCTCTGCTTCATCTAGTCTGCTATTTATTCCATCAAGTGTATTTTTAATTTCATTTATTGTGTTCTTGATCTCTGATTGCTTCTTTTTTATCTCTGTGTTAAGGGTCTTACTGATGTCCTCCACTCTTTTCTCAAGTTCAGTAAGTATCTTTATGATCATTACTTTAAATTCTCTATCAGGTATATTACTTATATCCTTTTTGTTTAGATCTCTAGCTGTGATTTGGTCCTGTTCTTTCATTTGGAACACATTTCTCTGTCTCCTTGTTTTGTATAACTCTCTGTGTCTGTTTCTGTGTGTAAGGAAACTCTGCTACTTCTCTTGCCTTTAACAGTAATAGCCTTCTGAAGAAAAGGTCTGTAGTGCCCTGCAAGTGGAGTGTCCCATTCCCTAGGGCTTGGAGCTTCAGGGAGTAGGATCTCCTATGTGTGTTGTGTGTGCTCTGCTTATTGAGTCCTGGCCTCTTTTTCCCTCAGTTCAGTTGTCTGCACAGGTTCTCTTTGCCTATTATTGGTAGTGTTTGGTCTCCAGCAGGAGTGGGGCACGTTTTAACAAGGTGTGAAGTGGTCTGCTTGCAAAATGAAAAGTTCCCCTGCTGTGACTGGACCCAAGGTCCAAAAAAATGTGCAGGTAGGGAGATGAGGTATTGGTGGGGTTTGCACTGGTCTCCTGGGGGATGGGGCACACATCAGGAGCATTAAGGTCAGTGTATCTGGGAAGGGCAGATTCACCAAAGTGTGAGGGGGTGGGGCTTGGTATAAGCAATGTAGGTAGTGAGTGTTGGCTGCGCTGGTTCCCACAGGTGTCTGTTGTTTATGCCGAGGAGTTGGGAGAGGGAAATTACACCTGCCATCCCCTTTGTTCCTGGAGGGGTCTCCCTGTGATCCCTGTGTCTCTGGGTCATGCTCTGAAGTGAGCAAATCACTCTCCCTCCCATCTGCCCCCCAACCACTGGTACTTTTTCAAGCTTCTGTATCTGCATGGACTCTTTGTCGTGCTGTCTCTTTAAGGGCAGGGACTCCACTTCCTAATGCCCTCCAGGTTCTCCCAGAGCAGAGCCTGCTGATTTTTAAAATTCCAGATTTGGGGTGTTTGGATGGCTCAGTTGGTTGAGCTTCTGATTCTTGATTTTGGCTCAGGTCATGATCCCAGGGTCATGGGACTGAGCCCTGCATCAGGCTCTGTACTGAGAGTGGAACCTACTTAGGATTCTCTCTCTCTCTCTCTCTCTCTCTCTCTCTCTCTCTCTCTCTCTCTCTCTCTCCTCCCTTCTGTGGCCATGCACTGAAGAAGAAGTTCTCAGACACCAGATTAAGCAGATGTGCAGGACTGCCTCTGTGAGACAGCAGCAGCAGCAGCTGGGGTCTGGGGTCTATGCATAGCCTTTATTTCATGTTTTCATTAGATATAAGTATCAAAGCATATCAAAGCATGGAAAGAGAACACAAAGGATCTTTAGACATAAACCAGACATGCACCTGCTGACTACATGAAGACATTCAGGGAGTGCGTGTAGTTTCAAGGAGGGTCAGGGAGTTACAACGGGTTTTGTATCTTAACTGTCCTCTGGGGGATCAAGGGGCTCTGTATCTCATAATGTTATCACATTTGACAGCCTTGAGACATTGCAGATGTTTCAGTTATTGCCCCATTCACCCTCTAGGACTTACAATACATTTAGAAATAACTCCACACTCTCCCTCTGCCCCTCTCCCCCACTGGTGTTCTCTCTCTCCCTCTCTAAAAACAAACAAACACCAAAACAAACAAACAAACACCCAAAAATTCCAGGCTTTTAGTCCCAATTGTTGTAAGAACTCATGAAATTTGGCACCTCTTGCTTTCAAGGACAAATATCATGGGGATTCATGCTCTCTGTTCATGGGCTCCCTGGTGTGAAAGTCTGTTTTCACCCTTCTCTGCACCACTGGTTGTTTCCCCACCATTGATGGCTATGGTCTGTTTCACTCTCAAATCATGTCTTCATCCTTCCTAACTTCTTTGATGTGGCCTCTTCTCTACCTTTAGTTGTGAGTTTGTTCTGCCAGGCTTCAGCTTGTTTTCTGGGTTATTTACCCTGATGTGAGTGTTATTTAGTTGTACCTTTATCATGAGGTGAGCCTAGGGACCTCCTATTCTGCCATCTTCCCAGCTGACCCTGCGGAAATAACCCCTTCCCTTTTCTTGACCTCAGTTTCCTCATTTTACAATGAAAAGACTAGACACAATGATCCTTGATTCTGAACTATAATGTTGAGGAGGAGGCATTTTGGAATTAGACCTGGGAAGGGGCTTGCTGGTGACATCATAAAGGGAGAATTCCGTGAGAAGACTCGGGCTTTCCTAGAAACCCCAGTGCCACAGCTTAGGTGGGAGGAACAATTCAGGAAGGAGTCTTTTGGCCCACATCTTGAGCTCTCCTCATTCCAGAGGTCCCAGCATAGTCATGGATCAACACTCGTTGGCTAAAACAGCTCAAAATGAGGCAGACACCAATAATTTGGATGTGTTATCTCACCCCAACTCACCAACGCCACAGCACAGACCAGGCCATAGTGGAGTCCACCACCATCGTGGGTCTCATTACCACGGTGGGTCCCACCACTATGGTGAGTCCCACCACCACAGTGGGTCCCACCACCATGGCGGGTCCCACCATCAAGGCATAGTCCACCATCATCATGGGTCCTCCCATCACATGGGGCCCCACCACCATGGTGAGTCCCACCACCACGGTGAGTCCCACCATCACGATGGGTCCTCCCATCACAGTAGGTCCCACCATCAGAACAAGTCCCGCCATCATGGCACATCCCAGCATTATGGCATATCCCACCATCATAGTGGATCTCACCACCTTGGTGAATATCCAGACTCTCATGACAATGCCTCCTCTCACGATTCTGGCAATTCCCACCACCCCCGCCACTCCCACCACCATGGTGAGGCCCACCATCATAGTGGAGCCCACCACTCCACATCCCTTGCCCTGGCTCCTTCTCATGGCACTGTTCATGGTGATTACCACCATGGTAGCAGGAGACATCATGATAGGCCCCGCCACCGTGGTGATTCCTACCACCATGATGGGCAGTCTCACCACCATAGGGGGTCCCACCACCATGGTGGATCTCACCACCATGGCAAAGTTTCCCATCATAGTGGGCTCCATCACCAAGGTGAGCCTTACCACCGTAAGGATTCCAACCCCTATGGTGGCTCTCACCATCACAGTGAGGTCCATCAGCATGGTAAGCATCATCTTGAAGTCCACCACCACAGAGGGCCTCTTCATCATGGAGAGACCTATTCCCACCATTCCTATGCGGGGTCCCACCAGGATCGCATACCTCGCTCCGGCAGACACCACAGTGAGCACCACCACGGCCACCATAGCAAACGCCACCGTGGCCACCACGCAGAGCGCCACCATGGTGAGCACCACCACAAGGAGCATCACCATGGCAAGCACCACCATGCTGTACGTCGTGATGATCATCTCCCTGGTGATCACCGCTATGGGGAGCACCATCATGGTAGCTCCCAAGTCTTTGGCCCACACAGGTCTCACAGTGTGGCCAGACCGTCTTTCTATTCTAGCGTAATAGCCCTCCACCCCAGCATGGCACAAATACAGCACTCGGCCTTCAGCTTGAGACGTTCCCTCAGTGTAGTGTACTCGTGTGCATCCCAGATATCCAACAAAGTCCATCCTCAGGATTCCTCCTCTACAACTTCCTTGGAAACCTGGTCCGAAGAAGATGAGCAATTTCAGAAGCGTAAAAGTGAGTCGCTGCTCCTGCTCCCCGCAGCCCCAACTCCCACTGCCTGGCCCAGATTTCAGGCCTGACTCGGGCCCTGCACTGACCTTCGGCGGATCATAAGGCATGACTCTAACCTGCACGCATATTCCATTGGCTATCCGCTCACCTGGCTGTCCATCATCCATCTTTTGTTCCTTGAACGATGCACCTCTTTAGGCCCTCTGCTACTTGTTCATCCAGTCATTGCCTTGCGTATGTACACTCACTGATTGAACATTTCTTCTTGTCTCGTATGGGTGCCTGGCCTGCCTGGGCCCTGGAAGCACAGAGAAAAAAAATCCTGCCCTCAAGGGGCTCCAAGACTGGGGGTGGTCACTTAGACAACCAATCCTAGACTAGCCCACCATATCAGGGCAGTTACCACTGTGGATTCTATTTGTCCACATTTGCCCCCACTCAACCATGAGCATCTTGACAGAGATTGGGAACCGGTGTCTGAATGAGGGCCTTGAGGGCAGAAGGGACCTTAGCTATTAATTCACAGTCCTCCAAGCTTGGCCTCTAATGGTTCAGTAAACAGAGCAACAGCCTCACAAACAAGCAGAGAGGGGCAGGTGCCTAACTGGATAGCAGTAGGGAAGGCAGCTAAAAGGAGGGGATGTTCCAGCAGGATCTCAGAGGGAGAGGGAGAGTTTACCCAGACGACGGGTTAGGGACGAGAATGGGGTTTTCCGTGCTTAAGTTGCCATGTGGGTAGAGAAAGGCCTGGAGGTGTAGAAGCACGAGCCTGCAAGATGCGCCTGAGTAGACCACAAATCCCAAACAGGCCAGCATCTGCCACGGAAGGGGTCAGGACGGTGGCCGCAGGACCAGCACAGGACTAGTCTACGGGCACTTCAGTGAGTGAATGGTAGGCAAGCAGGCAGGCATGAAGACGAACCCCAAGTCAGTCTGGGAGTATGCCTCCTCCTCCAACACAGACTTGACTTTCTGTCCCCCTTATAGCCGCCAGAACTCAGCGGGCCCACAAGAAGCTGCACACCGTGGATCTCTTCTACAGGCTGTGGGAAAAATTAAGCCACCTCACTCAGCGCCTCCGGGGAATGCTTAGGAACCTGACTGAGTCCTTACCCTTTGAAGCCTTCATCTTCCTCGTCGTCAGCCTCAACACTATCATGCTTGTGGCCCAGACTTTTGCCGAAGTCGAGGTCCGGGGTGGTAAGAGTTGGGGAATCCCCTTCACATGGAGCCGGCCATAGATCTTGTTCCAGGCCTCCTGTGGGCCTAATCTAGTGTCGGGCGGTTTATGTAACTTAGCTCATTTGATTCTGACCCGTGGGAAGTCGACAGCATTGCCCAGTATTCAAGATGAGCCTCAGAGATTTTGCTGAGGTCAACCAGTCAGCCACAGACAGGCCCGCAAAACTGGAGGACGTGCTGTTCGTGATACAGACACCAGGTGGCGCGCCAACCCTAAACACGCCGCTTTGCGGGGCAGCTGGTGGAACCCAGGTCGCCCAGAAGGGCCCGGAGACCCTGGAATGCGGTGGAAGGGTGAGGGTGGAAAACTGGGGAAGGTGGGCCCTAGGACTCCTGGTAGCAAGGTGAAAGAAAGGCCTGCCACAGCACACATTAACTAAAGAGAGAATAAAAGTGGCTGCATTCTTATTCTGTGTGAAATGAATGTAATATTCACAAAAATGCTACGAGACAGACCGGTATCGTCACCCGACCAAGGTGGGTCTGCTGCTTGGTGAGTTACAGGCAGACTACACCAGGCTGAGTTAACTCACAAGGTCATCTTTATCTGTAGAAATAAGGACATCAAGGGGAATACTTTCTTTTCTTTTCTTTTTTTAACATTTATTCCTTTTTTGAGAGACAGAGAGAGAGAGAGAGAGAGACAGCGTGAGCGGGGGAAGGGCATAGAGAGAGGGAGGCACAGAATCTGAAGCAGGCTCCAGGCTCCGAGCTGAGCCGTCAGCACAGAGCCCGATGCGGGGCTCAAACCCCCCAACCACCGTGAGATCCTGACCTGAGCCACCCAGGAGGCCCCAAGGGAAATACTTTCTAAAGCTGTGATTCCCCTAACAAGGGAAAGCAGACTCCTTTTACTGGGGCTGGGGATGAATATTCAGAGGAGGATTTTAACATTATAATGAGGCTGAGAGGAACTTTCTGGCAACTCTCGGATTCTGTGCCGGCAGTCTTTCTCAAATGTTTCTTTTTTCGGTTCCGGCAGTTCCTTCCTTAGTC
Source organism: Felis catus (assembly GCF_018350175.1). Lineage (NCBI taxonomy): Eukaryota > Metazoa > Chordata > Mammalia > Carnivora > Felidae > Felis > Felis catus. The sequence continues at coordinate 108,838,534 of NC_058377.1, read as the reverse complement.
TCTAAAAGGTAAGACTGACTGACAGGTAGAAGCTTCTAGAAGTTTCCTGAATTCAGGAGATCAGTCCTGAGTTCAGGGGGTCAGGCCAGGGACGGTGTTATCACTGCTTTACAGACAAGAAAACTGAGGCACAGAGCAGTGAAGACACACAGCCATCAGGGCAGAGCCGGGTGCTCCCTGCAGGGCTGTGTGAGGTTCCAGAGGGGAGGAGGGGAGAGGGGCTAAGGTTGCTGGGGGGTGGCCCCCAGTGAGCCGCTTGTGTCCGTGCAGAGTGGTACTTCATGGCCTTGGACTCCATTTTCCTCTGCATCTACGTAGTGGAAGCTGTGCTCAAGATCATTGCTCTAGGCCTCAAGTATTTTTCTGACTCCTGGAACATTCTGGGTGAGTGTGGATGGTGTGTGTGTCTGTGTGTGTGTGTGTGTGTGGAGGGAGCCACGGGACTGCTAGAGGAGGCTGAGGACGAAAGCGGACTGGCGGAGGGCGTTGGTTTCGGGAGGACAGGGGGTCTGGGAGCCAGGTGCCTGGACAGGAGTCAGTGACACCCAGCCCCCCCGCTGTGCCCTCAGACTTCTTCATCATGATCATGGCTATGCTGGACTTCATGCTTTTGCAGTTCAACTCCTTCTCCTTTGTCTACCACCAAAGCGTCTTCCGGATCTTCAAGGTCTTCAAGAGCCTGCGGGCCCTGAGGGCCATCCGGGTCCTGCGGAGGCTCAGGTCAGCTGGGCCACGGTTGCCCACCCTGGTGCGGGGACTCCGCAGGAGATGGGGACACAGGCCCGGGCAACCAGCGTGTCTCCTGTGACCTGTTTAAGGGATGGGGGATGAAGAGACTACAGGCTCCAGCCCACTTCTGATAAGCCTCCTGCCATCTGCTCAGATCAGTCATTTTCCAGAGAGGGCTGGACTGTCCCAAGCCCCCGGGCAAAACGGGGACCTCCTGCCCGCACTTGCAGTCTCCGGCTGCTGGGCACAGATCCCCACCCCTGCTCCTTCATTCGGCCTCGCTCTCAACTTCTGCCCACAGCTTCTTGACCAGCCTCCAGGAAGTGACCGGGACTCTGGTCCGGTCCTTGCCATCCGTCACCGCTATCCTTATCCTCATGTTTACCTGCCTCTGTATCCTGTGCTGTGGGGGCTGGGGTGGGAGCCTGAGGTGCTGCGGTGGAAGGGTTTGTAGCGGTGGGGGGGGGGGGGGAGGGGGGGTGGACGGGACCCTGTGAGCCTGGTTTGGCCCTGAACAGCCAGTCCTCTTCTCTGTGGTGCTCCGGGCTCTGTTCCATCAATCTGACCCCAAGCGCTTTCAGAACATCTTCACCACCGTCTTCACTCTCTTCACCATGCTCACCCTGGACGACTGGTCCCTCATCTACCTGGACAGCCGGGCCCAGGGTGGGACAGGCCCCAGGCTGGGTGGAGGGCAGGGGCTTGGCTGGGAGGGCAGACCCCGAGGGCTCCGTTACCCCGTATGCGAAGTGGGGCTTCTGATGCTGGCAGGGGTGTAGGGAGGGCCGTCAAGGAACTCACGGCTCGAACGACGCCCTCTCTCCCAGGCGCCTGGTACATCATCCCTATTCTCATGATTTACATCATCATCCAATACTTCATCTTCCTCAAGTAAGGACTCCACCCCTGCTTTTGCTCCCCAGCTTCACCCCCAATCCCCACCTAACCTGGGGCACCCCTGCCCAGCCTCTCCAGCCATCTCCCCTTGGTTGTGCCGCAACGAACCTGGAGGAGGGTTGCAGGGCCTCTCCTACAGCCTCCTCCTTGAGAGTACCCGCCCCCACTCCCCACCCCCACCATCCCCAGCCTGGTGATCGCCGTCCTGGTGGATAACTTCCAGATGGCTCTGCTCAAAGGCCTGGAGAAAATAAAGCAGGAGGTACTGAGTGCGGTGGGGCAGGTGGGCCAGTGAGGGAAGCCAGAGGGGTGGGCACAGAGGCTGGAGGGAAGGGTGGAGGGTGTTCCAGAAAAAGGCAGACAGGGAACTCTGGCAGGACAAAAGCCTTTTCTTCCCAGAGGGCAGCCCGGATCCATGAGAATCTACTGGATGACTCACTGACCGAACTCCGAAAATCAGGTGCTGGCCCTCCTTCCACGGTCAGACACAGAAGTCCGGTCTCAGTGGCAGAGTTTGAGAATCTGAGACTCGGGAGAACTTACAGAGCTTAGACCTTTGGTCCAAAGAGCTCTAAGGCGATCCTCTAAAAGCCAATTAAGCGGATAGTCAATTGTTGAAAGCCCCCTTTATGAAATGACTAATTAGCCAGATTATGATTTGCCAAACAGTCATTTCTTCTAATAACTTATAAAGGTTATAGCGGTTGGTTTTACATGGGATGGTTTTGACTGCCTACGCACTTGTCCAGACCCACTCAAAGTGGATTGAGAGTAAAAATTGAAGTTTCCTGTACGTGTTCATTTTTACAAAGCCGATTTCCTGAACGATTGACGTTGAGACAGTTGATTTGCTTCCTGCTTAAAGATCTTCAGAACTTTAGAATCTGAGCTCCAAGAATCCCACTCTTAGGCTCATCAACACTAGAGGACTAAGGATCCCCAGAGGTCACCTGGTCCCTCACCTGCCCCCTCCATCAGGGTTAGACGCTCAGGGCAAAAATGCTTAAGGAGAAAGAGGAATTAATTGGCTCAAATTACTTAGCAAATTCAGGGTGTGGGGGTTTCAGGAATGGCTGGATCCAGGACTCGAATGCTGGTCAGGAGTTGGTCTCCTGCTACCTCTCTGCTCTGTAGTCCTCTGTGTGGTTTTGTGCTTAGGGTGGTTCTTCCCTTGTGTTAGGAAAATGGCCACCTGCCACTCTAGCCCCAAATCCTTGCAAATTAGCATCCCTAGCATGCCCAGCAGAGAGGTCCTCTTCTTCCAACTGTTCCAACAAGGACCCAGAAACGAGGCTTCTTTTCTTTGATCATCTGACGATTTTGGAACCAATCACTATAGCCAAAAGAATAGGCTGTTCTGATTGGCCAGGTCTGGGTCACATGTCCTTGGAGGTCAGGGGACAGGGTCAACCCCTGCTGGATGGTATGGACCCAAAAGGCGCAGGAGTGGTTCCTCAGGAAAACCGGGGGACTTTGAGACAAACGAACAAACAAAACTGATACCCACTCTGCGTGGAGAAGCCATCTCTTTGGGGCCATCATGGACAAAAACTCCTTTAGCCCCATTTGATTTTTGTTTTTTAATGTTTATTTTTTGAGAGAAAGAGAGAGAGAGAGAGCGCGTGAGTGAGGGGAGGGGAAGAGAGAAAGGGAGACGCAGAATCCGAAGCAGGCTCCAGGCTCTGAGCTGTTGGCACAGAGCCCGACACAGGGCCTGAACTCACTAACCGTGAGATCATGACCAAGTTAGACGCTTAACCAACTGAGCCACCCAGGCGCCCCATCCTTTAGCCCCATTTGAATATCTCTGTGACACACAAGGTTCCTTCTACCTCCTCTTGATCCAGGCATCGCCTTGACGTTCCCCCTTTTTACATCCAGAGCCTGAAGAGGTGGTGAGTGAACATACCAAACAGAAGCAGCTCATTGAGAAGAAATTTGGGACCATGACTGAGAAGTAAGGGGGCGCAAAGGGAGGGGCGGCCATGGTCTGGCAGGGAAAAGGACATCGCCCACCTCTCTGGAAGGGGGGGTGGAGCGCCAAGGCTCAGGTAGAGCCCACGGGTGGAGGTGGAAGCCACAAGTGATCTCTGCTCACCCAGAGCCATCTTGTGTCACCAAGAGAATCCCACGAGCGGTGCCTAGAGGGCCATGAGAGCTCCTCGAGGCTGAGGACAAGCGCAGGGCATCGGAGAGGTCCCAGAGAAACAGTGATCCTGCTCATCTGTTTACTCAAGGAGCATCCCTGACCCTTGCTCTGGGTCAGGCCCTGCGAGGGTTCCAGGGACCCAAAGATGACACGGACTAGGCCCGCCCACGGCAACCCTATTGCTAAAGACCTGTGCTGGGCCATGGAGAGCAGTGGTCGGTTAGGTGGAGGGATGAGAAGGATGGGTCGAGGAGCAGCTTGGGAGAAGGCCTGGGAGGCAGATGGTCAACACCCCATTCTCGTCGAATCAATTGGCCAATTGGTCCAGGACGGCTGGGGACTTGTGGCTGTGCTCCTGGCTGGGGGACCTCGGCACAGACTCCCGCTTCCTGGCTCCCCAGAGAACCTTCTCTCCGAAAGCTGGGCCCCCCTCTACCTCAGCCAGTCTGGCTCTAAGCCAGCCGACAGGGCAGCCTGACTCCTGGAAGCCTCCAGCCTCTCCTCACCCACCATCAGAGCTCAAGCCCCAACAGGCCCTCTGTGATCAAGCCTTTGCCAGCCTCCCACGCCGGCACATCTGGGCCTTTGCCCACACTGTCCTCTCTAACTGGAGTGTCCTCTGGCTGCCAGTGCCAGGCTCAAGTGACCAAGATTTGGGAGAGCTGAGTTCCAATCCGGCTCGCTTCACCTCCCGGCCCTCCCGGCCCCTCCCCCCACGTTCCAGCCACTTGGCCCCTGGCACAGCGGACCCTTGGCACCTCTATAACACTTTCCTTGGGGGTTTCTTGGCCTCCAGACTCTTCCCCACTGGTCCACCTCCACTACGAGTGCTCTCTGTTTGTGTTTGTGTTGTTGTCGTTCATTTGTTTTCCTCTTTCCTTTCTTAGTGGTCTGTGTTAAAAGTAGTTTGGGCTTTTCCTTCATCGTCAGCATTTAAGACCCTACAAGACGCTTGCCTCCTTTAGGCATCCACTCTCTACAGCCTCCTTCCCTGAGGCCTGCCCTGGCCCCCAGCGTAACCCCGTTCTTCTGGAGTAGGGGACCAGGAACCTTGCCTAAGCCTGGCAAACCCTCATGTGTCTTTCAAACTCAGCTCCATGGCACTTCCTCTGGACGCCTTTTCTGATCCCCGGTACTGGATGGGGTTTTCCTCCTCGGGCACCCTCAGCACTCTGTGTTTGCACTTATCCCGAGTGGAAGCACTCAGTTTGCTTTCCTGGCTCTGCTACAGGCTGAGCTTCTTAAGGGCGAGGAGGGTTTCTTGTTCGTTTCTGTGTCCTCAGAGCACCTGGCAGTGTTCATTTATTTCAGTGTCATTTGGTGGATGGATTTATAAAACAGGCAGGTGATGAGGGGGTTGATGGGTGGGTAGTCGGCTGGATGAATGGTTGGGGAGGGGGGTGGTGAGGTGGATGACTGACTGCACAACACGGCGAAGGGGTGGGTGGCTGGGTCCAGGGACGAGCAGGTAGATGGGGGCGCGGGTGAGCAACTACAAGGTTGGGGTGGTCGGATGAGTGAGTGGATGGCTGGGTAGGTGGGGGCATGAATGGGCCGATGGGTGAGTGGGTGCCTAGAGAGGTATGGGGTAGTCGGAGGGGCAAGCAGACGGGTGGGTGGAGGGAGGGAGGGATAATCGGGAGGGTTAGCGTCCTCCGTGGCACAGGCACGCGCGGGGCTTTTTACTCGTGGAAGAGAAGCACCACGAAAGGCCGCGCTCAGAAGAGCCATGAGGGCGGGCTGGTGGGTGTCAAGCACGAGGAGCTGGAGTGGGGGGAGGGCTCTGGCAGCCCAAAGGGCCCTGCCAGGCAGGTCAACTCAGCCTCTCCTCTGCCCCCCTCCCGCCCCCAGGCAGCGAGAGCTCCTGTTCCGCTTCCTGCAACTGGTGGCCGGGGTGGAACACCATCAACAGAAATTCCGCTCCCAGGCATCCGTCCTGGACGAGATTGTGGACACAGCGTTTGAGGTGAACAGGGCAGGACCAGAGGAGAGGGGCCGGCACGGGAGGGCCCCAGAAGGCCAGGCATGGGAGGCTCGCCCCCAGACGTGCCCCTAAGGGTCACAGGGGCAGGCGAGAGGACAGAGGCCAGTACTGGCTCAGTCAGCCTCCCATCCTACCCCTGCAGACTGGAGAAGAGGACTTCAGGAAGTGACCCCTCGATGGAGGGAGACACGGGGTGAAAGCCTTCGGCCTCCGGCAAGCTGCCCACCGGGGTGGGCCGGGACAAGTTCCTACATCTGCTGGAGTGGTTGTCGGGCCCACAGGGCTGGGCCCTAACAGAGTTTTAAAACCCCAAGTGGCTCTGTGTCCTCCCTGGGTAAGCCAAGGCACAGGGCCGGGGAACTGTGTGCACTGGCGGGTGTGCGTGTGTGTGTGTGTGAGTGTTGTGTGTGACAGGCGCTGTTCTTGGTCCCCTCCAGCCCCCCACCCCCACCCCCAGGGCCTGCATCCTGGCTTGGGCCCACAGTGCATTAGCAGCAGCCAGAGAGGTGACTCGGAAAGGGGGCCGGGCTCGGTGCTGGAGGGGTGAGTGGGCAGTCACCTTGCTTCGGGGAGGAAGGTCCGTCTGGCCCCAGAGTTGGGAGAAAAAGAACCAGCTGGAACAGCCCCTGGTTGTCAGGGCCTGGGGGATCAGTAGGTTCCAGAAATAGGGGCTCAGAGTCCAGGAAGCCGGGCCTACCGAGACCTTCAGAATCCAGTACAAGAGTGCCAACCTGATGGTGATAACAGGCACTCAGAGGTCAGAGGTCATTGCCATTCCCTGCCCTGCCTGGGGTCACATTAAAGAACCCAAGTGAGGGGAAGCAGGGTGGAGGCTGTTCAAGTCCTCCTGGCCTCAGGCTATTGGTAGGAGTGCAGGTGGGGGTGGGTGGGAACACAACGTAGGTGTATATGTGAGTGTGTGTGTGTGTGTGTGTGTGTGTTGAGGGGATAGATGAGCCTCTGTTGGAGGAAAGCAGAGAATGAGACTAATGGCCGCCCCCACCCCCAACCCTGCCTGGTCTAGGGCTTAGATGAGTTCCCCTACTTTCAGCCTGAACCTGGGCAAAATGCCCAGAGCCCGTCCCCATGGTCTTGTTGGAAGTAAGGCTCTGACCCAGGTCCCCAAGGGCCTGGGCCCGGTGCCGGAGACCTAGCGCTGAGTCAGGCTCGAGCCCAGCCTTGGCACTTCACAACCGGAGTGGGGCGTTGCACCGTCTACGGCAGCCACCTCGTCCCTGGTAGAGAGAGGCCAGGGCACAGTACGGGCTGGAGGGGGTCAAGAGCAGGATGGTTTTGCCGGTCTCCCTCCCCCTTCACCACCTCTAGGCTGGGCCAGACAGAGGTGAAGACTCCAGGCCCTCGGGCAGAAGCAGAGCCTCACTCCCTGGCCCGGCCCGGGGTACCGCCTGGCCCGAGGCCCGGGAATAGACTGTGCAGACGAGATGCCATCTGGGATCCGGGCACTGATTCCGGGGGTGGAGAGGCCACCTGGCAGATATCTGCAGGCCTTGCCTCACCCACCACCTCACACATTCATTGAGTAAGCATTTCCTGCCACTTCCCCTGCCCAGTGTCAGAGGCTCCTGCTAGGTGGCCCACGGGAGCCCTTCCAAGCAGAGGCCGACCTCCACACTCCATGGCCCTGGGCTGTCTGAGCTGTCTCGTCTGACAGGCTCAAGCAGGGCTGAGGTTTTCCGTTGCACCCCTAGTTCCCGTCAAACTCAGCCCCTTCGCTCCTCAGTGTTCCGGGTGGAAGTTACCTCTATTTTCCGCCTCCCCATCCCTACCCCTACACAGCCTCTGGGAGCAGAGGGCAGGGCCTGGCACCCGGGGCCGCTCCTCATTCGGTCCTAGCACTGGGCAGGGGGCTGGAGGCAGGCACGATGGGGGCGGTGAGGGACAGAAGACCGGGACAGGGGCATTCCCCAGGTCCACAGCCACCAAAGTTCAGCCCGCCAGGGCCTGCTGGGACCCACACCTAGTGCTCCCAAAGGATCTAGTTACTGCTCGTCCTGTTCCAGGCATGTGTGTGTGTGTGTGTGTGTGTGTGTGTGTGTGTGTGTCTGAGGCACAGCTCCCGGTGGGGGATGTGGGTCTCTGGGGTTATGTGTTTGGAGGTCTGTATACATGTCCAGGCTGCTTGGGGTGGAGGGTGTTACTTCTGTGTGCACCTGTGTTTCTGGAGCATCCAAGTGTGAATTGTGGTTTGTGTGTGTGTGTGTGTGTGTGTGTATGTGTGTATACAGTGAGGACGAATGGTAGCCACATATGCAGTTGTGCATAAAGTGTTGCAGTTCCGTTTTCTTTAAACGACATCAAATTGCCTCTGTCCCCTCATCCCTCCTGTGGGCAGATGTGACCTCGGTCCCCTTGGGGCTTCCTGTCCGTCCCCTTCCAGGAGTCTTGCCTGGGGCAAAGCACTGGGGAGTCCCTCTGGCGTATAGCCCACAGCGTATACTTGAAAGCCACTGTCCCTGCCCTCAAGGTCTCATGGCCTGTGGGGATTCTGCCATCTCTGGCCCATGTGCGGGTATGGGATTGTCACAGGCGGGGAACTCTGAGTCCTGGGCGGCGGGGAGTGAAGCACTCAGGAGAGTCCAATGTGAGAAGCCGGCAGCACTTTATTGTGACAGATACATCCATGGATGTGTGCCTTCCACGCTGCACCTGCTCCCTCCGGTTCCCGTGCCTGAAGGGGTCTAGGTTATGGTCACACAGTTATGCTTTAGAAGTTGGGAGGAATTCTGCCAGGGGACCACCAGGATCTCGAAGTCACAGCGCAGTTTCTGCAGGGAGAGAAGGAGAGGTGGGTGGGGCCCCAGGCCTGACCCCTGGCAACTGCCATCCTCAGCCTGCGACGCTGTGCTCTGGGGTTCGAGAGCGGCGGTCACTGGCCCAAAGGGACAATGACTCAGATGGCTGGGACCAGATCCCAGATCTTGCTAGCCCGCTCCTGTGAGGGAGAAGCCCCAGTCTCCTCCTCTCTGTACCCCACCCTGGCCTGGTGAGTGAGTCATCCAGGTGACAGGGACAGGTTCAGCCAGACATCAGCCTGGCCAACCAGACCAGTTCGGGCCGGACAATCGAGGGCCTTGGGTGCTGGGCAGTGGGGTGCGGGGCTGTTACCTCCTCCTGCACGCCTGTGGCCAGGGGGCAGGTAGTGACATCTACGCCATCTCCGGTGGCCACGTTCTTCCGGCAGGCTGTGCTCCCCATCTCCAGGGTCAGGTAGTACTTGATGCCGGCCACCAGCTGGGGAGGGAGAGCAGGAGCGGGTGAGGGGCACCGGAAAACTACCCCAGACCCAGACCTCTCCCCTCTCTCCACATTCGGCATGCTGGGCTGGGCCTCGGGATTCAGACCCTGGATGGGGAAGTTCTGGTGGCGACCCCTGGGGAGAGGGGCGGAGGCCCGGGCCACACAGGAAGCTGAGACCCAGGTGTGCACATGTCCTGAAGCCCACCGCCCCATCTCCCTCACTCCCCTCTCCCCAGTCCGCCCCTCAGGGCGGGGGCTACCGTGAGGCTAGTGAGACAGGGCTGGATCCCGTCCACCGAAAGCTGGATAGGTCGTTCATAATGAATTCTTGGCATTAATCCGATTTAAAAACTACATCGTATGAAAATGTCCCTATTACTCTCTGTGGCACCCCCTCGACCTGGCCACCGGCTGAAAGCCCTGCTGGCCTGGTGGGAGGCTGCCTCTCGCCCCTGACCCGCCTGCCCGTCCACACCTGACTCTGGGCCTTGAGGATCCTGGTGTCGCGGAAGTAGTAGAGGCTGTTGCTGCCCATGTTGTAGCTGGCCACGGCCGCCTGCGCTGCCTTCTGCACCTGCGGGTCACTGAGTGACAGGTTCTGGCGTTCTCCGACTCTGCGTTCCGCCGGGCGGGCACGGGCGTCACCGGGCAGCGCCAGGAGGCAGAGCGCGAGCAGGCCCAGGCCCAGGGCCCGCGAGAGGCTCGGGGGCGCCATGGCCACGGTCGGTCGTCAGTGTCAGGCCCTCGGGGGCGCGCCGTTTTTATAGGCTAGCGGCCCCGCCCGCCCCGCCCACCCCGCGGCAGAGGCAGAGCCTGGGAGGGATGGGAGCCTGGGCGATCTGAGAGGCCGCCGTCCTCGCGCCAAAGGGGGCAGTCCGTGGCCCCAGCACACCTGTGTCCCCCGCGATGCTGCCCTGCCCTCCAGGGACACACCCAGTTCGTGAGGGAAAGGACCGTGACAGTCCCCGGCAAGTGCCACCATTCAAACAGTTTCATGGAAAGCTCAGCCGGCATGAAATACCGACAACCATTGGCGAGGTCTTACTATTGCCACCGTTTGCTACCTGTGTAACCTGGAAGGAATGCCTTAATCGCTCAGTGCCTCAGTTTCCCTCTCTGTAAAATGGGTTGCTGTGAGAACTCAACAGGCAAAGTGTTTGGAGAAGCCCTGGTCCTATAAATATGATAGGAAAGGAGACCAGTGCACTGAGCTGGGCACCGTTTGACCCTCCCGGCCAGCATGAAATGGGAATTGGTAATGTTTCCACCTTACACAGCGAGCCACAGGACGCAGAGGGGAGAACTGATTTGCCCCAGGATGTCAGCTAGTAAATAGTAAGTGATGATGCTGGCTTTTGAGCCCAGGCAGTCGAACTCAAATCTGCGCTCTCAGACCACGCTGAGCCCAAAAGATGAAGACGGGCCAGAAAGAGGGGTGTGTGTCGTACCAGCTCTGCCGTTTACTGACTGGTGACTTGGACAAGTCCCATGGCCTCCCAAGGCCTCTGTGTCATCATCGAGGATAGGTGACCACTCTTACCTGCTAAGGTTACACTGGCATTAACACCCGGGACTGGGCCACCCATAGGTAAACTGTGCGTGCTGGAGGTAGCAGCCAAATAGGGCACTAGGAGTTTTTTTTAGAAAAATCTGGTAATCAATGAACAGCACTGAAGCAGCTAACACGGGAAAAGTCTGAATCTTGGTGGACTTCCTTATTTGTGTTTTAGAGGTCAGTGTAGCTTGTACTTTTAATCACGAGTTGTGGGGGGTAGGGGTGCATTATGCTCTGGGGCACGAAGATCTTGTTAGTGCTTAGGGCCTCCAGGGATCTCGCTTGGGGCTTGAAAGGGGTAGTGGGTTATAGTACCTGACGAACCGCTGGGGGTTATTACGATGGTGAATATTACGAGCAGGTAGAATTCCTCGTCGGTCGCAGAATCCCAGGGCCAGGAAGGGCCGTGATGTCCTCCCAGGGAGACCCAGACCAGCTGCTCCCCACCCCCTCAGCCCAGCTGTGAAAACCAATCTGGGATTCCAAGGAACAGTCACACAGTCACAGGGTAGGCTCAGGTGTCTGCCTTAAAGGGACAGATGCCCGTTTGTGGGAGAGCCGGCTCACTTGTGGCTTAATGAGGCAGAAACCCAACCTGAGAGAACCTGGGAGGGGGTGGAGTAAGAGGCTCAGGGCAGAGGAGGGAGAGGCAGCCCCAGGGGGCCAGGAGCCTCCCCAGGCTCTCCCGGTCCCGCTCTGCCATTACTTGGAGCTCAGCCATGGCCACACTTACCTCCAACAGCTCCTTGGGAAACTAGCCAAGGCCTCGTCTCTGACCCACCAAGGGCCGGTGGGTTCCTAGCTCGCTGGCCCCTACCCTCCCCCTCACTCCTTTGCACCGGTGCGAATGAGTACTACAGGTTGCACCACAACCTAACAGTCTCCGAAGATCTTTCACCCACTGGTCTATCCCAAGCACTCTTAGGTAGTAAGCATCGAGCTTGTTTTTCAGATGAAGAAAGTGAATCAGAGAGCTCAGGTCATTTGTCTAGGGTCACACAGCTAGAAGCGGTGTCTTGGTGGGAAAAGAGGGATGGGGAAGGCTAAGTAACAATTGCTGGGCTTCTGGTGTGTGCCGGGCCTTGCACCGGGGCCTCGACACACTCTCATCCTCATAACTGCTCTGCGGAAGCCGTTTTACTAGGGAGAAATGGGGGAGGTCAAAGGAAAAGTGTCAGGGGTGGAGCCCGGTGCGTGCCAGCGTCCTGGTGCGTGAGTCCTGGACGTGAGTCCCACGTCTCCACGGGGATATGAGGTCTGCTGTGTAGGCGGAGGCTCCCTGGAGGCAGGCGGACCCCAAAAGGATTTTCCCAGGGCTGGGTCTCATCTGGAGAAGAGCCCTCGGCCTGGGCTCCATCCTGTCGGGACCACTCTGGCTTCCAGAAGGAGGCACGGGCCAGGTGTGAGCTCGGGGTTGGCCCTCCCTACCGGCCACAGGGCACAGTCTTCATTTTTGCTGTGGCCCAGGGATCCCAATCCAGGTTGCCCGTGGCACCACCCTCTTGCCTCTGGCCGATGGGTCTTGCTGACCAGGGTGGGCTCTCGACATCTTCACCCTGGGATCGGGCTACTCGGGGCCTCGGTGCTGCCCCCAGAACCCTCTTCCCTGGACTTCCAGTTGGGCCACGGATATTCCCTCCCCCAGGGCTTCGCTCCCCTTGCCCTAAGCACCTCTGGGAAAAGAGACGTTAAGGCAAAGAAAGCTGAGATCCAGGAAGCTCCCATCGGTGGAGGAGTGCCCCAGAGTGCCCGGGGCTTCAGGTTCATTAGCTGGTTGAACCTTTACCAACCTATACCAGGTGACAGAGGAGAGAAGTCAGGCTCAGAACAGTGAGCAGCTGGCCCCAGGTCACACGGCAAGTCGAGGAGGCCCTGGTTCAGAGGAGGGTCTGGCTGGCTCCTTCAGGCTGTCAGCAGTCGAGGCCATGAGTGACAGTAGAAAGAGCCTTGGGTCCCTGAGGGGGTGTGGGCAACGGGGAAGGGGGTTGATAGGCAAGAACGTATCCTCTGAGCCTTTCACACCGTCTGGGCTGCTACTGGGCCAGAGTGGGGAGGTGTGTCTCAGGCTGGGGTTCATCCTGTAGCCTCCCATATCCCTCCGGGGACAGCAGGACCCCTTCCGGACTCCAGAGCGTGGAAGTTGGGTTCACCCCAAGCTCTGGCCACATCTGAGTACTCATAACTAGAGTGGCCGAGCGGGTCAAGCTCTGGCTGGGTACCGCAGGGGAGGGAGGAACAGGGGGCAGTATCTGCTGACTCCCGTGCCCACCCATGCCCCCTGGCCGGGCACATCCTGTTGAGCAGTTTGGGTTGACATTTAGATGACCTCCTACCCGTCCCCACTCAGGTCTGCTTTCTCCAACATTACAGGCCTTGGTCCCTATGTCCTGCAGGCTAAGTTGGGGCTGGATCTCTGAAGCCACCCTGTCACAAAGTACATTCTAGATGCCTTCTGTCTCCTGCTGCTCCAGGACTGAACCAGGAACTTGTGTGGGATGCACCAAGGGACCCAGATAAAGGGTTTCGACCTTTAACGTGTCACAGACGCTGCCTGAGCCCCAAGTGAGAGGTGAGACAGCAGGTCCCAGCCGCTTCAGAGACAAAGACTGTGGGTGAGGCAGGGAAGGGCCCACGAGACTGTGGGTGAGGAGGAAGCAGAGCGGGCAGTGTGGCCCACGAGCTTCTGCTGGGCGGGCCCCCTTGCCAGAACCACGAGCGGCAAGACCTGCCAACCGGCATGGGCAGGAGCCATGGGAAGGGTGTTGTGGGGGAGGAGGGAGTCTCCACTGCCTCCCGAGCGTCAGCAGCCATCTGGCAGCGTCAGGATTGAGGTAGGGGGAGGGCATGGCCCTGCCGAGCCCCTGCCTGAGCACCCCAGGCCCGTGTGGCAGTGTCACACCGCAAAGGGTTGAGGCTGAGGGGACTCTGAGGTGACCCTGGACCCATCCAGGAAAACATCTGAAACTTAGCCTGAAACTCCACGGACGGCCTGAATTACCACCGCGGTCTGGGAGTCAGACTGGCGTCCTCCCAGAAAGTGGTCTGTGACACAAGCTGGGCCCTGCTCTGGCCACCTGGTGCCCTTCCAGGAGGGCTGCTCACTTTCCAGACCCAGCCCCGCACTCACCCCTTACCCCGGCCAATAACCATCCTGTTTTCCAAGTAATCACATAATTGCTCTATGCCTGGGGCCTTACTTTTGGTTTCCTTTTTATCCTTCCACTGTTCTGAGATGTAGCTTATACCGAAAAAGCCCACAGTACGTATGTGTTAACAAATCAGTCGAGGCCTGTATCGCCACCCCCGCCCCCAAGCCCCCCGCTCCTCACACCTCCTTCCCCCAAAGGGAACTACTCCGCTTCTGCTATTGACTTTTACGATAAGCATTTCCTCGTCTTTTTTCTAGAGTCTTACCACCTATACAGGGATCCCTGAGCAGGGATCCACTTAACTTTACGTGAACGGCATCACGGCATTTGACATTTTGGGCGCTCGGTTCACCTGTCATTTGTTCACGTTCACTGGTACCGACGGCCATTACGGTCGGTCCAGTTGGGGGTTGTTATAAATGAAGCTGCGGTCAACACGCATTCAGGTGCGGATATGCGAGAGTCCTTGGCAGTGGCCCCGGGAGCAGACGTGCAGGGTCACAGGATGGGTCTTATCTTTAGTTTTACTAGAAAACGCCCAACTGTTTCCCCAAGGGCTCATACCAATTCACACTCCCACCAGCTGGATGGAAACTGTTGCTTCACTCCCTCATCAGCACTTAGTATTGTTTGACTTTGGAATTTTGGCCAGGGAGTGGACAACGGCTCCTCATTTGCGTTTCCGACTCCTGTGATCGAGCACCTTTTCCTAAGCTTATCTGCCATTTGGGGTATTCCTTTCATGGCTGCCATTCAAGTCTTTTACTCTTTTTCTGTCTTGTCTGCTTCGTCTTCATCATAGTCAAGTTCTCTGGATGCAGCCCTGTCGTGTTATGTGTGTGGCCCGTATCCTTTCCCACCCTGGGGTAGCCCTGCCACTCTCTTTGGTACTTCAGACAAAGTTGCTATTAGCGGAGTCGAGTTTCTCAACTTTTCCTTCACTTTTCCCTTCCCCGGGATCACGAGAACCTTCACACAGTATCCCAATTTTTTGCATTTAATACCTGTCACGCTCCCCTCACCAGACTGTAAGTCCTGCGGGGAGAAGTCTGCAAGCAAGGAGTTCCTCATTAGTGGTCCGGGGAAAGAAACAAAGCCAAGCAGGGCTGGGTGCCACACAGCTAGCGTTATACCTGATCCTTACAACCACCTCATTTGCCAAGTGGGAAAACAGAGGCTTGGAGAGGCCAAGTGACGTGACCAGGGAACAAAGGGCCCTCAGGTACGTGGGTTTTGAGCTACATTTTGAGGGCCAATCTGGCAACTTCCGAGCAGGAAGTCCATGGTCAAATTACTCAGTCTCTCTGAGCCTCTGGTTTCCTCACCTACAAAAGAAAAAACAATGACCTCTTACCAGGGGAGAAAAATATGTTTGCAAAGATCTTAGCTGCGGGCCTGGTTAACACTGAGCGTTCGACAAAGACCAGGACAAAAATATACCCCACAAAAGTATAACTCACTCAAGCCCGCGTAGTTGTGATGTCCATGTTCTGGCTCCCTAACCTCCCTCAGAGAGCCAGAGGCCTGGCCACTCCTCCCAAAGGCCAGGAAAGCACCCGATGATTGGCAGGTGAACTCTTACCTACATCTGATTCACCCTCTTCCCGGTACCCTGGACTCCCACTGACTTTTCCACCAGGTGCTGCCTAGCCCAGATGTTGACTCGGATGACATCTGGAACATCACAGCCCACCCAGATCCCAGGGAGATATCAGCCCACACTCCCTGCCAGGTTACTAAGGGACACGCCAAAGCACCTGGCTGAGGCCTACGTGGCTAGGGTGGCTACCCTCCCGGGTAGGAAGGAAGCCGCCAGTTTCGATCTGCGCTGATAAGGAGTGTCGCAGACCTGGTCAGTCCGTGGGGAAGTCCCAGCCCACCTGCTTTTCAACGCACAAAGCCCAGTCAGGAAGGCCACTGACTTTATTGATTTAAAAAACTTTACAAGGACAGTGACTGTTTTGCCAAAAAAGAGCCAAATAGCATAAAACAGACCAGAGGTGGGGGTGGGAGTGGGGGTCAGGGAAGGGCCTGGAATCCGCTCGGAGAAGCTGGTAATTGCTGACATGAAATCGGCAGGGGAAGGAGAAGGGAAATGCATGCAAGGGCGAGAATTTCAAAAAGTTGAAATGGTGAGGGGAGGGAACTCCCAAAAGACCTTGGAGTACATTGCAGGTGGAGTACAACCACAATCTCTTCCTTTGTAGAGGACAGGGGAGGAGTCCCCACGCGGCTGCAAACTCTGGAGACTCCATGCTGGGGCCAGGGGCTGGGGGCTCCCCGGAGAGCCTCACAAGAAGGCGTCGCACCACTCCCGAAGGCACCCGAAGCAGTCCCGGGACTGCTTGGCATTGGCACCGCACGTGTCCTTCAGCCATTCCCGGAAGAGATCTTCATCTTTCTTTAGCACCAGGAACTGGCCAAGGACCACGTAGGCCTGCACAACGGGCAAAGTAAAGGGCAAGCTGCTCAGTGCTCGAAGGCCACTACTGCGGCTTCAAAGCACGCGAGGCTGGCAGGTCCGACAGGCTCCGGCTACCCCGTCAGATCACACACCACTGTCCACCCCCAGCAGTTACTCTCGCTTTCCTCACCCCTAACTGCCAGGAAACATGGCAGTCTGCCCTACCCACGCCCCCCCACCCCCAGATGCATGCAGTCACCCCGCACCTTGTCAAAGCCCCTTTCCTCCAGCTTCTTGCCCAAGACTTCACCAATCCCGGCCAGGCTCCCCACTGGCTTTTCCCCCATGGGCTCTGCCACGAAGTCTCGGTGCTTTTGGGAGGTTGTCATCTTGATCAGCTTAATCTAGGAATCCCAAGAAAAGGGAGTTAGGGCTGAAAACCGGGAACTCCCAAGGGCCCAGGGGCCCTGTTCTAGTAAGAGAACGCGAAACCAGCCATTGCGGCGGCTAACCCGATCCTCCTCCTTTCACGGAGGAGAGAACCGGGGTCCAAGAAGAGTGTTTTCCCCGCCAGGCAAAAGAACCTTTCCCTGCGGGATCTGGGTTTTAGCGCTGCCCAGGAGGAAAAACTCTCCTGCCCTCACAGGTGGCGCACTCGGGGCAGCGGGAAGATTCCCAGAGTCGGTGGCCGGGGCCCTCCCTGAGCTGTCACTCCCTGTGTGACCTTGGCTGGGCTAAGAAGGCACTGACCCCGCCAGGAGCGGCTCCCCTGGGCCGAAAAGCCAACGAAGGGTCGCTCTGCCCCCACTCGCCCGCGCACGCCGCTCACAGAGCGAACGCGCTGGCCGGAGCGCGCGCACCTGCTCCTCCCGCGCTGCGGGGTCCACGCACGCGCTCCCGCCCCGCCCTCCGGCCCCGCCCCACGCGCGCCGCCCCGCCCCCTCCACGCGCCGCCGCGCCCCGCCCCGCCCTCTCCCCGGCCGGCGGCCGAGCCCTCTCCGAAGGCGCATCCTCTAGGCCGCTCCAGCGCTCGGGCTCCTCTCCACCCCTCCTCCCCGCGCCTCCTCCCGCCTCCGGCTCCGGCCGTGCTCCGCAGCTAGCGCTCACCGGCAGCTCCCGCTCCCGTAACGGCTCCTCCCGCCACCCGGCTGCTCCGAGCGATACCTCAACCCACTAGAACTTTCTTCCACTTCCGCTTCCGGGTCGCCTCAAGAGCCGCCTGTGAAAAAAAACTCCGAATTGGGCACTTCTAGCCGCCTCGAGCCATAGAGGTGAGGCGCCCTCGACCTCAGTGGCGCCTTTAGTAGGCTTGGCTTTCGGGTTGCCTCTCGGGAAGCCCGGCTGCCTTCTGTGGTCTCGCTTCTCGGGCAGTATGTCCGGTCTCAGGAAGCTGGGGCGTCGGAGAAAACTCCATTCCCCGCTGCACGCATCGGGAACTTAAAAACTTAGCCTCGGCTGACCTGGCGGTGGGAAGAGTTAAAGAGACGGACGAGGCGGGGGAGGGTAGCCAGGAGGCTTCCGCGGTAGCACCGGAAGTACGGTGCTCGGAAGGATCCGACCCCGGAGGGCTCGCGTAGTCCTCGTCGTCACTGGGCTTGGAGCAGTCGGCTAGAAGTCAGAGGCGCGGGGGACCTGAGTATATGTCCACGCCATCGTCGTGACCGCCGGCAGGCCCCTTTTCTGTGCCTTCGTTGGCTTAGCTGCGAAGTGAGCCGTGGGCGAACTGCTCTCAGCGTCCTGGAGAACGAGGTCGTTCGGGCAGCGCCCGTGGGAGACGAAGGCCAGAGAGTAAGTGTGGGTCTCGCTCTCAGCGTCTTTCCTCCAGGAGAGGGAGGGAGGAGGGCAGGGGACAGCAGCTAGAGGTGACACTTTGGAGTTTCCTTTGGAAACCTTCAGCCTTGGTGGAACGAGTCCTGTCTTCTCAGTACCCAAGTCAGAAATCAGATGCCGCAGACCCAGCCGGCTTACCCGACCTTTTATGAACTTGTTCCTGGCTCGGACCATCGGTCTCTGACTATAGTGTGTTGAAAGATTGAGCATCTGTGTTGTGTGGCTGTGCTAGGGATGTACGGATGTGTTGAGGAACATACAGTTAGGTCCTCACACACTCCTTCCCCGGGCGGTTGCTGGAATGACTTATTTCTGTAGGACATGTATTTAGTTTCTGATTGTGCCAGCACATGTGGTAACAGGAGGGGGTTTTTTATATTTATTTAAAAATGTTTACTTAAAATGTTTATTTCCGGGGGCGCCTGCATGGCTCAGTCGGTGGAGCGTACAACTTTGGCTCAGGTCATGATCTTGCGGTCCCCGAGTTCGAGCCCTGCGGCGGGGCTCTGTGCTGACAGCTGGGAGCCTGGAGCCTGCTTCAGACTTTGTGTCTTCTCTCCCTGCCTCTCTCTTGCTCGTGCTCTGTCTCTCTCGGGTTTTTTTTTTTTTTCCAACGTTTATTTATTTTTGGGACAGAGAGAGACAGAGCACGAACGGGGGAGGGGCAGAGAGAGAGGGAGACACAGAATCGGAAACAGGCTCCAGGCTCTGAGCCATCAGCCCAGAGCCCGACCCGGGGCTGGAACTCACGGACCGCGAGATCGTGACCTGGCTGAAGTCGGACGCTTAACCGACTGCGCCACCCAGGCGCCCCTCTCTCGGTTTTAAAAGTAAATAAACATACATACATACATACATACATACATACATACATACATACATAATTAATTAAATGTTTATTTAGAGAGAGAATGAATCCCAAGCAGACTCCTAAATAAATAAGTAAATAAATAGAATGTTTATTTAGAGAGAGAGAGAGATTGAATCCCAAGCAGACTCCACGCTCAGCACAGAGCCAGACTCCCGGCTTGATCTCACAGCTGCGAGATGAGGACCTTAGACGATCTCAAGAGTTGCACACTTAATCTACTGAGCCACACAAGCACCCCAGTCAGTTGTTTTTATGTGCCATATGCTGTGCTAAGTGCTTTGCTTGCCTTATTTTGTTCTACTAATGGTGATCAGAGTTAGCTATTTTTCTCTGAAACTAGGGAAGTTGAACAGCTGGGACATAGCCAAGATATAATTTGAACCTTAGTAGTTAGATTTTAAAGGTCATGTTCTTAACCAGGACATGGTCACTCGTCAGTAAAAGGTCTTTCTCCATCTTCAGAACAGTCCTGGGTTCTGAACTTGCCATCGAAGAAACCTGGGAGGAGGAGTTGACAGTCTTCCCATCCCTCACCCCCCTGGGACGGGCCCCAGCATGTCTCAGGCCACCAAGAGGAAGCATGTGGTGAAGGAGGTGCTGGGGGAGCATATGGTGCCCTCTGACCAGCAGCAGATCGTGAGGGTGAGTGGCGCTGGGCATAAGCGGCTCTGCCTCCCCATCCTTCTACTCCCCTTGGACCCCTAGCACGGCGGTAAGGTGCAGCACAGCTCGCTGAGTATTTGAGCTGGCTGATGAGGCTGACTGGTTCTTGGTCTCTCTTGGACCAGGTACTCAGGACCCCAGGGAACAATCTGCATGAGGTGGAGACAGCCCAGGGGCAGCGCTTCCTGGTGAGCATGCCCTCCAAATACCGGAAGAACATCTGGATCAAGAGAGGTGAGAGAGGTAGCCCTGTAGGAGACAACTGTTTCCTGAGGGCTTGGTTTCCCCCGCTGCAAGCAGGATTTATTGTGTCTTTTCTCCTGTCTTACCTGCAGGCGACTTTCTCATTGTTGACCCGATTGAAGAGGGAGAAAAAGTGAAGGCTGAGATCTCCTTTGTGCTCTGCAAAGACCATGTGCGCTCTCTGCAGAAGGAAGGGCTCTGGTAGGGTGGTCCCCTTGGTCACTGCCTGTCTCATTTTGGGGGATATTGACTTCCTAGCTGTGGAGGTGGGGGAGGGAAGATGGCATCCCAGGCAGGGACAGCTGGAAACAGCTTTTTTGCTGATAGATTTTTCTGTCTTTTCTGACCCTGGTTCTTCTCTTGGTACAGGCCTGAGGCCTTCTCAGAAGTGGCTGAGAAGCACAACAACAGTAGGAACAGGTGAGGAACAAGCCTTAGGACAGAAAATAGGGGCTAAGGCCTTGGAGACTTGACGGGAAAATAGAGACCTTCTTTCTATCTGTGTAGAGTCCCTGGTGAGAGCTCCAGAATATGTGGTTGTGAGTGTGGCTTGAAAGTCAGATGCCTGGGGTTAAAATCATGGCAATACCACTTGTAAATGAATGGTTTAAGCAGGTTACTTCATCTCTTAGGCTTGGATTTCCCCGCCTGTAAGATGGGAGCTTTGTGAGGATTAAAGGAGTTAATGCTTGTAAAATTGGTTAGTATAGCACTTGGTATGTAGTGTGAGTCCATTGAGTGTTGGTGATTGGACTCCTTATTAAAACCAGTGGTTCTTGCAGACTTTTGATGTGAGGTGGGAGGCAGTCTTTAGACAATATTTCTTGGCCTTATGCCCTCCTTTTTATGGGGCTCCTTGATTGCCAGTCTAGTTTTTCCAGAAGGCATTGGGTTAACCCTGTCCCTTTCCCCCATGCAGACAGACTCCGCCAGAACTCCCAGTGGAGCCACAGTCATCAGGAGAAGAGTCCAGCTCTGAAGATGATTCTGACCTCTTTGTTAACACCAATCGCAGACAGTATCATGAGAGCGAGGAGGAGAGCGAAGAGGAAGAGGCAGCCTGAGTCCCTCGACCCGCTTCTCTTGCCCAGAGACTAGGATTGGCTCCTCTGAGCTCAGACATTCCTGGGGTGCTCTGCAGATCTTCCCCCTCTGGATGGGGGACAAGGCAGGGCCCCTCTCTGAACTGACCTTCTGCTCAAGGAGAATTAAACCCCTGGTGGGTGACGACTTGTGCTGGTGTCTGAGTGGCTCTCTGGAGGGAGGAGGGATTCGTGAAGTTACAGACTGCTCCTTGGTGCAGGTCCTAAACGGGCAGGAAATGGAAATGGCTGGAACCTTTCCTAGATTCTCACTGGGCACTCAGTAAGCGCCAGGCCCTGTGCTGTGCCTTCATGCATGTATTTACTAACTGGGAGCAATCCTTCTCTGTTGCCTGCTGGCAAGTAATACCGAGTCAGGCATTCAGGAGCACGGCGGAAGGATCTAGTGCCTCCGCCTCTAAGAGACACTCAGGACAAATTTTATAGTGCCTCGTAAGCTGTTTTCCTGGCGTGCCAGTCACCACGACTGCAGGAATGCCCACCTCTGTGCTGCAGTGTACATCCTATGCCTGGTGGCGGCCTTGTGGCTACACAGACCATTACTCCTCAGCCCTCTTGCAAACCATCCCACTTGTCCTTTAAAGCTCAGAATTCTGGCCATACACTCCCTCTTCATTATTGGCCTTGACCTAATCACTGTTCAGACGTTGAAGAGTTTACCCCCTGGCTTAGAGTCTTCTGTTCCTGCTTCTGTCGTCCTGCTTCTACCTCCTGGGGGTGGGTCTCTTCAACACTGTATGTGGCCCCCTACTTCTTTGTCTTCCACTTCAGGCCTGCTGCCTGTGTCTTCGGTCCTCCCTGGGTCCCTGCCATTGGTAGGAATTGCCCTTCTTGAATTCATACATCTGTGCAGTCACCACCTCCTGGCTTTCTCGCTTGCTTGCTCAACTACCTCCTCTTTATCTTTATCTGCAGGCCTCCCCCCACCCCCCCACCCCGTTCCTTTCCCTTCTTACTGTTACTCTCCTATCTCCACTTTCCTATACCCTCCCGCTGCCTTGTTTCCCTCCACTGTGTTCATCTAGTAAAACCTAACCCTGGCCAACCCGTTTACCTCTCTGCTTATGCTCAAGTAACTGCTAGAGAAAACAGCCAACCTAGCTCACTAGTTCTACCTTAAATTCATGATTAACAAAACCTCAAGTGGACACTCAGCACTGCCTAGCAGATCTTCTCTGGGATGTTGTATTTCACAACTTTTACGTTGTCTGCCAATTCCTCCTTCTCCTCTTAGGTGTTGACCACGCACTTCATTAAATCATAGCCTTTGGAGGGAACTCTCACCTCTCCGTTACCAAGCGTACAAATGTGCTCATGGATTGTCTTGTCTCTAATTTCCCCTTGTAATCCAGTGGGACTAAAACCTTTTCTGTTGTGCTTTGGAGCTTGTCTGTCCTCCTGCTCAAGGACTGTATGGAAGTTTTGGTTTTTGTCATCCTTTCTGCTGGATGTGTTAGCATCGAACATGCTGTAGACTCTCTCATCCAAAACAGCCTGAAACACCTGTCGCTGTTCCCACGTCCTCTCCAGCTACTGCTTCATTTATCTGCTTCTTGTTCACTTTCCTTTATAGTATCTTAGTAGAGCTTTAAACGTATACATGTGTATGTGTTTGTGTGTACAAAAAATAAACTTCAGGTGAGTTAAGGATATGTATGTGTGTGTATATTGAACTTGGCTGAAATTTATTTTTTATGGGAAGTGACTTTTGCTAAAGGGATAGTCATCTGTATACCATCTACTGAAGGGGTCATTCTTCACAGATTTAAGGTATCTTTTTAAAATAAACGAAATTCCTGCGTATTTATGGGTCTCCTTTCGGAATTTCTAATCTGTTGATGTATGTGCACCTACCACGTTTTATGGCAGGATTAATAATCTCATAGCTCCCTCCTCTCTGCCTTACTATTCCTTGAAAATTTCGTATTTTCTCTTACATAAGAACTCTAAAAGGAACTTGTTAATTTCCACTTAAAAATCCTCTTGAGATTTTCATTGGCAGGGTTTTAAATCTAGCTTGAGGGGTGCCTGGGTGGCTCAGTCAGTTAAGTGTCTGACTTCAGGTCATGATCTCACGGTTCATGAGTTCGAGCCCCACGTTGGGCTGTGTGCTGATAGCTCAGAGCCCAGAGCCTGCTTCAGATTCTGGGTCTCCTGCTCTCTGTGCTCCTCCTCTGCTCATTCTCTCTCTCTCTCTCTCAAACATTAATAAGTGAATAAATCTCCTAGCTCAATTTGGAGAAAAGCGCTATCTTAACTGGTGAGCCATGAGATCATGACACTTAACAGGCTGTGCCACCCAGACGCCCCTGAATTCTTCGGTTCTCGTGGTTTTTCAGTTAATTCTCTTGGCTTTCTGGGTAGTCCAGTCATGTCCCGCTGGCGGTAGTTTTATCCTTGACACTCTTTTTTCTTTAGGGGTTACAGGGATCAGGACCTCCAGTGTAACGCTGGGTGGCATCCTTGTTTTTCTCCCAGTGGGAATGGTTCTCATGTGTCCTCACACAGTTCCTGCTCTAAGTTTCTGCTAGATAAACTCCATTAGGCTGAAAATGTTTCCTTCTGTTCCCAGCTTGCTGAAGGTTTTTACCCTTTATTTAACAGTGATGGATTTTGCTATCTACTGAGTTAACCAAAAGTCTTCATTTTATTACTGTGCTGCTGTCCTTGGGTTTGCTTGTAAGCCCTGTTTAGTTTTAGAGGATTTGTTCCATTTCTTTAGGATTTTTATATCTACTTCTGGGCCAATTTCACTTTTTGTTTTAATGATGTCGCTGTTCCATTTTGATAACAGCATTATGCTAGCCTTGTAGAATGGATTTGGAGATGTTTAATCTTTATCTTTTTCTTTGTTCTGCAATAATTTGTAGAACAGGAGTAATTTGTTGCCTCAAAGTTTGGTAGGCTTTGTTTCTAAAAATATCTCTGTTTGGTTCCTTTTTAAGGGGTAGATCTTTGCTTTTTAATTCTGTGCCATTTTATTCAGGTTTTCTATCCTTGAGTCCGTTTTGGCAGTTTATATTTTGCGAGTCGTATTTCATGTGTATTTAAGCTGTTCGGGCATCATTTTGGACTTTCTTATAAGCGACAAAATCTAACTCCAACTAGCAGAAGCAAACCAGGGCTCGTTGACAGAGGTCTAAGAATACAGCTCTAGGCAGAGCTGATCCAGGTCCGGCATGATTTCGTTAGGACTCTCCTTTGTTTCTTGGATTACCTCTGCTTCTGTAGGTGGACGAATCTCTTTCTCCCTACCGTTGTTTTCTGCAGGAAGCTCCGGTTTACATTCAGTCCTTACAGGCAAAGAGTTCCTCCCTTAGCATCTGTGTATTTCACAGACGATCAGTGGGTATTCTTGGGTCGCTGGCCCTCTCCTGAGCAAGCGCTGTGGCCAGGGCTGAACAGGGAGGATGGGGGTTTGGTGGGAGGCGAGATGAGCCAAACCTGCTTCGTATGCACCACGTGCTCCATAGAATAGAGAGGTTCTTTTACCAGAATAAGGAGACGGGGTGAGAGCAGTTAAAACCAACAAACATTTGTCCTGTATTCTGTGCATTTTATTTTCTTTGACTAGCTTTGCAAGATGTCTGCCTACTTTATTGGCCCTTTCCTTCTGTTTCTTTGGGTTTATTTGCTCAAAGCTACGTTATTGAGTTGTGTGCTTAATTTCAGTCGTGTTTTCTAACATTTGTGGCTACCAGTGTTCCTCTGAGTACTCCTTTGACTGTCACCCGCTTGGTCATATGTATCTGCGATTTTTTTGGCATTGTATCTGTAAGCCTGGCCTTAGATATTTCTCTAGCTTTCAGTGATTGTGTGATGTACCTAATAGCCCCTGTTTTCCCCCTAAAACCTTTTCATCGCCATTTCTCCATCTCCTCTCAGTCTTTTAGCTCCTGTGGGTCGTAGCTAAGCTTCCGGATGCAGGTACAGTCCTGTGTTCTGCATAGTACTCCCCTTTGCCATTCTCTGAAGTTGAATGCCCCCTCCATTTCCCACCTTAGCGGCAGAATCCAACCATGAGTGAATAGATCTCCCAGAATGAGCTGAGTATCCTAAGAGCTCCCCCTCCGCCCCCCACGATGCCACGGTCAGTCCATGCGATTGGATGCCCAATAGTAGTAACTTGTTAGGTTTGAGACTTGTGGCCCTTCGGGCTCTGCGCCTGTATCACTTTAGCATCAGCCTTACGGCAGGTCATTTCCACTAGAACTTCCCCACCCGCTTCCTCCCTCACCATGCGGCCACCGGCATACAGGTGCCAAGGAGCACACCTGGTGATCTGAGCGAGCCACGTGTTTTTTCTCCTTTAGCCTGTGACTGCGGTAAGCTACCCTGACAGTTTTCTCACCTTAAAACATCCTTGCATTCCTGGAATAAAACAGTCATGATATATTTTCCAATATATTGCTGGACTTGTTTTTCTGATATTTGGGGGCATTTTGGCATCCAGGCTCAGAAATGAGATGGTTTAAGTTTTTTCTCTCCTGCGCTGCCCTTGTTTTTATATTGAGATTATTCCAACTTCATAAAATGAGTTAGAGAGTGTTCCATTGTCATTACAAGTGTTTGTACAACATTGGAATTTTGGATTTCTAAAATTTTTGGTAAAGTTTGCTGTAAAACCACTGTGCCTGGCATGTGTAGGGTGGGTGGGAAGTTTTTTTGTTTTGGTTTGTCTTGTTACAAGAGCAAGAGATTACGAGGTGGGGAGAGGAGCAGAGGGAGAGAGAGAATCCCAAGCAGGCTCCAGGCTCAGTGTGGAGCCCCATGTGGAGCTCGATCCCATGACCCTGGGATCCTGACCTGAGCTGAAATCAAGAGTCAGCTGCTCTACCGACTGAGCCACCCAGGCACCCCGGGTGGGGAGACTTTTAACTCTAGATTTTTGGTGATAATAGACCGTTTAGGTTTCTCTGTTCTGGATTCTGTGATACTTTTAAGGAAAAAGGTTTTCCTATTTTCTTATCTTGTCTGTGCTTTCAAATTTATCACAGAGTTCTTTGTAGAACTGCCTTATGTTTGTAATCTTGACTATCCACATTGTGTCTCCTTTTTTATATCTAATATTGTGCTTTCTTCTTTTTTGTCAGTCTTGGTAGACATTTCATTATTCTTCAGCGCAGCAGTTCTTTGTTGTCATTCTTCTTCGCTATTAGTTTGTTTCACAAATTAGAAGTATGAATTTCCCTTTTTCTCACACTCGCCTGAGTTTATCCTGTGGCTCTTATTCTAACCCTTGTGCTTGGACACTTCGGCTCGACCTCCTGCCCACGCCCAAGCCTGAAGAAAAGGTGAAAGAATCGTATGCCCTTCGTGGGGCCACCGCTTTGTAAGATTTGCCACGTTCTACTCCTTTCTACACACAACATGCGTAGGTTTTACATCAAGTTGTTATGTCTCTTTAACCTCTTTTAATTTAGAACAGATACCTTAATGGGCTTTTTTTTTTTTTTTTTTACAAGTTCAAGCCAGTTATCTTATTACAATGTACCATGTTTGGATATGTGTGATTCTTTATGCATACTTAGATTTGGGTTAAACAATTTTAGCAAAAATAGCTTAGGACTGATGTGTTCCTATTGCTTATCTAAGGCGCATGGTGGTGATGGAGAAGGTCCCAATCACTGGTGGTGCTAATTTTGATCACCTGGTTAAAGAGATGGCTTCTAGATCATTTTTCTACAAAGGTACTCTTTTCCCTTTGTGGGACAGTCTTACCCTTTAAGGCCAAAATGTCCTTTGATGCAGGTCTATATGCATTTGTATTTAGTTATTATTATTAAAAAATTTTTGTTTAATGTTTATTCATTTTTGAGAGAGAGCACAAGTGGGGGAGGGGCAGAGAGAGAGAGAGACACAGAATCCGAAGCAGGTTTCCAGGCTCCAAGGTGTCAGCGCAGAACCCAACATGAGGCTCGGACCCACGAACTGTGAGATCATGACCTAAGCTGAGGTCAGAGACTCAATCAACTGAACCACCCAGATGCCTAATTTAGTAATAAATTAAATTATTTAATTAGTAAGTTAAAATGTACATGCAATTTCCCATCATAACCATTTTTAAAGCATTTTTTTGAATGTTTGTTTTGAAGAACGTGAGTGGTGGGAGGAGGGGCAGAGAGAATCCCAAGCAAGCTCTGTGCTGTCAGCTGTCAGAGCCCGGTGTTGGGCTTGATCCCACAAACCATGAGATCGTGACCTGAGCTGAAATCAAGAGCTGGATGCTTAACCGACTGAGCCACCCAGGCGCCCCATCCCATTGTAACTATTTCTTAGCATACAGCTCAATAGTGGTAAATACATTCACAATTTTGTGCAAACGCTCTCCTTTTCTGACTGGCTTATTTCACTTAGCATAATGTCTTCAAGGTTCAGCCATGTTGTTAGCCCATGTTAGAATTTCCTTTTTACGGCTGAACCTGTCCCATTGTTTGTGTATACCACAGTTTGCTTATCCATTCACCCATCGGTGGACTCCTGGATTCCTTCCACCGTTTAGCTATTGTGAATAATGCTGCTATGAACGTGGGTGTACAGGTGTACAAGTATCTCTTTGAGGCCTTGGTTTGAACTCTTCTGAAGATATACCCAGAAGTGGAATTGCTGGATGATAGGGTAATTCTATTTTTAATTAAAAAAAATTTTTTTTAATGTTTATTTTTGAGAGAGAGAGAGAGAGAGAGAGGGAGACAAAATCCCAAGCAGGCTCCGTGCCGTCAGCACGGAGCCTGATGTGGGGCTTGAACCCATGAACCATGAGATCGTGACCTGAACCGAAACCAAGAATTGGATGCTTAACCAACTGAGCCACCCAGACACCCCTCTATTTTTAATTTTTTAAGGAACCATCAGCATACTGTTTTTCATAGTGGTAGCATTATTTTACATGCCCACCAACAGCGCATAAGTTTTCCAATTTCTTCATATCTTTGCCAACACATTATAGTGTTGTTTTTTTTTAATAGTAGCTATCCTGGTAGGTGTGAAGTGTCTAGTGTTTTATTATAGTTTAGTTTTGAGTGTTTTCTAATTTACATATGATTCCATTTTTGGTCCATAAATTATTATATTTAAATATTTGATTAAAAAAAATTTAACATTTATTCATTTTTGAGAGTGAGAGAGACAAAGCATGAGCAGGGGAGGGGCAGAGAGAGAGGGAGACACAGAATCCAAAGCAGGCTCCAGGCTCCGAGCTGTCAGCACAGAGCCTGACGCAGGGCTCAAACTCACAAACCGTGAGATCATGACCCGAGCTGAAGTTGGACGCTTAACTGACTAAGCCACCCAGGCGCCCCTAGTTGATTATTTTTAATAATGTAAGCACCTTCAAACTCACCACCACAAAACAAAGACTCCAACTGACTATACAACAACCCAAGCTATCATTTGCCTCCACCCTCCCATCCTAAACCCTGTCCGTCCCATCTTCCGTTCCTCCACCCAAGGCAACCAGCTTGGACTCTGTATACCCTTGTCTTCTTCCCATGTCATTTTCTTCTATCTACGTGCGTTTTCTAAAAGGTTTTTTTAGGGGTACCTGGGTGGTTCAGTCGGGAAGCATCCGGCTCTTGATTTTGGCTCAGCTCATGATCTCAGTTTGTGAGTTCGAGCCCCACATCAGGCTCTGTGACAGTGCGGAGACTACTTGGGATTCTCTTTCTCCCTCTCTGTCCCTCCCCTGCTCAGTCTCTCTTTGTCTAAATAAACTTTTTACAAAGGTGGTTTTTAACCTTATGAAAAGGATAACATGCCAAATGTCATATTTAGGGGCTGATGTTTCATTTAATATATTACTTTGATTCTCCTAGTTGCTGTAGTTCATTTGTTTTGACTGCCAATAATATCTCCTTGTGGGACTCTCTCACAATTTATCCATTCACTCTTCTGCTGGTGGCCCTTGGGGTTCTTCCTCCCCGCCTCCCCCTCCCCCAGTTGTAAACGTTCCGGTAGATACATCTGTGTCGGTGTGAAAGTTCCTCTTAGGACATTTCTCGGGCATGGAATTTGTCAGAATTTTAGGCGATGCCACCAAATGTTTTCCAAAGTGGCTACATCGATGGACATTCATCAGCTGTGGATCCCTGAGGGGATTGACTGATTTCTTCCTGTAGTCTGTCACCTTTTGCTTAATCGATTTTGAGTTTATGGTATTAAGTACAACACATTTAAAATTGCTGTCTCCTTTTGTGAATTGAACCCTTTCTTATGGAGTGATGCTTTCCATCCCTACAGATGCTTTTTATCCTTGTTTATGTGATGTTAGCATAGCTCCCCCCAGTTTCTTTTTTTTTAATACGAAATTTATTGTGAAATTCGTTTCCAAATCCCAGTTTCTTCTGCTTAGTATTTTTCTTTCTGCCTGGTAAATGCTTTTCCATACTCTTACTTTCGGATTTCCTTTACTTTCAGATGCTCTACCCGTCTCTACATCGTAAAAGTTGAATCACGCATCACTATTTTTCTTTTAAATGATACACTCAGCTCATTTAACTTCTTTTAATAATTGGTATAGGGGACCCATCTGTCCTATTTGGCAGTTTGGATGGATATAAGTTTCTAGATTCTAAATCTTTTCCTTCAATACTTTGAAAATAGTACTTGATTGTCTTCTTGCTTTCAGCGTTGCGATTGAAAAACCTGACATTGGTCTCGTTCTCGTTGCTTTGCGTGTGGGATGCTCTTTCCTACCTGTGTTACCTGTGCTATTCGTAAAGTTCTAGATGGTGTGTGTGGATGTGAGTTATTCCTTTCTCTTCTCCTGGCACTCTTTGGGCATCCTGTGATCCCAGGTGCTTTCTGTTTATATGATTCCAGGAAGTTTGTCTCCACTGTTTCTTCAAACATCTTCTCCCTCCATGTTCAGATTTCTCTCCAGAATCCCTGTTTTTCAGATTTTAACATCTTTATTTCTACCTTCCGTATCTTAGCTTTTCTTGTGCAGCTGTTTTCTTTAGTCCTTCCTCTTACATCTTCTCAGTCTGGTATTCTGATTTCTCTGTTTCATGCCTAAGAGGTATCCCTTCTGTTAGACATCCCGTCTATTATGTTCCTTGTTGTTGTTTTTTTTTTTAATCTTTTTTTTCAACGTTTATTTATTTTTGGGACAGAGAGAGAGACAGAGCATGAACGGGGGAGGGGCAGAGAGAGAGGGAGACACAGAATCGGAAACAGGCTCCAGGCTCCGAGCCATCAGCCCAGAGCCCGACGCGGGGCTCGAACTCCCGGACCGCGAGATCGTGACCTGGCTGACGTCGGACGCTTAACCGACTGCGCCACCCAGGCGCCCCTGTTCCTTGTTTTTTTAATGTTTATTTATTTTTGAGAGGGGAGAGGGGCAGAGAGAGAGGGAGACACAGAATCCGAAGCAGGATCCAGGCTCTGAGCTACCAGCACAGAGCCCAACATGGGGCTCAAACTCATGGACTATGAGATCCTGACCTGAGCTGAAGTTGGACACCTAACCGACGGACCCACCCAGGTGCCCTCCGTCTGTTGTGTTCTTTACTTCAACTCAGGTTGACTTTTCCAGCAGGCTGAAACTGCAGCTGACCATACTAGAAATTTCCTTCCTAGAGAACTCTGGGAGCCAGCATCTAACCCTTCAGCGATAGCCCGAGGGCAAGGCAGCGAGGGCACTTCCCCATCAACTCACACCCGTCATTGGTGGAAGAGGGCTGCTCCTGGGGGATTGGCTTCCAGCCTGCCCCTGTGTGGGTACACAGACTTCGGTGGCCAGGGAAAGTCCTCAGGCAGAGAGTTGCGTGTGATGGCCATGGAAATCTAGCCAGTACGCACGCATCTGTCATGTGCTGAGGGGATGCGTGTGGGGTTCTACAGAAAGCACATCTCAGCGGCAGGGAGAAGACCCTGAGGACTGGTGGAATGGGATTTCCGAAGCTGAGACCGTCATTCTGTGGGGTGTGCAGGAGACGGGGCTCAGCGGCGGCGCTGGGTTCGCAGCTGCTTGATCTTCCAAAACTTCCTGTTCCAGAGGCCCTTCAGGCACGGTCTCTCGCCTGCTGGCCTGGTGCACGGGCCTCAGTAAGGTTCTTAAATGTGGAGTCCGCTGCCTTCAAAATACAAAGAAGCTAAACTGGCATAGGGCTTCTTTCTTTGTAGTTGGAGGCATAAGGCCGGCAATTTATCCTCGGTAGGTGCCCTGACGTCCCTGAAGGAAGTTACCTGGGTTGCAGGACCCCGGATTTTGCCCTCACCCAAAGCCCAACCATCTCTGCTTATCTGCATCTGAGCGGCGCGTGAGGCAACATGGACAGTTGGCTCAGTAGGAACCGGGGTCCGTGTCATCGACGTAGTGGAAAGTCAGGACAACAGCAGTAGCTCATATCGTGCTCCGGCCCGATCCACTGATGACACCTGCAAGAGACTCCACCGCCCCTACGGAAGGCGTAAAGGCACTTTGCGCACCTTGCCTGGTGACGCAGAGGAATAAAAGCAGTGGCCGAGGCTGTCCGCTGCGCGTCAGCAGTGACAGCAACTTCTCAGCTGCTGTTGCGATAGAGTCCGATGATGCTAACTACCAAAGTGTGTGTGTTCAGTAACCCTCACTGGTTCGCAGTGAGGTGCCAAGGGCCAGAAACCTTCGTTCCCAACCAGTCCCGGTTGTTAGCCATGGAGGTGGTCGTGGGTACCACAATGCCTCGGTGATTTTTGTTTGAGACCAGCACTCTCTTTTCCTCCCTGTGGTATGCACTCTGGTTCCAACTGTGTGACCCGGGCCCAGGGCCCACATGAGGTTGCTGGCTCCGTATTCCGCCCACATTTCTAGAAGCTACCAGCAGAGGTCACGATGAGCACGTCCAAGCGGCAAGTCAGCACCCACGCCTGTTCGGCAGCAGCCGCACCATCCGTCCTGATTGTGGGATCCAAGACCAGCCACAGCAGGCCAAGTTCAACCGGGGACTCCAAGTTTCTCAACAGCAACTGCAACACAAGTCCCACGCCCCACGGGGAACTCACTTACAAGGCGCTATCAGTCCCCTCCCCTCCAGCGTATATAAAACAGAAGACGTGCTTGGAGAGAGGTGGGGAGCTGCCTTCATCTTTCAGTTTGAAAGTATCCAAATCAGGGTGCCGGGGACTCAGCAGTATCTGTCCCCCCAGATTTTTCAGAAAATGGCATGGAATCCAGGAAACCATGAGAGGCCGAGGAGGGGGTGAGACCTCGGAACCCTACAGGGGTATTCTCCCCAGAGGCCTCCTCACCCCCCTATTTCGAGTGTTTCCCTTCTAGAAATTGCTGGAACTTTCAGACTCTTACTTTCCCTGCTCCCTTCATTTGCCTTATCTCTGAACCCTCCAAGTGCTTTCCTCCTTCATATGGGTCCCCTGTCACCTTATGTCTTCCATAATCTAGCATTTTGATAGTCAAGTTGTGCCTTATTAAACCGTCTGTGGCCACGCATAGCTTTGCGAGAGGGGGCCTTTGCAGGGAGAACCTCCCCTTTCTTCGTTCTCTGTCCAGACACTTTTTGGGCCCCCTACCTCCCCGCCAGCTGTCCCCTCCCCACTCCCCAAGGCAGAGCATATCTTGGCACAGAGAACTATTTTACTTCTCTCAGTGTCTCCCAGAGCCGGTGCACAGAGGAGGGAAAGGCCAGGGGTCTGAGGAAGGGCAGGAAACGTCGTGTGTCTGCGCCAGGCAGGGGCATGGTAAGTCTGGAAGGTACGGGGCTTGGAATGCCAGGCTAAGGGGCTTTGACCAGAACTGCTTGAGGTGGCAAGATCTGGTACATCGAGTCTGGGAAGGGGAGACGGATGGCTAGAAGCCAGCCCAGCCCGTGTGCAGACCCTGAGTGAAGGGACTCCGACTTCCCAAGGTGTTGGGGCTTCAGAGAAATGGCCGAGGAGGAGAGACTTTGACTCGCCCCAGTCCCGTGAGCTAGGACGGCCATCCCTATCTTATACCAAGGTGAGGGCATTCAGACCAACTGAATATAGGAGTTTATCGCCAACAGACAGGAGGAACTTCTAGAAGATGAACTTCAGAAAGAATGAAAATGACTTCAGAGAAGAGATCTGAGAGGGAAGAAGGAATGAGGAGCAAATGAGTGACTGAGGATGATGTCCAATTTGGGGGTGGTTCTTAAAAAGTCAAAATTAAGTACTGGAGAACAAAAACCCATAAGAACAGAGAGCGATAATAACAAAGTGTTCTAAAGGCTTTGTATAGGTTGAAGGGAGATAGATCCATTGACTAAGTTTAGACTTTTGTCAATACACTTGTTGAAATGTAAGAGTACTCTCCAAAAGAATAGAAATTGTAGGGCGCCTGGGTGGCTTCGTCAGTTAAGCGTCCAACTCTTGATTTCGGCTCAGGTCATGATCTCACAGTCGTGGGATCAAGCACGGATCTTGTTCAAGATTCTCTCCCTCTCTCTCTCTGCCTCTCCCTTGCGCTCACTCACCCTGAAAGAAAGAAAGAAAGAAAGAAAGAAAGAAAGAAAGAAAGAAAGAAAGAAGAAATGAGTGTATACCTTCTGAGTCAATAGAAAGAAAACGTACTGGGGCGCCTGGTTAAGTGTCGACTTTGGCTCAGGTCATGATCTCATGGTTTGTGAGCTCAAGCCCGGCTCCAGACTCTGCACTTTCTCTCTCTCTCTCCCTGCGCCTCGTGGGATTCTCTCTCTTTCACTCACACACTCTCAAAAACAAATTAATTAACTAATTAATTTTTAAAAAAAAAGATTTAAAACCCAATCATTAGAAAAGGAAGCAGAAAATCAATAGAAAGCAGGACAAACCAAACATACAAAGGTTGCATAGAATAAAAACGACTCTGTTTTTGTTTAAGCAGAAAAAGAATTTTGGAGACCGTTCTAGGTGACACGTTTTGATGTTAATTTTCTGTGTCAGCTTGACTGGGCTAAGGGATGCCCAGAGAGGTTTTATTTCTGGGTGTGTCTGTGGGGCTGGTTCTGGAAAAGACTAGCATTTAGATCAGCAGGCGGAGTAAAGAGGGTCCCCCGCGCCAGTGCTGGTGGGCACCATCCAGTCCGTTGAGGGCCTGGAGAGAAAACCGGACAGGGAGGGTGAACCTGCTCTCTGAGCTGGGACCGCCACCTTCTCCTGCCCTTCTGGACTGGGACTCACGCTGTCGGTTCCCCTGGTTCTTGGGCTTCAGACTTGGACTGACTTACACCACTGGCTTTCCCAGTTCAGTCCACAGACGGCAGACGTGTACCAGATGGGACTTCTCGGCCTCCATAATTACGCGAGCCAATTCCTATAATAAATCTCAGACATATGGGTATATCGTGTTCATTCTGTTTCTCTAATCCACTCATGGAATCTCAGGAAGCTCAGAGACTCAGAGGTTCCATGGCCAGGAGAAACACCACTTCAAAGCGTCCAGTGGCCCCAACTGGGGAAGTGTTGCCCCTGGAGGTGTCTCAAGGGGCTGGCCCGGGACCTCAGCATCCATACCCCACCACTCTTTCTTCTGGAAGTCAATAAACATCAGAACTGCTTTCAGCATCATGGCCACTAGTTGACTTAGAGCTTTTATTTGATGTTTATTTATTTTTGAGAGAGAGACAGAGAGACAGAGTGTGAGTCAGGGAGGAACAGAGAGAGGGGGGAGGGGGGACACAGAATCTGAAGCAGGCTCCGGGCTCTGAGCTGTCAGCACAGAGCCTGACGTGGGGCTCGAACCCACGAACCTTGATGTCATGACCTGAGCCGAAGTCAGATGCTTAACCGACTGAGCCACCCAGGCGCACCCCCAAGAGCTTTTTATTTGAAATAGATGATGTATTTTTATCAAACAGAATGAATACAATTGCATGGTTTGCTTATTTAATTGTGCATGTAATGAATGATGTCAATAGATTCTCCATGGAGAATCACCCTTACTCTTCTGAAATAAACCTCATGGTGTATTATTCTTTTGATACACTCCTGGATGAGATTTGGTATTTTATTTAGAGAGTTTGCATCTATATGATTTATAAGCAACATTTGTTTTTTGCAGCATATTCCTCAGAGTTGGCTATTCCCATTTTATCAACATCATAAAGTATGCTAGAGTGTTACCATCTTTCCCTGGGGTCTGGAACAGTGTAAATAGCATATGAATCATCTGCTATTTATTTTTTTTAATTTTTTGATGGTTATTTATTTTTGAGAGAGACCGAGCGTGAGCAGGGGAGGCGCAGAGAGAGAAGGACACACAGAATCCGAAGCAGACTCCAGGCTCCAAGCCGTCAGCACAGAGCCTGACGCGGGGCTCGAACCCATGAACCGCGAGATCATGACCGGAGCCGAAGTCAGATGTTCAACCGACTGAGCCACCCAGGCGCCCTGGAATCATCTGCTATTTAAAGGTGAGACAGAACCATCTGGGTCTGGTGCCTTTTTTGAGAGTTCAAAGAATAACCACAACAAAGATTTACACTGTGTTTAGATTTGGAAAATTAATAGTGGCTCTTTGTTTGAAACAACTGTAGCAGGAAGACAGGAAGTTACGGGCCTGGGAAATGATAGACCCTTAAGAGAGAAAGGAGAAAAGTGAGCTTTCTACTAGTCGTTTACCCCTCAAGTGAATGGAAGAATTCATGGACTTTCCTCAGTTCTCAAGCTGGACATTTTTGTTACTTATGCAATGATTGAAAACAATGCTTGACATATCTTTTTTTAATGTTTATTTTTTTATTTTTGCGAGAGAGAGAGAGAGAGCGAGCGAGCACTATGGGGGTGGGGCAGAGATAGGGGGACAGAGGATCTGAAGCCTGTTCCGCGCTGACAGCACAGAGCCCGACGCAGGGCTCGAACTCACAAACTGCGAGATCGTGACCTGAGCTGAAGTTGGACGCTCAACCCACTGAGCCAGCCAGTGCCCCCGATGCTTGACATATCTTAATGAACTTAATGAACTTAATGACCATGAACTTTTTATTTCATAAGAGAAAAAGATGAACTTCCCGGAGTGTAAGAGCCCACTTACAAAATAATACGACGAGCAACAGGAATTTTAGCTGAACAAATTTAGCTAGTGAAGCAATTTACAATCTTAAAAAGGGAGCCAATATTTCTGACTTTTTGCTCCTTCACAACGAAGGGCCTTATATATATTTTTTTGCCTTCACTATCCTTAATCATCTTTCCAGTCCCTTGTTTGGTCATTAATCTATTCCTGAATTCTAATGGTTTCAAGGTCAATCTTGAATTAAAAGGTAAAATCTTGAATTTTACATTATCCTAGGAAATGATTAATTTCCTTTGAATTTTCCAGCTGGTTGTTGTACTTTTTCTCAAAAACATTCCCTAGTGATTATTCTGATGTCTTCTGGATCTGCAATAATGTATCCTTCCTCTTTCTAAGCCTGTATATCCTTAAGTTTTTTTTTTTAATTTTTTTTTAACGTTTATTTATTTTTGAGACAGAGAGAGACAGAGCATGAACAGGGGAGGGTCAGAGAGAGAGGGAGACACAGAATCTGAAACAGGCTCCAGGCTCTGAGCCATCAGCCCAGAGCCTGACGCGGGGCTTGAAGTCACGAACCGCGAGATCGTGACCTGAGCCTAAGTCGGATGCTTAACCGACTGAGCCACCCAGGCGCCCCATCCTTAAGTTTTTTATTGAAGAATATTCATACAATAAAGTAAACGAATAATAAGTATACAGCTCAATGTATTTCCACAAAGTGAGCAAACACTCCTGTATCCAGCACCCAGAAGAATAAATAAAACGTGTCCAGCCCAGCTCCCCTAGTGGCCGCTCCTTGTCAGTCTCTACCCCCAGAAACAATATACTGACTTCTAAGGGCATAAATTAATTTTCCTGTTTTTGTAAAGCGGAAGCGGCGTGTATGATTTTATGTTTTACTTCTTTACTTCTCTACTATGTCTTGAGAGCCATCATGTTATTCATTCCATTATATGAATATCCACTGTTATTTATCCATTTTACTGTTGATGGACATTTGGCTTGTTTCCAGTTTGGGATGGTTATAAATAGTGCTGTTCTGAACATTCTTGTTCATGTTTTTGGCTGAACATATGTACATTTTTCTGTTGCTAAGCCAACATTTTTGCTTTTTTTTTCTTAATTTTTTTTTTTTTTTTTTGAGAGAGAGAGAGTGCAAGCGGGAGAGGGATGGAGGGGGAGGGGAGAGAGAGAGAGAGAGAGAGAGAGAGAGAGAGAGAAAATCCCAAGCAGGCTCCATGCTGCCAGTGCAGGGATCGATCACACAACCCTGGGATTATGACCTGAGCCCAAATCAAGAGTAGGACTCTCAACCGAGTGAACTACCCAGGCTCCCCTTTGTTCTCTCTTTAAAAAAAAATTTTTTTTTAGTTTATTTTTTGAGAGAGAGAAAGAGAGAGAGTGGGGGGGGTGCAGAGAAAGGGAGAGAGAGAGAGTCCCAAGCAGGCTCCGCACTGTCAGCACAGAGCCCAGTGCGGGGCTCAAACCCACAAACTATGAGATCGTGACCTGAGCCAAATCAAGAGTAGGACGCTTAACCAACTGAGCCACCCAGGCGCCCCGTGTTCTCTCTTTTTAAACAAAGTTTTACAATAGAAGTTTTCAAATGTATTCAAAAGTAGATGGAATGGAATAATGAACCCCCTTGTGCCCATCACCCAGCTTCGATAACAATCACCTTGCTACCCCTGCCTCATATATCCCCACTCCCCATATTTTTATTTTTATTTTTTTTAATTTTGGAGTAACTTAAAGCAAATCCCAGATCTCAATGCGTACTCCTGGCGGTTGTATACGTTATAACACACATATATATAATATATACACATGTATATTACATGTTTCTCTAGCAGATAAGGATTTTTTTCTTAGCATAACCATCTGATGGTATCATGCCCAACAAAATTAATAGTTGCCTTGATAGTATCATCTAATACCCAGTCTGCATTCAAATTGCTCTGATAATCTTAAAAATGTTTTTCTAATCCTGTTTGAATGAGGACAGACAGGGTCTACATTGTGCTTTCCTGTGGATGTCTTTTTTTGTCAAGTTTTTTTTTTTCTTTGAAAGAGAGTGAGTGGGGGAGGGGCAGAGAGAGAGAGAGAGAGAGAGAGAGGGAATCCCAAGGAGGTTCTGTGTTGTCCTCTCAGAGCCCAACATGGGGCTTGAACGCACGAACTGTGAGATTGTGACCTGAGCCAAAACCAAGAGTCAGATGCTCAACTAAGTCACCCAGGCACCCCATCTGTGTCTTTTTCATCCATCACGTTCACCTCTCACCTTTTCTTGTGCCTTTTATTTTTGGTGAAACAGGTTCACTTGCCTGTGGACTGTCCATGCGTGATTTGGCTGTGTCCTAGTGGTGATGTCTTTTTTTTTTTTTAATGTTTATTTATTTTTGTAGGAGAGAGAAAGCATGAGGAGGGGCGGAGCAAAGAGAAAGGAAGGCACAGAATGCAAAACAGGCTCCAAGCTGTCAGCACAGAGCCCGACGCGGGGCTGGAACTCACAAACCGTGAAATCACGCCCTGAGCCGAAGTCGGGCACTTAACCTACTGAGCACCCCCCCACCTGGCGCCCCCTAGTGGTGATGTCTTAATGTGCTCTGCCGTTGCCCGTTTTTCGTGTAGACTGGGAGGTAAATTTAGAAGCTATTGTTTTGGAAAGAACACTTCACAGGTGATGCTTCTGCTTCACATCAGGAGGCACGTTCTGCTTTTAAATGTGAAAATTGTGATTTTAGATGTGAAAATTGACCCGCGTGTTCAGGAATTGTTGGCAAGACGCATCTGTTATAAAGTCTATCGACCTTCACGTGATGGTTTTAGCAGCTGTTGGTCGAGTTCATCATGATCGTGTTGATCAACCTTCATTAACCGGGCATTGCAAAAGGGTGATTTTTTTCCCAGATCATTAGTTCTGTATTCTCAGCTGGAATTTTTCTAAAAGGAAAAGCTTTTCATTATTAGCTATTTGGTTACCCTCAAATA
This sequence comes from Felis catus, assembly GCF_018350175.1. Classification (NCBI taxonomy): domain Eukaryota; kingdom Metazoa; phylum Chordata; class Mammalia; order Carnivora; family Felidae; genus Felis; species Felis catus. Next base: position 108,799,758 of record NC_058377.1, on the reverse strand, counting down.
TAATAATCAAGTAGAAGAGAAACAAGAAAAGTCTTTTTTCTTTTTTTAACATTAATTTCAGCATTATCTGGCGCCTGTACCAGCCAGAGCCCAGCAAGGAGATAGAAAGAGCCACTTCGGGGCGCCTGGGTGGCGCAGTCTGTTGAGCGTCCGACTTCAGCCAGGTCACGATCTCGCGGTCCGTGAGTTCGAGCCCCGTGTCAGGCTCTGGGCTGATGGCTCGGAGCCTGGAGCCTGTTTCCGATTCTGTGTCTCCCTCTCTCTCTGCCCCTCCCCCGTTCATGCTCTGTCTCTCTCTGTCCCAAAAAAAAAAAAAGTTGAAAAAAAAGGAGCCACTTCAACGGTGAGACTGTTGTTTAAAGAACCGTTCAGCAAAGTCTTTAAGAACTGAGAAGGCAGGGGCACCTGGGTGGCTCAGTCGGTTGAGCGTCTGACTTCAGCTCAGGTCATGATCTCACAGTCTGTGGGTTCGAGCCCCACGTCCTGCTCTGTGCCGACAGCTCAGAGCCTGGAGCCCGCCTCGGGTTCTGTGCCTCATTCTCTCTCTGCCCCTCCCCCACTTGTGCTCTGTCTCTGCCTCTCAAAAAATAAATGTAAAAAAATAAAAGCAGGCAACTTTTGAGAGTATGATTATGAACTCATGATTTTTTTAAATGTATTTGAGTGTGTTTGAACCCAAGTCATTAATATTTTTGATGCTTAACTCGTCCTATCTCTGGCTGGCGGTGGTCCCTTACAGGTGGCTCCTGTGTCAATCTGACAACCCCCGTCCTAGGTTCCTTGCTATCCAGCGTGACAAGATATTTCACACTCAGCTTGTGTATTTCCTGCCCCAGACCCAGAGTCCACCTTCTCTAAAGATACCTGCTTCCTTTTAGTGGTAAGTGGTTTTTGTTTTTGTTTTTGAGAGAAAGCATGAGCAGAGGAGGGGCAGAGAGAGAGGAAGAGAGAATCTCAAACAGGCTCCACACTGCCAGTGCAGAGCCCGACCCTGGGCTCGATCTCACGAACTATGAGATCATGACCTGAGGTGAAATCAAGAGCCGGATGTTCAACCGACTGAGACACCCCAGAGCCCCGTGATTTCTTAATTCATTTCTTAATGGCTCTTTTTATCCTTAGTTGATACCCCAGTAGGGGGTGTAAAGTCAAAATGTATTTTTTGTATCATTCAAAAGAATTTTTTGCTATGTTGCTATGCAATCAACTTGATATAAAATTCGGTTCACTTGTTTATTTAGGCTTTTAGGGATTGCTTTTATATTGACTTACATTTAAAAAATAATGTAAAAAACTTACCTGGTTTCCAAAGTCAAAATGAGAAAACAAGACACATCAGAGAAGTCCAGACTTCTTCCAAGTTTCCACTCAATTTTTTTTCTTCCATTGTTTTAGAGGAAATAAGATTATTTGCATGTATTAACATCCCTCCACTTTGGTCAGAAGTTCAGAGGTCTGTCTAGCTTTAGCAGTCTCAATTCTTCAAGCTTTTGCTCTGTTAGACACCAAACCAGCTTCCAGGGGCTCCCACTGGTAAAACTTGGGACAATTTGAGGTGGGAGCTTTTGTCTCCATCTGGGAGCCAAGGAGGCGGGGCTCAGCGGGGGCACGCAATGCACCCAGGGTCCCCAGGGTCGTGTAGATGATGAGCTGGGCGAGACCTGGCCTAGTGACCAAGGAGGGAAAGGGAATTTGTTCCTCCCGCTGTTGCACCCCCTCCTCTGGGAAACAGCCCCTTCTGGGCACTTGACATTGAAGCCTCAGAGGCTTGACAACCCAGAGCCCTGCTCAGTAGGCTCCTTAAGCCACCTGGCTCCTTCCTGAGGATGCCAAGGGACGATGTGGGACCAGCTGGGAAAGGTGGGGCAGGGAGCATAGCTCCAGGGGGCAGTCATGGGCTTGGCGCTGAGGGGCGCCAAGGATGGCACCTCAGGAGGGCAGACAGGAAAGAATTCAGCTCACCAGCCTGTGCTCCGAGGACCTACTGCTGACAGCCCAGACTGGCACCTCTTTCCGGTTGCATCGGGATGCCTGGGCCGGCCCTGCCTGAGCTGTTTCCGGCTCCGACAGGGACAGCCTCCTAAGGGACCGCTGCCTACGGAGTGAGGCCTGAGGTCGGCACGGGCCCGGCCAGGGCGGGAGCCACACGAGGCACGGTGACCGTGCACACCGCCAGCCGGGTCTCACGAGCTTCTGGGAGAAACGTCCTGAGTTCCAAACGCTAGACCCAGTGTTGGCGCCCCGAGCCCGCGGGCGGCCTTCCCCAGGGACCGGAGGGGCAGCCGAGGTGGAAATTCAACCCGGGTGAGACCTCACACGAGGGAGACCACGAGCTCAAAGAAAGCGTGATGTGACCGCTTGCTGGGTTTGTCCAGCAAAACCATCCCCAAGAGCTATCAGGGCAACCGCGTGTCGCCCGAGCTCACACTTCCTGCGAGACCGTTTGAAACCATCCTTCTCTTCTACTTCGTGTTTGTCGGCCTCAAAAAAAAAAACCTGTGAACCACCTGGAATGTGTTTGGGCATCGGCGGCAGCAGGACACCAGCTCTCCAACGGGAGCCTCGATTCAGGGCTCTGGTGCGTCCCGTCGTGGCACGTCCAAGCCTCCTTCAGAGCTCACCTCCCTGGGGAACCACACACGGGACACGTCCCCAAGCAGACGGGGGCGGCACAGGGGCTCGAGGAACGCGGCGTGGAGCCCGGCCCACTGGCCCACGCGGTCCCGGGCCCCCGAGGGCAGTGATTCATGTGCCATCAGAGGCTGGAGAGACCAGGGTGACCGAGGCTCTAAAACCACCTCCACTTCTCACCCGACAGCCATCCCTGGCGAGGGTAAGGTGCGACCTTTGACAATCAGCCAGGACCTGAACCACCACGCCGGGGGCGGGGTTGGGGGTGGAAGACTGTTCCAGAGGATCTGGACAGTCTCTCCCTCGTCTCTTTATCTGTCACTGGATGGCTAGGTTCATACCTAGCAGATGTCAGACTCTGAGGCATCTCTGAGGGGTCCTGCTCGCCTCTAAATGCCAGGTGGGTGGGTGGGTAGATGGATGTACGGATGGATGGATGGATGGATGAACTCATTTAATCCTCACAAGACAGTCTATGAAGCAGAGGTGCTTTGACTGTACAAATGGCAGAACTAAGGCTCAGAGAGATTCGGGGACCGTCCTGAGGTCACACAGCAACCAGAGCCCGCCTGAGGGCAGCGGAGGCCCCGCCCAGCACTGCCTGCCCCTCCTCCCAGGTCTAACCCTGGAATCTGCACCATGACGAAGGAGGAAAAAATAAGGAGGGAACTTTATTTAATATTAAAGTCGGGGAGGGGATCGGAAGGGAGATCGGATTCACTTGGTGATGGTGTTCCTGCGGAGAGAAGAGAAGCATGAGGCTGGACACCGGCTCGGGCCTTCCCACCCGGTCAGGTGGCCCCCGCCCCGGCCCTGCCCGCCGTGCTTCCCCACTCACGCGTTCATGCTCTTGCCGCTGCCACTGAGCACGATATACGGGGTCTTCTGGGCCTTTTGCTTCTCCTGGAGCAAAGCCACTGTGCCCAGGGGCGTGTCGCTGGAGCTCATCTTCTTCAGGAGCTGCAGGACAGGGGCCAGTCAGCACAGGGCAGGAGTGGGCCCCAGAACACCCAGCACCCCAGCACCGGCAGGTGCCGAAGCCACCCCACGTCTCCACGGGCCACCCACCGCCTCCTCGTCCAGCTTCTTCATCCGCCGCTCAGTCTTCATCTTGCCTGAGCCTTTCCCGTGGAAGCGGTGGGACAGCTGCCGGAAAGCCTGGGGACACGGGGCAGGAACCGTGTGAGAGCCGCCTGTGCCCCAGAGGGCAGGGGAGGGGTGGCTGGGACGGGGCTGGGAGGAAGGCAGCGACCTGGCGCCCCCCAGGGGCTCCGCAGAGTCACAGAGACGGACTCGGGGGCCGGAGGGGCGGCGACAGGGACACTGAGGATCCTCAGTGAGACCTGCGTGCGGAGGCTGAGCCGGCCAGGGGCTGGGGCTGGGTGGGCCATCCAGGTTGACGGTGCACCCTGAGGCTGGGCTGGGAGCACATGGGGAAGAGCGCCAATGGGGCGGGGGCCTGGACACCAGCCACCAGAAAGGCGGCCCCCAGGGTAGGTCAAGCCACGAGGGGGCAGGCCGGCAATGGGCCCATGATGGAGCCCGCTGTGCCCCCCAGAGATGGAAACTGAGGCACAGGAGCTCTGATACTTCACCAGCACTCCAGCCAAGACCCTGCGGTACAGCTCTGCCTCCTCCGGGAAGGGCAGGGGCCCCACCTCTCCGTGACTCAGTCGCCCACAGCCCTGCTCACCTCCTTGGGCGTGAGTTTCCGGCCTGTCTCGTCCACATACTCAATCTTAACGTCGGGTTTGTAGCCGTCCTTCTCCTTGAAGTCCTGGGTAAAGCCTCGGTACTCCTCCCGCCGGCTGTACTTGTCGTCGATGGCCCTGGGTGCAAGACAGGGGGGGGCTCAGGGCCAGCACCGCCCACCCCGCCTGAGTTCCCCACAGCCTCCGGCCGGTGACACCCCCGTGACCCGCTGCCCAACCGCCCCACTCACATCTTGTCTTCGATGCAGTACACGGCCGACGGCAGGGACTTGTTGGGCGCCTTCACCCGGGCCACCTTCTGCACCGTGGTCTCCAGCAGCCCTGGGGAGAGGCGGTGGTCAGACTCCAGGAGGCCCGCCGGGTCCTCAAGCCAGGGTCTCTCGAGGCCACGGCCTGACCACTTCCACTGCCCCGGTTCTCCCCAGAGATGCCAAGACTTCAGGGGCGAGTGGTGGCTTTGGGGGGGAGGAGGGGGGGATGGGCAAAGCCATCAAAAATGGGGTGACACGGCGCAGAAAGGCCAGATGCTGCTATGACCGCCCCAGACCTGGGGGCAGGGGGGCAGCTCGCGGGGCCCGGGGAGTGGCTCACCCTGCCGCCCCCGCAGGGCTCACAGCCCTCACCTTTGTTCTGACACAGCAGCAGGGCAGCTGCCAGCCCTCTATTCACGATGGGCTCCTCGTCCAGGATGGTGGTGGAGGAGGCAGAGAACTGGGGGGCGGCACACGGGACGAAGGGGGTGAGCGGGCCGCGCGGACTCTTCTCACCCCTCACCCCCCCCCTCCCCCCACCGCACACAACCGCAGTCCTTCCGGGGACCGGCCCCACGCCAGACGCCTCGCTGAATCCCCACCACGACCCTGTGAGCATCACAGGCCCCATCGCAGAGGGGGACGGCGGGGCTCTGAGACAACGGGCCACTGCTCCAGGTCCCCCGGCCCCCAACCCCGCCGCGCCGTGGGCCCCTGCTCCCCCCCCACCCCCCGCCTCGCTCCGCGCCCCTCACATCCTGCTGCTGCTTCTCCTCGTCCAGGTTGACGGTGCTCCAGCCGATGTTCTCCTCCCCGTCGGACTCAGAGCCGCCGTTGGCCGAGCGTTCCTCGTCTCGTTCAAAGTCCTGGGGGTCAGGAGGCCAGGGTCAGCCCAGGGAGCCCCAGCCCCTCCCCGCCCCCAGCCTCCTAACCCACCGGGGCCCTGAGGCTCGTTACTGGGGACCTGACCAGAGTGGGGGGGGCCCAAGCCGGAGCCGAGGGGAGCAGGGGGGAGAGGCAGGCCGCCCGAGGACCCACCATGAGCTCTTCCTGCTCCTCCCGGTTGCCCGCCAGCCCGTAGGTGGGGATCTCCCCCAGCGTGCGGCAGAACTCCGACGTGGCGTTGAACACGATGGCCCCCTTCCGCTCGGGGTCCTCGTCTTCCTCCCAGCCCCGCTGGCGGGCTTCCAGCTTCTTCACAATCTCCACCACCTGGGGGAGGGAGCAGCTGTGGGCAAACCCAGAAGTTTCTGGGGAGGTGCCGTCGAGACCCAGAGGCCGCTCCTATGTCCACAGCGGACCTGGCTGGTCTCTGCTTCCTCCCTGGCTCCCCGTCCGCTCCCCCACTCTGCACCTACACCCATCTCGCTAGGTCACTCCTCTGCCGCAAAGCCATCGATGGCTCTCTTCTGCCCTTTAAATTAACATCCGGAATTCCACACGGCCGTTCTCCAAAGCCCCACAGCCTCACGTCTTCCTCTGGGACCGGGGCACCCAGGGCCTCTCGGCCACTCCGCCGCCACCCACCCTTCACCCCACACACTCCAGTTTCAAACACCTCTTCCAGAGCCCTTCCCTGAGCCCACAGGGTGGGGAGACGCCCGTGGAACTCCCACACACTTCTGGCACCCCCCGCCCCCCCGCACCGCCCGCCTCGCTCCTCCCTCAGGCCACCCTCTGGCCCAGCATGGCCCCAAGGCCCCTCACAACTCCGCTCCCGATGCCACCCTCCGGTCCCCTCCACGCCGCACTCCCATAAGCACCCAGGACCGTCTAGGATCTCCCCTCCTTCCACCCCACACTTCCGTGCTTTGCCCCGACAGCAAGCTCCTCAGAGAAGCTTCCAGTCACCACATCCACTTCCACACCCCTCCCTTCCATCCTGTTTTACGACGTTTATTTTTTTTAACGAATATCACCATAAACATAAAAGGGTCCTGGCACGTGCATGTTTAAAAATAGTAACAACTAAACACACACCCAGGCACCCATGGCCCACTCGCAGATGTATCATTAATATCCTTTCAAGCCTGACTGTCTCCTCGCCCCTTTTTGGGCTCATGATTCACTGGCTTTACTCTCCTTTTTTAATAAAGTTTATTTACTTATTTTGAGAGAGAGGGAGAGAGATGGAGAGAGCTACCAGGGCAGGGGCAGAGAGAGAGAAAGAGAAAGAGAGAGAATCCCACGCAGGCTCTATTAGTGCAGAGCCCGATGGGGGGCTCCAACTCCTAAACCACAAGATCATGACCTGAGCCGAAGTCGGACGCTTAACCAGCTGAGCCACCCAGGCGCCCCTCACTAGCTTTTCTTTACGGTTTTACCACACAAGGACCCATCCACAAACAGGGTATTATTTTGTTGTACCTTTTTTTTTTTTTTTTTTAAGTTTATTCTGAGAGAGAAAGAGCGCATAGTAGGGGGAGGGCATAGAGAGAGGGAGACAGAGAATCCCAAGCAGGCTCCATGTGGCCAGCACAGAGCCTGACACAGGGCTTGATCTCATGGTGTGAGATCGTGATCCGAGCCAAAATCAAGAGTCAGACACTTAACTGACTGAGCCACCCAGGCGCCCCTGGTTGTGTGTGTGTGTGTGTGTGTGTGTGTGTGTTTTTTTTTTTTTTTTTTTTTTTGAGAGAGAGAGAGAGACAGAGACGGAGGGCGCAAGTGAGCAAGGGGCAGAGAGAGAGACAGAAAGAGAAACGGGGCTCACCCGAAGCAGGGCTTGTGTTTTACCTAAGTGGGGGGCTCATGTTTTACCCAAAGCAGGGCTTAAGCTCACCCGATATGGGACTCGAACTCACGAACCGTGAGATCGTGACCTGAGCCGAAGTCAGATGCCTAACGACGGAGCCACCTAGGTGCCCTGGTTGTGTATATTTTTTTAAATGCTTTATTTTTGAGAGAGCACGAGCAGGGGAGGGGCAGCAAGAGGGGGACAGAGGTTCCAAAGCCGGCTCTGTGCTGACAGCAGCAAGCCCGAGTGGGGCTCGAACTCACAAACTACAAGATCATGGCCCGAGCCGATGTCAGACCCTCAACCTACTGAGCCACCCAGGTGCCCCCAGCTGCACGTTTTTAAAACATTATAGAATCTGAACCGTGCTGTAGATTCCTCCGTGATTTGCTTTTTTTTTTTTTTAATACGTTTTAAGATTCATCCTGACACAAGCGGCTGTACTTCATTAGCTTTTCACTACAGAATCGTGTTCCACGATGTGAACGTACTTAACCTAGGCACCTGGCGCTGCGGACGGCCCTTCTGTCTTTCCACACAGGACGCAGCGACCAGTGACGGACGCCCGGGCCCCGGAGTGCGCGGGCAAGTGCGTGTGAGGATTCTGGCTGCTCCAAACCCTGACACTTGATCCCGTCAGACTCGGACATTTCTGCCAAAGGGTGCGGGCGGGACCCGATCGACGTCCTCGTGGCTCGCCTTTCCTTGACCACGAACGAAGCTGGGCCCCCCTGGGTATCCTACTGGCTATTTCCCCTTCCGCTTCTGTGAAGTGCCTGCTGGGGTCTTCTGCCTGTTCCCCCATTTTGCCCATTTTTGTTGTTCGGATATTCTCGACACCAACCCTTCTGTGACGGTTACGTGTACGTGGGCAGAGATCTTCTCCTGGCCCATCTTGTACTCCTCGTGACACCTTTTTCAAATAACTCCAGTTCTTAATTTCTAAGTAAATATTAGGGGTTTTTTTCCTCCCCTCATGGTTTACGCTTTACATTTTTATCGTTTAAAAATCTTTCTCCTAAAATCATCCAATCACAAAAAAACAAAAAGCAAAAAAAAAAAACAAACCTGTGATGCCCCCGACAGGAGGTCCCTAGAGAAAGTCAAAATCACAGGGACAGGAAGTAGAGCGCGGCTGCCTGGGGCCTAGAGATGAGAGTGTTTAATGGGAACGGAGTTTCAGGGTTCCAAGACAGGAAGAGTTCTAGGGATAGATGAAGGAGACGGCTGGCTGCACAACCACGTGAAGGGATTTAACATCACTGAACTGAACATTTAAAAATGGTTAAGGGGCGCCTGGGTGGCTCAGTCGAGCATCCGACTCTCAATTTTGACTTGGGTCACCATCCCAGGGTCGTGGGATGAAGCCCCAGGTCGGGCTCGGTGCTGAGTGGAGCCTGCTCGGGATGCTCTCTTTCCCACTGCCCCTCTCCCCTGCGCACTCTCTCTCTAAAATGTATATATATTAATAAAGGCCCAAGTGGCAAATTTTATGTTCTATGTATTTTAATGCAATTAAAAAAAGGAAAAAAATTTTTCTCTGCTACAAAGTCACAAACATAATTTCCTTAACTTTGTTCTGAAATGTCCTATCCATTAACGCAGCTGTTAAGAACTGCGCTGCGTCCCCCCAAAATTCCTATGTTGAAACCCTACCCCCAGTATGACTGTGTTTGGAGACAGGGCCTTTAAGGAGATGGTCATGGTCAGAGGTCATAAGGGTGAGGCCCTAATCCAGCAGGTTGGTATCCTTGTAGAGAGAGAATGACAACCCAAGGACGCAGGCACACAGGGAAAAGGCCACGAGAGGCCACGGTGAGAAGACGGCCACCGACAAGCCTCAGGAGCAGCCAAAACTCCCGAACACCCTCCCGAAATTTCAGACTCCAGGACTTTGAGAAATAAATTTCTCTTGCTTAAACTACCTTGTCTGTGCATTTTGTCACGGCAGCTCTAGCTGCCTAAAACAACAGTGTACCTGTCTTCTTTAATCTTTTGAAAACAGACTAGGATCTTCCCCGTACAGATGTTTTTTTTTTCTAACGTTTATTTTTGAGGGAGACGGAGTGCAAGCGGGGGAGGGGCAGAGAGAGACACATAGAATCCGAAGCAGGATCCAGGCTCTGAGCTGTCAGCACAGAGCCCGACGCAGGGCTCGAACTCATGGACCGCGAGATCGTGACCTGAGCTGAAGTCGGACACTTAACCAACTGAGCCCCCCAGGCGCCCCTCCCCTCCAAATCTTATGCATCATTTACTCCTTTTTATTTTGTTGCTATCTTCCTTATCTGTTACTCGTTTAGAAAAGATGGAAAACATCTGTTTAGCAAGCTGTCTCTTGCTTGCCCGTATTACTTCACCACCTGTAACGCCTTCATAAACAGTTATCTTTTTTTACCGTATCTTCTGTCTCTTGCTGGGGGACAGAAACACGACCGGCTTTCCTCTGGTCATCTCGTATCACCAACCTCACTACAGCCTGCCTGATCTGCCTGCATTTCCCACCGAGGCCACTTTGGGCAACAGCACGGATGACCTCCGTGCTGCCCAATCCAGAGGTCAGCGCTCATCCCGGATACCCTAATTCTCCATAGCATTTGTCACAGATGCCTCCTGTCAAGAACCTCTCGGCACGTGGCTTCCAGGACAACACCCCATCCTCCCGGTCTTCCTCACGCACTCTCCTCCTCGGGCTCCCCTCCTTTATCCACACTCACCGTCCTGGGGACTCTACCCACTCCTATGGCTTTTGACTCGCGTCTACATACTTACTGACTTCTGCATCTATGCCTCCAGCCTCAGCCTCTCCCTTGACGTTCAAGTTCTTGCATCCAACTGCCCATTCGGTGTCCATCACGTCTAATAAAAAGGCACCTCAAACATAGCCAAAACCGAACCCTTGGGTCGTCTCCCCCAAACCTGTCCTCCCCTAGCCCTTCCCAACTCAGGAACGGCCCTCCCTGCTCCTTAACTCGGTCAACGGCCAGCTGTTCAAGTCAAGGTTCCTAGGGGTCGTCCTTAACCTCTCACACCCGCTCGCGATCTCGCATGCAATCGGTCCATCAGCCAACACTGTCAATTCCACCCTCAAGATGCACTCCACACACAGCGGCTTCTCCTGGTCTCCACGGTCCCCAGCGGGCCACCATCCCACCTGGTCTTCCTCCCACAGAACCGCACCGGCTAAACCTACCGCGAGAGCAAGCCCCCGCCTGACGTGGCCTCTGCCCACCGCCTTCCCTGCCACTCTCCCCGTGGCTCACGCCACACGGGCCTCACCCAACTTCCTGAGCGAGCCCAGTCGCTCCTGCCTCAGCGCCTCAGGTACCGGGTGCTCCCTCACCTCGGAACCGTGCCCTAGGATGTCGCTGAGGCTCACTTCATCTCGTGTCAACCGTCACCTCCTCAGGGAGGCCCTCCCTGACCAGCCGACTGAAAACGGGAGTGCTCCTTTACTCCTGATCTCCCCACCGCCTCGCCTTTTCCTCTCTCCTCTCCTCACGGCGGTTCTCACCGCCAGATGTTGCTCTGCCCTCTCTCATCTCCTCTCACTAGAACAAAAGTTTCACGAGGACAGACACTCCTGTGTTTTCAGCTGCCGTGTTCCCTGCTGGACGCCGGGCGCTTGGCAAGTTACTTGCCGCGGAATGACACTAACATCCCGCGGCACCGTGAACTCTGTGAAGGCGCAGAGAGCAGCTCCGCCTCATTCCTGACGTCCCGCGGGGCGCCGGCCCTGGCATGTGGGGGGCACCTGCTGCTCCCGGACTCCCATCACCTCCCGACCTCCTCGCTTTCACTGTGGATTCCAGCACCCAGCTTCCTGCCTTCCCTCTGCTCCTCCTCTCGTCTGCACTCTCAGGGACCTCTGCCTCCAAAGGACCCATCCAACCGCTACCCCAGAGGTTTGCTGAACTCCTGACCGCTAACAACCGTTTCCCCAGCCTCTCCCCCCCCTACCCTCCCCCGCCAGGGCTCACCCTCCCAGCCCTGGCTTATCATCACCGACATCCACAGCCCCGCCCCGTCTCCTCTCCATCTGCTGCCTCCCATCTTCCCAGCTCACTTACCCTGTAAACCTCAATCCAGTAACTCCCCCACCTCACCAGGACTCCAGCCCCGTCCTCCCACCCGTCGCCCCTCCTGGTGCGTCCGTACCACCCAGCGTGCATTCTGTGCGTCAGCGGGGTCCCTCCTCTGGAACACTTTACCTTGTCTCTCCCCTCGACAAACCCAACCCGGATTCATCCCAGACATCACCTACTTGGCTGACAACACGGAGCACCTGGACGGGCTGCGGAAACCCTTAAACGCGCAGACCCACTTCCGACTCGCGACCCCTTGTTGCAAACGCGGAGTCTCCGCTCATCTGCCCAGCAGACCTGCTTTTCGCCCTGTACCCGACTCCGGGCTCCAACACAGCGCCCCACCTCCCCAAGACCCCGCGTCCACTCCCACCCTCCACCTCCTCGCTGGAAAACAGACAATCAGACGGGGCTCCCTTAACTTCTTCCCCCCACCAGCCACCTGCACCTGCTGTGCCCGCTCCTGCCCTCCCCGAGACAAACCACGACGTGACCTGGCTCCACTCAAAGGCCACCCCGACCAGCACTCCAGGTCCCACCCCTGCCTTGCTCCTTAAGAGTTTGCTCCTGAAAATAGCTCCTCCCTTCTCTTCACTTCTCTGGCTCCCTTGGATCGGCAGCGAGCACACTTGTGAATCGCCGTCACTTAAGAAAACTTTCTGAGAATTTAAAACTGGATTAGACATTGGTTCAAACCCAAAAGGTGTTGGGGGCATAACTGGGAAGTTTTGTCATGGACTGCTATCAGAGGATTTATGGGATTTTTCCTCCAGGGAAGGTGGGGTCCCCTGAGCCTGGGGTTCAGCAAGTACCGTATGGGATCTTTAAGGGAACACAGCTACGTAGAGCAATGTCCTTATTTTTAGAGACGCCTGCTGAAGTGCCTCGGGGGAAAGGGTCACAGAGTCCGCAACTTACTTTCAGGGATTCAGAAAAAACGGAAAAGAGAAAGCGAGGCGAGAGCACTGTGACAAAATGTTTAAAAATACTGAATTAAGAGGACGTATAAGAAAGCTCATCATGGGGGCGCCTGGGGGGCCCAGTCTTGGTTAAGCGTCCGACTTCAGCTCAGGTCACGATCCCGTGGTTCGCGAGTTTGAGCCCCACGTCGGGCTCTGTGCCGACAGCACAGAGCCTGGAGCCTGCTTCAAATTCTGTCGCCCTCTCTCTCTGCCCCTCCCCCGTTCTCTCTCTCTCAAAGATAAACAAACATTAAAAGTAATTTAAAATTAAGAAGTTCATTAAGATATTCTTTCAACTGCCCTGCACCTAACTGCTGCGGGGTGCGGCCCACATGTTTACAAACACCCCCAGGTGACTCGGGCTCAGCCCAGGCTGAGAACCATCGGGCCACGTGACTCTGCGCAGTCCTTCCAGCCACAAACTCTACGATTCTTAGATCCGATCTGTAAATATTAACACTATTAACCATTAAGTACAGAAAAAAAAAAAAAAACCCTACTGTCCATCACGCCCCCTTCAGCTACTGCCCATTTCTCTGACCCTCTTCAGGGCAGGGTGGACAAAGTACCGGCCACCACCTGCTGCCACAAATAAAGTTTTACTGGGTCGCAGCCATGCCCCGCTGCAACGGTCGAGCGCCTGAGCCCCTGCCCTCCAGTGTTCGTGCGGTCCACCTGCTCCCGCTCCCAAGTTGCCGCCCTCGCTTCCGTGTCTCCTCAGTCTTGTTGACACACTGTGCCGCACCTGACCCGCCTGTCCCTCCTTGAAAGTCCTTCTTGGCTTCTGTGAGCCCCACTCCCGCGGCTCTCCTCGACCTCAGGGGCTGCTGCTTCTCGGATCCCCCCGCAGGAGCTCCCACTGCTGTGCCCCACCGGCTGGGCACGCAGGGCTCCCCGTCCCGGCCTCTCTCGCTCGCTCGCTCCAGAAGTGGGAGGGGTAGGATTAAAAGCGCAGACTTTGGAGTCAGGCTGTTCAAACCCACGTACCAGTCACGTAACCCTGGGCAACGTGCCTAAGTGAGTCGACAGAGCACGCGAGCGGTGCCCAGACACGTTAGTGCCCGCTGAGGGTCAGCAACGACCGAGGCCATACGGACCGCCGGCCCCTCTGCTCAGCTCACACCACCGGGTCCTCAAGTGTCCTAGGCCAATCCCTGCGAGGCTGGCTCCTCGGTGTTAAGAAGTCTCAGCTCAGATGCCGCCCCCCGCGAGATCTCCCCCAGACAGCTGAGGCAAGACGCCAGCCCCCCAGCCGTCGGCTCCGTCTTCCTGGGTTCGGTCTGCCCGGCTTGAGGCACCACCAGAGTGTGTTCGTGCACGCGTGCCGGCCTCCACCCCCAGCTAGAAACGCAGCTCCGTGAGCACAGGGCCCCTCGCGGGCCCGCTCACCTATGACTCCCCAGCCCTCGGGACGATGCCTTACTCGCAGCAGGCACGCAACACCCAACCACAGAAGGGAGGGAGGCAGGGAAGGCTCGAACCCTACGCCCCCTTAGAGCAAAAACACCGCTCAAACCTAGGGATCTGCTAACGACGTGATGTTAAGCAAAAAAGAGGCTCCTGGCCGGAGTGCAGGTGCCGTGCTCACGGGGACAGGGCGCCACGGCACACCCGTCCCCGGAGACCCCGGCCCTGGAGAGGCCAGCACCCACCCGCTCCCGCCCAGCCCGGGGCGCCCTACCTTCTCGCCGCTGTCCCGCAGCTGCTGCAGCTGCCGCAGGCGGCGCCCCTTTTCCAGCTGCTTCTGTAGCTCCAGCTCCGCCTCGTCCTCCTCCAGCGCCTCTGGGGACCCGGCCTGCGCGCCTCCAGCCTCCTCTGGCGGAAACACGGGAGGCCTCTGCTCGAATCATCCCCTTGCCCCAGGGTGCTCGTCCCTGCCCTTGACCGCCCCCCCACACCACCCCCGCCAGCCCCCGGCCGGCAGGGCGCCTCACCCTCATCGCTGATGTCCATGTTCTCCACGCGGGTGTCATCCGACTGCGAGGGCTGAGGCGCCGGCTCCTTCTCCTCCTCCTCCGGGGCCTCCTCGTCTGCCTCAGGCACTCGGCGCCGACCCCGGCCCCGCAATCTGGGGGGAGAGGCCTCTCGGGTGAGCACGGGCCCCTGGGCCAGGCCAGCCCCCACCCTGCACCCCTCTTTCCAAGCGCACCTGGAACCAAAGTCCCCGTCTTGAGTCTGGTCCCCAAGAGGCAATAAGTCATCGGCCCGCACGACCACCTCCTTCTCTTTCTTGCGGATCTTCTTCACCCTCCGTTTGGTCTTTTTAAAGGTCACCTAAGGGGAGGAGAGGCGACACCTGAGACGGGGAAGGCGGGCGGCCACGAGCCCCCGAGAACGAACACCTCCTTAGTGCTCCTCCGTGCCAGCCTCTGTCCTAAGCGCTTCCCGCGCACAGACAACACGTGAGGGAGGTGGGACTTCGTCCCGCCTGTGAGATGACGAAAACTGAGGACAGAGAGTCTGCGTTCCTTGCCTCCGGTTGCCCAGCTGAGAGGGACAGCCAGGATTGCGAATCTCGGTTTCGTGGCTCAGGGGGGGTCCTGCTCTTAACCACGTGGCCAAGCAGTTCACCGAGCCCGGCGTCCACCTCTGCGTTCACAATCCTCCCAAACACAAACTCCACACACAGCTGTAAACTTACACTCACCCACGCCGTCACTAACCCTCGCAATGGCCCTCAAGACGGGGGCTCCTGCCATTCCCATTCCAGACGGGGAGCCTCGGCCTCACGGTGAAATGACTCACCCAAAGCACGAGCTGGCTAGGTGGCAGAACCCGAACACGAACTCAGGACCATCTGTCTCAACGGTCCCCGTTCTGGTGGCAGCCACCGGCTCCCTGCAACACCGCCCTGCTTACCCATGAGGGCCAAGGCCCTCACACTCGATCCCCCACAGCTCATCCGGCCGCACCGGACCCGGGAGGAGGGGGAGGAAGCCCCACCCCATCACAAGCCGTGGCCGGAGGGCTCGGGGCTCACCATCTCCTCGGGTGTGAGGTACTCGGAGGCGAGCCGGGGCCCGACTGTGCTCAGGGACTGAGCCTGTAGCCGCAGCTTGGCCCGGATCTCCTCCAGCTCCCGTTCCCGCAAGCCGTCAGCCGTGCCGCCCTGCTCCAAGCGGAAGGAGTGCGGCCGCTCGCCCTCGAGCTCCTCGTCGTACTTGGACAGGATGGAGCGGGGTTTCTGCTGCAGGACAAGAGGGACAGGTCGGGATCCAGCCTGTTCCTGAAAAGCCCCAGAGCCCCCATCTCGCAGCCCCGTGCTGCCCGGCCTGCCTGGGCCAAGCCGTCCACGCTCTCATCCTCCGCATACGGCAGGTAGTCGGGCTTCTTCTTCCGTAGCTCCACGTTTTTCTCTGCCCGCTCCTTATCTACTAGGTTCACGTTCACCAGGACATCCTCCTCCTCCTGCAGCACACCTGCGGACAGGGCAGGAGCAGCGGCCACTCACGTCTGCCCTCAACTCAGCAGTGCCTACGTCCCCAACCAGAGCACCTGAGCTCAACCCACCTTTGTCCTTGAGGGTGAGGATCACAGTCTCCCCCTCTCGGAAGGAATCGATAGCGTGCTCCACGGTGAGGCCCTGGAGGTCCCGGGCACTGTACAGGTCCTACAAGGCAGAGGGAACGTCCAGACAAGCCAGGAGCCCGACTCCCCGAGCCCTGGGACCCCAGCACTAAGGACAGTGGTGCGTCCACCCCTCCCCGCCCTCGGCCGCTGCAGCGGCCTTACCTGCCGCCTCTGCCCAAACTCCTCCTCCACCAGAGTGCTGACACCAAACTCTTGGTCCATCTCCTCCAGCAGTTTGGCCTATGGGATGGGAGGGGGGTGACCTATGACCTCGCGCCATTCGGCATCACCGGAAGACACGTGGGACTTTACCAGGTGGGAGTGCGGCAAAAGCAGGCCGTTGCAGGGAATCCAGAGCAGACGGCATTGACCGTGGGCCTCCTACCTCTCTGAGCCCGGTCACCTCCCAAGAACAAGCCTCCTGCCTCACCAGCCGGTCGGGCTGCCAGAGGCCCTGAGTGACCGCCCCCAGCCTCCCCGGGCGCTCACCCTCTTCTCCGCCAAGTCCTTCTCCTTCTGAAGCTGCCGGCTCCGCTCAATCCAGGCCGCGGTGTCGTCCAGCCACGGGTCATCCTCCCCCAGTGTCTTTATCTTCCTGAAGAGGAAAGAAAGTGGCCTTCTGGAGAACCCCTTTCCTGCCCCCCCCCGCCTGACTCAAGAGCTCCCTGGCAGCCTCCTCAGGTCCTTCCCTTGTCCACCCCGGCAGGGACCCCCTCACCCCAGCTTCTGGTTCAGGAGGCGCTTTTCTTTGGCGGCTGCCAGCTTCTCCCGTAGCTCCTCTCGCTGTCTCAAGGCCATGGGATTGATGACATCGGCTGCCACGGGCTCCTCCTTGGTGCCCGCCTCTGGAAGGGGGGCCCAGACGTGAGGCTATGCCTGCCCGTGGCTGGTGGGGAGAGGAGGGAGCCACTCACCCTGCCCCCTTCCAGCTCAGGGGGCCAGAAGGGGCCAGGAGAGGGGGGATCGAACCTTTCACCTAACTCCTCCCACTACATCCCCACACTTCCGTGTCACCCCGCACAGCATGACGGGACCCTCCACGCCTTACAAGCCCCCCAAGTCATGCTTTAAAAAACAAACACACCTGACACGTGCACAGCTCAGGTCAGTTTGTAGCAGCTACGCATGTGTCTCAGTCTGGTTAATGCTGCCTCACAGCACAAGGCTAGCACGTGGTGCTAGGCATTTGAACTTAAAGAATAAGCTGATTCCCAAACCCCCATGACCACTGTAGGGAGAAGCCTCATGTCTATTGGCAACTATGTACACACACACACACACACACACACACACACACACACACACACACACGGACAGCGCCACTAAATGGAGCTGAACCTGTGCCATAACCCCACCCTCCTCAGAGACCCCTTCAGATGGTCCTTTTCTTCCACCAAAATGCCCTCCCTCACCCCCATCCTCAGCCCCACACTCACCCTTCTTGACAGCATTGACCTCCAAGGGTTTCAGCCCCAACTTTGCCCGGAGTTTACTGAGGGCAAGAGATACAACTGTTAGGAGCCGTCAACGAAATAGGTGCACGAAAGGCATTTCAGGACAGACGGGGTGAAAACAGGATGAGACTGAGAGATCATGAGGGTCCCCAGAACAGGACCTGACCCAGGCAGCCTAGCACATTGGGGAACACGGGCACCAGGCCTGGCCTGCCCCTTAACCAGTGGGCCATCCTTCCTCTCAGGCCTTAGCGTCCTCTTCTGTAACTCAGATGGTCATACGGCACTTCTGATTTCAATGAGAATGCTTTAGTGTGGGAAAGGCCACCCCCAAGAAGCTGTCCCAGAAAATAAAAGCAGAAACATACGGGACACGGAACTTACTTGGTCTCCTCGATGCTGAGTGACGAGGCATCTCCTGAGCTTGTTTTGGAGCCGGCGGCTAGAACAAGAAGAAGCCTGGCTCAGGTGCCGAACACAGGCCCAAAGATGAGGGCCTCTTCCAAACTCCTCCATTTCAGGAGACGACACAACCACCCACCTAGCTGCTCCAACCAAAACTCAAGGAGTCACCTTCACTTCCTTCCTCTTCCCACCCTCATCCAAGTGCTAAGATGTCTTAAGTTCCTTCCGCAAAACACGATTTCGATCTGTTCGGGTCTCTGCATCCTGCTACTGCCTCGGTGCAGACCACTCTCAGCCCTCACGTGGCCTCCACTCTTGACTACTCTTGAGCCAGTTCTCAATGCGGCGACACTAACAACATGATCAACTCACTCCTCGGCTCAAATCTACGGCTCCCGACCACCCTCCAGACAAAACTCAAATTTCTACAGGGTCCTTTGCGGTCAGACCCGTTTCTTATCCCTGCTATGAGCCCTGCACGATCTGCTCAATACCAGATTTCTTCCTGTCTCTACACACGCTGGGACTACTTCATTCATCCGTTCGCTCAACACATTTATCGAGGGCCTGGGACGTGCCAACTGCAAGGAAAACAAAATCTCTGCCCTCGCGGAGCTCAGCAGAGGGAGACAACCCTCAACCCCAAATAACCACATTAGGCCCTTTAATGAGTGCCGACGAAGACACCCTGGGGGTGCCCAGGCCCAGAGTACTCGGCCTGCACACACCCAGGCCCTCCCGCTCCGGGGCCCCGGGTACGCCCCGCCCCCACGGGCCACGCCCCTCACCGGCCTCGTAGCCGTCATCGCGCTTCTCCCGCTTCACGCGCCGCTCGGAGGGCTCTGCCTGGCTGCGCTCCCGCCCGTGCGCGCCGCTGCGGGCCTCGACCTCGGCCCCGCGCCGCCCGCTCCCGCGCTCGCCCCCACGCTCCCGGCTCCGCTTCCGTCGTTCGCCGCCGCTACTGCCGCCGCCGCCGCTCCGGTGCTTGTGTTTTTTGTGCTCCCGGTGCCGCGGCGGCTGCTCGGTGGCGCCTCCGGTGCTGGCCGCCGCCGTCGTCCCGGCCGCCTCCTTCTCCCCGCGATGCTTCTTCGACGACCCCATGGTGGCACGTCCGCCCCGAGCCCGGCCGCCGCCGAGGCCCGACGATGCAAAATGGGAACGCTTCCGGGTCGCCCGGCAGCCGCCGTCGTGTTGCCGGAAACCAAGAGCGGCCGCTTCCGTCGTTCGCGCCGGAGCCTGCCCCAGAGGTTCATGGGAAGGCTGGGATCGGAGCCCAGCGGCGCAAGAGCGGCCGCGTCGGTGGGGGTGGCGGTCTTTAAGCTGGTAGCCTGACTGCGCATGCGCGCCGGGGGTTGCGTCGACCGGATGTGGTGGTTACGGGTCTCTCCGCTGGAAGCGCTCTACGCCAGGCGCCCGGGAGCTGGAAGCGCCCGCCCGGCACCGGACGTTCCGTGTCTCACGGACTTGCTGTGGACGGCGCCCGGCGCTCCTTGGGCGTCCTCCTAGTGGACTCCCCAGGGTCGTGGCTCCATCGGGTGTCGGACAGCGCAGCATGGTCTCCTGACAGCCGTGGCTCCACAGTCCAGCCTCCAAGTCCCTGCAACCAGTATGGTCAGCAGACGCCGCCTTCCCACGAGCCTTGGATTGGGCTTTTTAACCTGTACTCTGGAACCCCCTAAAACTGAGTGTAGAATTTCGGCACATCTGTGTATGTGAGCCTCCCCCCCCCCCCTTGGACGGCGTCTCACTTGAAATTAAGTTAAAAGCCCAATTGGGGCGCCTGGGTGGCTCAGTCGGTTGAGCGTCTGAGTCTCCGACCCTTGGCTTCGGCTGGGGTCACGATCTCAAGGTTCCTGAGTTCCTGCACTGACAGTGCAGAGCCTGCTTGGGATTCTCTCTCTGCCGCTATCCTGCTCGCGCATGTCCTCTCTCTCTCAATAAATAAACTTTTTAAAAAAGGCGTCGGTTAAGCGTCCGACTTCAGCCAGGTCACGATCTCGCGGTCTGTGAGTTCGAGCCCCGCGTCGGGCTCTGGGCTGATGGCTCAGAGCCTGGAGCCTGTTTCTGATTCTGTGTCTCCCTCTCTCTCTGCCCTTCCCCCGTTCATGCTCTGTCTCTCTCTGTCCCAAAAAATAAATAAATGTTGAAAAAAATAAAAGGCTCAATTCACATAATCCCTCCTCACACTCCCACCACCCCACAGTTGCTCCGTCTGGCCTGTTATGGTGTGATGTACCCCATTAAAGGTCCCACCCCACACACGCACCAGGAGTTCTCAAAAGCCAGATCCTATTCACTCTTGAGTTCCTAAGACCCAGCATAGATGGAAATGGGGGTGGAGGAGCCGCAGCTGTTGCCCTATGCGACGACCCCCTCGGGAGCAGAGGCAGGGCTGTGTGTGCTGGGTGGAAGCAGCTCCTGGGCGGCAGCCAGAGCTCCTGGGTGATGGGACAAGCTAAGCCTGCTGCCTACCCACTTGCCACCTCCTACCCCCAACCTGGAGCCTCTTCCCAGCACCACCAGAAATTACACAGTGTGTTTCCATAAAGCCTTTAATCATTATCGTAGGAGCCGGGCTCAGTCTGGCCTTGGAGTGGAGTGCCTGTTGGGCTGGCTTCCAGTGGGTTCCGCCTTTGGGGGGCTTTCAGAAGGGTTCTCCATCCTTACCCCCATTGACCCGTGGCTCCTTAAAGGTGAAGACATAGGTAGAGACCATGGGTTTCTAGCTCCCCACCCCCATGCCCAAGGAGGCCTGGGCTGTAGGAGGGGAAAGGCCATTATTGACATGTGGGTTCAAATCTGGCTCCTATGCTGTGAGACCCTGAGCGAGTGATTTCCCCTCCTGAAGCCTCAGTGTCCTTATGCATGGGCCTCATAATCCCTGCTGTGCATCACCTTGTTCTAAAGCACAAGGGACAGTATACAGGGGGTGACTTGTGGGGCCCCACCCCACAATGGGGTCTTGGTGTGTGGCCACTCATTTGGCCACAGATTCCCAGCCCGGCTCTGCTGTTTATTTGCTCCTGTGTCTTTGGACAGGACCCTGCCCCTCAGGTCCTTAGTTTCTTTACTGGGATCTGGAGAACATCGCCCCGGTCCTGCCTTCCTCGGGTGACCTGGGGGACAGGGCCTAGGGAAGGACCGATCGACTGCTAGAGCTAGGCAGTGTCCTTCGGGCCGAGGGGTTGGGCCACCAGGACTTAGATCCAGGGCGGATCAACATGGCTGCTGGTGAGTTTTCTCAGCTTCTTCCCAGATGGTCCAGCCCAGGCTGGAGATGGGCAGGGCCACGGCTAGGGGAGACCCTGTAGGGCCCAGAGTACTGGCGGTGGCCCCCCCACTTCCCTTCTCCCTGTAGCTGGGCAGAGCCAGTTCCTTGGCTAGCTAGATGGCCTCACCTGGGTTTCCCGGAGGCGCCCTCTGTGTTCCCCTTTCCTGCTTCGGCCAGTAGCTGCTCCTCATCCAGTCCCAGTGCTGACAGCACCTGGGAGAAGCGCCGGGTCACCGTGAGCCGGGCATTGGCCTGGAGAAAGAGAAACGTTCCTGCTCTGCAGGCTGCCGGGGATGGGTGGTGCCGCGTGTGAAGGTCCCAGGGCTTCCGGATGGGCGGTGGCCCCGGGGTCCTGTCTAAGGGGGCCCACTCTCACTTACATCCCTACGCACTCAGCCAATGAGAAGCGCTGCTCTCGGGGAGGCTGATGCTCGTCCAGGGGCTAGGCCTCACCTGCATGGCCTGCTGGAACAGGTAGGGCCGGGCCTGCACCCTGTGCTGAATGCCCTGCAGCTCTGCCTGGTACTGAGCAAAGCGCTGTCGCTCCTGGCGCCTGCAGGGAGACGGACCTGTGGGCAGCCAGCCGCGAGCACAACCCATCCCCGGCCCTGAGTCCACTCCTCCTCGCTAGGGACGTGACGTCCTCCCCGCCCTTACCTTGCAAAGCCATTTCATTCCCAGCCTCGCCCCGGGTTCCTCCTGAGGTCAGTGGGTTGGAAATTATTTGCTCCATTTTACCCATGATGAGCCGGAGGCCCAGGGGGGTTGAGGGACTTGTCCAAGGTCGCACAGCTGGGAAGTGAGAGACTGAGCCCCGAGCCCAAGTCTGCATGCAGGCTGCGCAGCCGGGAGCTCATCTAGCATCCCGGCCACCCCCAGGCGGAGGGACCAGCTCTGGCTTCGGAGCAACTGGGCATCAGCTTGCAGGGCCTCTCCCCTCCCTGCGTTTACACCTCTGCGCCCCCTCACACTGCACCCGTGAGGAAGAAGCGGCGGCTGTTGGCTGTGGCTTTGGGCAAGGCCCCAGTCTGGGCTCTGGGTTCGGTTTCCTCTGTGCTATGGCAGGGATTACACAAGCTTGCCGCCATTCTCTGTGTTTTTTATAAGCACGCGGCTTGGAAAATGGGAGGGAGGAACAAAAGAAATATGTTGCCGATGACAGACTGCATCCCGAAAATATCAGGATTGCACGGGGGAAGCACAAATCCATTTACAAAAACCCAGTCTGTGCACTTGTCTGAAATGTGTCTGCTCTTCAAGCCGGGTATCCTGGCAGCAGGAGGGGACCCCCGGCTGTACTAACACCCGAGACCAGAAATCCTGCGAAGCACGCAGGAGAGGTCTCGGGAATTGGTGGCAGCACCCACACACAGGACGGGAGGGGAGAAGCAGACAAGACCCCAGGACCCACTTGGGACCTCTAGCAAATGTGCCGGGGCCCCGTGGAAGAACCCTGCCTGGCACGGCCAGGATCTTTGGCTACGTGCCAGGGAAGGAAGCTTCCTCCATTCGAGAAGGAGAGATGAATTTGAAAACCCTTGGCCAGGAACAGGAGTTATTGCAAGATGGAGTCTTCGGCATTCAAGAGGTCATTTCAGCAGCTACAGAAGGCGGGGGTGGGGAGCGCCAGCTTGCGTTTGGTCTCTGTGTCGCCTGTGAGGTCTTGCATGTTTTTCCTGCTTGATTCTTGAGGCTGTTCGTTAGAATGGAGAGGAAGTCCACATCTTGGAGCCCCAGGCAGAAAGGAAGCCTTGTGAGTGGATGTCAGCCCTGTCCAGCATCTGGGAAGGAAAGGAAGTCACATAGCCTCCCTACCACCGGGTGACCTTAGTTGAGCCAGCCTCTCCTGCGCAGGGCAGAGTCTTTGCGGCTCAGAGAGAGCAAACTTCACGGGCTGTAAGGGCCGAGAGAGCCCCTGGCATATATCTGCTCTCAAGTAGAAAATAAAAGGTGTGCGGGAAACACTCCTCTCACTGACATCCGTCCCTTGGAGTTCTGAACTTCAGGCTTCCTGCCTTACTTAAAAAACAATGAATTTGAGGTCTGGCGCGGAGAAGGCCTCTCCTCCATCACTGGCCAAGGATTCCTTTAAAACACCCTCGACTTCTTAGAGTCCTGGTTTCCTCATCTTCGAAACTGGGGATGATAAGACTGAGCCTCAAAGAGTAAGTGATCAGAACCCCACTGAGTCCTTGGTGGGTCGCTGCAGGACAGAGACCTTCTGGTCTCCCCGCAGCACTCCACTCAACCTTGACCTAGCCCTTCTCCCAGGATGAAAGGAGATGAGTTGTGGAAAGATCTACCCTGCTGCCAGGTGCACCCAGTAGGTGCTCAATGTCAACGGCCCTGGTGGCCATATTTATTTGTGTTCTCTGTTTCACTAGGTAAGGCTTTGGGGGGGACCATCGTGGCGCACTTTATCTGCAGATTGTGTATCCGAGCGCTCCGGGACCACATAGCAGCGCGACTCAATGGCTGCCCAAGTTGGAATCCTAGCTGTGCAGCTCACTTGTGACCTTTGGCCAATTATTCAAGCTCCCTGAGCTCAGTTTCCTCCTCTGTCGAATTATCGTTCTGATGCTAATGCCCCCTTCATGGTCCTGTTACGAGTCTAAAAAACTTTTAAATACGCATCTGCCCGTTTCTTTTTAAGCGTGAAAATATAGGGAGAGAATGAAACAGATGAGTCTTCACCCGATGGCAAAGAACGGTTGTCCCCAGGAGTGAGATCCCAGGCTCGCTTTACGTGCCATGGTAACTATTCCGGTAATGGCGCGGTTTTTTTGTAAGAAGCATCCCTGGCTTTTGAAATCGGAAAAGATTAGAACGAGCGGGAATGCAGGCAGAACATTTTAACCGTGAACTTTGGCCAGCTGCCGGGATTGGTCTTCTTAGCCGGTGACCTCGCCTCGGCTCCTCCTCCGCCAGTGCCTCGGTGGTGTCTTCACGGGTAAAGCGCGGCCAAGTGGCCTGGAAGATGGTTGTGGAGACTCAGCCCAGAGGGGAGGGGAGGTCTGCATCTCCTCTGTCCTTCGTCTGACATCTGACGTCTCTCGCGCTGCCTCCCCTGCCCTCTCCCCACCAGCCCCTCCCCGGCGCCAGGCTTCCTACCTCAGCTCCTCCAGCTTGCACTGGGTGGCGCCCGGCCCCCGGCTCCCTCTGGGCGCATAGGCCGCCAGGCAGCGAGCCACCTGCTGCTGTACCCGCTGCTCCCGGGCCCTCCGCAGCTCGGCCCGCTGCAACTCCTCCTGCTGCTGCCGCTCCCAGGCCTGCAACAGGCTTCTTGGGAGGGGGGAGGGAAAGAAGAAGGTGGGAGAAGTCTGGGGGGAGCAGCAGTCTCGTGGAGACCAGGAGCAGGCAGAGGGGTGTGGGGGCCTGACGGAGGGACTGCAGGAGCCCAGAGAGCCAAAGGCCCGGGGAATGGCGTTCGTCATGGAAGCATGCCATGATGAGGGCCACATCTGGCCCACCTCGGGGCCTTTGGCTACTCTTCCTGGAGGCCTCGTCCCGCTCCAGCCAGCTGTATGCCCCCACGGTGGACATCCTCCGCCCTGTGGGGCTTGGTGCACCTGTGACCCCACGTGTATTGCTAACCTCCCCTCGCAGAGCAGCTCTCCTTGAGGGCGGGGGCCAGCTCTTGTTCTCTCTGACCCCCATCTCTGGCAGGAACTAGGTTAATGCCTTTGGGTTTGAGGGGCAGACAGATAGATGAATGGATGGGAAACAGAAACAAATTGGTGATGGGATCAATGGGTGGATGACCGGATGGGTGAATGGTGTGGACGGTTGAATAGACAACACCTAGATCCATGTGGAACATTCTTCCCCCAGCTCTTATGGCCAGTTCCTTCTTGTCAATTGGGTCCTTGTTCAAAAGTCAGAGAGAAGGAGAGTCCCTGACCACCCCTTCTGCCTCTAGCTATACATCTTGTTCATTTCTTTATTAATTATCCTTCTTCCCAAGGAGAATGTAAGCCTCATGAGAGCAGGGTTCCTTATCTCACCTCTTCACCACCAGTGTCTCCCCAGCACCTAGGACAGTTCTTAACCTAACTAGAAACTCAGTGTTGGTGACTTCATGCATAATTCAATCATGGTTGGACTAATAAAAGGAAAGATGCGGTCACTCACTCAGCACGTATTTATTGAGCACCAGCTGGTGCCAGGTCCTGTGTAGGGGCACCAGAGAGACCATGATCAATAAGATCTGGTACCTGTCCTCAGGGAGCTCTGTACACGGGGATAGACAGGTACCCCAGGACCCCAATGCAATGCCGCGTGGCAAAAGCTATGGCGGAGGCAAGCACAGGGGAGAGCTTCCTAGAGGGCGCCTGACTTGGAAGTTGAAAGATGCATCCGAGTTACCTAGGTGAATGAGGAAGAGGGGCAGTCCCGGTAGAGAAGGGAGGGAGAGCATGGGGCATTCTAGCACTCTGACTGGCTGGCATGGGAGACAGGAGCCTCCTCACCAAGAAATCTGGGCTTTGTCCTAAGCACACTGGGAAGCATGGGAAGCAAGCAGGGGATGGCAGCAAGAATTGGAGGGTGCTATTAGAGTGCTGAGTGGATTCTCACCTGCCGCTTCTAACCAGTCACCAAGACCTGCTGTCAGCCCCCAAATATCTCTTAAATGGATCCCCCCGTCTCCATTCACATGACCACCTGGTTTATGCCCTTATCATCCCTCACCTAGACAATGCAACAGTGCCCCCTTTCCAGACTTTCCCCCTCTGTTCCCATTGTCCTTTGTTTAAGCCCCAAGTATAGCGATTGTCTAACTCTACTGCCCTCATTGCTGTCTTGCCCATCCGTCTCCTTTTCCAACAGACCTTGAGCTTCTTAGGGCTAGGACCAAGTCTTTTTATCTTCACATCCTGAGGACCCATGAGTAGATACTCAATATATGTTGCATTAATCACTTAGTTAATAGATTCATTGATGGATAGAAGATGGGAAATGAATGAAAAGTAGCTTGTATCGATAGATAGCTGGCCAAGAAGACAGACATGGATGGATGGGTGGGATGGATGGGAGGGAGGACGGGTGGGGGGTGGATGGATGGATGGATGGATGGATGGAGGGGAGAGAGGACGGGTGGGTGGATGAGTGGGTGGATGGATGGATGGATGGATGGAGGGGAGAGAGGACGGGTGGGTGGATGGGTGGGTGGATGGATGGATGGGAGGGAGGACAGGTGGGTGGGTGGATAGATCCAAAGAAGATTGGATGATCAGAAGATTGAAGAATGGATAAATGAAGGAATGAATGAGACGATGAATGATTCAATGTCTGGCTCCTTCTCTACTTCCTGTCCTTTCTTCCCATCCTCCTTTTTCTTCCACCTTACCTGGTGGCCTCCTGTCGTTTGTGGAAGGTACGGTTAGGAAAGTTGGCACACTGGAAAGTCTCTTCATCTCCCAAGGCATAGGTCTTCCCACTCCGGTTGGAGGCCTGCACAGCAGCCCGCAAAGCCTTCCAGGGCTGCTTTTCAGGGCCTGTCCACAACGGGACAAGTTAGAGAGTAGCCCCCTCCCAGCCCATCGAGTGATCCTGCCTAGTATGTGGAGCACAGCACAGCCCTGTCTGAACTGCTGGCCCAGGGTGCTGGCTCCCCAACCTGTCTCCCCACTGTGTAGTTTCCGGGGGGACCCAAACGTTGAAGTCCACACTCACCGCAGTCCAACTCCTGGTGTAACTGCCTCTGCAGCTGCTCCAGCTCCTTGGCCCTTGACTTCCTCGTCTGCGGCCCTCGAAGGTTGGAGCTGCTCGCCTTGCGCTGTAGGTCACCCTCATCCAAGGCCTCCTCGCCAGAGTTCTGCCCCTTTCTCTGCGAACCAGCCCTCCTTCTATGGGGGGCCCTGTGCTCCCCCTCCTCAGCTTCCTCTGTCACCCCTGCA
The DNA here is from genome assembly GCF_018350175.1 of Felis catus. Taxonomy (NCBI): domain Eukaryota; kingdom Metazoa; phylum Chordata; class Mammalia; order Carnivora; family Felidae; genus Felis; species Felis catus. The sequence goes on along the minus strand of NC_058377.1, from coordinate 108,772,783 downwards.
AACCGCTCCTCTTCCCAGATCGACCCCCTCTTGAGGAGCTGGGACAGTTCACCAGGGCTCATACCCTTCTCGACCTCCTCAGCACCCAGGGCTTCCGGCTCAGCGCCCTCCTCAGACTCTGATCCTGAGCCTGACCTCTTCCCAGGTGGCTGGAGGTCACACTCACTGGGGGCCTCCAGTCCCTGGCTCCCCCCTTTGCCAGAAGGGGTAGGGATGCCGTCCCAGGCCCTGAGCTGCCGGCTCCTCTCCAGGTTTGGCACCTCTGTCTTCCAGCAGAAGCCGTGGGCATCTGGGAGGGTGGCTGTGGACTTGTGCCTGGCCTTGTGCTGGGTGACGGCTCGGGGCAAGGGCGGGGCTTGGTGGCCAGGCTGAAGCAGCGCCCGACCATCAGTGAGGAAGCTCTCCCAGGCCCACTGGAAGGGAAAGGAGGGTTTCCGAGGAGCAGAAGGGATGAGACTGAGGAAGGAAAGGACAGGGAGCAGGGGTCAAGGTCAGGATGCCGGCCCCCCATGGGGCCTGACACCCAACATCCCACCCAGCCGGTCGCACAGCTGCTTACTCTTCAGCCTCAGCAGGGCTATGCCCTTTCTTGTTCCGGGCCTTGGGTCTCCGGTCCTTCTTTGCCGTCTGCCCAGCACTCCGAGACCTCGGCTGCTGGCCCTGAATTACACCATCACCGCTCCCAAGCCTCCCCTGAGTGAAGACAGGAGAGGAGGCCCAGCTCCAAGCAGGCTCCTGGACCACCTCACGCTTCCCTCAGGGGATCTCCCTCTTCTGTGCACCCCGAGTGGCCCCCTGGACTTTTTTTTTTTTTAATGTTTATTGTTGAGAGAGAAAGAACCAGACTGCGAGTGGGGGAGGGGCAGAAAGAGAGAGAGAGACACACAGAATCCGAAGCAGGCTCCAGGCACTGAGCCGTCAGCACAGAGCCTGACATGGGGCTCGAAGCCACGAACCACAAGATCATGACCTGAGCCGAAGTTGGACGCTTAAACGACGGAGCCACCCAGGCACCCCCTGGACTCTTGTTACCAGTATAACTGACTGATCACCATCTCAGTGTTTAGTATTCAAATAGCAACCACTGCTCCTTACTGAGTACCTGCCAGCTGCTCAGGATTTTCTCTCAGTAACTCATTTAACCTTCCCGAGGACCCTATATTCCACTATTACCCCTATCCTGCAGATGAGAACACTCAGCCTCAGAGAGGGGAAATCACTTGACTGAGGTCACCCAGCGGGTAAGCGGAGCCAGGACCTGATCATGTTGAGTCTGTCCCCAGAGCCCAGATCTGTCACCACGTGCAGTGCTGTCTCTGGGCCCCGGGGCGGCTCTTCTGAAGGGCCCCATGGGGTCCTGGACTTGCGGAGTCAAGGTGGAGGAAACTCATGATCTTTCCCAAAACCCTCCTCCTCCTGCAGTGTTCCCCAAATCACTCCACCAGAAGGCTGGGAGTCATCCCTGGGTGTCTTCCTCATCTTCACCCTGGACGACTTAGGCCTCCCTAGGGTCCCTGTCCCCTTCCCACCCACCCCCACCCCCCGTCTCTCACCTGGGCCTCAGCTCAATCTCATGGCTTCTCCAGGGCCTCCCTCAACCCTGGCCTATGTGGACCCCAGGCAGCCAGCCTGCCTCCAGGCAGTTGGAAGTCCTCCCACAGGGCCTCCCTCACCTGCTCAGCCTGGGGGATGTCCGACAGAAACTCGAGCAGCCCTGTGGTCGTCACTGGAGCCTGGAGCCGCGTGTCCCGCCCTGGTCTCCCCGAAGTAGTCCTGATCAGCTGTCGGTGGGTGTTTCGCATGTTGGTGTCCTGCCCCATCCCCCACCCCCATCTGCCGGCCTTGGAACTGCCCTCCCCACCATCTCTATGGCAACCAGTCCTCAGCCAGTCTCAAGGGCTCCGGCAAAAAACAGGCCAGGAAGGGTCAGTCAGGGTATGTGAGGCCAACTTCCTTCCAGGGGGGAAAGTATAGGAGGATGCTGAGGAATGATCCGGGGCTGGGGGTCCTGGGACCCAGGGCCAAGCCCTGCCCCTGTGGGACTCTTTGTTGACCTGCCGTAAGTCCCCTGCCCTCACTCAGCCTGTGTTTTCCCATCTGGCTGTGAAAAGGACCTCAAGACCATTTGGGGGGGTCCTCACATCCTATGAAGATGGCCGGGCGGCGCCTGAGGTGGGCCCTCTCCCTCCTCCTGGCTCCTGGGTTGTCTCCCAGCTCAAATGAGGCTTTATGGGAGCCAAGCTGAACTCTCACAACAAGATCTCCTTCGAACCACGTGGCCCCCCAGGTCCTGGCAGGACAAGAAAGGCCAGGAAGTTGCACACCAGGCCCAGGAGGGAGGCAGCAGGCAGACCCGGGCCCAGAGGAGGCTCCGGAGGGATGTAGAGCCTTTAAATCTTATCCCAAACTTCTAAGCATCGCCAAAAGGCCCTGTCGTGGCAAATCCCCATGGGACACCCCCACCACCAGTGCAGGGATGTGGCGCCAAGCTGAGGCCCTAGAGACCGAGCGGTCTGGCCGGAGGCCTGGCTTGGCCTCGCACCGGCTCTGTGACTTTGGGCAACTCACCTCTCCCCTCTGAGAACCTGGAACTCACAGGCCCATCCCATAGGTGTGTTGCAAGGATCAAATGGAATCACAAAGGCAGCGCACTTGGCAAAGGTTTGTCCTTATTAGACCGCTAATGATAATTGGGAGGCAGCAGCAGATCACGGTTGGGGCTGTAATCATGGCGTCTACCTCCTGGGGTCGTAGCGAGGATTAAGTCAGTTAATATACACAGGCGCCCATAGAACATTCCCACAGCTCATCCTAACTGCTGTGGAAGAGCTGTGGCTACTCAGCCAACGGTGCGGCCCCAGTGACGAAGGTCAAGGAAGTACATCCCAGCAGACGCCCTCCGGGCGTGTCTCTCCTGGAGCGTTGATTCCGGGGACCCTCATCTGCTCTCAGGCTCCATCCCAGCAGCACCTCTACAAGGAGCACACCCAGCCCCAATAACGATTCAGGTGGAGATCTCTTGGCCCTAAAAAAAAAAGGCCAACTCCGCTTCTTCTGGTGGCTGCCATGCCCACCCAACTGCCTCGGCTCCCAAATGTCACGTAGAAGCGCCCAGGTAGAGGGCAAGCCCTCTCCAGACCCCGCCCAGTTGATTTCCTGGACGAACTCTGGGCCACTTCCTTCCGCGGCAGAGGGCAGGTCTGAGCCTCTCGGGTCTGTGTTTTCACGAGGTGTGGGCAGACCCTTTCCTTCTCTAGTCACGCTCACTTCTCAGGGGAGCTCATCCGGTCCGACACAAGCCATCCTCCGCCTTCCGCCCGCCCCCAAGTTGACATGTCTCAGCCCTGACTTCTCCCCAAAACTCCAGACTGCTATCTGACAGCCACGTGACACCCCACTTGGATGACGCGTGAGCATCTTAACTTGACGTGTTGAAAGTAAGACTCTCCCCATCTCGGTCAAGGCCACATCCATCCTTCCTGTTGTTCAGACCAAAACCCTGGCAGCATCCTGGGGTTCCTCTCTCCCACACTCCACACCCCACGCACTAGCAAACCCTGCTGGTGCCGCCTTCAGGATTCATAGAGAATCCAGCCACTTCTCCCCACCTCCACTGTGAACACGCTCCCCCCCCCACCACCCCAAACCACCACCACTGCCTCTCCGCTGGATCACTTGGCCTCTTCCTGGCTTTTGCTCTTGCCCGATCCTGTTCTGTACTCAGCAGCCAGAATGATCCCGTTAAGGCCAGATCCTGTTCAAAACTCTCCGATGGACCCCATCTCTCATAGAGCAAAAGCCAAAGTCCTCACCATGGCCTCCAAGGTCCTGTTTGGTCTGTCTGCCGCATGATTCTGCAGGTCCCATCACTGTCCCCCTTCACTCACTCTGGTACAACCACACGGCTCCTTCAGGATACCAGTCAGTCCCACCTCAGGGCCTTTGCACTTGCTGCTGCCTCTTCCTGAAATGCTCTCTTTCCAGAATCCCTATGGCTCACTCTCCCATTTCCTTCAGGTTTCTGCTAAAATGTCCCCTGCCAAATGTCCCCCTAAAATGTCCCCTGAAGTGCCACTGTGCCCTTACTCTACTTTACTTACATATACACTTCATATATATTCATTTATTGCCTGCTCAAGGGCGTGGCTCCGGTAATCAGCCCCCTCTCTCCTGGGCAACTTTTCACTCTTTGGAATCATTTCCATCAACGCAAACGTGCTGTGATTTCTCTCTTGACCTCACTTCTCCTTCCCCAGTACTGCCCTATTTCTCAATTCCCCTTGGCAACAGAACCTCCTGACAGAGCTGATCTGTCAACTCAGTCTCGATTGCCAACATGAATCTCCCCCTCCTGTTCTCTCTTGGACCCTCTCCCATCAGGCCGCCCACCTGCTCCTGCTTCAGTCACCAGCCACCTGACCTGTTGTTAACCCAAGATGCCCTGGATCCTCCTATCTCTCTGGCCACTCCTTCCCAGCTCCGTTGCTGGCCCCTCCTCCCCTCCCAGGAGCCGGCTCAGCCCGTGGTCCTTTGTGTCCACGTTCACGCTCCTGGTGGTCTCATCCAGGCTCGTCTTTGAAATACCATCTACCTGCAAATGAGTCTCAAAGTTATCAGTGCTCCTGGCGTCTCTCTCATACTTGGAACTCGATTCCTTTCTCCCAAATGACAAATTTCTACTCCACTCCTCTGCCTGGATGTCTACTAGGCATCTCAAGTGTACTGGGTCCCAAACTGAGCTCTCTATCTTCCCCACAGGCCTCCCCATCTTGGAGGAGTGGTTATCTATCCTTCCAGTTTCTTTAAAAAAATTTTTTTTAATGTTTACCTATTTTTGAGAGACAGACAGACAGAGCCCGAGCTGGGGAGGGCAGAGAGAGAGGGAAACAGAATTTGAAGCAGGCTCCAGGCTCTGAGCTGTCTACACAGAGCCTGATGCAGGGCTCGAACCCGCAAACTGTGAGATCATGACCTGAGCTAAGTCAGACCCTAACCGACTGAGCCCCCTCAGGCACCCCTATCCTTCGAGTTCCTTGAGCAAATCCTGGACTCCCCTTTCTCTTCTCCGTCCTATCTGACAGTTAATCCTCATGTCAAAGTGTATTCAGAGTTGGAACACTTTCCACCACCTGAGCTCAAACCACTGCCAACACTCACCTAACTTTACCATTTTAACCACTTTTAAGTGGACAATTCAGTGGCATTAGTATACTTATAAAATGTTGTGCAACCATCACTGTTATCAATCTCCGGAACATTTTTTATCATCCTAAACTGAAACTCTGTCCCCATTAATTAAATAACTCCCCATCTCCCCAGTCCCTGGCAATCACCATTCTATTTTCTGTCTCTCCGTGTTTGATTATCCTAGGGGCCTCATGTAAGTAGAATCCTATTATATTGGTCCTTTGGTAACTGGCTTGTTTCACTCAGTGTGATGTCCTCAAGATTCATCCATGTTGCACCATGCGTCAGAATGCCCTTTCTTTTTCAGGCCGAGTACTATTCCATGACTGCACCTAGCACATTGCATTTACCCATTTACCTGTTGATGGGCACTTGGGTTGTTTCCAGCTTTCGGCCACTACGAACCACGCTGCTGTGAACGTGGACGTGCAGCTCTCTGTTCCAGTCCCTGCTTTCCATTCTCTCGGGTGTGTCCTCAGAAGTGGGAGCACCAGGTTATATGGTAATTCTATGTTTAATCTCTTGAGCAATCGTCACACTGTTTTCCATAGTTGGTTGCACCATGTTACGCTCTCAACAACAGCGCACAAGGTACCAATTTGTCTATGTCCTCGCAATCCTTGCTATGTTCTGGGGTTTTTTGTTTGTTTGTTTTTGTGTTGCGTCTGCATTTTATTTTGGTTTGATAGTAGCCTCCTTGCAGATGTGACCTGCAATGGTCTTGAAAACTCAAAGTCAAAGTCCTACAATGGCCTATGGTCACCCGGCCCCCAACTCCACTATCCCACCTCCAACCCTTCGCTTCTAGCTCTTCTTTGGGATACATCAGACAGGGTCTCACTTCTGCCCTGGCCCTTCCCCCTACCTGGATGCTCCCCAGATGTCTGTGTGGCTCAGGCCTTCAATGCTTCCAAGGTAGTGCTCAAATGTCTACTTGACAGAGACCCCACCCTGACCACCCTATTTAGAACTACAACCTGCACCAAAAACACGCATTCAACCCCTCTTACTCTGCTTTTGCCCATTGCACATATCACTTTCTATTTTTTAAATTTATTTTATTTTTAGAGAGAGAGCACACACAGCAGGGAAGAAGGGCAGAGGGACAGAGAAAGAGAATCTTAAGCAGGCTCCACACTCAGCGTGGAGCCCAACCCAGGGCTCAATCCCACAACCCTGGGATCGTGACCTGAGCTGAAACCAAGAGTCAGATGCTGAACCAACCGAGCCACCCAGGTGCCCCAGCACGTGTCACTTTCTAACCTTCATCGTTTGCTATGGGCTGACATCCTTTCACCCTTAAATTCAGACGTTGACATTCTAACCCTCAGTAGCTCAGAATGTGACTGTATTTGGGAATGGGGCTCTTAAAGAGGTGATTAAGGGGATGCCTGGGTGGCTCAGTCAGTTAAGCATCTGACTCTTGATTTCAGCTCAGGTCATGATCTCATGATTTATGAGATTGAGCCCCAAATCGGGCTTGTGCTGCCAGCATGGAGCCTGCTTGGGATTCTCTCTCTCCCCCTCTCTCTGCCCCTCCCACACTCACTCTCTCTCATAAAGCAAATAAATATTTTTAAAAAGAAGCGATTAAGTTAAAATGAGGTCATAGGGGTGGCCCTCTCCCTAAAGAGGAGATCAGGACACAGACACACACAGAGGGAAGCCCATGTGAGGACACCAGAAGAAAATGGCCATCTACCAGCCAAGGAGAGAGGCCTTAGAAGAAGCCAAACTTGCCAACATCTTTTTTTTTAATTTTTAATTTTTGAGACAGAGAGAGACAGAGCATGAGCAGGGGAGGGACAGAGAGAGAGGGAGGCAGAATCCGAAGCAGGCTCCAGGCTCTGAGCTGTCAGCCCAGAGCCCGACACAAGACTCAAACTCACAGACTGTGAGATCATGACCTGAGCTGAAGTCGGACACTCAACCGACTGAGCCCCCCAGGCGCCCCCAAACCTGCCAACATCTTGATCTTAGACTTCTGGCCTCTAGATCTGTGAGAAAATAAATTCTTGTGGTGGAAATTTCTGCTGTCTGTAGTACCTTGTCATGGCGGCCTCAGCAAATGAATACAGCTTCTATTGAATCCACTTATTTGTTCCGCTTGATTGTCCTTCCCAGTTAGCTCTCAGCTCAGGGAGAGCAGGGCCTTCATTCGTGTTCACAGCTGTATCCTCAGCACCAAGGACAGAGCCTGCCCATCGTGGACCCTCAATAACTAGTCTGTGAGCCAATGGACGAACAAGGATGCACTGCAGGGGCACCTGGGTGGTTCAGTCAGTTAAGCATCCAGCTTCAGCTCAGGTCATCATCTCGCAGTTCAGGAGTTCGAGCCCCACGCCGGGGCTCTGTGCTGACAGCTCAGAGCCTGGAGCCTCCTTTGGATTCTGTGTCTCCCTCTCTCTCTCTGCCCCTCTCCCACTCACATTCTGTTTCTCTCTCTCTCTCCCTCTCTTTCTCAAAAATAAACATTTAAAAATTAAAAAAAAAAGGATACACTGTAGATTGCTGTCATCTTAGGCCGAAACCCAGTGAGAATAACATCCAGATGTTTTCAGGTTGTTGCCTCTCATTAACCTTCCTTCGGCTTCCAGATTGGGACCCAATAGTGGTTAGCAAGGTGACGTGAACACAATACCTTCTTTCAATAGCTGATGGGCACATACACGAGCATCTTCTTTTTTTAATTTTTTAAAAGTTTTATTCATGTTTATATAATCTCTACACCCAATGTGGGGCTCGAACTCATGACCCTGAGATCAAGAGTCGCATGCTCTTCTGACCGAGCCAGCCAGGTGCCCGAAACATTTCCCTTACTTTTAAAATCAAATTAAGGGCACCTGGGTCACTCAATCGGTTAAGCATCCGACTTCGGCTCAGGTCATGATCTCACAGTTTGTGGGTTCAAGCCCCGTGTTGGACTCTGTGCTGACGGCTCGGAGCCCAGAGCCTGCTTCGGATTCTGTGTCTCCCTCTCTCTCTGCTCCTCCCCCACTCGTGCTCTGTCTCTCTCTCTCTCTCTTTCAAAAATAAATAAAAACATTAAAAATAAAATTAGATTTTAGAGTAGGTTCTGTGCCCAACATGGGGCCCGAACTCATGACCCCAAGATCAAGAGTTGCACTTTCCACTGACTGAGCCAGACAGAAGTGCCCCAGCATCTTTTTAAATATATACATACTTCACGGGAATAAATTCTATCTCCCCTGAGGTGGAACTCAGAAAGGAAGGAGGAGCAGAGGCCATGGAAGGCACTCTGGACCGGCAGGACCCATCTTGAGGCTTTCTTTTTGGGGCAATTTATGGGTGCTCCAGAGACCCTTCTGCGAACTTTCAGCCACAACCCCTGGCGCCAGAAGCTGCCCCTGCTCTGCACCCAGAATTTCTTTCTCTGCAAAGTCCTCATCACCCCCATCACCATCGGGTGCTCCCTCAGACACACTTCCTGCCAAGCTAGTCCTGACCTGGATCCCTACCCACCACGTCTTCTGCCCCTTGAGGTTGGAGGCTTGCTTCACTCTTGGATCACAGGCAGTCCACTCCCTAACCAGCCCCCTCGCCTGTCACTAGGAAGGCAGCGGCTGCCCAGCCTGTCCCCTTGCCACTTCCATTTCCTTGGGTCAGACTCCAACGCTTAGATCTTTCCAAATTTCTGGGAACACAGTTCTCTGAGGCCCTGTCAAAGTCTGAGGAGAGGGGAAGCCCAGCCCATCACCCCAGGTTTCTCTTCCTTGCCCCCTCTTGTACATCTCCCGGGGTTGAGGTGGATACTGGGTTGGTGTTACCTCCTCTGTTCCCCTCCCGTTCTGCCTGCAAGGGGGTCTGGACCCTAGCAATGGGGAGCCCTTGAACTATAGCTTTACGCTTGGCTTTCTTTTTTTTTTTATTTTTTTTAACGTTTTTATTTATTTTTGAGACAGAGAGAGACAGAGCATGAACAGGGGAGGGGCAGAGAGAGAGAGGGAGACACAGAATCGGAAGCAGGCTCCAGGCTCTGAGCTGTCAGCACAGAGCCCGACACGGGGCTCGAACTCACAGACCGTAAGATCATGACCTGAGCTGAAGTCAGACGCTTAACCGACCAAGCCACCCAGGCGCCCCATACGCTTGGCTTTCAATGCAAAAAACTGAGACTCAAGGGGTGCCTAGGTGGCTCAGTCAGTTAAGCATCTGACTTTGACTCAGATCACGATCTTGCAGTTTGTGGGTTCAAGCCCCACATCAGGCTCTGTGCTGACAGCTCGGAGCCTGGGGCTTGCTTTGGATTCTGTGTCTCCTTCTTTTTCTCCCTCTCCCCTGCTCATGCTCTGTCTCTCTCTTTCTCAAAAATAATAAACATTCAAAGAAAAACTGAGACCCATGTCAGTGGGTCACTATAACATCTTCTGATTGTGTGTAAGTGTGTGTATATATAATTTTTCAACAAAACAAGATCTACTTTTCTTACTTAATAGTATGTTATGAAACAGATGAACATAAGGGAAGGGAAGCCAAGATAGTATTAAAAAAGGGAGGGGGACAAAACATAAGAGACACTTAAATATGGAGAACAAACAGAGGGTTACTGGAGGGGTTGTGGGAGGGGGGATGGGCTAAATGGGTCAGGAGCACTAAGGAATCTACTCCTGAAATCGTTGTTGCACTATATGCTAAGTTGGATGTAAATTTTAAAAATAATTAAATTTAAAAAATAGTATGTTATGCTTGGGGCACCTGGCTCAGTTGGTTAAGCATCTGACTCTTGATTTTGGCTCAGGTCATGATCTACAGTTCAGATTGAGTCCTACATTGGGCTATGCACGAACAGCGTGGAGCCTGCTTGGGATTCTCTTTCTCTCTCTCTCTGCCTCTCCCCCACCTGCCAGCGTGCGTGCTCTCCCTGTCTCACTCTCTCTCTCTCAAAACAAATAAATAAACATTAAAAAAATAGTATGTTATACTCATTGTTTTGGGTCAGTACATGCAAAGCCACCTCAGTGTCACCACAGTCATTGGGCATCACAGCACGACTGACATAATGTAACCCTAACCCTAACTCGTCCCCCGTTCTGTCAAAGACACATGTGGCTCCCACTAGCTTCCCTACTACAGACGTTGCAGCAGTGACATCCATGTAAATGCACCATTGCACATTGGATATTTCTGCAAGATAAATTCCGATAAGCAAACTTGCTGGCTCTAAGAAACTTACATTTTGAAAACGCCCAGTCACTCCCGCCAAATGCTCAGTCAATGTGGATTTCCACCAACAGTGTTTACATTCTCCCCAGCAAAGTATATCATAATTTTTAAAAATTGTTAATGTGATGAAAAAAATGTGATCTCATTGTTGCTAAAACTTGCATTCCCTTTATTATCTGTAAGACTAGTAGTGTATTTCTATTTCTTTTTTTTAACGTTTATTTCATTTTGAGAGAGAGAGAGAGATGGAGCGTGAGCAGGGGAGGGGCAGAGAGAGAGGAAGACACAGAATCCAAAGCAGGCTCCAGGCTCTGAGCTGTCAGCACAGAGCCCAGTTTGGGGCTCGAACTCACAAGCTGCGAGATCACGACCTGAGCTAAAGTCAGACACTTAACTGACTGAGCCACCCAGGCGCCCCATGTATTTTCCTTTCTTTATGAGCCATTTGTGCTTACTCTGTGAACTGTCTGCTTGGGATCTTTGCACATTTCTCTTTTTCCCGTCCTCAGGAGCAGAGAGCTGAGTTTATGGTGTTCCCCATTTTACAATGAGCAAGAATCATCAATGGATATAAGGCCACTTCATTGTTTTGATTTCATTTCTGTTCCCCTTTATCCTCAATCCCCATTCCCACCCCACTTAAATATGAATATTTCCTTGGGAAATATCTAATATCATGTTTATGCATTTGTAGGTTTGGCTTATATAAATGGTATTGTGCTATCGATCTCATCTTTGAACTATGTATTTTTTTTTAATTTGAGAGAGAGTATGAATAGGGGAGAGGGGCACAGAGAGAGAGAGAGAGAGAGAGAATCCCAAGTAAGCAGAGTCCAACTGGGGGCTCGATCCCATGACCCTGGGATCATGACCTGAGCTGAAATCAAGAATCAGATGCTCAACCGACTGAGCCACCCAGGCGCCCCTGTAACATTCTTTGACATTTGATATTTTATTATTTTTTAAGTTATTTTTTTATTTATTTGTTCACTTGAGTAATCGCTATACCCAAACGTAGGGCTTGAAATCATGACTCTGAGATGCATGCACTTCTGACTGTGCTTCCCTGATATTTGCTATTTTATTTTCGAAAGAGGGAGAGAGAGAGAGAGCACGAGCAGGGAAAAGGCAGAGAGAGAAGGAGACAGAGGATCTGAAGCCGGATGCGGGGCTTGAACCCATGAACCCTGAGATCATGACCTGAGCCGAAGTCGGATGCTCAACCGACTGAGCCACCCAGGTGCTCCTACCCTGATATTTGATATTTTAAACTTTTGTGGGGGTCTCAGCGGTCAGATCATATGGGGCCTGGTGGCCGAGGGAACGACTGTAAATTTGTCGTTAAGTACGATGGAAAATGTGACAATATTGGAAAAGCCCATTTAGCCACTCTTGCAAACCCTGGTCCCACCTCAGGAGAATAAAGAGATGGAGGACGGTGGACCCTGAAAGAGGAGCCCCGACCCTGCCTTCCGGGGGTGGGACTGGGGACTGCCCACTCATCTCCAAGTCAGTCTCCGCCCCCGGAGAGCTGGGGAGGGGCTCCCGGAAGCCATGGCCGCGACCGGTGGGTCAGTGGTCCACGAGACTTCCGGGGAGACTGTGGCACCACAGTGGGAACTGGCCTGCGGCCAGGTAGCAGGAGGTCCTGTCCAGAGGGCTTCTGTTATATGTAGGTGGGTGTTTGCCAGTCAAAATAAAACCTGAGCCAGCCGAAAGAGTCCCTCCCCACTTTCCAGGAGTTACAGTCAAGCAAGTGGCCCATAAAGCCCCCACTGAGCAAGAGCCCACTTTATTATTTTTTTTAACGATTTTATGTTGTTAAGTAATCTCTACACCCAACACGGGGTTTGAACCCACAACCCTGAGATCAAGAGTCACGCGCTCCCCCAAGAGCCCACTTGAAACGGCTGCCACCCATAGAGTGACTCGCCATCTTACTCAGAGCCAATCAAGGAAGAACCCTCTGCACCCACTTCCCTCCTTCGTCCCTGCCCTCCAACAGCAGAGGGTTCTGAAGCTGGGGGAGCAGGAGGGAAGGCAGAGAGGCAGACCTGACTTCCCCCGCATCCCTCATCAGCAGGGGCCAAAATGGCTGGGGAGATGGAAACGATCTCATCAAGTGTAGAGATCTGGCTACTACACAAAACTGGGCATTCTAACGGAACTTATTTAATGACTTCAAGTGATCACAGGGCTGTAAGCAAAGTTGGCACAGAAGGTCACGACTTCATTTGTGGGCAGAGAGGAGAGTTCCCTTACGAGTTTTAGAGGGACACTGGGAGACAAAAATAATCTTTAATTATATCCCATGAACTTTGGTGAAAGGAGCCATCAAGTAGAGGACTTTGAGAAGGGGAGTGATGTGAGCTGATTTATGTTTTTAAAAGGCCCCTCTGACTGTAGAGAGATAGACTGGAGGGCGGGGAAATGAGGGGCTGTCATCTAGGAGAGGCACCGGAAGACTTGGGCCAGGAGAGACAGGCAGAGGGGAGAAGAGGAGAGGCCTGGAGACTAGACCTGGGCCCACCACCATTGAGAGGTCAGGAGAGGTCAGGGAGACATGGCCATGGAGACCAGACAAGAGCAGCCAGTAAGGAGGAAGTGGAGAGAGCAAGGGCTCCCAGCCAAGTGAAGAAAGTGTTTCAAAGACGAGGGAGTGACCGACTGTGACAAGAGCCACTGAAAGTTCAAGGCAAGGCTGACAGAATTAACAACAAAACTTGGCAACCTCACTTGTTCCCTAGGCCCCAATTCAAGGACACACGAGGTCCTTACAGATTTTGGCTGTTGGGATGTGGGTGGAGATGGCCTCTATCACACCACACAGTATCTCCTCATGGAGTTCCATATGAAACTTTTCCTTTAGCCTAGGAAAAATGTGGGTTTTTTTCCTCCGAAGAAATTATAGGTGCTATCTTTGGGGGGAGGGGGAGGGGGGAGGAGCTAAGTTACTATATCTCCCTTTTTGCTTTGGCTGCCAGGAAGCTCAGAGATGAATGTGATACTCAGTTAATAGAGCTGAGAACACTTTATGGGCTACGTATTTATTTATTATTATGTTCTTGATCCTGATGTCCATGTTCTCTCTTAAATTATCACATTTTTGGTTTTCCGTTTCTGTTTTTAGTTTGTCTTCTTGGTTCTTGCTGGAAGCTACCTCAGGTGCCCTGAGCAGTCCAATGGGGGAGGTAAAACGTGCACTGACAATTATGCTGGAATCAGAACATGGGAAGAGTCTTGGAAGAGGAACAGGCGAAGGAGTCGGGGTATTCCAAGGAGGGCGAGGGACTGCTGATTCTGGCCACGAGGAAGTAAGTTGAAGCGAAACGATTCTTTCCCCATGAATAACTAAGAAACTGGACAAAGCATAAGAAACAACTGCGTTCAGATATTAGAAAACTGGTAGCACGGACTGTAATCCCTGAGAAAAAGGAAGCAGACAAGGTGAGCCCTACCATCATCCGGGCCATTGACATCTGAGATCTGCCTAAAGGCAAATGCCCTACTGCGTGCAGGGAGGGGAACCCAAACAGCGTCCCTCAGTCTCACTGCTTAACGAGTCAGAGACCAGTTTGGACAGGCAAAAGGCAGCTAGAATTTGGGAGGTAGAACATTTAAGAGGAGGAGCCTATGTAGAGAAAGATCCCCAAACCCAGTAGAGGGGCTTTAAGCTTTTAGGAAGCTACTTTAGGAAGAATACTAACCTGCACACGGTGTAAGGTGAAGCCCCACAAAGCTGGACAAAAAACACATTTCAAGAGAACAATTACTGCAGAGCTGAAGACAGGTAATTCCCAGAGCTCATACAAGACTTTGTAAGAAGATTCTCTCCAGGGGCGCCTGGGTGGCTCAGTTGGTTGAGTGTCTACTTTGGCTCAGGTCATGATCTCACGGTTCGTGGGTTCGAGGCCCATGTTGGGCTCTCTGTTGTCAACGTGGGGCCCACTTTGGATCCTCTATCCTCCTGTCTCTCTGCACCTCCCCAACCTGCTCTCTTTCTCTCAAAAATAAAATATTAAAATAAGAAGATTCTCTCCAGTCAGAGTAGAAAAATCTCACTAAGTACGTAGAAAATTCAGTAGAGAACCAGACAGACCATGTCTTAGAGGTGGGCCGAAATCAGCCCTTAATGAAAGCCACTCTAGACCCACCATAAAAGAGCTTGAAACAAATCTTGCAATGATCAAACCTAACCCACAAGTACTAAATTACCAGGGAAAGTCCAATACTCTTCAAAAGAATTCAATCAAATTCAGATTAATAGTGTAAAATTCACAATGTTTGGCATCCAATAAAAAATTAGTATACATACAAAGAAGGAGGGAAGTGTGATGAATAACCAGCAGAAAATCTGCCCATGAAAACAAACCCAGAAGATGGCAATACTATCCAAACCGATTCAACCCAATCCCTGTCCAAATCTCTGCTGCCTTTTGCAAAGATTGACAAGCAGATCCTGAAGTTTACGTGGAAAGTCAAGGAGCCTTGCTAAACAATCTTGAAAAAGAAGAACAAAGTTGTAAGACTCTGATTATTCCAATTTCAAAACTATTATAATCAAGACAGTGTGGTACTAGCATTGGGACAGATGTGGACATCAATGGAATAGAACTGAGAGTTCAGAAAAGAGAGCTCTTACATTTATGGTCAATTGATTTTAGACAAGGGTGCCAAGACCATTGGATGGGAAAAGAATAGTCTTTTCAATAGATGATGCTACGACCGCTGGATTTTTATATGCGGAAGAGTGAAGTTGGACCTCTTCCTCGTACCATATATGAAAATTAACTCGGGGCGCCTGAGTGGCGCAGTCGGTTAAGCGTCCGACTTCAGCCAGGTCACGATCTCGCGGTCCGGGAGTTCGAGCCCCGCGTCAGGCTCTGGGCTGATGGCTCAGAGCCTGGAGCCTGTTTCCGATTCTGTGTCTCCCTCTCTCTCTGCCCCTCCCCCGTTCATGCTCTGTCTCTCTCTGTCCCAAAAATAAACGTTGAAAAAAAAGGAAAAAAATAAAAAAAAAATTAACTCAAAGTGAATTATAGACTTAAGTGTAAGAGCCAACACTATAAAACTCACAGGGAAAAAAAACATAGAAATGATCTTGGATTAGGCAATGGTTTATAAGCTACATCAAAAGCACAAGTAATAAAAAATAAATAAATTAGGTTTCATGAAAATTAAAAACGTCTGTGCTTTGGGGCGCCTGGGTGGCTCAGTCGGTTGAGTGTCCGACTTGGGCTCAGGTCATGATCTCACGGTTTGTGGGTTCGAGCCTCGCGTCCAGCTCTGCGCTGACAGCTCAGAGCCTGGAGCCTGCTTTGGATTCTGTGTCTCCGTCTTTCTCTGCCCCTCCCCTGCTCCCTCTCTCTCTCTCTCTCTCTAAAGGGTAAATAATAAATAATATTAAAAAATTATAAAAAAAAACTTCTGTGCTTCAAAGGACACCATCAAGGAAGTGAAGAAGCAACCCACAAGATGGGAGAAAATACTTGGAAATCATTGATTTGATAAAGGACTTGTATACAACATATATAGAGGACTCTTAACATTCAACAATAAAAGGCAAATAACCCAATATAGAAATGGGCAAAGTGTGCACACAAACCAAGCAACGAGAAACAGAAACAGACTCATGAATACAGAGAACATACTGGTCGTTGCCAGAGAGGAGGGAGGAGAGGGATGAACAACATAGACAAAGGGGATTAAGAGGTACAAAGTTCCAGGTACAAAATAAATAAGTCACAGACATGAAAAGTATAGCACAGGGAATATAATCAGCAACATTGTAATAATACTGTACGGTGACAGATGGTCACTACGCTTATCACGGTGAGCATTGTGTCATGTATAGAACTGTCAATTAATTCACTATGTTGTAAAGTAACATAAACCTGCAACTAATATAACATTGTATATCAACTATACCTCAAGGGGGAAAAAAGACGTTAAAAAACAGGCGAACGATTTGAATTGACATTTCTCCAAAGAATGCATTCAAATAGCCCATAAGCACATGAATGGCAAGTAAGGAGGTCAAGTTCAGTGTTTTCCAGGAAAGAGAAGGCAGTGTGAATAGGGGGATGGTGATCTAGGAGTCAGAAAGCTAGCAGGGCCCAATCACAGAGCCTTTTATGACACTTCAGTAAGGAAGTCAGATATTTGCTTTAAGTGCAACGGGAAAGCCATTGAAGAATTTGGAACAAGAACATAGCGAATGATGCTGAGCTACAAGAAAAATGCAAAAAACAAACAAACAAAAAAAACCCAAAACCAAAAACAAAATAAAAAATAACAAGTATCAGTGGGGAGTTGGAGAAATGGGCACCTTGTGCTTTGCTGGTAGGAACAAAAATGGTGCCCCTATGGAACACAGTGCAGGGGTTCCTCAGGACTTAAACATACCATTGCCAAAGGATCCAGAAATTCCCCTTCTGCATAAGTATCCAAAAGAATTGAAAGCAGGGACTGGAAGAGATATTTGCGTATCCACGTTCATGACAGCAGTATTCACGGTAACCGAGAACGGGAAACAACCCAAATGTCCCTCGATGAATGAATGGATGAACAAAATGTGGTATATACATTAATGGGCTATTATTCAGCCTTTTAAAAAAGGAAATTCTGGGGCACCTGGGTGGCTCAGTTGGTTAAGCGTCTGACTCTTGATTTCGGCTCAGGTCATGATCTCATGGCTCGTGAGATCTAGCCCCACGTTGGGCTCTGCTCTGACAATAGGCAGTCTGCTTGGGATTCTCTCTCTCTCTGCCCCTTCCCTCTCTCAAAATAAATAAATAAACATTTTTAAAAAGGAAATTCTGACCCATGCCACAATACAGATAAACCTTAAAGACGTGATGGTAAGTGAAATAAGCCAGACATGTAAATATACATATTGTATGATCCCACTTCCATAAGATACCTGGAATAGTCAAAGACAGACAGAAAGCAGAACCATGGTTACCAGGGGCTGGGGGTAAGGGAGAAATGGGGAGTTGGTGTTTAATGGGGACAGGGTTTCAATTCGGAAAGAGGAAAAGGTTCTGGAGACGGATGCTGGTGATGGCTGCACAACCATGTGAAAGTACTTAATGCCACTGAACAGTACACTTAAAAGTGATTAAGATGGTAAATTGCATGTGTATTTTTGAACAGTAAAAAAAAAATGTAAATGGCATAAACACGCCAACGAAAAAGAAGAGACTGTCAGGTCGCATTAAAAATGCAAGACTCAAATCACATTCTGCCTACAAGAAACCCACTCTAAATGTAAAGACACAGACAGGTTTAAATGGAAAAGAATGGAAGAAGGTATATCATGCAAACACTAACCCACAACCGAAAGGAAGCAGAAGCCACTGTCAGCCAGGCATCCAGGAAGGCTTCCTGGAAGATGTGACACTCGAGCTGAGTTGTTTTGTTTTGTTTTGTTTTGTTTGAGAGAGGGGGAGAGAGCACAAGCAGGGGAGGGGCGAGAGAGAGAGAGAGAGAGAGAGAGGGAGAGAGAGAGAGAATCCCAAGCAGGCCCCTCACTATCAGCACAAAGCCCAATGTGGGGCTCCCTCCCACCTGAGCTGAGGTCGGAGCCTTAACTGACTGAGCCACCCAGGTGCCCCACCCCTGAGCTGAGTTTTAAAGGCCGCGTAGTATTAGGGACTGTGAAGACTGAGAAAGCCCATGTGGCAAAGGCAGCGCCGTGCTGCGAAATACAGGGAGCATCACCCCAGAGCCCAGACTCTTACGGGGTCCTCCACTCTCGAGCGTGGTGGGGGTGCGGATCCTGAGGGACCTCCCGAGGAGGCCCCTACCCCATCATCAGCGTCCCGCCCCCGACTGACCCGCTTGCCTGCAAGGTCAGATGTGGCTCCAAGCAGAGGAGGCAAGCAGGGGCAGAGAACCCACGGGGCAGAAACTGAACTTGAAGCACTTAGGGGAAAGGGAAAGCGAAATGTGGCCAGCACGGGGGCGCAGGCCACAGCGGAGACTGGCTGGAGACCAGACAGCACATCCCCTCACAGGAACAAGGAAGGGGGAAGGGTCACGTGGCCCCGGGGGCTCCCCTGAGCTCCTGGCACAGCGGGCACACTCACGCCCGCCTCTCTCCTCCCCTCCCCCGCTTCTTTCTTTCCCTTCTTGACACCCACCGCCCAGCCCTTCGGTGGGTGCTGTTCTCGGTCTGCCGGTTCGCCACCCCGACTAGAATGGAAACCCCCGCCCCCTGGGAGCAGGTCCTCAGGTTTGTTTTGCTTTGTTTTTGGTTTTGGTATAGAGAAGGTGGTTAGTTTAACCACATAAAAACAAAACAAAACAGAAAGACAATCAACCTGAAGCCCCTCTTACTGGTCAAGGTACTAATTCCCCCCTGGCTTCTTGCCCGATCATCCGGCTCTTTAACACACACACACACACACACACACACACACAGAGTCTTTCACTTTTCCAACGAGTATTTATTATCACCTAAGCCATGATTCAGATCCCAGGGTGCAAATCACCCAGATCACCCTCCAGCACCCTGGATGGAGGACAGAGGAGAGGTGGGAGGAGCCAGTGCAGATCTTCCCAGGAAATGTGCCTTCTGCCCTGCAATTGTGCCAGGCTGGCACTCAGGATGTGGGGCAGAGGGACTTGTACACACGCCAGTGCCATTTGCACACGGAGCCATCGCCCCTTGGACAGTCATTGCCCTTGGGACAGCGCTACAAGTCCAGGGAGTTCTGGCAGAAGTTCCTGGTCTGATTCCGGCGGGGAAGCGGCTGTCAAAGGGGCAGTCTGGTAGTTCTTGATTATGATCTTGATGTCTTCTGCCGTGGTGCTTGCTGAGTCCTAAAGACACCCCTGAAAGCAGCTCGAAGGTCAATGTGACCCTTCAGCGAGGACACCAGAGTCAGACCAGAAGCCGCAGGTTGTGAACTCTTTTGTGCCTTCCTCCCCAGAGCCTAGACGGGGCCTGGCATGGAACAGGTGCTCGGAAATATTTGTTGACTGAGTGAATGAGAAAAACATACATGACCCCATAAACACGGCAGGGCCACTGTTTCCCTGTGGGTTGAGGCCATTTTGGAAGACGACAATTGGCAATCTTTTTTGTTTTTTTTTAAACTTGGGAGCATAGGGGCGTCTGGGTGGCTCAGTCGGTTAAGTGTCCGACTTCAGCTCAGGTCATGATCTCTCAGTTCGTGGGTTTTAGGCCTGCATCGGGCTCTGTGCTGACAGCTCAGAGCCTAGATTGAGCTTGTTTCAGATTCTGTGTCTCCCCCCTCTCTCTGCCCCTCTCCCACTGGTGCTCTGACTCTCTTCTCTCTCTCTCTCTCTCAAAAATAAATAAACATGAAAATTTTAAAAAAATAAATTAAAATAAAATAAACTTGGGAACATAGACAGGAGCAGCCCATGCTCCTTAGTTTGGGACACTCTATGCATCACAAGCTTCCCAAAAAATGAATCACCAGCCTCCGTTTGAAATGAACTTTCCCCTTCAGCCTCTCCCCAGTCCTATTCCAGCTTCCCATAGCTCCCCACTCTTGCATTTGAGGCATGCCCTTCCAATCTGCTTTCCAGGCATTGAACTCCATATACATCAGTGATGGGAGGCACCATTTATTAGGTGTTTACTATGTGCTGGGCACTGTGTCAAGCACTTCATGTATCAAATCTCATTTCAACATCACGTGTCCTTGAAGGAATTGCTACTATTGTCCCTACTTTACAGATGAGAAAACCGTAGCAAAGAGACCTTCTGTCAGATGCCCAAGGTCACGGAGTAATTGGCAGAAATATACAAGATGGTTGTGCTCCTCTGTGTTTGTAGTTTCCATAAACACAGCTGTGCTGTAGAGGTTGGTCTGTATTTTTCTGTTTTTCCCGCAAGACTATGTGTTGAAGCTTTGTCCACGTTGCTATCTGCCATCCAGTTCCCCAGGGACAGATACTTAGCCTCCGGCTCTTCGCCACCTCAAATCACACCCAGGATACATCTTTCTATTTGCGAGAGGTTTTACCCCGGAGTGGACCTGCCAGGGGGCACTTAGCTGTCAAACCTCCTTTTCAGACATCCTCACTGGTTTACACTCCCACAAAAAGCACCAGACTCCCATTTACCGACTCTCCACCAGCTATCTTTTTTTTTTAATTTTTAATGTTTACTTATTTTTGAGAGAGAGAAGAGAGAGAGGGAGAGAGACAGAGACAGAGCACAAGGAGGGGAGGCAGAGAGAGAGGGAGACACAGAATGTGAAGCCGGCTCCAGGCTCTGAGCTGTCGGCACAGAGCCTGACACGGGGCTCGAACTCACCAATGAAGAGATCATCACCAGAGCCGAAGTCAGACAGACACTCAACCAACCGAGCCACCCAGGTGCCCCATCCACCAGCTATCATTTTTACCTGACTTCCTATTCTTGCCCATCTGACAGGTGTCACGTGGGATCTTTGTGTTTTCCTTTGCAGCTCTCTGATTGCCACGGGTTGGGGGGGGGGGGCAGAGATCTTTGTCCTTAGGCCATTTTTCTTAAAGTGACATTTGAACACACGCACACGCACACACACGCACACAACAGGAAGGATGTGATTTCAGAATGCAGTTCACTCTGATGAAAGGAGGTGAGGGTCCCCCATTGCCTGCCCCGCTCCCCAGCTACGAGGAGTCCCCCAGCTACGAGGAGTCCCCCGAGGGCGTCCAGAGCCACCGGCCATTCTCACAAAGGCTCTGCCCAAGGAGAGGAGGGACCAGGCCCCCTGCAGAGATCTGGGTGCTCCATGTCATTCCCCTGCCACAGTGCCCGTGGCCTGGAACAGCGGGAACGCGGTTCTGTCCGTGCCCTGGAGACAAACCTATCGCACCTGACAAGGGACGGCGCTTGGGTGAGAGGAGGAGGCCATTAACTCCATTTCCCCACACACGGACCCCAGGACCCCGCCCAGGCCTGTATACGAGCCCCCACCCACCTCCGAACCGAAGAGCAAACTTAGGCTGCTCAGCTCACTTCGCGAGCGAGCCTCAGTCTCCTCATCTGTGAAGTGGGGGTGATGAGGACACTTCTCCTAGAGACAGGCTGAGATAATCGGGGACTCATATCACAGTGACGGGCGGCAACATGCTTGGCCTCCTGTCACAAGGGGTGGTGTCAACAGCCCCATTTGATGGAGGTCAAGAGGTTGTCACACAGGTCACACGGTGCGTCTGATCTCAGATCTCCAGGCCAGTGGATGGTGGGCAAGCTCACCCCCATCCCTCAGCTGTCCCTCCCTCACCCTGGAGCCTCCAGGTCAAGTAGCACCCAGGGCAGGTGTGGATAGGAGCCCACAGCACTACCTTCTTCCCCTCAGGAAGCTCCCGAGGCCCTGAGAGGCGGCCACAGAAACACGCCCCAGCCAAGGCAGGCCAAGTACAGGGCTAGTGGCTAAGTAAGGCTCCTGGGTGGTGGCCGACGTAGTGGGAGCTGGGGAGCCCAGGGGAAACTGGACAGACTCAAATCGCAGTCCTCTAGGACTTTGCTTTTCCTGTCCCTTTGCCTGGAGCCCCCTCCTCAGATAACTCCTCACTGAGCGGGGTTTTCTACTCCAATCTCACCTTATCATTGTCTCCCCCTGAGCCCTGTTGGGGATGGCTGGGGCCACACTGCCTGCCCCAGGACTCCCTACCCCTCCCTTATTATGCTGTATTTTCCCCAGGGCACGCGTTACCATCTGACATACTGCTCATCTGCCTTATTGTCTGTCTCTCCCCATCAGAAATAAACGCGAAGAACACGCATAATCGTCATCCCCTATAATAACGCCTAGTGTGCAACAGGTGCTCAGTAGATAGGTAAAATTTTTAGGAGCCTATCGTAAAAATGCACATCTTAAATGTGCAGATTTCACGTATTTTTATATACTACCACCACCCAGTTCAAGTGGTAAAACATTTCCAGCGGGTTCCTTTGCACCCCCTCCCGGCCAACCCCCACCTCCTGAGGTACCGTTATACTGACTTCCCCTGTCTGTTCCTGAACTTCACCTGAGGGACTTCGATCAATGCATACTGCAGGGTGTAGTCTTGCGTTTGGCTTCTTTTGCTCAATATAACGTCTACAAGATCCACCGTGATGTTGCGTCTAACAGCTGTCAGTCCTTTTCTAGTGCTGTTCTATTGTACGATAATCTATCATTTATTTATTCGTGCTCTTGTCGCTGGGCATTCTGGTTGGTTCTGGCTGGGGGCTATGAACAGGTGGGTGTCAGTGGCCACATGCCTAGAAATGGAATCGGACCGGGGCGGGGTCGGGGGGGGGATGGGACGTGTGGGTCAACAGACTCCAGGAGAAGGTGCCAAACCATTTTCTAAGGCGGCTGCACCCTCTGACATTCCCACCAGCAGCGTGAGCTCTGGGGCCGTGACCTCCTCCCCAGCACTCGGTGCGAGCACGCTGTTTCAGGCTCCGGGAGGGGGACTGTGGTACCTCCTCTCCCTGCTGAGTGAGGATGCTGGGTGCTCGAGGAACGTTTGCTGCCTGAATCCCCAGGGGCGCGGTGGAGGGAGACTCTCTACTCATCAGGGAGGGCTGGGTCCACACCTTTCGCCCGACGGTGGTAGCCCCGGGAGGCCACGGTGCCTAGAAGCTGCTGGTCATTTCACACACTGGTCACAGTTACACCCCAGGGCACAGCCAAGTCTGGATCGAGGCATTCGGATAGGACTTGGCCCCAAGCTCAAGGCTCCCCCGTGAAAACAGAGAACAAAGGGAGAAAATCAATGGGCCCGGACAGGGCTCTGCAGATGGAATGCTGAAAGCTGTGGCTCCTGGTGCCCAGTGGCACCTGCCGGGTCCCGCCACCCTTCCCATTCCCAGGACGCACCCAGAGCCCAGGCCCAGCCAGAGGTGCTGTCTCCCCGGAGTCCCTGCCCTCACTCAGGAGGCTACATTCCTAACACTTGGTAAGGACTGGGTCAGGCCCTTCCCAGAGGCCTGTGAGGTCAGTCTGACCACCTAGCCTCCCTCAGGTGGGGCCTTGTGACAGTTCCTACGGGAGGTGAAGAGCCAACGGGGCCACTTCCAGCCCTGGCCCCAAAAACCCTCCGTGGTCTATGAGCTTGCCCTTTCTACAGTGACCTTCAAAGTCATGGGTATTTCGAGTTTGTTACATCGGCCCTTTGTCCTCACCAGTAATTAGTATGTATGTTACAGCACACATAACTGACATAGGTAATCGCTAGCCCCATTTTACAGCTGAGAAGACTGAGACACAGACATGCTATAGGATTTGCTCAAAGCTAATAAATGGAGAGGTCAGGATTTGAATCCAGGGCCTGGTTCCAGAGGTTGTGCCCATCAGCCCACTGCCCAGGCTAAAAAGCAGGCCTCGTAAGCAGAGGCGCAGGCCAGCGGCTCCTGGCATCTTTCCTCACCTGCGCCTCCTCCAGCCTTTTGCCTGGAGGCTGCTCCCAGCACCCTGGCCTCCTTGCCTCTCCCAATCCTCCCCAGCCTGGTCGCTGCGAACCCTCTCAGTTCAGAACCTCACCTCTGGACAGAGCCCAGCAACAGGCTCCAAGGGTCTCTTCCTCTCCCACCCCGACTCATCACACCTGCTTGGCACGTCCTCAGCTCAGCGGACCCCAGTGGCCACCTTCCCCGGATGGGCCCAACTTACTGCTGGGGAGAGCTGCTCCCGTTCCTGGGCCTTTGGGAACCGCCTTCCGTTCATGGTCCCCGTCAGCCAGAGTTCTTTCAGTTACGAGTGACAGAAAGCCAACTGGCTTCGAGAGGGAAAATGTTTATTGGCTCACGTGACTCAGAAGTCCAAGGTATACAGGGTTCAGGCAAGACTGGGTCCAGGTGTCATCAGACGTCAGTATCTCTGAGCCTCCTGGATCTGCTGCGCTGACCGCATCCTCAGCCAGGAGCGCTCCTCGGGGTGGGAAAAGGCTTCTAGCAGCATCCAGCCTACATTCTGCCCGCTTTGCTACCCCGGTGTGGCCACCATCATCCTCTCCAAGGCTCCCGAGTGGGTTCCTTCCTGCCTCCAGTGCCACGGGAAAGCTAGCGATCTTGTGAATACCCTTCCCCGACGGTCCCACCTAAAGTCCCAAGGGCTCAGGTGTGTCGGTTGGCCCGCACCACGCACTGTGGCCAGTGTGTAGTGTGATGTCCCCGCCCATTGACATCAGGGAGTGGGGACAGCTGCGCGTACTATAGGTTGGGGTTGTCCCCAAAAGATAGCAGGGACACTATAACCAGAGGGGGAGCAGAGGAGAAGCAGACAGGACCCAGCTGCTCCTAGGCTCCAGGCCCATCCACGCCTGCCACCTGGCCTCCTCTTCCCCAGAGAAGCCAGACCCTGTCAGATAAAAACCGAGTACCTCAATGCCCCTGCCAAACCCCCTCGTCACCTTGCACCTCCCCCTGGTCAGGCTGGGGTCGGCCCCAGGCCACCTGACCTCACCGCACCCGCCCCCTCCCATCCCCAGTCCCCTTCCTCGCTACAGCTGACATTTCTGCCACCTTAGGACACAAAACCCAAAACTGTCCCCTCTGTCCTCGTTCCGAGCCCCAGCTCTCATCTCTGCTTCTCAGCCTTGAGCATCACTTCTCCTCACCTCGGCTTCTCACCTCCAGCTCCCAGCCTGTCGACGACCAGCAAGCCTTCCCTAAAGCCCACAAGGTGTTGGGACCGCTGACCTCTCCCTCCTCCCAGACACGCTTGCGTGGGCACCGCCAGTGGCCCCTGGGGGCCCTGGGGGCGGCTGCTCTTCAGTCTCCTTTGGTGGCCTGTCCAGGCTCCACCCTCTGTCCCTGAGGCGAGGTCATCCACTCTCTAAGCTCGCACATCTGTCTCCAGGCCCCTACGTTCCAGTGCCTTCTCCCCAGCAGCTTCACAGGCACCCCGAACTCGTCACAGCCTAACACCTAATCTTGCTCTCTCTCTGCGTCCTCCAGCTGGGAGGGGGGGGGGCCTTGCCCAAGTCACTGCAGACAGAAACCTGGGAATCAAAGTTCCCTCCCTTTCAGCCCCACTTCCAGTAGGTCTCAGCACGCTCGAGTCTGCTAACACGCACCTCAAGTCTGCCCACCGTCCTCCACGTCTCCTGCTCAGCCTCCCCGAGCCCCTGCTCCCTGAAGGCGCGCATCTGCCTCGTGGACCCCGCAATTCCAAGGTCTGCTCAGAAATGGGGGCGGACTGCCCAGCTGTGTCACTGTTCCTGCTCGAAAGCCGATCTTTGGGGCCCTCGACAGTCCCACCTACCTCTGCTCCCTCAGCTCCTTCCCACATACCCTTCGTGGCACCAGACGCAGATTTCTACAGCGTGCAAGGCCTCTTCCCGTTACTCGTCCAATCTGTCCCTTTGCAGCAGCCCGGGGAGGGCAGAATAGCCTCCATCAGAGAGACACGAAGAGGCCGCTCAAAGAAAGACAGGCACCTTTCCGGGGTCGTAAAGCACAACGAAACAGGTCGTCCCCCAGCATAAGCAGCACCTCTGGCTTAGGCCCTACACCACCACTCTGCCCGCCTTCCTTCTGTCAGCACCCCTGCTCCTACCCTGGCAGAATCGTGGCCTCTGGCCCCTCCCTTCACTCTGCTACCCTGCCCACCACCGCTTCTGGCCTCAGCTCAGCATGGGGAATGCAGGTGGGTGGATGGGAAGGTGGCCACAACGCCCTGGACATAGGCTGGGACAGACACTGGTGTTCCCTTTTATTATTAATTGTTTAATAAATTTAAGAACAGCTCTACCTTCTCTCCTCCCCCCAGAGCAACTAAAACCAGCTAAAAGGGGGTGTGGCCTGGGGGGCAGAGGGCGCTAGGAGTCATAGTCTTCTTCATCCTCTGCGTCAGGTGCTGAGGGGCCCGGGGGGGCCGGGGGCAGAGGCAGACTCGAGGTGAAGGGCATGAAGGGTGTCGGGGGGCTGCAGGGCAGAAAGCAGAAGAGAAAGATCAGGCCGCTCTCCAGGGCCCATTCCCGCCCACTGAGCC
This sequence comes from Felis catus, assembly GCF_018350175.1. NCBI lineage: Eukaryota > Metazoa > Chordata > Mammalia > Carnivora > Felidae > Felis > Felis catus. The sequence continues at coordinate 108,746,459 of NC_058377.1, read as the reverse complement.
CTACCCTATCCCAGTGAGCATGGAGCCCACGGCTCCCTGTACCAACGGGCAGCCAAGCTCAGAGAAGAGAAGGGCCCAGAGCAGGTCACACAGCACCAGTTCAAGCCCCATTCACCAGGGCGGGGTGTGGGTGGGGGCAGGGACCTTCTGAGAGCAGTCTCCTGCCTCTAAGCCCTCCTTGGTTCCTCCCTTCCCATCCCCCAAATCTGCCACAGCCAACAAAACCAAGTGGCCACAGAGGACAGGAAGGACAAAGTCAGCCTGGAGGAATCTGTCAGCCCTCTCTGGTGCCACTGAGCGGCTCACCTCTGAAAGTGGGCAGGGGGGTGGCTGGCCTGTGGTGGAGCCTGTGACGTCTCCTCTTCCCCATCAGTGTCGGTGTCGTCAGACTCATCCTAGGAGCAAGACAGGGTTCAGAGGGGACAAGAAAAGCATGAGGCCATTGCCGGAGAGCCTGGAAGTGGCAGGGTCAGCAGACTGACCCCTAGAGCCCCAGTTTACAAAAAAAAAACACAGGTGAGGATGGGCCCAGGAGTCCAGCCAGCTCAGGCTGATGCAAGACTGCTCTCTCCCACCACGGGGTAGGGCAGAGGGCTGGGGGCCTCACTCACCTCCTGCTCCGAGTCCGTCCCCGACAGCTTCTTGTCCTTGCCTTTGCTTCCCATCCCACCATTCTTCCGGCCACCGCTGCCTGGCTTCCGGCCCCTTCGGGAAGGCACAGTCCATCTGCCCAGAGGCCTCACCACTCCCTGACCACCCCCCAACCACCCCCAACCCTGGTGGCCTTGGCCTTCCCTGCCTGGACACCTGGCCCCGGCTCCCCACCTGCGGGCACCCTTGTCCCCATCCATGTGGTTGTCTTCCCCGTCTCCCTGCATGTCAGGCACAGAGGCCACCAGGTCCTTCAAGAAGTCAAACTGCTGCTCCAGCTCAATGCACTGCTTCCTGGAAGAGGTGGGGGGAACATGGCATTCAGGTAGGGCCCAGATGTCTGGTCCCTCAGCAAGGGGACCATCTGTATGTCAGGAGAATAAACCTGGAAAACCTCCACCCCATCTCCACTACCAGAACTCCCGATCTTGGTAGACCACCCAATCCCTCCCCACCCCCCCCCACCCCAGTTCAAACACGCCAGTGCTTGAGGCTTTGCTGGTCTCCCAGCAGCCTCCCACCTCCCCTGAGTGTGTGAACTCCCACTGGGCCCTCCCAGCTCCCAGACCACTCACAGGTGGGATGTGGTCATGGTCTTGGCGTTTCGGGACTGGGTCACCTGGCAGGCCTTCTTCAACAGCGACTCCAGGAAGAGCTCAAGCGCCCGGGCTGAGAAGCGTCAAGGAGAACACGGGTGGGGATCCCCTGCTTAAACAAGACGACCCCGGGCTCCCTCCCTACCCCACGTCCCTCAGCCTGGCCAGGCCCCGACAGGATACAGATGATGACAGGCACAGCCGCCGCCACCTTCCCAATCTCTTCGTCAGTTTGCATGATCTTCTTGATCCGCGCCTGGGGAGGGAGCACAAAGCTCGGACCCCGTCGCCTCCGTCCCAGAAAGGGGTGCTGGGTGGGGGGGAACGAGAGAGGGTATCCCGGGAGAAAGGGGGCGGGGGGCACCGACGCGAGGAGGGCACGGAAGGGGGCGGGGCGTCCGTGCCCCCGAACACCGCGATGCGCCCGCCCCCACGGCCGGACTTGGGCCGGAGCCTCCCGAGAGCCGGGACCGCTCCTCCCGGGCCCGGCCACGTGCTCACCGGCGGGAACCGCGCGTTATACTTCTTCTTCTTGCTCGGCATCTCAGGGCCTCTCTCGCCGCGCCGGGCCCAGCGCCGCCGCCCGCAGCTTCCCGGCCCCCGGGCCTGCTCGCCGCCCGCCTGCCGCGGTTCCCCCGGGTCCTGGTGCCGCCTGCTCCGCCCCCGCCGCTCCCCACGGGGTCCTAGCGCCGCCGTTCAGGACGCCGCTCGCAGGACCCGAGCGCCCTCCCTTTGGAGCCTCCCCGGCGGAGTGCGTCGATCCCGGACCCGACCGCCACTCCCGCCCGCCCCCAAGCCTGGGAGAGCGAACGTTAGCCCCGCCCCGCCCCCGAAGCCCCGCCCCGCCCCGGGTTCCCCGACGGCCCCGCCCCCAGGGTCAACCCCTCCCCTCTCGGGCCCCGCCCCGCGGCGCGGCCGACCGGCCCGGTGGCCCCGCCCCGTGCTGCGCTTGTCTATAAAGTTGTTGTTGAGACGGCGGGCGCTAAGATGGCGGCGGCGGCAGCCGTGGCGGGGGCGGGGCGCGGCGGCGGCGGCGGCGGCGGCGGCAGCGGCGCGGAGCCCCGGCAGGAGCGGAGCCGAGCGCGGGGCTGGAGCGGCGCCGAGCGCGGCGAAGGCCGGAGGTGACGGCGGGGCTGCGGGAGGGGGCAGGGCTGGGCGGGGGCGCGGCTCGGGCTGTGGGCGCTAATGGCGGCGGGCGCGGCGGGCCGGAGGCTGGCCCTCTCGTAGGCCCTTAACAAGCCTGCGTTCCTGTCCGGCCACCGCCCCGTTGGCCTTGGACCGGTCACTGCCCTTTCTGAGCATCACTGTGCTCGTCTTCAAGCGGGCCCGACAGTGCCCGCCTGAGAGGTCTGGCCCTACTGGGCCTGCCTCATGCTGCGTGAACGCGCGCTTCTTTGCCGCCCTCCGTTAGATCCCAGTGCTCGGGATTCCTACCGGTTACTGGCAGGACCCGGTGGTGTAGCCGGGCTGATTGCTCCCACACCTGAGTTCACGTTTCGGCCCTGACACTCACGGCAGGTGTGACCTTGGGTAAGACACTTCTCTCTGAGCTCCAGTTTTCTGAGCTGTAAATCGGGGAGAGTGGTAACGATATCGGCAGCAACCTTTTTGCAGCGCTGATTCCGCCTCAGGTGTTTACTTTCTCAACAGCTCTAGGAGACCGGAACAGTTATTGTCCACTGTAACGATGAGGCAACTGAGGACATTAGGTCTTGCCCAAGGCCACAGAGTTTTAGCTCGTTGGCTGCACCTGCTAGGGTCCGGCAAGTTGTAGGTCTGTCCTGGACCTGCCCTAACTGGGTTCCTTCACAGCAGGATGGAGCCTGGTGAAGAAATGGAGGAGGAAGACTCTCCAGGCGGCCGTGAGGATGGCTTCACTGCCGAGCACCTGGCCGCAGAGGCCATGGCAGCTGACATGGACCCCTGGCTGGTGTTTGATGCCCGCACCACACCTGCCGCTGAGCTGGATGCCTGGCTGGCCAAGTACCCGCCATCCCAAGTTACTCGCTATGGGGACCCTGGCTCACCCAACTCCGAGCCTGTGGGCTGGATTGCAGCGTATGGGCAGGGCTATGTCCCCAACTCGGGCGATGTGCAGGGCCTGCAGGCAGCCTGGGAGGTTCTGCAGACCAGCGGGCGGCCCGTCACACCGAGTACCCTGCGCCAGCTGGCCATCACCCATCGTGTGCTCTCTGGCAAGTGGCTGATACACCTGGCACCTGGCTTCAAGCTGGACCATGCCTGGGCTGGCATTGCTCGGGCCGTGGTCGAGGGCCGGCTTCAGGTGGCCAAGGTGAGCCCACGGGCCAGGGAGGGTGGGCGCCAGGTCATCTGTGTTTACACGGATGACTTCACGGACCGCTTGGGTGTACTGGAGGCGGATGCGGCCATCCGCGCGGCGGGCATTAAGTGCCTGCTCACCTACAAGCCTGACGTCTACACCTACCTGGGCATCTATCGGGCCAACCGTTGGCACCTGTGCCCCACTCTCTATGAGAGTCGTTTCCAGCTGGGGGGCAGTGCCCGCGGCTCCCGTGTGCTGGACCGCGCCAACAATGTGGAACTGACCTAGTGTGGCCAAGTGGGGACGACCCCCTTCTGCCCCCTCCCACGCTCGGGATGGATCCTCCCGTCTTCCTCCTCTCTGTCCCGAAGAGTTTGAGCCCCCCAGCTCTGAGGACTAGGTCAACCGGGAACTGCCTGCATCTTCGATCCCTTTGGACACTTGCCCTCTGTTCGGGGCTGATTCGAGTCCCCGCCGGCTGGAGGCTCTGGCTCCCTGAGGGCCAGACCCTCAGCCTCTCTTTTCACTGCTGCCCCCCTCTGTCATACAGAACTGCAGGCTGGGTACAGATTTCCAGGAGGAGAGCCTTCCTTGGCCACCGTCATGTCCAGCTGTACCTCTGTCTCCTCCTGCGTTCTGTCCTCCTCCTCCCTCACAAGAGAGAAAAATTAGCGCTTCCGGTCCCTCTTGGAGCCTTTGCAGTCCAGGGGGCAAAGGCCCTGCAGGCCTAAGCATGCTATTTTGTTGCGGGGAGAGGGTGATTGTATCCACTCAGCCCTTTGCAGAGAGAGGGGATGCCAGGGCCGTGGACATGGGGCCGGCCCCTCCCTGCCATCCCCTGCAGCCTGCACCACCTTCTTTTCTTCCTTCGCTACCTTGACATGTGCCTGCTCCTGGCATTTCAATAAAACCCAGCTTGGGTCTGTGTCTTGAGTGTTTTTTAAAACGCTGTGTTGGTTGTTTCCCTGCTTTGGTTGCTGGAGAGAGGCAGGCCGGGAGAGATTGCCTCTCTGCCCTAACTGGGCACCCCTAACTGCCCCCAGTGATAAGATTCACCTCACTGCCAAGGCCGGGAACCTCTCTGAGAGCCTCTGCAAAGCCAGTCCTGCTTCTCCTCCGTCCCAGGGGTCAGAATCGGTTTCTTGGTGGTTTCCCATAAAGCCGAGGGCTTGACCCAGCCAAGTCTGAGGGACTGCTACTAGCCCACAGGGTGTATTTGTGCCAGTTAGAGAAAGGTATCCCCTTGGTCCTGGCAGTTGTAGGTTAGGGCATATGGTCTCGTGAGCAGACGGTGGGCTAGATTTCAGCAGCCTCGGTTGAACATCCTTGTGCAGTGAACGACCTGCACAGCTGTACGCTGCGGAAGCTTTCCCATTTATACTCCCTTCTCCCGCCCTGAGTGTCCTGGGCCACTGGGCAGTTTGCAGAGCACTTCCACGTGCATTGTACGATTCTCACAGCCCGTCGAGAAGGAGACGTTGGTCCCATTGTGTGGTCAAGGAAATTGAGGCCAAGAGGGAAAAGGGGTTTTCTCGGGGTCATGTGGTGAGTCGAGCAGAGTCGGACTTGCGCCCTGGCCCCCCGCCGCCTCCTCAGACGCTTGTCCAGGGCCTCGGCCGCAGCGAGCTCTTCACAACCCACGAGGCACGTTCACGCTCGTGATCTTGCCGGGCCGCCCGGCTCAGCCGAGGCTCCTGGAGCCTGGGAGCCTGGCCCCGGCCTTGGTTGGAAGCCAAGGTTTCTGGCAAGGGGCCCCTTGGGATGCTGCTCTCGTGCCGTGCCGGAGCTGACTCAGCCTTCGGCAGCCTCACCAAATTGGAATTTGGAGCAGGGGAGCGGAGATGCCACTGGGCTGACGGGGTGGAAGTGGGTGAGTCATGAGATGCTGGCTCAGCCCCCTCCCCAGCTTCCTCTTCACCCCAAGTTTCCCCAGGGTTGAGTCCCCCCCACCCCTCAGCCCCAGCCCTGGGAAGTCCCAGAGCTGGGTGGTCTCCGATTTAGAGCCCACTGCCCTGCCTCCCTCAGACAAGCGGTGCTTTGCACTTGACCACATTGGGCCGAGGCTTGCAGGGATCCCGGCCAGGCGCTCGCGGGTCTCACGAAGATGCGCGACTGGTATCTGCAGCACCTGATTCTCTTTTCCTAACTAAGCATTTCACACGCTCCTCCCCTCTCCTCCAGCCTCCTGGCCCTGCCTTCGCCCTGTCCCCCCCCCCTCTCCCCCACTCTCCCACACACCACTGCAGCTTGCCTCCTCTGTTCCACTCCCTCCCAGTGACCCCCACTACCCCCCTACAGAGCTCTCCTGCAGAGCTGCCCGAGCCCCTCCCTTACTCAGAGTCCTTCCATGGTTCCCCATGGCCTGCAATATAGAGCCCGCTCTCCTGAGGCGCCCGTGACCTAGAGCCCTGCCGAGCGCCAGCTTCCCTCAGGTGCCCCTTCCTGCCTGTGGCATGCCCTTCACCGCCTGGCATGCAGCCCTGGGCCTCAAGCCGTTCCTTCTGCTTGAACACCTGTCGTTCAGCAAGGGTTGAGAGGTTACTTATGTAATTGCTTGATGTCTGTCTCCCACTGGTCCCTAAGCCACAGGCCCAGAGTGTGGGGCTGAGCGAAAGCAGAAACAGTGTCTAAGTCTCAGCCCTGTCCCAAGAGCCTAACACAGTGCTTGGGCAGGGCAACCTCTCCGTAAATTAACTAAAATCCGAATCCAAATTTCAAAGCAAATGCGGCCCCTGTCGGTTCCTCGAGTCCTTTCACCCACTCTCTGCTTCACCCTTCTTGTTCCAGAAATCTGAGCTGTCTCTTGTTTTCTTGCATCCATGCTGGCCTTTCCCGTTTTTGTGCCTTGCTCACGCTGTCACCTGCATTTGGTGTGCCTGAACTTCACCCGCTTTCCTGGCCGAACGCACCTCAGACCTCCCAGCTCATCCTCTTGGATTTCTTCTTCCCCGTTCGTCCGCACCACAGGCTCCCGTCACACCCACCCACCTCTCATCTGTATGTCTGGGGCCCCTCAAGGACAGTGGCCACACTTGATCCCGCAGGGTATCTTCAGTGTCCAGCATAGGACCCGGCCTAGCACAAGTGCCAAATAAATGTTATTGAATAAACGAGCGATTGAACGAAGTCACTCTCTGTCTCTGGGCCTGTTTCTTCATTCTGTTCGTGAGGAGAGCCAGGCACCGTGCGGAGTGTTTCCATACGCCGTCTCATCGAAGTCTCACCTGGCTCCATCGTTATTGCCATTTTTCAGAAGAGGAAACTGAGACCCAGAGACGTTCAGTAATTGGTCCCAGGCTGCAAAGCCATAAGTGTCAGAGCCAAGATTTGAACCCAGGTCGTGCAACTCCAGAGCACCTGATGCGTTGCTGAGCCCCCACGATAGAAAGTGCTGATGTGGTGGGGGGCTACAAGTCCCAGCAAGGACTTGGGATCTGATTTGTAAAGCACACAAGTCGGGGCCTCGCAACTGCTGGAGAGAGAGCCTGGGCCAAGACTAAGATTCCCATTTTACTGGTAGAGAAACTGAGGCCCAGAGAGTACAGTGACTAAGCCTACTTGGGCAGGAAGGATCTCCCAGGCCTGTGGTAAGGACTGCTTCCCTACCAGGCCGGGGGCTCCCCAAGGCCCACCCCCTCAGGCCGACAGGGGATTCTGCCCTGTTTGGGGTAAGGAAGCAGCCCGGGCCCGGGGTGGGCCAGGCTGAGTAAATTTGGAGAAGCCTCCGTGCTCAGCTCTCTTTTACACAACCATGGGAAGGATGACAGAAGAGGGCAAGGAGACTCCCCCTCCCCACCTCCCATTCACCTGTCCCGTGAGCCCCAAACCTCAGGGAGGAGGCTCGAGAGGGATCGGCCAGGGAATGGAGAGACTATCTACCGGACCCCTGATCTCAGCCGGGGGCTAGGGGCTAAACCAGGGAAGACAGGAAATGGCTGAGTTGGGAGAAAGTTTCAGCCAGGGCTTTGGCGAGGTTTTGGGGATTTTCCCAGCAGGGCAACTGCACCCCTCTCCCGCCCTCTGGGAGGGGCCCTGGCAGGGACACAGCTGATTCATCCTGGGAGGGAAACTCCCCACTTCTCTGACGCGCATCCCCCAGACACAGGGGTAAGCTGAGGGCGCCCGGCCCAGAAACCCACTGAACCCATTTTCCCTTGATTTATTGGCTTCCCAGCAGATCATGAAACCCCCCAGGTTGGAAAGACGGACAGAGTCAGGCAGTGGGAATGATCTCAGAGACTAGAGCCAAAGCAATGGCCGGACAAGGGATGCCTCTGGCCCCCTCCCCTCACCCATTTTTTAGATGAGGCCACCGAGGCTCAGATAGTAAGAGCAAAGGGGCGCAAAGACCTGCTCTGTACCAGGCACTGCGCCAAGCAGTTTGCACGCATTAGCTTTTTGGTCCTCGCAGCCCCTGTTTTGCTGAGGAGGAATCTGCAGCCAAAAGAGGTAAAGTCACGGGGCCACAGTCAAGGCTAGAAAGGCTCTGGCAGCTTCCACAACTCCCCAAAGTGCTTGTACACACCCCTGTGGCAGGGAGCTGTGTCCCTCGTCCCGGAGCAGCTCTGGCTCCTGGGACAGACTTGTTACCCACTGGGCCCTAGCTCCTCCCAGGCTAAAAAAGAGAAAGCTAGTCCCGCAAGAATAAAAAAAAAAAAAAAATCAGCCAAACCCCCAGAGGCCAGAAGAGGGCAGAGAAGCATTCCCGCCAAAATTGTCCTCTCTAGGGCTTTGACTCCTTTCCAAACCCCAATCCTTTCCTCCCGAGTCACAGCCTCTGTTTCCGGTCTGCCAGCCTCACTCCCGACGCCACACATTCAAACAGGAACACACGGGCACAGGCGTGCTCACTGGGAGTCCAGCCTCCAGACCCTGTCCCTCGGCGAGGCACGCTGGGGTCCTGCCGGTGTTGGAGGGACCCTGAGAGCTGTGACGTTATGAGGCATGGCCAGCGGCCCTCCGCAGGCAAGCTCTGCCCTATCTGGCTCCCACTCACAGGCTCCATGAGTCACCCCCTTGCCCCCCATGACTCAGTTTACATGGGTGCCCAGAGGACCTCCCAGCGAGGGTGGGGTGGCTTACTGGCCCAGCCCAGGCCCGCCAGCCTTTTATCCCAGGATGAGCGTTTCATCCCCGTCCTGGCCCAGAGCAGGAACTGGCACCCAAGAGCCCAGGGGTGGGGGTAAGCCTCAGGTCTGGGAGGGTCAGGAGAGCTCCAGAACCGGGTGACGAGCCCTAACTGCCCTGGGCTTAGGGCTACAGAGAGCGGGAGCTGCTCCAAGAAACCTCAGGAGAGAGGCTGAGTGGGCAGAGCCATCCTGGGCACTGGCAGCACAGCCCCTGATGCCCTCCATTCAGAGGAAGTTCCACAGGGCACAAAACATCGCAGCAAGAAAATGCTCACTCACACCTACTGAGCTCTTCTTGTACCACTCCTATGCTAAGTGCCATCCACGCCATGTCTCATTTACTCCTCCAACAACCCTGAGAAGCAAGGACAATTGTTATATCATCTTTACAAATGAGGAGACTGAGGCATAGAGGAGTTAAGAGAACGGCCCAGGTCCCACAGTCAGAAAGTGGCTGAGCTGGGACTCGAACCCAAGCCATCTGACTCCAAAACTCATGTTGTTATCCCCTGCTGCTTCTCCAAGCTGTGCTGGTTGGAGCAGGGAGAGGAGCCCAGGGGTCTGCCCTGTGCCCCTCCCCCAGGTGGACCTCCACTGAAATTTCTGGTTTCAGGGGTCGCAGTACGTAAATCGCTCGTCTGTAAGAAGAGAAAACTGAAGCTCCCAGAGGAAAAGGGACTGGCCTGAGGTTGCATCACAGATCAGAGATGCACTGTGGTTGCGGCCATGTCTCTGAGGCTCCCCAGGATGCCCTGGGCTGGAGAGGTGGCTGGTGGGAAAGGGAACCCCAGGACAAGAGCGGGAAGATGATGGCCTTGTCCCCGACTCCCCCTTAACCCAGCCCCTTTCCCTCTCTGGGGCCCCAGGGTCCTCACCTGCCTCATGGGGACAGGACTGCCACGGCAGCAGGGTGGCATGACCCTCAAAGGACAGCAGAGAGGACAGGCACCTGTGCATGCTCAATTGGCGTCTGGGGAATGGGGAGAGAGTGATACCCAGGCCCTGGAAACAGCAGCCCAGCAACCCACCCCCCCCAACACACACACACACACACCTCAACCTCTTCCTCGCCCAGGCCCCACCATATGACTCCCCTGACCTCCAAAGCCTGGATGGCCGGGCCCAGAAGACCGTCCCACAAGGGACCCGGCTCCCTCTTCCCTAGACTCCAGCCTCAGCAAACCGAGCACGGGTTACTTCCCTGTCCAAACGCCACTCAGGGCTCCCTTGTCCCCCAGCCCAAGTCAAGCTCTTCGGCCTGACATTGCAAGACGCCGGCTGAGGCCTCACTCCGTCCACCCCCAGGCCTTTTGTACCCACCGACTTCAACCCCGGGAATGTCTCCCCCCACCTCCAATACTCCTCTGCCAGGAAGGCTGCCCTCCTCCAGTGGGAAAGAATCCTTCCTTCCCGGGGGCTCCTGTAGCGCCCCCCGGTGCCGCGCCTGTCCCCAGCATCGGCGACCTATTGCTTTCTTCAGTGTCTGACGACCTCTCTGCGCTGTGAGCGCCTGGGGGCCAAGAGCAAGTCTTTGATCATCCCTACCTTCTCCACAGCCGGCTCCGTTCCACTTTGTGTTCCGTTAATTCAGGAGGATGGATATAGAAACCGGCCCATCATGCAATGGGATTGGACTCAGCGATCAAAAGGAGTGAACTAGCACTCCGCACATCTGGAAGAGTCTCACAGACATAATGGTGAGAGACAGAAGGCAGACACAAAAGAACACACGCCGTGTGATTCCACTGATGTGAAGTTCCAGAAGGGGAAGAACCGATCTATGGCAATAGAACTGAGACTGAGTGACTGCCTGGGTTGACCGCAAAAGGGCAGGAGGGAACTTGCTGGGCTGATGGAAATGTTCTGTAACTCGATTGGCACGTCGCTCACAGGTGTGTGAAATGGTCAAACACCCGGCCAATAAATCGGATTGAATGTTAAATATACCGCAACGAAGTAGGTTTTTTTTTTTTTAGGTTTATCTACTTACTTTGAGACAGAGTGCAAACAAGGGAGGCGGGGAGAGAGAGAGAGAATCCCAAGCAGGCTCAGTGCAGAGCCCTATGCAGGGCTCGAACTCACAAACCACTGTGAGATCATGACCTGAGCCAAAATCAAGAGTCGGACGCTTAAACCGACTGAGCCACCCAGGCACCCCAGATATTTTTCTTCTTATGAAGCAGAGCTACATGTACTCAGTGGAAGGATTTCCAAGATATAAGGAAAAAAGCAAACAAAGAGAAAACAGGACGTAGCGCAGGCTACCTTCTGGGTAAAAAGATACGCAAGAAACTGGTCACACCATGGAGTGTAGTTTTCACTGCATACCCTTGTGCAGCTGAAGCATGGAAATGCATTACCTGGTAGAAAAAGGAAGGCAATGAAAAATTTTAAAAATAGAAGGCAAAGTAAAAAATAAAGATCATGTTTTGAATTTTTTTAACGTTTATTTTTGAGAGAGAGAGAGAGACAGAGGGCAAGCAGGGGAGAGGCAGAGAGAGAGAGAGGGAGAGAGAAAATCCCAAGCAGGCTCCGGGCTGTCGGCACGGATGGCGGAGCTCCATCTCACGACGGTGAGATCATGACCTGAGCCAAAATCAAGGGTGGGATGTTTCACCAACTGAGCCACTCAGGTGCCCCAAAATGCTCAGAATTTAAAAGATTCCCTCAGGCTGCCAGGTGGGAAATGGACAGGAAAGAGCCAAGCCAGCGGCTGTGGACAGCGTCCAGGAGAGAGAGGATGGGACCAGGACCGGGGGACAGAAATGTTTGTTGAAGCGAACTAAAATGTCACCTCCAGCGGTGGGGCAGCCAGAACTCTTACCCACTGCTGGTGGCATGGAAAAGGGTACAACCCCTTTGAAGGACTGTTGGAGAAAGTCAGAACTTGGGCGCTTCTTCAGGGGAAATGAGTGTGATTGGCCACCGAAGGGTATATCCATTTATACCAAGGTCAAGAACAGGCAAAAATCATCAGTGATGAAAGAAGTCGGGATAATGGCACCTATGGGTGGGGAGTGGTGACTGAGAAGGACACAGGGAGCTTGTGAGCTGCTAGAAACGTCCTGGATCAGCGCAGTTGCTACGTGGGTTTGCATACATGTAACGAGTCATTGAGCTGAGCGTGTTGGATCAATGCACTTCACTAGATGTGTCTTAAACTTCAATTAAGTCAAGAAACTAAATACAAGAATGAAAATTATAAAACAGAAGAAAACATAGGGGTAAACATCCATGACCTGAAGTTTGGCGGTGGATTCTTAGATTTGACGCTGGAAGAATGGGCAACAGAAGAAAAAACCCGAGAAATTGGACTTCATAAAAATTTTAAAATCTTTTGTGCATCGAAGGACGTTATGAAGAAGGGGAAACGACAACCTACAGGATGGGAGAAGATATCTGCAAATCCTATTTTTGATAAGGGTTTGGGAGCCAGAATATATAAAGAACTCATAGAATTCAACCACACACACACACACACACACACACACACACACACACAAAACATCAACTCAATTAAAAATGGGCAAAGAGGGGCGCCTGGGTGGCGCAGTCGGTTAAGCGTCCGACTTCAGCCAGGTCACGATCTCGCGGTCCGTGAGTTCGAGCCCCGCGTCGGGCTCTGGGCTGATGGCTCGGAGCCTGGAGCCTGTTTCCGATTCTGTGTCTCCCTCTCTCTCTGCCCCTCCCCCGTTCATGCTCTGTCTCTCTCTGTCCCAAAAATAAAATAAATAAATAAATAAATAAAAACGTTAAAAAAAAAAATGGGCAAAGAATGGGGCGCCTGGGTGGCTCAGTCGGTTGAGCGTCCAACTTCAGCTCAGGTCATGGTCTTGTGATCTGTGAGTTCGAGCCCTGCTTCGGGCTCTGTACTGACAGCTCAGAGCCTGGAGCCTGCTTCAGGTTCTGTGTCTCCCTCTCTCTCTGACCCTCCCCATTCATGCTCTGTCTCTGTCTCAAAAATAAATAAACATTAAAAAAAATTTTTTTCATTTCCTTTAAAAAAATAAATAAGAAAAATAAGTAAAACATTAAAAAAAATTTTTAAAACGGGCAAAGAACTTGAATTTTGTCCCCAAAATATATACAAATAGCCAACAAGCACATGAAAAGAGTTCACTGATCATTAAGGAACATGACCAGTTATTAAGGAAGTGAAAATTGAAACACGTCACACTCTCTAGGATGTCTTTCATTTCAAAAACAGAAATAATAAGCACTGGAAAGGATGTGGAGAAATGATAACCCTTATACACTGCTAGTAGGAACATAAAATGGCACAACCACTTTGTAAAAACAGTCTGGTAGTTTCTCACAAGGTTAAACAGAGACTTGCTATAATACCCAGAAATTCTACTCTTAGATACATACCCAAGATAAATAGAAATATATGTCCACACAAAAACTTGTACACAAATGTCTGTGAAACATTCCAATGTCCATCAACTGAGGAATAAATAAATTGTGGTATGTCCATACAATAGAATATTATTCAGCAGTAAAAAGGACCTGACTATCAATACATGCTATAACACAAATGAGCCTGGAAAACATCGTGGTAAGTGAAAAGAAACCAGACGCAGAAGACCACGGACTGCAGGATTCCACATATATGAAATGTGCAAAATGGGAAAATCCATAGAGACAGAAAGAAGGTGTGGTTCCCAGGAGATGGGACTGGGAGTGATTTCTTCATGGGAATGGGGTGATTTTCTGGGATAATAAAAAAAAAGAAAAAAAGTCTGGGAAACTAGAGGGAAGTAGTGATTGCACAACTTCGTGAATTCACAAAATTCTATTGAACTCTACACTTTAAAATGGTTTAACTGTGGGGGCGCCTGGCTGGCTCAGTCGGTGGAGGGTGCAGCCCTTGAATCTCAGGGTTGTGCGTTAGAGACCCACGTTGGGTATAGAAATTACTTTAAAAAATTAAATTCTTGGGGCGTCTAGGTGGCTCAGTTGGTTAAGTGTTGGACTTTGGCTCAGATCATGATCTGAGTTTGAGCCCTGAGTTCCTGAGTTTGAGCCCGAGTCGGGCTCTGTGCTGGCAGATCAGTGCCTGGAACATGCTTCACATTTCTGTCTCCGTCTCTCTCTGCCCCTCCCCTGCTCGCACTCTCTCTCTCTCAAAAATAAATAAACATTAAAAGAAATAAAGTAAACCAGTGCTTTCTCAAATATATACAAAAATTAAAATATATAAAAAATTTAAAAATTAGGGGCACCTGGGTGGCTCAGTCAGTTAAGCATGTGACTTTGGCTCAGGTCATGATCTCACGGCTTGTGGGTTCGAGCCCCGGGTCGGGCTCTGTGCTGACAGCTCAGAGCCTGGGGCCTGCTTCAGGTTCTTTGTTTCCCTCTCTCTCTGCCCCTCCTCCACTCTTTCTCTCTCTCTCTTTCTCTCTCTCTCTCTCTCTCTCAAAAATAAGTAAATATTAAATTTTTTTATTTTAAAAATTACAGTCTCTTAAAAAAAAAGTTAAATTGGTGAACTGTATGTTATGTAAATTTCAACCTCATTTTTAAAAATAAATACTTTGGGGCACCTGGGTGGCTCAGTCCGTTCAGCGTCAGACTTTGGCTCAGGTCATGATGTCACAGCTTGCGGGTTCGAGCCCCGTGTCGGTCTCTGTGCTGACAGCTCAGAGCCTGGAGCCTGCTTTGGATTCTGTGTCCCCCTCTATCACTGTCCCTCCCTCGCTCACGCTCTCTCTCTGTCTTTCAAAAATAAATAATAAATCAATGAATAAATACATAAATAAAAATTAACTTTGATTTAAAAAAGCGAGTGAAGGGGCGCCTGGGTGGCGCAGTCGGTTAAGCGTCCGACTTCAGCCAGGTCACGATCTCGCGGTCCGTGAGTTTGAGCCCCGCATCAGGCTCTGGGCTGATGGCTCAGAGCCTGGAGCCTGTTTCCAATTCTGTGTCTCCCTCTCTCTCTGCCCCACCCCCGTTCATGCTCTGTCTCTCTCTGTCCCCCCCAAAAATAAACGTTGAAAAAAAAATTAAAAAAAAAATAAAAAAGCGAGTGAAAAAATGAAATGCATCAACATCACCTCCAGTGTCCTGGGGGCACTGACAGAACGTGTTGGGTGCAAAGCACACCATCGATCGCCTCTTTTTGCTTTGCTGCAGCCCCAGGAGGTGGACATTCTCCGGGGCTCAGAGAGGGAAGTGACCCAGCCAGGCTCACACAGGCTGCCAAGGGACAATGCCCTGGTTCCTCAGACCTCTGGACCCCCAGACTCTTGCAATCACAGTGGCCCTCTGGGATTCTTGCCAGGCCTCCCTGGGTGGGAGCTGGTGAGGTCAGGGGCCAGGAACGTTTCTGCAGCCACGAAGCAGGAGTTGGTGACTGAGGAGCTTGGAATGTGCCTGTCTCTGAAAGGGCCTCCTTGTGGCTCCACCAACGGTTAGAGCAGGAAGGGACTTTCAGAACCATGTAATCACACACATACGCGCACACACATGCACACATTTGAGACCTGAGCCCCTGCTCAGTCGCTGCCCCAGGATGCTGGGGGAGTGGGACAGGGCGGTGTTTCTGGATCAGGCGGATGGATGGACGCAGTCAAGGC
Source organism: Felis catus (assembly GCF_018350175.1). Classification (NCBI taxonomy): domain Eukaryota; kingdom Metazoa; phylum Chordata; class Mammalia; order Carnivora; family Felidae; genus Felis; species Felis catus. Next base: position 108,731,221 of record NC_058377.1, on the reverse strand, counting down.
TGACCTGTGTCATCCTCGAACGTGCCACCACCTGGCCGCCTTCGGCACCTTGACCCCTCCAACTTGGGCTCAGCCCAAGAGTGCGCATGTCAGCGCGTGCGCCCTGCACGATTGCCTTAGCGTGTGATCAGAACCCCAAGGGCTCCCACCTCCGGAGCTTTTTGTTAACATGTGTATTTATTTTGGCTACTGGTCAAGTTCTTACTGTATGCTGTGCCACACGTGTGATATTATTTCATTTCTATTCTCTAACAACCCTGAGCTGTAATTATCATTATGTTTCCATTTTACAGACGAGGACACAGAGGCTCCGAGACATCGTGTGCCTCACCTAGGCTGGCGAGCCGCCTACCCAGAATTCCAGGATTCAAACTCCAGGACCCAGAGTTGTCTGATTCCAGCATGCGTGTTCTTGTCCATGGATCACACTGCCTCAAAAGCCTCTCTCCCTCTCCCCTCCCCCACCCTACACATCTCTAGTTCTAATTCTGGTGAACCGATGTTGGTTTCTTTTCTTTTCAGAGAAGGACAAGCATGGAGTCGAACAAGGCAAGGGAGAGGCAGCGGGCTGAGTGCACAGCACTTTATAGCTCACAAAGCACTTTCACATTTATGATCTCATTTGATCCTGCGGGAACCCCACGAGGTCAGCACGAGGCTCAGTTGTTCCCACTGGGCCCGGGACTCACAGGGAAGTGACCCACCCAGGGTCACAGAGACAGAAAATGGTAACTCTGGCACCGGAAGCCCAGGCCCAAGCTGGCCTTCTGTCCCTGAGTCCTGAGTGCCCCCACAGACACCTGGCCCAAGGAAGACGGCCCAGGAACCCGCTTCCCTGGAATCTTCCTTCCCTGAGAACAAAACTCGAGCGCATCAAATGGGGGTAGCAGTGGACAACAGGAGAGCCCAGCTGTCTTTCTGTAGTTGTGTGACACTGGTAGCCCCTTACTCTCTCTAGGCCTTAGTTTTCCCATCTGCACAGTGGGAGGAAACAGAGAAGCTTTGGGGTGGTCCTCTCAGCACAGACCTTCTGCACCCGTGAAAACGCGTCCGTGAGCCTTTGAGAGAGCTTGTCTGAGCCTGGAGCTCCCACAGCCCTGGTTTGGCAAGCTGCGTCAGCCACTCGATCAGTGATATTAAGTGCTTCATTTCTTTTTTGTTTTAAATGTTCATTTATTTTTGAGAGAGAGAGAGAGGTGTGCGTGAGCGAGCGGGGGAGGGGCAGAGAGAGAATTTCAAGCAGGCTCCGCACTGTTAGTGCAGAGCCCAGTGTGGGGCCTGAACTCACAAACCATGAGATCATGGCCTGAGCCGAAATCAAGAGTCGGACAAACGCTCAACGGACTGAGACACTCCGGCGCCCCTCGCCACTTCATGTCAACACCTGTTGGCCTCGGTTTCCCCACACGTGAAATGGGGATGCTGATGGTACCTACTCCCCAAGGTTGCTGGCCTTTGGTTGTTGAAATCTGGCCCTGGCCTCACGTTCACACAGACCTTGGACATAATCTCCAAACAAGGCTGGTGACCACACAGTTCCCAAAGAGCAGTGGTAGTATTTAAACAAGATGGCACTGGGGTGCCTGGATGGCTCAGTCCGTTGGGCTTCCGACTTAAGCTCAGGTCATGATCTCGCGGTTCATGGGTTTGAGCTCCGCATTGGCCTCTGTGCGGACAGCTTGGAGCCTGGACCCTGCTCCGGGTTGTGTCTCCCTCTCTTCCCCTCCCCAGCTCATGCTGTCTCTCTCTATCTCAAAACCAAATAAACATTAAAAATGTTTTAATAAAAATTAAAAAAAATGAAAGAAGATTGTATTTGTCAGACCACTGGATAACCGGGGCCCCCCGCGGCCTCTCGCCGTTTAGAGAAGCTCTGAATTAAAACTTGCTCTAAACTTCGGAAATTATCCTGCCAGTGGCACAATTCTATGGCCTTGGTTTTGTGGGCAGTTCAAACCACGAACTTGCTCGTTGTCAGCGTTTGAAGTATATCGCCCTTTCGGTAACCCTGCTCTGTCGTTTATCCGCTGTTTAGTGTGCCTGAACCTTAAAACAAGGCCAGCAGAGGCGCCTCGGGCCACCACCGTGAAGCCTGGGACGCCAGTAGCAACGGTCCCTCGCAAGAAATAAGCGTCCGGTAAGTAAACCCGTAGCAACAAATGTCTCCGGGCCCCTTTCTCATTCTTCACCCCGATCTCCCACGCGCCGCAAGGCAGCCAGGTGATGGTTTCGCCCCATCTGACGGAGGCAAAAACTGAGGCCAGCCCGGGCTTCGCGGCGCGGGCGGCGGGGAGGGCGACTGCGGGCCCGAGTCGGCGGCCCCGGGGCGGGGAGGGGGGTGGGGGGGTGGGGGGGTGGGGGGGCGGGGCGCCCAGCTGCTCGCAGGTGCGTCAATCCGCGGGGGAATCCTCGGCTCCACCTGGGCGCGGCGAGGAAACCGCACCATGTATGGGCAGCTACGTCAGAGAGGGCGGGCCCGCCGCTGCCGCGGGGGACGCCAGGTCCGTCCCTTTCCCCGCACGAAAAGGCGGCCACCGGACGGTAGGAGGCGTCGAAAAGTTCGGGGCGGGCTGGCAAAAGGCGGGGCGTCTGGAGAGGTGGAGCCCCGAGGTGTCCAGCGCCGGAGAAACGCCCGCCCCCCCTTCCCAATTGAAGTGGTTCAGCCCGAGCTCTTTTCATTCATAAAAGAAAAGACTCCGCGAGGAGCAAGTGAGTCAGAACCGAAGCCGCCGACGCGGACCCCACAGAGCAGCCAGCCAGGGCATGTTCCGAGACTTCGGGGAACCCGGACCGAGCTCCGGGGCCGGCGGTGCGTACGGCGGCCCGGCGCAGCCCCCCGCTTCAGGCCAGCAGGTGAGAGGGACCCGACGCTTGGGGATCCCGGGTGGACAGCGCCTGGGACGCTGCGGTCGGCTCCTGCACACTCTGGGATTGGGACCGGGAAGGGGAGTAGGGACTGGATCTGGGGCCGTGGCTGTGGCTGTGGCTGTGGCTGTGGCCGTGGCCGTGGCCGCGGATGCTGCCCGTTCTCCGCGGTCCAGAGGCACATTTCCCCCCCGCAAGCCCAGGGAACGCGCGCGGTGGGCGCAACAAAGATTTACGAGCGTCCCCTCTGTCGCTCACCCCTTTTCCTCCGCTGTCTGCCATCTGTCCCTCCGTCTCTGTTACCTTCCAACTTTTCTCCCGTCCACGCTTAATTTTGTCCTGTCTGCGCCAGAAGGGCGCCCCTTAGTCCGGGATTAGTCCCACCTCGGACTGGATCAGAGGGTCTGATCCATCTCGGACTAAATTCCTGGGAGGCCGAGATGTTCCCACACAGGAGGGAGGCGGGATCCACCGGCAGGCTAACTCCGACAGACTGGGGATCCTCAGCACTGTCCGTGACCGTCTGTGTGTCTCTCCGTTTGTCTGTCCCTCTCTCCCCCCGTCGCCAAGTCCCTGTCCCCTTCTTGACGCAGTGGAATCCGTCGGGCTCCGGGAGACTGGTTTTTGACCCCTTTACAAGCTGGGGCCCGATGGAGACTGCGGGATGCCGGGACGTGCGCGGGGTCATGCAGCGGACAACTCCCGCGCCCCTCGGCTCCCGGCACCAAACGGCGCCCGCTGCAGGCTGGGGGGACATGGGTGGCCGCAGGTGCCCATTTCCTGTCGGCGGGCAGCGCGCACGTGTCGCTCGGCGTCCGTTCCGCCGAGTCACAGCGGCCGAGTCACGGTGGCTGACTCACCCGCGGCGCCCCTCCCTTCCTGGCCCGGAGCGGCCCCGGCCCGGACAACCTCGGGAGAGAGAGATGCCGCCGGCGGTACCTCCGTCCCGGAACTGGGGTCCCTGGGCCACTGGGCCCGCAGAGCTGGGCCGGGGACATCGCTGTCTGGACTTGCCTGGGCTTGTGCGCGCTTCCCGGAGGACCGGGCACCCACACCCAGAGCCCAGCCCCAGGGCTTGAACCCAGTTCTCTTCCCCAAACACTGAGCCCCCATCTCAACCCCTTCCTCAGATTTCTGGTGGAAAGAAAATCTTGGCAGGTAATACAGGCAGAGCAAACAGTGCAGCCAGAACAGCGGTTTCTACCTCATTTACCGTATTTCACAGAATCTAAGATTTCATTGGTTTAAAAACCCATCATTTTGTGCCACTAAATTTTTCTAAAGTTGCCATTGAACTATGATTTCAGAGCTACTAAAGGGCATTTCTTAGCATCAAGGAGATGTCATAATCCTCACCTAGGACAATATTAAAAGACAAGGAGGGGCACCTAGGTGGCTCGGTCGGTTAGGCGGCCAACTTCAGTTCAGGTCATGATCTCACAGTTCATGAGTTCGAGCCCCGCGTCGGGCTCTGCGCTGACAGCTCAGAGCCTGGAACCTGCTTTGCATTCTGTGTCTCCCTCTTTCTCTGCCCCTCCCCCATTCACACTCTGTCTCTCTCACTCTTAAAAAAAGGAATGTTTTTTTTTTTTTTTAATTAAAAAAGGGGCGCCTGGGTGGCGCAGTTGGTTAAGCGTCCGACTTCAGCCAGGTCACGATCTCGCGGTCCAGGAGTTCGAGCCCCACGTCAGGCTCTGGGCTGATGGCTCAGAGCCTGGAGCCTGTTTCCAATTCTGTGTCTCCCTCTCTCTCTGCCCCTCCCCCGTTCATGCTCTGTCTCTCTCTGTCCCAAAAATAAAAAATAAATAAATAAATAAAAAAACAAAAACAAGGAAACTAATGTACATTGAAGTTCAATGACTTGCCCAGAGTCTCGGCCAGTAAGTGGCTGAGCTAAGGAGCTAGCTGGGTCAGCCTAAACCCAGGGTAGTGGTTCTTGCCCACCACAGCCCCTGTTCATTGGGCACCTACCTGCCACTTACCAGGCTCTGTCACACACATTCTTTCATCTGACTCTCACAGCCACCCTTGGAGATAGGAACTGGAATTATCCCCTTTGCGCGGATGAGACTCAGGCAGAGTACAGGAGTAGTTAAGAGCCTGACTGCCTGGGTCCAAACTCCACTTCCCACTTGCCGGCTGTGTGTCTGTGGACAACTGTTTTCCTGTCTGAAAATGAAGACGCTGTTGTGCAAATTATGACTCAGTATTTGTAAAGTGGTTGGGACTGTGCCTAGAATTCATACTTTATTGTAAGTATTAGTTCTGATGGGGAAATGAAGGCACAGCAAGGTTATGAGACCTGCCCCAAGTCACACAGCTCATGAGCAGGGATTTATCGCCAAGTTAGTCTCTCTGACTGCCCAGTTGTGCTCTTTCTGGGCTCTCAGAACCGACAGCTGCATCGAGGGTAGATGGCGGTGTGGCTTCTGTCCAGCGGAAGCCCCTCAATCCACAGAGACCTCATCCTTGGCCCCTCCGTTTCTCACCCCTCAGAAGTTCCACCTCGTGCCGAGCGTCAATGCTGTGAGTGGCAGCCAGGAACTGCAGTGGATAGTACAGCCTCACTTCCTGGGACCCAGCAGCAGCTATCCCAGGCCCCTGGCCTACCCCCAGTACAGCCCCCCCCAGCCCCGGCCAGGAGTCATCAGGGCCCTAGGGCCACCTCCAGGGGTCCGTCGCAGGCCCTGTGAACAGGTAAGTAGCAGAGGCATTGTGGTGCTGGTTCTGATGCCTACCGGGGTGCTGAGGTGCAGAGGACAAGTTCTTCCTTAAAAGAACACAGGCTTAGGCAGGTGGGTGGGGCCGCTGGTGACTATTGGCCAAGGCAGAAAGTGATGGGAGGCCCTGGGGTGATCCAGCAGAGGGCAGAGGTCACCCCTAGATCAGGGAACGCTTTCTGGAACTGGAGGTACAGTAGTGTAGAAGGATGGGTAGAATTTGCATGGATCGAGATGAAGAAAAAGACATTCCCGGGAGAGAGGAAGGGACGAGCAAGAACGGAGGTAGAGGTGAGAATGTGTAAGGGGTTCGTGTGGAAAGGTGTGTGGACGGTAGAGGGGCTCCACCTGCTGACGTATATGGAGAGGCTGAGCTAATGAGTCAGTGTAGCTGGGGAGAGAATGGAAAGAGAGGGTTCTCTGCAGCTACTCTCTGGGTTTCAGCTTCCCCATCCTATTTAATCCTTACAAAAAGCCTCTGGGGAACGCACTCCGGTTTTGTCCAATTTATTGCTAGGGAAATAAACAGAGGTAGTCACTTGCCCCAAATCCCACAAGTAGTGAGTAATGAGACAGGTCTTTTCAATTCTAAAGTCAGATCCTAACCATCAAGCCACACTGTCTCATCCAGAGCGAACAGAGGCTCGAAGCAGAGTGAGCTGGGAACTCTCGGCTCCCCAACCGGGGTTCCTGCCTTTACACTGCTAAGAAAGTCTTTACCAAAATAAATAAGAGAGGGTTATTTATTTGTTTGTTTGTTTATTACTTGTGAGAGAATGAGTGGGTAAGGAGCAGAGAGAGGGGTGGGGAAAGAGAGGATCCCAAGCAGGCTCTGTGCTGACAGCAGAGATCCGGAGGGAGGGCTCGAACTCATGAACTGTGAGATCCTGACCTGGGCCAAAGCTGGACGCCTTAACCGAATGAGTCACCCAGGCGCCCCAGAGACAGAGGGTCTTTGAAGGGAGTGGCCCATTAAAGAGCTTGCCCTGACAGCAGGGTAGAAGATGAGGAGAGAGGTCAGGATCTTGGGAAAGATGTGCAATTAGACAGGGGTGGTTTTCCCAGAAACAGCATGGTTGCCCTTTGTGACCAACTGGAGAAGAAGACCGTGCTGGGCCCCAGAGGCAGGCTGCTGGACTTCCCTCCTTCAGTCCCGTCCTGAGGGTGGCTCCTTGTTCCTGAGTCCTCCTAGACTGGGGCTGTAAGCTCCCCTTTTGGGGGAGGTGGTCTTCATCTGTGGGCCTCTCAACTTTATGTTGAATAAAGTGAGTGGATTTTCATTTCAGCTCTGGGACCATAAACGAGTTATTCATCATCTCCGGGCTTTAGTTCCTTACATGGAAAGTTGGGTTCAGAATCTGTGTGAAGCTCTTAGCTTGTATGTAATAGGCTCCCAATAAATAATTTACTCAGCGGCAACACTCATTAACCCCTCCTAGTGCTTACAGCCCCTGGGGAAGAGCACGCTTGGTTATCAAGAGACTGAAAAGGATGAGGGTCTTTCGAAAAAGAGAGGCTGGGTCCCAGGGGCTCAGAGGAAGAAAGGCCACTTCTGGCCAGGGAATGAGAGAAGGCTTCCTGGAGGCGGGGGTATCTCAGTGGAGTCCTGAGAGATGGGGGAGGAGGTTGAAGGTTTGTGGCGTGTGTGCGTGTGTGGGGGGAGCATTCTGAGAGGGTAATCAGAGGAGGCAAAAGCTGGGTGCGAGGAGGAAGTGTGATTAATTCAAATTTACTAAAGCGTGAATGCGGGGAGCGGGTCGCGGTGCAGTGGTCCCTGAAGCGCAGCCTGGGGGCGCCCCACGCTGCTATGTCCTCCGCTAGGGTCCCAGCACTGGGCCACCTCAAGAGGCGAATGCCGGGCAAACCAGTGGCCCAGGGTCTACCTCACTGATCCTTTTACCCCATCCCCGACCCCACCCCCACCCCAGATCAGCCCGGAGGAGGAGGAGCGCCGTCGAGTGAGGCGCGAGAGGAATAAGCTGGCCGCGGCCAAGTGCAGGAACCGGAGGAAGGAACTGACCGACTTCCTGCAGGCGGTGAGCACTGGCTGGTGCGGAGGGTGTCGAGGCCCGGGCCCACCGAACCTCAGAGGGGCGCGGCTCCCCCGAGCCTGCCCGGCCCCAGGGGGCGCCGGTGTATGAAGTTTCCTCCCCCCGCCCCCCCCCCAGCACCCCGTCGGAGGTGCAGCCCTTCGGAAACAACAATGACGAAAAAGCGATTAAATATTAGTTACAGCGCGTCTCACTCCAGCAGAGCAGAAGAGTTAAAGCTTCGGCCAACCATCTCCTAAAATGCTCCCGGGCCTGATGGGAGTCGTGCCGGATTTCTCCCAAGGCCTCATGGGAGTTGTAGTCCAGACTCGCTGGAGACCCAGCCCCGTAACCGCCCCCCCCCCCCCCCCCCCCGAGGCTACGCGGTATTCCGCCCTCCTCTTCTAACCCCTCTTCCAACCTTCTACAGGAGACTGACAAACTGGAAGACGAGAAATCTGGTCTGCAGCGAGAGATTGAAGAGCTGCAGAAGCAGAAGGAGCGTCTGGAGCTGGTGCTCGAAGCCCACCGTCCCATCTGCAAAATCCCGGAGGGGGCCACGGAGAGGGACACTGGCGACACAGGCGGTACCAGCGGCACCAGCAGCCCACCACCAGCCCCCTCCCGCCCTGTACCATGTATCTCTCTTTCCTCGGGGCCTGTGCTTGAACCTGAAGCATTGCACACTCCCACGCTCATGACCACACCCTCCCTGACTCCTTTCACCCCTAGCCCTGTCTTCACCTACCCCAGCACCCCTGAGCCCTGTGCCTCAGCCCATCGCAGGAGTAGCAGCAGCAGCGGGGACCCATCCTCCGACCCTCTGGGCTCTCCCACCCTCCTTGCCTTATGAGGCAAACTAGCATCCCTACCCACGGGTGCCACCCTAGCCAATGCCTTCCCACCCACTGGTCCAGCTGGTCTGGACCATATCCCATGCCCAAGCCCAGCAGGTTCTTCTCCATGCCTCCAGATGAGACTGAGCATATTTTGCTTCCTAGTAGAGCCAGCTTGGGGCCACCAGCGCTGCCCACGGTTTTTCTAGAGCTGGCTTCTCTAGCAATTTGCACTAAATCAGAGACAAAAGATTTCCTATTTGTTCGCGAGAACTCCTGGCAGCCCAAAAGGACTTTGTGACTCCCTAGAGGTCCTCTAGAGCCCTAACTCCCTCCAGACCACACCTACAGTCTTCATCACCCTCTTCCTGCGATCCACCCAATCCTACTCTGACGGGTGATACTCTACCAGCCTAGAACACTAACTCACCTAGCCCCACACTGCCAGCAGCACCAAGTGATTGAACCAGGGCATTCTGCTGGCCCCTCCTGAATGGCAGGAGGGTGTCAGAGGCTTCTGTGATGAGCTGACCTGCAGCCCCCAGCTCTGAGAAGACTTTAGCTCCAGGGAATCCAAGCCTCCACAACGAAGGCAGCTGCTATTTATTTTCCTACAGAGAGTATTTTTATACAAACCTGCCAACATGGAATAAAAGGCTTGAAGCTCTGGCCTGGTCTCATTGAACCCAGAGGCTAAAGGGAGAATCTTTGAAACCAGAAGCCCTAGGCTCCAGTCTCAGCTCCACGGACTTACTGCATGACTTTGGACAAGCTATTTGATATTTCTAGACCTCAATTGTCTTACCTGACAAAAGAGGTTACATCTGCTCTGCCTCATCTCCAGCATTGAGAGGAGGAACAGAGTGCTGCTGTTGGGTGCAAGCCAAAGGATTATCATCTTCCTCCGGATGCGGGCCCACAGCGCTCCTGCGTGTGCCACAGGAGGGCGCTCTTATGCCCCTTCCAGCCTCAGGGGAGGTCGCTGAGTGGGTTCTAGGCCCCCAACACCTGCTTCCTGCCCCATTGTCTTGGACAGGAAGGAGCCGGGAAGGGAGCTGGAGCCACTTCAGGGGCCAGAATACGGCCTGTTCCGAGGCCTGATGGGGGGAGCCAGTGGTTTACCACGGTCCCACATCCCGTCCCAGGCTTGAGGTAGCGAGGGTCGGCCACGTTAGTTCTGCAGCCCCTCCGGATGGGAATGGTACCCCGTCTCAACGTCCCCGCCCTCGTCCCCACCACGGCGAGTCCCAAAGAGACGCTGCCCAGGCCAAGGGCTCTGCTTCCGTTCCAGTTTATTAGCCCCCACCCCGTCCCCGGCAAGTCCCTTCTCTCCAGCATCCAGTTCCCCTGCCGCCACACCAGCGAGAGCAAGGGGCCCTCCTCAGTGCCAGAGTTTCCAAATCCATGCCAGCGGCCCGTCGTGCGAGGGGGGACGGCGTCTAGGTCCCGAGGTCCACCGCAGTCCCTGCGCTTTGGGAAGCAATCTGGTCGGGCGTCGACAAGAAGGAAGCTGAGCCCTCAGTCATCTGGGGAGCAGGCCAGGGGCAATTGGTCGGGACTACCCACGCTGCCCGTGCTGGAGCTTCCATCGCCCAGGTCGCGGGGCCCGCAGGGGGGCAAAGCGAGCTCGGGTGTCGGCCCGGCGCTTGAGCCCCCCGCGCCGCCGGGGCCGCCCCGGGGGCCCCACTCCTCGCCCAGAGCCAGGCAGAGCTCCTTAAGCGCCAGGTTCTCCCGCAGCAGCTCCTCCTGGCGGCCCTCCAGCTCGGCCAGCTTCTGCCAACAACCGCCCAAGTCCTCGCGCACCGCTCGGGATGCTTGGGTCCCGAAGAGCTGCCACTGGCGCGCGGCACGCCGCCCGCGCTGGCGCTCCGAGTCCAGGAAGCAGCAGAGGTCGCGCAGCTCGCGGTTTTCGGCCTGTAAGCGCCGGTTAAGCTGCTTGAGCTCGCGGATCTCGCCCAGGTGACCCTGCAACTGCCGATTCACCTCCTGCATGAGGCGGCCGCGCTGCACCAGAGCCGCCAGGCGCGCCGCCTCCTCCCGTCGCAGGCGCCGCACCAGCTCCTCTTTGCCCAGCGCCGCCATCTCCTCGTCCGTCAGCTCCTCCAGGCCGCCCGCCTCGGCCTCCATGGCTGCTCAGGCCTCTGGAGCATCGCCTGCCCGCCGCCGCGGCCCAGGAGCCCCACGTCCAGCCCGGCGCGCTGGGGCTTGGGCTCCGGCTCCGCGGGCGGCAGGCTGTGGTCGGGCAAGCGTAGGCTGCACCAGCCGCCCAGGGGTGGGCACGCGGCGGGGCGCGCGCCGGGGCGGGGCCGTGTGACGTTAAGGAAGGACAGCCAATCCAGGAAGCCTCCCCGGAAAGGGGCGGGACTTGACCGCAGAATAGACAGAAAGAGAGAGGGAGACCCTTCTCTGCCCCTTCCGGACCGCGGAACGACTGACCCTCGTGGACACTGGGTCCCAGCGCCACCACCTTCCCCGACAGTCACCCCCAAACTAGGCGCTTTGTACCTCCCACTTCCAAACCTCCTCAAGCCCTAGCCTAGGCCTCTCGGCTCCTCCCCAGGAACCAAGACTCCGGCATGGGCCGTCGACTCTTCGTGTCCACCTCCCGACGGAACCCAAAAGGATCTCGTTTCCATCTTTCCTGGCTTAGTTCATACTCGAGAGTCTTGGCTCACTGAACATCGCTCCCAGCTCTTGGGAACCCTGAGTCCAAATGTGCCTGGCTCACCGATCAGCCTACCCTCTCATGGACCGGTTTCCTGCCTCGGGGGAAGGCACATACAAGGATTCATTTGTTCAATAAACTTTTATTGTGTGCAAAAACTGTGCAGAAATAAACTTGACTGAGAGTCTGATCCTGTCCTCAAACAGGTTGTAATCTAGCAGGGGAGACAGGCTGTGTTAAACAAGAAGCAAACGGGGGAGGTGCATGGTCTGAGGGACCTCCACCCCCCCCCAAAAAAGGTTTTCTCGAAGAGGTGATAATCTGTGGGGCCTTGAAAGATGTATAGGCCTTTGCCAAATAGAGCTATTTCAGGGAGTGGGAAGAGCATGGTGAAAGACATTGGGGGCCAGCTGCTTCGGGAACAGTGACAGTAGCTCGATGTTTTCGAAAGGTACGTGTGTGGAGAAAGTGATAAAGTGAGGGAGAGAAGCAACAAAGGTAGTTGACCGGAGTGTTTCCACAGGCCAGTAAAGATTTTAGGCGGGGGATTAACATTTTAAATAAGTATGCATTGGGGTACCTGGGTGGCTCAGTCTGTTAAGCATCTAACTCTTGATTTCGGCTCAGGTCACGATCTGGGGGTCATGAGACTGACCCTTGCCTCAGGCTACAAGCTGAGCCTGAAGCCTGCTTCAGATTCTCTCTCTCTCTCTCTCTCTCTCTCTCTCTCTCTGCCCCTCCCCTGCACACGCGTGCACTCCCTCCTTCTCAAAAAAAAGTAATTAAACTATAATACGCAATAAAAAATTATTCAGGCTGCTCTGTGTGGGATGGACCTTGGGGAAAGGATGCAGGCAGGGAGATTAGTAAGAACACTGTATCAATGGGAGAGACAGAGCTACGCAGGACTGGACTGGGACAGTGCCAGTGGGGATGGAGAGGACAAAACATCCCAGAAATATTCAGGAGGCAAATCAGCAGAACTAAATGTGAGGAGAGATGAGTCTGGGAGAAAGCTCAGGTTTTGTGGCATGAGAACTGGGTGAATGTTGGGACTTCACTGCGATAGCAACGCAGGAGAGAAACAGATTGGAAAAAGGTCGGTCTGGCTTTTGAGGGGCCTGTAGGGGGGAGACAGCCTGAAAAGACCTGCGGGTAGACGGCCCTCCTGATGTGGACTTCCAGGCAGAGCTCTGAGCTGCAGAGTGAGAGAGGTCATCAGTGGGGGGGGGGGGGGGGGGGGGGGGGGGGGGTTAAAGCCATAGGAAGAAATGGCCCATGCCCGGAAGAGGTGCTCATCGGCAGGTTGGCCTGAGGGACTCCCAGTAAGGGCCCTTGGAAGTCAGGTCAGACCTATTTTTTGCACAGAAAAGATTTAGGAGAGAGACCTGTGAAACCACCACATTTAGGATACGGGTCAAAATAGGGAGGCCCGGAAAAGGGCAGAGAAAGTGGGAGAAAAGCCTGGAGGAAGTGAGAGGGAAGGTTACAGGGGCAAGGGAGACCGGCCGCTGGCCTCGACTCCCAACGTCTTCCTGCAAACTGGGCCAGGATAGGATGGGGGGTTGGGACAGGGGGCGGGGACAAGGGACCTGAGATTGCCCCTCCCGCCGGGGGGAGGAGCCATTCCTCTTCCTTCGCCGCTTCTGCCCCCACCCTCTCTGTCCCGGAAGTGGTCCTTCTCTGGCTCCGGGTGCCGGGAGACGAATCCCCGCGTTCCCGGAAGTAACCCGCCGGCGGCGCGCCCGGCCCGGGGCAGTGCTCGCTCCAGCCGGGGCGCTGCAGCCGCGCCCGGGTCCGGGCGTCGCCATGACCAGCGAACTGGATATCTTCGTGGGGAACACGACGCTCATCGACGAGGACGTGTATCGCCTCTGGCTGGACGGTTACTCGGGTGTGTGGGGGGCCGTCTGCGGAGCGGCCCAGAAGGGGCGGTTGTTTGGGCTGGGAGAGGGGGCGGAGCCAGGACTCGGGCGTCCTATGGGGAGGTGGGCGGAGAGAGTAAGGGATGTGTGGGAGTTGGAGCTGGGATCCCGGGAGGGTCTGTGGGTTCGGCCGAGCCGGTCCTAATGCTAGCTCCGACTCCCTAGTGAGCGACGCGGTGTCCCTGAGGGTGCGCTCAGGAATCTTGGAGCAGACGGGCGCGACGGCAGCGGTGCTTCAGAGTGACACCATGGACCACTACCGGACTTTCCACATGCTCGAGCGCCTGCTGCACGCGCCGCCCAAGCTGTTGCACCAGCTCATCTTCCAGATCCCGCCGTCCCGACAGGCGTTGCTCATCGAGAGGTGTGGACGCCCACCAGTCTGACCCATTTTGCAGGCCGCAACTGAGGCCCGGGCCGGGATGGAAAGTTGAGAGCAGGAGGGGCCAAACCTAGGCCCTGCCAGACCCCCTTTCCCCTCCTATATGGAAAGTCAGTGGTGTCCTCTGCCCCCACGCAGGTACTATGCCTTTGACGAGGCCTTTGTGCGGGAGGTCCTGGGCAAGAAGCTGTCCAAGGGCACCAAGAAAGACCTGGATGACATCAGCACCAAAACAGGCATCACCCTCAAGAGCTGCCGGAGACAAGTGGGCACTGCACCCCCCCTCCCCCGCTCCCTAACACAACATCCATGTCCAGTCTGCCCCTTCACTCCGTCCGTGTGGTCACCGCCCCAGCGCCTTTCTCCTTCCCCACCTCTGGTTGTGGCAAGGGCTTCCTACCCAGTCTCCTCTCGCATCTTTTTGCAACTTCCAAACCATCTCCTACGCTCTGCGGGAGCTGTTCTTTCAGAAGCTCAGATCTGAGCATAGCTTTCCCCTCCTCATAAACTTTAATTGGCTCCCACTCCATCCTGGATAGTGGCCCTACTCTTCGGCCTTGACCTTCTTACTCTGGTGTGATCTGGTCCCTGCCAACCCTTCTTGGCTTACATTTTTCCAGCCGGTGGCTTTCTTGCTCATGGTCCTCCTACTTCCAGGGTACTATTCTTGACCTTGTCTCCCCCTTGAAGTACAAAGCAGGGGGATTAGATGCCGCCTCCTCCACAAGCCTTTCTGGCGGTACAGGGAGAAGTAACCCTTCTTCTGGCCTTTAGTATCTTTTCTCTGTGTCTCTTGTTCACTCCCTCTGTGCAGCTTAGCATTTGTTCATTTTTTTTACTTCCTGGACCTTAGCCAAGGGGGTCAGTTCCAGCACAACTCCTGGAGAACTGGAGAGCATGATGCTAAAATAGGGGGAATTCAGAGGTAGGAGTGAGGAAACATTTATCCAACATCCTGGTTGAATGGACAACAGGTATTAACAATTAATAGTTTACTGAAGAATACCACAGGCTGTGTCGGCCTCCGCTGACTGGATAGATGGACAGATGAGGGAGGGATGTTCAATCAGTTTATTGGGTGACCAGCCTCTGACCAGTCCTCCCTCCTCCCCTAACTGCCCTACAGTTTGACAACTTTAAGCGAGTCTTCAAGGTGGTGGAGGAAATGCGGGGCTCCCTGGTGGACAACATTCAGCAACACTTTCTCCTTTCTGACCGGTTGGCCAGGTGAGGGGCTGGGCAAGGAGCCAGCCGTCTCCCCTTCCTGCACACTCTCCTTGGGCCATGAGGCGGCTCTACCTTCCCCACCCCAACCCACTTGATCTTCTGGCTGTACTGGGGATGATTATCCTACTTTTAGTCTGTGCTTTGGATCAGATTGGCTTGGTTTCAAATCCCAGCCTGGCCACTTACCAGTGGGGTTGTTGTGAGATGCTACATATGAAGTCCATGATGCCACCCCTGGGGCTTAGGGAGTACCCAGTAAATCGCAATTCACCCTCGTGGTCTCCTTCTGTATCCCTTAGCAGACCTGGGCTGAAACTTTCTCTTTAGGCAGGTGAGGAAGCCCAGGGAGAAGGGACTTGAAACTTGTCACATAGTGAGTTGGGGCAGAGATAGGCCAGAACTCCAATGCCCAGCCAGTGTTGCAGGTGGGAGCTGCTTGCTAAAAAGGAATCTCAAACCCTGACAGGCCCCCTCTCCCCTCCCTGCAGGGACTATGCGGCCATTGTCTTCTTTGCCAACAACCGCTTTGAGACGGGGAAGAAAAAACTGCAGTATCTGAGCTTTGGTGACTTTGCCTTCTGTGCTGAGCTCATGATCCAGAACTGGACCCTCGGAGCCGTCGGTGAGGCCCCCACTGAACTTGGTGCCCAGATACCTCCCCACCTTCGCAGGGCCTGGCTCGCCATCAGCAGTTTCTCCTGCAGGCCCCAATCTCCAGCATCCTTTCTCTTCAGTGCCCCCACCGCAGCCACCTCTGGACACAGTCCAGTGTCCCCATGCACACCTTGTCAGCAGACAAAGGGCCTGCTACTTCTCTGTGGCCTGGGACAAATCACTCCACCTTTCTGACACTTCCTCTTTGTGGGGTTCACTGAGGTGGTGGGTGTGGGAGGCTCAGGAGATCCCTGGAGGGGTTTTTACCCCCTGCCCCAACTCCCTTGCTGGGCCTCCTCCAGACTCCCAGGTGGCTGACATGGATGTAGATTTAGACAAGGAGTTTCTCCAAGACTTGAAGGAGCTCAAGATGCTTGTGGCTGACAAAGACCTCCTGGACCTGCATAAGAGGTGACCCTGGGGAGTCCACAGGGTGGGGCCCGAGTGGGGGCCCAGGCGGCTCTGGGCTTACCCTATCTCCCTACAGCCTGGTGTGCACTGCCCTCCGGGGAAAGCTTGGTGTCTTCTCTGAGATGGAAGCCAACTTCAAGGTCTGTGGCCCAATCCAGCCTCTGTCCTTTGGGCATCATCGGCCTCAGTGCCCTGTCCCCATTGGGCAACTCTGCTCATGCCGGACATTGACCGGCAGGTAGTCGGCCGCCCCTTCCACCCACCTGGGAGGGGAAAGTCAGCTCCTAGACATTGGGGAGTTATTTGATTGAGGGAGGTGGATAGATTTGGGAAGGGCCCTACCCCTCCTCTAGCCTCTGGGCTCAGCCTCCAGGCTCTGGGACAGAGGGAAGAACTCCTAGACTCCTTGCCCCGCAGAACCTGTCCCGGGGGCTGGTGAACGTGGCCGCCAAGCTGACCCACAATAAGGACGTCAGAGACCTGTTTGTGGACCTCGTGGAGAAGGTGAGCTGTCCTGCTTGCCGTCCTCTGATTCCCCAACCTGGCCTGTCCCTGGGCTGTACCAATCCTAGATGTTTCCTTGGGCCCACAGTTCGTGGAACCCTGCCGTTCTGACCACTGGCCACTGAATGACGTGCGGCTCTTCCTGAATCAGTATTCGGCATCCGTCCACTCCCTGGATGGTTTCCGGTGAGAGACCCCAGGCCTCCTTTCCAGCTTGTCCTTGCCGTAGCCAGCCTTCTGCCAGGGCCTAGCCCTCCTGCAGACTCAGGGTTCTCTGTTCTGTCCTAGGGGTGGAAGTCTCTCTGTGGGCTCCACCTCTTAGAAGCTGTGACCTGACCTTGGGTAGGTTCCTTAAGCTCTCCATGTCTCCGTTTCCCCCATAGAACCTGGAGATGGTGATGATAACGATCATAAGAATATTATGAGGCGTGAAGGAGCACTTAGGCACAGGCAGCTCTCCGAGCAGTGCTCAGAAGCAGTAGGGATTCAGTAGAAGGCAGCCGTCACTGTTACTTTTATCATTACAGGCACCAGGCCCTCTGGGACCGCTACATGGGCACCCTCCGTGGCTGCCTCCTGCGCCTCTATCATGACTGAGGTCCCCTCCCGCCACCCTGCCCCCGCTGACAATAAAGTTGCCATGACTTCGGAAGAGCCTGTGCATGGGAGTGTGCGTAGGTGAGCACGCATCTGTCTCTAAGGGTCAGGTGAACGAGTACACGGCTGTACGTGTCCGTGGGCCCCACAGAGACTAGGATGGGTCGGCGCACGGTGTCGGTGCCCTCCCCACCCATTTCCGCACCCCAACTGAGTACGCTTGGAAGCCAGGGAGCTTATCTTGGTTTATTCAAGCCGTAGCAAGATTAAGAGGACGGGCAAAAGCCTTGGGTAGGGCTGGCGAGGAGACAGCTGGCATAGCAGGACAGAGCTGAGGGTCAGTCGTGCAGGCTCAGGGAGGGCAGGACACTGGGCGCTTCTTCGCTGGTTGGTCCACACGGGCAGTGAGTGGGTACTTGGTGATGCCACAGGTGTTATTCCCTCGGTACAGCCGGAAATACCCCTAGGAAGTTAAGGGGACCTCAGGGCCAGAAGGTAGGGGGAGGCCTACCCTGCCTCGTCCCCCGAGTAGGTCTCCTTCTCACCTTCTCACCCCATTTGGTGCCCCAGGAGTTCTTCAGGATCCAGAACGGGATTGAGCGGCGAGATTGAGGCTGGGCTCCGGCTGCCCCTGCCCGCCTGTCCGCCACTGACTCGCTCTTCCCAAAGCCCACAAGCAGGACAGAGTGGTCCACGAGGAAAGGGTCACAGGAGGTGGGCGTGGCCTCGATCACACCCTTCTTGTATAGCTGCGGCGGCAGAGGGGCTGAGTCTGAGGCCACCTGCCCTAGATGCCTCTCCCCACCCCCACCCCCATTCCAGATCCTGTCCCACCTTCAGGAGCTTCATATTGATGGTCACGGTGATGGGGCCTTGGGTGGCCAGGTACCAGGCGATTTCTGGGGGTGGAAGGTGCCGTTAGGCCTTGCTTGCTCTGTGCCCTTTGTTCTTGGCCTCCCGTCCCCGCCCTCCACCTCTCTGTCCCTCCATCTCCGTCTGTAGCCCAGTCTGTCTGTCTCTATCCTGGTCCGTCTGTCCCTGTCGTTCTCCCCCGTGCCCGCCCTTGTCTCCCCTCTGCCCGCACTCTGCTCGTTGTCCGGCAGCATGATGAAATCCTGGATCCAGGCCACCTTCGTACGCTTCTTGGCCAGGCACCGGTGGGGTTTGACCTGCCCTTGGAATGGGTAGTCCTTTTCGCTGGCCAGCCCACCTGGAGACGAGCAAGGCCAGGGAGGAGGCTCAGCTCCTGAATGTGGCTCCCCCCTCCCCCCTCCCCCCACCTCCACCGCAGCTGCCCGGAGAGGCAGGGCGCTCACTGTTGTTGAGGACGGTTATGAACGCATCCCAGACGAAGCCACCCCTGCAGCCGTCCCCACAGCGGCCACAGTCGAGCAGCTCTGGTGCAAGAAGAGACAATGGGGGTTGACTGTGCCCTGGCCCCCCGCACCTCCCTCTCCCCCGTCACTTGCCCCACTCTGTCAGCCATACCCTGCACGGAGAGTTCTACGGACTGGCGGTATTTGATGCCCCACAGGGCCTCGATGTTGCCTGCCGCTGCCATGGCCCAGCAACAGCTGCAGCTTTCCTGCACGAGGGGGGCAGCAGAAGAGATTTCTGGGCCTTGCCCCCACCGTCCCTCCACCCCCAGGGCTGGACTAGGCCGGACTGGGGCAGGTACCTGCTTCTTGACGGATGAGATGACTCCATCCAACTTCCGCCAGTCACAGGTTGGGGGCACTGACTCCCCCCACTCTTCGGACCCTACCTCTCTGCCCACTTTGGGAGCCTCTCCATCCATCCTCCGATGCCCGTAGAGCCGGCCAAACTCCTCCTCTGGGGGTATAGACGGGACCACCAGGGTCACAACTTAGACCCCTTCTCCCCCACATCCTGCCTTGCATACTCCACCCGTCCACATCCTCGGTTATTTGAGTCCCCATAATACCCTGGGAGACCGGCGTGGATGTCGAGGCCCGGAGAGCAGCCAGATTTCTTCCTAGGATGCGTCCCCGTGCACTTGCTGCCTTGCCCCTGAACTGGGCTGGGGCCCAGACCTGACCCTGCTCTCTGTGGCTTGGGGCAAGCAACCAGGCCTCTGGCCCTCAGGGTCCCTCTCTGGGAAATGAAAGCTGAACGTCTGCCCCGTCCATCTGCCGGGATCCCTGGAGAAGTCACTGCTTCCCCACCTACCACCTAGGGTCCAGGAAGTGTCCATTACCTGTGAGGTCACTGAATGGAGTCACCCCAAACTCGGCTGTGCCTAAGTCTTCCTCCTCCAGCTGCTGAGCCTGGGCCAGGTTGTGTGCAAAGATGTCCAGGCGACGAGCATACTCTGGACCAAAAGAGAGTTGTCTTAAGCTGCCTCCTAAGCCCCCGGGGGCAGGAAGTGGCCGCTGGCTGGGCATCCTACCACCCACACTCACCCAGGTGAGCGTTCACTCTTCTCTTGTGGCCGCTGCAGGCCAAGGAAGTGGCTCCCCAGCCTGTCTAGGGTTGGGTTTTCCCCGGAGGCAGCAAGGGGGACATCTCTGCCCACCCACGGAGAAGATAAGTGAAGGGTCTGAAGGAAGGCAGAGTGACTCAGAAAGGAAAGGTGGGTGATCAGAGACTGGCTTCCTGCCAGGTTACATTCTCCACCTCCAATTCACACCTCTGATTGCAGGTTCGGAGCCGAAATATGATGAAGGTGGGGAAGGAGTGGGGGTTCAGGCCCATGGCATGGGCAGCTTGGCCAGAGAGGTGTCCACAGACCACTCCCCTGTGGAAGATGAGACCCAGAGAGGGCAGGGACAGGGCTGCGACCTCATGTGCATGGAGAGCGAGTTCCCAGCTTGGTGTTTCTGGGTGAACTCATGGCAGCAGTCAGCCCGCTGCCTGGAGGCAGAGGAAAAGTGGCTGTGGAGGCGAGGGATCCTCTCCGCCCAGGGCAGACCCCCGACAGCTGCTGCCTGCCCTCCAAGTTCATAGCAAGGAATGATTAGGAATGATGGTACGTTTAGGAAACCAGGGAGTGCACCCCCAGCTATGCCACTGTCCTGCTGAGTGCCTTTGGCCAAGCCGATTCCCCACCCTGAATCTTGATTTCCTCATCTATTAAATGGGAGAAGGGGGTTGGGCCGGAGATGTACATGCCCCGTGATACCTTCTGGGTTTGAGTAACTCCGGTTGTACTGGATCTGGAACAGTGTGAAGGCCTGTTTCAGCTCCAGCGGCTGGGGTCCTGGGTCCTAGCAGGGAACCAAGGGGGTGGGGAGTGGGAGGGGAGAGCGGGTGAGGAGTCATTGCTGGGACCCCACCTCACCCCAGCCTTGCAGGGATTGGGCTGGGGATCAGCAGCTTAGCCTGCTCTGTCTCCCTGAGCATGTCAATCACTTTTCCAGCCTTAGTTGCTCCCCCCTGAGAAATGGGAATGAGGCTGTTGTTTCTGAAAGGGTGAAACCCAGGCACGGGATTTGCGGGAGGAAGGGTATGGGAAGCAGGTGGGGGGCACTTACCTGGCTCCTAAGGGAGCTCTTGATGCCTTGAGCCAGGCCGGCCATAGACAGGACCAGGAGGCAGGAAAGGTAGACAGTAATTGCCATGATGCTGCAGACAAGAGTACTGGGAGCAGGAAGCTGTGCAAACCAGGCTGGAGGGGCCGAGGGGGCGGAGCTGGAGAAACCACGAAGGGGAAACCAGGTTGGGAGGGGTGGACCCCTCCACACAGGAGCTACCTCAGACCTTCAGGCTTTTGTCCTATACAGCCCTCTGCCTGCCTGTTGCCCACTCCACCCTTCTTTATTCAGCAGAGGCCCTCTGTCCACCCTGTTCTGGGCAATTCCAGGGATACAGAGGTGGATCTGTCCTTAAGGAAACAGGAATAGACAGATCCTAAGTGAGGAGTGACCGTGTACGGCCATCAGTGTCATGACGGGAAAATCCAGGGGGCTATGGGTGCCACAGGCTCCTGACACCTGGGTCGGGGTGGCGGGCGGTCAGTGCCCCCTGGAGAAGTGCTCTTGCTCATCCTGGGAAGCTCAGTCAGCTCAAGGGTCACCCTCCGAAAAGCCTTCCCTGTTGCCCTTCCTCTGATGTAACCAGCAGCCCCTTGAGCCCCTGCTGTGCCTGTGCCCGGCTCGGCATCTGCCTCCCAGCCTCACAAGAAGCGTCTGATACACCTGTGTCCTCAGCACCCAGCACAGGGCTGGGCACAGAGCAAGCTTTATGGATGTTCGTAGGCCGAACAATTGGTTGTTGGCGGGTTTGGAACAGGAAAGTTCAGGCTCTAGGGTACAGTAAGCGGCAGCTACTGCCTTCTAGTCCTCATTCTTATCACAGTCTGGGGGTGGGGATGAGGGGTCTGGGTGGGCCTGAGGGGCCAGATGGGGTGCAGAAGGGGTGAGGGCAGGGGAAGTCTGTGCCCTGGAGGTCAGGAGAAGCGTTGCAGGGAGGCAACTCCGAGTGGCAGGTGCACTGAGGTCTCAGCACAAAGATGGAGGCTCAAGTCTGGCCGCCTGCGCCCCCAGCCATTCCCCTCTCAGCCTCGGAGCCTCATCTCGCAGTGGCAGCAACAATTCCTTTGAGTGGGATGACCGTGGGGCACCTATGACCCCGGCTGGCACAGAAGAGGTGTTCAAAATGGTGGGCTGTTAATACTCTACTCTGGGGCAAAGAACCCAGAGAGTCTTGGAATCAGAGTGCCTGAGTTCAGATCCTGTCCTTCCCACTCTGGCTGTGCCTCAGCAAATTTCAGCCTCTCTCATCTGTGAAATAGGGTGATACCGGTACCCCTTCCCTGGCTGGGCAGGAGGATTGCATGAAATGCATGCTGGTGCCCAGAAAGGTTATATATCTTAGTAATAACTATTCTTTTTTTTTTTTTTAACGTTTTTTTTTATTTATTTATTTTTGGGACAGAGAGAGACAGAGCATGAACGGGGCAGGGGCAGAGAGAGAGGGAGACACAGAATCGGAAACAGGCTCCAGGCTCCGAGCCATCAGCCCAGAGCCCGACGCGGGGCTCGAACTCACGGACCGCGAGATCGTGACCTGGCTGAAGTCGGACGCTTAACCGACTGCGCCACCCAGGCGCCCCGTATTCTTTTTATTTTTTAATGTTTATTTTTGGGAGAGAGCACAGAGGAGGGGCAGAGAGAGAGAGGGGGACAGAGGATCTGAAGCGGGCTTGGTCCTGACAGCAGCAAGCCCTATGCGGGGCTTGAACTCGTGAACTGTGAGATCGTGCCCTGAGCTGAAGTTGGACACGCAACTGAAAGCCACCCAGGCACCCCATTTTTTTAAGTTTATTTATTTTTTAGATAGACTCAGGAGGGGCAGAGAGAGAGAATTCCAACCAGGATCCGCACCGAGCCCAATGCGGGAACTCACAAACTAAGAGATCGTGACCTGAGCCGAAGTCGGCCACTTAACCGAGCCACCCAGGTGCCCTAAGAACTATTACTTTGGTTATTTTTTAATTACCACTTTATTGAGACATAATTCAGATGCCATAAAATTCACCCTTTTAAAGCGTACAATTCAGTGGTTTTAGTGTATTTGCATAATTGTGCAACCATCACCACCATCTGGTTTCAGAGTATTTTCCTCACCCCAAAAGAAACCCATGTCCATTAGCCCTCCCCTTCCCCTGGCAAACCCTAATTTGTCACCCAGATTTGTCCATTCTGGATGTCATATATATGGGATATGAGGACCTTTGTGTCTGGCTTCTTTCACCTTGTGTAGTATTTTTTCAAGATTTATCCTTGGAGCTCATATCAGCACTTCATTCTTTTTTGTGGCTGAATAACATTCCATCATATTACCACATTTTGTTTATCCATTCATCAATTGATGGGCATTAGATTGTTTCTACATTTTGGTTTTATGAATGGCGTTGCTATGAGTGTTGTGTATAGATCTTTTCCTATGGACACAGGTTTCCAATTCCCTTGGGTATATACATGGGCGTGAAAGTTCCGGGTCATGTGGTAACACTCTGAGGTCCTTCCAAACTTTTTCAAAGAGGACCACAGTGTATGAGGGTTCCAATTCCTTCGTATCCTCGCCAACACTTGTTATTGTCTGCCTTTTTGGTTTCAAAGAGCTATTGTTGTTAGCGTCCTCGCCCCTGTGGCTGGGAAGGGTCTGGGGGGTGGAAGGTACACTCTTCAATGAACCCCAAGGGCTGATATCGGTACCCACGTGCCCCCGTCGGCACACCCTCTCCCTGGGCGGGGCCGCAATGGGGGCGGTCGTGAGGATAAACAAGGGTGGGAAAGGGAAGGGAGGGCTCAACAGTTCCCGCACGTCTTCGGCCCCACGCGGGAGATCCCTGCACTCGCTGCCCTTTCCCGTCTGGCCCCGCCCTGAGACGTGGGCAGGACGAGGCCCCGCCCCTTCCTGGGAGCCAACTCCGCCTAAACTCCTCCCCGAAAGGCGCGCCCTGCTCGGGAGAGGAGGCCGAACCCCGAGGTGGCGGGGGAGGGCGGGGGACGCGTTTGGGTGGGAGGAGGGCCGGTAAGGCACTGGCCCCGGACCCTGGCGTCCTGTGCGCCCAGGTTCAGCCCTGCCCGCCTTCTCAGGGGCTTCCATTCATTCTGGGCCAAAAGGGAACTGCCGCCCCCGCTTCCAAACTGCTGTAGTTTCCCAGATGGATTGTTCGGAGGAGGCGGTCCTGGAGTGAAGGGACCACCTGGCTGACAGCCCTAGAGATGGAGGCGAGAAGGAACAGACGTGAACAGTTCTGGGCCTGGGAACGTCCTCAGGCGAGGGTCTGGGGACCCTGAATGAAATTTTGGTGTTTACAGAGTGACTGTCCGGGTACACGGAATAAAATTCTGGAGGGCGTAGAGGGAGGGTCCGGAAGCCCCGGGATTAGGTGGGGTCCAGGTGCCCAGGATGACTTTCTGGGAGGCGCAGAGTGTGGAGGCCCCGGCATTTAGATGTGGGTGCACAGGATGGAATTCTAGGAGCCCAGATTAGCGTCCAGGTGCACAGGATGACATTCTGGGGTGCGCAAAGTGAGGGCCTGGGGGTTCCCCTGGTTGAGTCTGGGGGCCTGGCATCAAGGCCATGCCCCCAGGATCGGGCGCTAGGGGGACCCTGGCCCTGTGCCGGGAGGCGGCTCCGGGCAGCGCCGCGGGGGACCGGGTGGGGGCCTGCGGCTGGCCGGGGGCGGAGAAGCGGGGGGTCGGGGTCCCTCCCCCTGGCGCGGGCTCAGGAATCCGCCGAGGGGCGGGCGGAGGCGCCGGGGTGGGCCGCGCCGCGGCGGGCGGGCGGGCGGGGGGCGCTTCCTGGGGCCGCGCGTCCAGGGAGCTGCGGCGTCCGCCCGTCCGTCTGCCCGCAGGCACTGCCCGAACCAGCCGAGCCTCCGGAGACCCGGGCCGCGGGGGCGTCGCGGGCTCAAGTGAGTGGCCGTCCGTGGGGGGAGGGCGCGAGCCGGAGTCTCGGCCGAGTCGGCGTCAGCGCAGAGCCGAGAGGCCCGCGCTCCTCGGCCCGCGCCACAGGGGGACCGGGCGGGGGCGGGGTGGCCCCGGGGCGGGTGGGCCCCGAACCCCGGCCTGCGGGAGGAGTGGGCCCGCGGCCCTGGGAAGCTCCGGGGCCCCAAGCACAGTCCCGAGCGGGAGGCGGCTCGGGCCAGGGCTCGGAGTCCCGGCACAGGGAATGGGGGGTGCGTGGCAGAAGTTCCCTAACCACCTCCCACCCCACCCCCTCGCCCACCACCTCCCAGCCCCAGGATGCTCCCCTTCGCCTCCTGCCTCCCCGGCTCTCTACTGCTCTGGGCGCTGCTGCTGTTGCTTTTGGGGGCAGCATCTCCCCAGGATTCGGAGGAGCCGGACAGCTACACGGTGGGGACCGTGGGGCCACTGGCCTGGGATGGGCTGGGTAGGGACACAGAGACCAGGATCCTGGGGTGGCTGCTGCTGGGGACGATTCTCCCCTCCCCTGGTTGGTGAAGCGGCTGGGGGGCCATTGTTTGGAGCAGGCTGGGAGGGTGGCCAGGCTCAGGCCCTGATCTTGGCCTGGTCATTTGAAGGGGACTGGGAAGGACTACTGGCCATCTCTGGTCCCTTTGTAGGAATGCACAGATGGCTATGAGTGGGACCCCGACAGCCAGCACTGCCGGGGTGAGTGCGCCTGGGGGACCCACCCCCAGGAACTGGGAAGGGGATTGCAGCCTCAGGACCCACCCCCAGGAACTGGGAAGGGGATTGCGGCCTCAGGACCCACCCCCAGGAACTGGGAAGGGGATTGCGGCCTCAGCTCCGAGAGCAGCACTGGGAGCCCGATGACCTGTCCTCTGCCCAGCTTGGCTTGGCGGAGGCCAGCTCTGATTCCCTGGGGGCCAGCTCAGTTAGGGGTGGAGAAGCCATGCAGGCCCCTCCCTCTCAGAGAAACTCAGGACACCCTGCCCCCACCCCTCGGTAGGCAGGAGAACAAACAGGGCACTGCCCAGAGGAGTTGGGTCCTGGAACCTCTAATCACTCTTCTATGTAGCTTTGTCCCATCACGTCCTGGGAGGGCAGTGTCTGTGGGGTGGGTGAGGAGGCCTGCACATCACTCTTGGGCTGAGCCAGGGCCAGGGTTTTGGGGAGGGATAGAGACCCTCTTGGGGGAAGAGAATGGGGGTGGGGGGGACTATGGGAACAGCCACCCCGCCCCACCATCAGCCCTGGCAGGCTTGGGGAAGGGTCCTGGGCAAGCACCTTTAGCTTGTTGAATAGAGAGGGAAGGCCTTGCCTGGGTCACACAGCTTATAGAAGGCCAAGCTGGGCTCCTGCCTGCCACCCACCCCACGGCCAGCCCAGGAGACTGGCTGTGCCCAGCAGACCCCTCTCTACAGATGTCAACGAGTGCCTGACCATCCCCGAGGCCTGCAAGGGGGAGATGAAATGCATCAACCACTATGGGGGCTACCTGTGCCTGCCCCGCTCAGCCGCTGTCATCAATGACCTTCACGGCGAGGGACCACCACCACCAGTGCCCCCTGCTGAACATCCCAACCCCTGCCTACCAGGCTATGAACCTGATGAGCAAGAGCGCTGTGTGGGTGAGTGAGGGTCACCCTGACGCAGGGACTTCCAGTCCTCCTACCAGGCATCTGTCACTGCATCTTAAAAACTCAGACCTCAGTTTCTCCCTTGCTCGAAAGCCTCTTCAGGGCTACTGGGATGCCATCCAGATCCTCGCTTTGTGTGGGGCCTGCCACACGTGGCCCCTGCTCCTGTCCCACCGCTCCAGCCAGCATCTGGAGCCCCCTCCCCGATTGCTGGACACACACTGCAAGAGCTCTGCTTCTCAGCTTCTGTCTTCTACCCTCTTCCTGATCTGGACCCCGCTTCTGGGTGCCACGGGCTTTGGAGGAAGGCCCTGGAATCAGTGTTCCTGGGGGTATGGGCAGGGCCTTACTTCCTAATGCCCCTCTGGCATGGGAATGTCACAGGTGAGGGGTGCCCTTCCTGTTGGCTCCCAGGCTGACGGACTGTCGAGTCGAATCCGTGAGCTCCTTTTTTGAGAGTTCTGGTGTTACTCACACACCCCGTGAGTGGTACCTGACCTGTGTCTTCCCGTGTTGAGGTATCTGTCATGTTGGGTGGTGCATGGGCTCCCAAGTGGGGGCTGAGTGGTGTCTCCTGCAGACGTGGACGAGTGTGCCCAGGCCCTGCATGACTGCCGCCCCAGCCAGGAGTGCCATAACCTACCTGGCTCCTACCAGTGCACCTGCCCCGATGGCTACCGAAAGATTGGGCCCGAATGTGTAGGTGAGTCCGGGGAATAGACCCTCTAGTCTCTGCCTTGTGCCCTTGACCTGGCTCTCAACTTGCACCTGTTCTGGCCCACCGTCAGGCTTTGCCCCGGTCCCCCGCCACCTCTGCCTTCCTGTCGCCGGTCACAGGACCGTGACGGTGTATGTCTGAGTCCTGGCTGACCTGGCCCAACCCAGCCCCCCCACCCCGGCCCCAGGCAACACTGTGGGCGGTGAGGGGGTGCCTCGGTGGCTCCGCCGGTTAAGCATCCAACTCTGGCTCAGGTCACGGTCTCACGGTTTGGGAGATCAAGCCCCGCGTCAGGCTGTCAGCACGGAGCCCACTTGGGTTCATCTGCCCCCCTCTCTCTGTCCTTCCCTAACTTGTGCACTCTCTCTCTCAAAAAAAAAAAAAAAAAAAAAAGACTATCAGTGGTGAGTCCTCGAGGCCCGCGTGACTTGTGCCCTCTGCGCTCTTTCCTCTTCCTCCACCGCAGATATCGATGAGTGCCGTTACCGCTACTGCCAGCACCGCTGTGTCAACCTGCCCGGCTCCTTTCGCTGCCAGTGCGAGCCGGGATTCCAGCTGGGGCCCAACAACCGCTCCTGTGTAGGTGAGGCTGGGCCGGGCCGAGCCAGCTCCTGGATCCTGGGCAGGGTGGTACGGGGCGGAGGAGCTCTCTTTCTGAGCGGCCTGGGTAAAGCGGGCTGCTTCCTGGCTTTCGCCCCTCCCATTTTGCCCCGCACTTCCAGATGTGAACGAATGCGACATGGGGGCTCCGTGTGAGCAGCGCTGCTTCAATTCCTACGGGACCTTCCTGTGTCGCTGCCACCAGGGCTACGAGCTGCATCGGGATGGCTTTTCCTGCAATGGTGAGAGCTCCGCATCCACCGCGTGGGCCTCTGTTGCTGTCCCGGGTCCTGTGCCATGCCGCGTTTTCTGCCACACGGCCGGTGGTCCTTTGGACGCCTCCGGGTCACATCCGTCCTGCCCTCGTGGACCTCCTGTGTATTCCACCCTGGGGCTGATTGTAGGGCACCTGCAGACCCGCCCACCAGGACTCCCAGCGGGGGCGGGAAGGCCCAGGGGGGAGCAGCAGGAAGCACGGAAGCTCAAGCTCGGCGGGGAGACCCACAAAGGACGTGGTCCTCCCCTCTTTGCGGGTCAGGTTGCCCTCCATTCGAATCCTGGACTGGGGCAAGCCGCTCTTGTGAGCCCATTACTTCTGTAAAATGGGGTTGTCTCGAGGATTATGTGGGGAGATGACAAGACAGGCTTCATCAAGTTCCAAGCCACAACGTGGTTTTGTTTTGTTTTTTAAGTGTATTTATTCATTTTGAGAGAGACAGAGACAGAGCGAGTTGGGGGAGGGGCGGGGAGAGAGAGAGAGACAGAGAATCCCAAGCAGGCTCTGAACTGGCAGTCCAGAGTCCGACACGGGGCTCGATCCCACGAACCGTGAGATCATGACCTGAGCCGAAACCAAGAGTCGGATGCTTAACTCACTGAGCCCCCCAGGCGCCCCCCCAGGCCACAACGTTTTAAGGCGAACTACCATTTATTGAGAACCTTGCCTGTGCAGTGCATTTCCTGTACATACTTGGCCACATTTAATCCTGCCAACAACCCTTTGATGTAAGTATGAATGTTTCCTTCCTCTGGAAAACGAGCATGGTAACATCTCCCCTGAGCTTTAGTGGGAGGATTGTTAAAAAAAAAAAAAAAAAAAAAGTGAGCATAACATCCTTCAAACAAAGAGAGGTTACGTGACTTGCCCAGGGTCATACAGTTAGGGCAAGATGGCACCAGGGTTCCGCTCCGGACTTCCCACTCCATGTCAGCTGGCCATGTACCCTGTTTATGTTCCGCTTTGCCGCTGTGTAAGGCCCCACTGATACCTGGCTCGGTGCTGGGCATCATGAGGAGAGCCAGAGCAGAAAACCTGGCTCCTGCCTGTGCAGCTCGCAGTTGGCAGCACGGGACTGTATGCTTAGGCTGACTGTGGGTTGCAGGAATTGGGCGAGTTGCCAAACCTATAGATTCCCAGTGCTCTCGTGTAGTATCGCCTTGCAGTGCTGGGGCAGAGAGGCCTGTGGGCTGGGCGGTCTGGGCAGATGTTTCTTTGAATCCTCTGTCCCCTTACTGAGCTTTGCTAGGCTGGTCTCATCCCCCTCTGTCTTTCCACACTGAGCCTGACATCGGGCCGGGGCTCTCTCTGTAACCGTTCGTGGGACCGGATCGAGAGGATTGCCCTTGGCCCAGAGCCCTCCTCCCCACTCTCCCTCAGATATCGATGAGTGCAGCTACTCCAGTTACCTCTGCCAGTACCGCTGTGTCAACGAACCCGGCCGCTTCTCCTGTCATTGCCCGCAGGGCTACCAGCTTCTGGCCACGCGTCTCTGCCAAGGTACGGGTTGCCCCGGTGGGGCGGGCAGGGTGGTATCGGGGGCTGGTGGCCTGACGTCTGGGTTCCAGCCCCTTTCCGCTGACACAGACATTGATGAGTGCGAGTCGGGCACACACCAGTGCTCTGAGGCCCAAACCTGTGTCAACTTCCATGGGGGCTACCGCTGCGTGGACACCAACCGCTGCGTGGAGCCCTACGTCCAGGTGTCGGACAAGTGAGTCCACTCGCACAGCTCCCCCCTACCCCAGAAACTGCAACTCTCAGAGGCCTCTGCTATTCTGCCTGGCTGGTGCCTCAAGGGACGATGGGAGTTGTAGTCCGTCATGGAGTGGGAGCAGGAGTGGGAGGATCCTTTGGGGATCCCTATTTCTTTATTATTATTATTTTTTAATATCTACTTTTGAGACAGAGAGAGCACGCGAGAGCATGAGCGGGGAGGGGCAGAGAGAGAGGGAGACATAGAATCAGAAGCAGGCTCCAGGCTCCGAGCTGTCGGCACAGAGCCCGATGCGGGGCTCGAACTCACAAACCGTGAGATCGTGACCTGAGCTGAAGTCGGACACTTAACCGGCTGAGCCACCCAGGCGCCCCTGGGGATCCCTACTTCTAGGGGTGGGGCCAAACCTGGGGTATGGGCTAGGACCTCATTCATGTCCTCATCTCCGGGTCTCTAGTCGCTGCCTCTGTCCGGCCTCCAACCCCCTGTGCCGGGAGCAGCCCTCGTCCATCGTACACCGCTACATGAGCATCACCTCGGAGCGGAGCGTGCCCGCCGATGTGTTCCAGATCCAAGCGACCTCTGTCTACCCTGGCGCCTACAATGCCTTTCAGATCCGTGCGGGAAACTCGCAGGGGGACTTCTACATTAGGGTAAGGCTTTCCCCTAACTCCACCCTTCAACTGATATGCATAATCCAAAATTGAATTCCAGGAAACCCTAAGTGGGAGACTCGGCTTTATCACCATGTCCCGCCTCTTCTTTCAAAGCCCCGCCCCCTGGGAGGTGCAATTTCTGTAGAAAGGTAGGGGTATTCTAAATTCCCTTGGTACAAACTGCAGGTTGTTAAATACAGTTCTAACGGGGCCTTCGGACGCTGGGGTTTGAGTCCCGGCACCGGCTTCCATATCTGGCCTCAGATTTCTTCACCTTTAGAACAAGGCACTGGCATGAGAGGCCAGCCCAGGTGACAGATGCAGCGGAGTCTGAGGAAGGCAAACCGATGAAGCTGGGCCTTGGAGAGAGAGGCAGTGGGGGGTGGTGCAGGGGCCTGCGGTACAAGAGTCCAGCTCTCTGCCTGGGGAACCGTTAGGAGGGAGGGGTCCAGGTGGGACTGACAACAAGAGGGGTCCAAGGGGTTATCGGGTATCAGTTGTTTTCTCTTTCCGAAACTGAATGCTCTGAAGGGAAGTCGGCCTCCTCCAGGTCACCAAAGGCCCCACCACTCCCAAGAGTCTCCCACCCTCGCCTTGAATCATCAGTTGACCCCGGTTAGACAAAGAACTAGATGGGAAAGGTGGGAAGAATACCAGTGGTGGATCGCTCTCTCTCTCTTTTTTAAGTTTATTTATTTTGAGGGAGACGGTACGAGCAGGGGAAGGGCAGAGAGAGAGAGAGGGAAAGAGAGAGAATCCCAAGCAGGCCCTGCGCTGTCTTCGTGAAGCCCAATGCAGGGCTCGAACCCACGAATCGTGAGTTCACAACTTGAGCCAAAACCAAGAGTCAGACGTTTAAACCACCGAGCCACCCAGGCGCCCCACCAGCAGGAGATCTCTGAGGGCAGGAGTCTGGGGGCACGAGAGAGGAGATGTCACGGGTGTCACAGAGCCAGATGAGGGCCTGGAGTCCCAGCCTGGCTAGGGCTTTCTACTTCAAAGCAAACTGGTTGTGGGTGCAGGAAAAGGGACAGGGAGGGGATGCCAGGGCAGGGTCTTGGCACGTAGGTTGACACAATCTGCATGTCCCCCCACCCACTGTGCCCTGCAGCAAATCAACAATGTCAGCGCCATGCTGGTCCTCGCCCGGCCTGTGACAGGCCCCCGGGAGTACGTGCTGGACCTCGAGATGGTCACCATGAACTCCCTCATGAGCTACCGGGCCAGCTCTGTACTGAGACTCACCGTCTTCGTGGGGGCCTACACTTTCTGAGGTGTGGGGTGGGGAGCCCTCAGGGAGGGAGAGGTTTCCTGTAGCCGAAGAGCCGGGGGCTCAGGGATGACTGTGTTCGGCTAAAAGGGAAGATGCTGTTGTGAAGAGTAGAAAGAGAAAGGCAATAAAGGGAGAAAGAAGGAGTCCTGGTGGCTGAGGGGGGTGGGTCACACTGTAGTGAACCCCAGACCGGGGAAGGGACCAGGCTGTGGGAGGAGGGTCCACCACCCACGGGGGGGGGAGTCTCTGTTCAGGCTGAGGGGGCCCCATGGATAAGAACTGGGAACTGCAGCCCCAAGCCAGGATTGGTCTAGGTACCACGCACATTAGAATCGCTCTGAGAAGGTAGGAGGTAATAAGGCTACAGACTCCAGGACCCAGCCCAGAAATTGGGGTTTGACTGGTCTGCAGGGGGCCTGGGAAACCCCACTGTAGACGATGGAAGCCTTGGGTTTCAATCCCAGCTTGGCCTCAAACTGTCAACTTGGCTTGACCCTCATGGCTTCCCGGGCCTCTGTCTTCCAATCCATAAAATGAGGCAATTAGACTATGAGTGCTTTCCAAACTTTTCTTTTCCAAGCTACAGAACCTCTCATCAAAGGAAATTTTATTTGATCAGGGAAGTCTGATGACCTAGGACTAGATTCCAAGCTGCAGTGCCTTGCTTACTCCCATCTCCCGGGTGGTCTCAGTGCTCCACCAGGGAGCCCTAGGGTCCTGAGGAGCTCGGTTTAAAAGTCACTAGACCTGCCGGTCTCCCCAGTTCCTGCCTGGATATTTCACAAGGCCCCTGGGGCCTGGCACCACCTTCATAATACATAAGGCTGCAAATACTTCTACTTTTCTCGTAGCCCAAGAGATTCCGATTAAAAGGCTGGCTAGCCTGTGAAGGCGGGGGCTGGAGTCGGCCTCGTGGCATGGCTCAGGTCAGGGGGCCGTGGCTGCAGTAGAGCTGGGACAAGGTCCTGCTCAGAGCGGGTCCCAGATTCCTGCACAAAGAGAGAGGCAGGTGAGGCTCAGGCCCCGGGCCGGAGCAACCCAGCCCCAGCCACTCCCTCTGGGTCCTTTTCCTTGCGGTCACCTCTGTAGTTGGCCGCACTTGATGGTGCTCAGCAGCAACTCCTGTTCCTTGGGGGTGGCACAGGCATCATAGGCGGCCAGTAGGCTGGGGGGGGGGGGGGTGGGCACAGGCGTCATAGGCGGCCAGTAGGCTGGGTGGGGGGTGGTGTTTGAGTTTCTAAAGCTTGACAACAGCGGACAGCTGGCCCACTTTGAGTGGTGAGGTCAGCATCACGGGGGACAGGCAGAAGAGGTCAGCATGGGGTAGAGGGGTCAGGACCACTGCTACACTTCCTGAGCCTGGCATTCAAGGCCCTGTTCTATCCAGCTCACACTCCCTTCGTGCTGCTGCAAATGTTCTCCAAGTATGGCCATTCTTGGCCCAGTCTTCATGGCCCAAGCCCTCCTCCAGAAGCCTTCTCTGCTGCACCAGGCAGAATGTCTCCCTCCCTTCCCTCCCTCCTCCCTCCCTCTTAGTGGCTGAGATACTGTCTGGTCCTAGCTGGCTCTGTTTTCCTTACCATCTGACGTCCATTAACTCCTCTCCGTGAACTCAGCCGGGTCTGTCCAGCCCTCGAAGAGCCAGACCCCTCCGCAAAGCACTGGTTGAGCTGAATTCCACACAGGTAGGGCAGAGGCAGAGGACCCCTAAGGGGCTCTGTTGCAGGCCTACCTGGCAGGGGTGCTGTACCGGTCCACTATGGCCGCTGCCTTCTCCCCACTCACACCGCGCACCTGCATCAGCTGTCGGGCGAACACCTCGCGCACTGACTGGGCCTGGGACGGGGGAGGACTGTATCAGGAGTGGTCTGGGGCTGGGCCACCTAAGGAGGCGCTGGGTAGAGGCAGTACCTTGTTCTTGATGGCTCCCGCGTTGAAGTCACTGAAGGTGAGGAGTGAGCAGAGAGGATCTGGAGAGGGCCCAGGCCTCGATTCAGGGTCCCCGGAGGTTCCCCAGGGGCGACTGCGTAGGGTATGGCCCTGAGGGAAGAGGGAACTGAGGCCAGGACAGAGCTCTAGGGGACAGCCCCCCGCCAGTCCTTGCCCGATCCTAGGCCCGAGAAACAGAGGTTTTGCTCCCTCACCTTCCTTGGGGGAAGCCCAGGGCTCAAGGACAAATACACCCGCTCACCTGGTAGAGTCTCTGTAAGCCCCGCGTCATGAGGGCCAGGTAGGCAGCCGACTCCTTAATGTCCGCTGTACGCTTCACAAAGAAGCCGTCGATGACCTGGGGAAGAGGAGGAGCCCACCCAAGAGAAGGAGGGGATCCTGGCGGGAGCCGTGGACCACGGGGTCCCTGCCAGCCTGGCCCTGCCCCCTCGGCTCACCTGAGTGTTGGTGACAGCCTGCAGCAGCGTGCTCTCTGGAAGGCTGAGGTTGTTCGCCGAGCAGTGCTCCTCCACCAGGTATATCTGGTGCCCCAGGCCACAGCGCTTCAGCCGGAACTGAGGAGGCAGACAGACGGGCAGGGTCAGGCCCGGATGCCCACCTGCCAGCTGTCTATCTGTCACGCTCAAAATCGTCACGGGACCCTGGGCCCACCAACCCACCTCCTCACCCTCCCTAGCGTCTCTGCCTGTCTTAGAGCGGCCTCCACCTTTGCTCGCACTGTTCTCGTGGCACGGACACCCCTTCCACCATCTCTGAATGGTGCCCGTTCTTCAAACCTCTGTTGGCCTACACATGGCCTGACTACGCAGTTAGCCCAGCAGCCAGCACCGGAAGCCAGCACCGAGACTGCTTCCGTCCCGCTCCTGGAGTTTTGGGTCCTATTTATCCCGGACTGCAGGGGCCGGCCGCCCGAGGGTACTTGAATACGCTCCTCAGTCCGGTCCAGTCACCCTGAGCCCCTCCCGCGTGCCTGCTTGGGTGCAGGGGCTGCTTGGGTGCACCTCTAGCGGGAACTCTGCTTTGAGGCCACCCGGAAGTGCCCCGGGCTCCTCTGGGCTGAGGAGGAGCCCTAGAGCAGACAGGGAACTGGGAGCACAGCGAGGCCAGTACGGGAACCTTCTGCTCGTGGAAGCGGCCATCCATGATGCTGCTGTTCAGGTCGTCCAGCCGCTTGCGCTCCACGATGTGGTCCAGGACGAGCTCCCCAGGTCTCGCTGCCAGGAAGCCAAGAAGGGTTCTATTGGCTTGCGTTTCCCACCCCCCAACCGGGCCCGGCCTCTGCCACCTGCCCTTCCGTCCATGCCCCTTACCTGGGTCTCCGGGCTCGGTCTCCTGCGCCACCCACACGAAGTCCCCAACATGCAGCTTGCGTACCGTGTGGGTGACACGCAGCCGCTGTAGCTCGAGGAGCAGCTCTTGCCTGTGCCTGGCCCTGGGGTTGCGAGACAAGAGGCCTAGATCGGGACGCCTGATTGTGCCGCCTCCCAGCATCCTCCCCCTCGCTCCCCCCACCCCACTCACCCCTTGGCTTCACCGATGTCCACACACAACAGCACCCTGTACTCTCCAGGCCTGAGCTCCAGTGACAGCTGCTGGGCACTCCCTTCGCTGGCGCCACTACGAGGCGGGGAGGGGGTGTTGGTGTGTCTGAGGCCAGAACACCAGTGGCAGGCAGGTTCCCCCCAACAACCCACAGTGGGTGGGGCAGCTCAGCTAGAGCTGACGGAGACAGGGTTGGCCTCATTTCTGGGACCCCTTTTTCTCCCCTGTTGTCCCCCTCCCCGCTCCTCCTCACAGCTCAGCGGAGGCTGCTCCTGGCTCTTCTGGCTCCGCCCCAGGGGGCTCCTCTGGTCCGAGGCCCACATTCAGTGAGCTCAGGCCCTCTGACTCAGCCAGCTTCTGGGCCAGCTCCAGACCCTCAGGGGTCAATGAGTACCTGGGAGATGGAGGAGAGGAACACAGACCTCCCTTTTTCACCCACACCTGGCAGGCTCTCCCGCCGGCCCCCAGCGAGGCTGGCCTCGCCAGCCTCGGTGACCCTGCACAAACAAGTCCAGTGGCTTCCACGCCCCCATGCTGTGTTCTTGCTCCCCAGATCAGCATCCTGTGGACCTGCCCAGGGATATTTCTCAGTCTGCAACAAGCACATCTCAGACAGACTTTCCCTCTCTCCGGAGCGCCTTTTCTGCGTCTCTCCCCACTACGTTCTGAGACGCGTCAAATGCCGTGTCCTCCGGCAAAGCCTGTCTGCTCTTACAGAAACCTGTGGCACCCTCTCCTCTCGGATCCTGCTGGTACTCCAACAGTGGGGGCTCCCGGGAGTACAGTCTTCCCTCCCCCACCTATCTCAACAGCACGAGGCCTGAGGTTAGCTGGGTGACTGTAGGGCCCCACTTGGAACATCATGCCACATCTCCCCCCCTGCACCTCCTGTAGTTGACCCTACCTGGCTGGCTGGTGTGTCCTGAGAACCAGGTTCCTGTGGAGGAGGGAGCGGAGGGCTGGCCAGGGTCGAGCACTCCCAGGGGCCGCCTGTCCACAGGGGAGGAGACCCTTAGAAAGCTCCTGGTACTACCACACGTCCAGCTCCCTGGGCCCCAAACCACTGCTTGCTCCCAAGAAGAGAAGTCTCTGGTGGACTCGGGGTCTCATCAAGAGCCACTCGGCTCCACCCTTTTCCCATCTCAGTGCTCACCCTGGGAGTTTTCTGGGCACACCTCCGCAGAAGCTCCTCCTTGGTCAGGAAGCCATGACCACTAGGATTCTGGAACCGAGGCAGAAATGTAACCGAGGCGGGTTCAGCACTGGGGCCAGTCCTGTCACTTCCAGGAGCCTCACGCCCCACTGCCCGACTTCCCCTGACTCCTGGGACTACCAAGCGCTCACCAGGTGTTCCCTGTAGAGCAGAAGCAGGACTGCCCGGGCTCCCGAGTGCCGAGTGGGCCGGTAGCTGCCACGGCCTCCTGCTTTGGGCTGGGCCGAAACCTGAAAGATACACAGCGGCTTTGAAGAGGAAAACCAATCAGCCATCAGAGACCGAATCCCTGGCAGGGCTGGGGTTCAGGTTCTAGCTCAGCGCCTGGCTCCAGACAAGCCACGCAAGCTGCCTCTGTTTCCCCATCTGTAAAATGGCTCAGATGATGGGCCGGCCTGTAAAAGCCGCAGTGAAACGGTGGATGGTTGGAGTGGGGGATGGGAGCAGGAGGGGGGTCAGGGGTGGAACTGGCCCGACCCAGCCTCAGTTCTACCATCCACTGCACAACAGAAGTAGTAAGGAAAAGCCAACAATAGCAATGCCCACAACTTACTGGGCTTGGCCCCCTAAATAGCCTGATCGTGGAACTCCTCAACTGACTCTGTTATCATTCGGGATCTCCATCCACAGAGGAGAAAACGAAGTATGAGGATAAATCATTTGCCCAAGGCCAGGCGTCTCTGGTGGGAGATCTGTACCCAGGCCTGATAAGTCCCCCAAGCCACGAAATCTTCCTCCTGCTGTTCCCATTTTCCTTTTCACTACCCTTGCCCACTCCTCACTGGCACGGAAGAGTCCTGGGCTCTGGCAAGTGGCCCTTCTGGGGCTGGACTCTTCTCTCCAGATGGTGAACTTGGAGCATGGTCACCTGCGGGAGCAGAAGACAGTCAACCCCACGGAATCCCACAGGTGGGAAGGTCTGAGACGCTGCCAGCTCACGTGGTAGGTGAGACAGGTGAGGCTCCGTGTGTAAGCCAGCCACTAGCCTGAGGTTAAACAGCAACTTGGACATGAGTCAGGTGCCTGAAGCTAAGGCATACCAGATGATTATGGAGACTGCTCTCGGGGGGAGACTCGGGGACCACCGACTCCTGACCCCAGCGCTCACCGCCTGATGCTCTGTGCTGCTGCAGCCGCTGATCCAGCATACGGCAGAGCCTGTCTCCGAAGTGTTGTAAGATTTTTGCTTCCTTGCCGCTGCTTAGAGGCAGTGGGTACCGCCGGAGGGAGCGCAGCGCCTGGCGGCGGTAGGGGTACGGTACTAGGTCAGGGCGGGCCTGGTGGTCTGGTTCCGCCCGCACCTGTCCCCATTAAGCCGGGACCCACCTTCTGAAACACGAATTGCGTTCGGCGCCCCCTACTGGCTGCCTCGTCCCGCCATTCGGTTAGCCAGCGTATGAAGAGCGGGTTGGGGCAAACCGGCAGCGGGCGTTTCCGGCCCATGCGGACCGGCGCTGCCATGAGCCCCAGGGCGGGTCCTCTGGCGCCTCGCGCCGACGGGAATGGGACGCCGCCAGTTCTGGAGATGGGATTGAACACCTGACTCGAAAGGGTTAGGGCGGAACCTCTCCAATCACGTGGTCCCACGCGGGGCACTAACTAGACGAGCCTCCCGCTGCCCTCCCCGCCCCTGCAGTACTCCAAGTGGTTGGTGCTGAGAGCTTTCTCTATACCCTTTACCCCCTCGCCCCTCCCGGCCCAAACCAGCCTTCGGGACGGGCCCCACCCAGACTCTCGGAGTCTTGACCCGCCCTTTCCTCCATCCCAGATTCAAGAGTGGGGTCCTCTTTGTGCGAGACAGGAAGGCGGACAGCGCCCCCGTGTGGCTGGGAGGGCTGGCTGGGGTGGCGCTTAACACCGAGTAACCTGAGGCTGTCAGTTTCAGTCTCACCTTTGCGGAGGAGGCTGGAGACGGGGTTTTCAGAAACGGAGAGGTGGGGGGGGAGGGGGAGGGAGGGACAAATGAATACAGATATATTTGCAAGAGGGACATCTAGAAAGGGCTCCAGGGATGGAGATACAAAGGTAATGTAGGAGAGATGCTGAAGGACCTCCAAAGAAACGGAGGTCCTGACCTGGGAGGGAGCGGAGCGTGGATACCCAGCAGTGGGGGAGGGGCGCAAAACAGGGGACGTATTAGGAAGGCCAAAGCTAGGAGGACGGAAGGGAACAGAGAACGAGTTGAAAAGGGACAAATAGGAGATGCTAGAACTCAGGGCAGGTGTGTGGAGGGAGTCTGAGATGGGCTTGTGGTTGGATTCAGGGGAATCGACTGGAGGTAAGAGCCCCGACAAGGGTGGAAGGGGAGAACATGTCGTTTTCGTGACTCATTGGAGATGAGAGACCCTCAAGAAGGTTTAGGTTTAGGCTTATGCAAAAGGAACCCAGGTTGAGAGACGAGTACAGCCGAATTCGGCTCAAGGATCTCGCCAGGAAGTTACAGCCTTCCCCAGTTGTTTTACGGAAGTATCGAGGCGCAGGTCTGGGGCCTTCGAGGAGCGGAGAGGAGGGCGCCGGAGCTCCAGGCCCGCCCCTTCAGACTCCGCCCAGCCGCGATTCTGCACGCCCCCCCCCCCCCCCCCCCGCCCCAGCTAGCTCCGAACTCCCGCCTCCCTCCCGAGGCTGCCTTATAAGGAGCCTCCATCGGGCTTTCGGTTTGGCACCACCCCCTCTAGTCTCTTGTCCTAATAAGGACATCTAGGGCATCCCGTGGCTAGGGGCGGGCGGGAGCGCGTCTCCAGGGTAACTTCGAAGTCTCTCTCCCCCTCCTTGTTGCTCTTGGAAACTCCCCGAGGCTTGAGAAAAGTGGAGCCAGCCTCCTTTTCTGGCAGGGTCGTTTACGGGGCTGGGGGTCGAGCGGCAGCCTCCACCTGGGGCTCGAGGCAACTCGGCTGGTGGGCGGTGCAGCAGGATGTCTCTGACTACAATCCCCGGCATGCCCTGCGAGGGGCCCCCACTCCCGGTCGGGAAGACCGGACTTGCAACCCTTCATTTACATCCTTTATTCCAGTGATGGGATCCATGCCCCCAGTTCCCTTGTTTGCGACTCTTTATGTGTTTCTGTAGAGCTTATGGCCATTGTCATTGTTCGAGGCCAGCGAAAACTCCCTTACCCTCATCCGTTTTGTTTGAAACATAGGCCCACACAAAGCTGTGTCTTAATTCTCCCGGGTATTAAGTTAGACGTAAGCCTGGCTATCAACTCGAGAACGAGAGTCAAGTCTGGTTTAATATCTATTTCCCCTTTTCACTGTGTCTAGCACAAAATCTTTGAATTGAATTGATCGCACAAAACCGTGCCTTTCTCCCTTTATTGTTCCGTGAATTTGTCAGACATCTTTAAAAAAAAAAAGGACAAAGCTCTATTTTCAAAGACTTCCTTGTAGCCTTTCCCTGGTGGGTTTTTTTTTTTCTTGTTCTAATTTAATCGAAGTTGCAGATAGCCTTTTCTCAGTATGCAAGTGCCTTTGCACATGAAGGGTGCTCAAGAAATTTTTTATTGAATTGAAGACACCTTACACTTTCTATTCTCCTTGTTCTAGGACTGGATTCCAGGTCAATGAATAAGTTGCTTCAATTCAGAAAAGCAAAATATTAGCTCAAAATTTTCAGACCAGAAAGTGCCAAGATGGATCTTAGGAAACAGTTTCGCTGCGGATAAAGAGCGGCGAGGTCGACAACTCATTTTCGGGTCCCATTACCTAGAGCCGGGGCCCTTTGCTCAGCTGAGCGTTTCCTGGAAAATTGGGCCAATGGGCGCGCTCTCCGTGCCATGGCCCCGCCCCTCTTGGCTGCCTCGGACTACGTTTCCCAGCATGCAATGTGGCGCTGGGAGCCCTGCTGGCGAAAAAGACTCCGTTACCCAGCGAGCCCGAGAACGGCGCAGGACCCTTGGACTTCACTTCCCGTCGGCCCGTGGGGAGGGCGCCGGAAGCCCGCCCCGCCCCTCATTGTGCGGCTCATACTAAACGGAAGGGGCCGGGAGAGGCCGCGTTCAGTCGGATCCCGGCAGCAGCTGCAGCGGCTCTCGTCTTTTCTGACTCTCCTTGCTATCTCCCTTTCGCTTCCGGAAACATGGTGAGCAGCAGGCCATGGCGACTGAGGGGTGGTGGCTGCGAGTCGGTCTGCGCGCGGGGGAGGGAAAGGGGGAGCGACGTCGGCACCCCCTCCCCCAGCGCCCCGGGCGGGATGAGGGTCTCGGACTGAGGGGCGGGCGGCGTTGGGACGCGCGTGCGCGCCCGCGGGCGCTGGGGAGGGCTGCCTCGGACGACGCTCGCGCGCCCCCTGGACTCCCTTCCCCTCCCCCACCGCGCTGCTGCGCTCGCGCGGACACCGACTGTGGGGGAGGGGTCCGTGGCGCGCGCGCGCCCGCCCCTCGCGGAGCAGCCGGGGACGCGCGCCGAGGCAAGTCGGTTCACGGGGGCGCGCGTTCGACAGGAGCATGCGGCATCGGAACTCGGCCCGGGGGGCGGCGAAGGAAAAGCGCGCGAGCGGTCTTGGCGCGCGCACCCCACCCAAGGGCTGTTCCTGTCTCCGCGTCACCCTCCCTCGACTGGCGGGTCTGTCTCGAGAGCAGGTGGCAAGGATGTCTGCACCCAGGAGGGGCGGGGGCGTTGGGCCAATGGAGATGCGAGGGCGTCGGGGTCCAGGCACTGGCGATTGGAATTAGGGGCTTGCACCGCGCGACACGGAGCCGCGGGTTTGCACCGCGGAGATCACCGTTCTGATCGGTAGCGAGGGAGCCCACAAAGCGATCAGGGTTGTGTGCTCCGTACATCCGGCAAAGGCTGGAACGGCGCAGTCGGCCGGCGCGTGCGCATACGCTCAGGCCCCTCCGCTGGGCCCGAAGCCCTGGACCAGCGGGGCCTTCGGCTCTCCCGGATGGGGCCTGAGGGTGGAGCCGAGTTTGGGGAAGTGACCCAGGCGGGCACCGCCCGGAAACCACCCCGCCTGCTCCATGTTCGGCCCCAGGGCTACGAGAACTGAAGGTTGTGTAACTTGCCCAAGGCTCCAGCCGGCAGCGGACGGGGCTGATAACGCCGGTCGGTAAAAGCGATTCCTTGGGGTTGAGGCCCTGGGGGTGCTACTGCCTCCGGGCACAGCTTTCTCGCCCGGACGGGCCGGGCCCTGGCGAGCACTTTTCTCCGCCTACTCCGGAAGCGGCGGAGTCAC
Source organism: Felis catus (assembly GCF_018350175.1). Taxonomy (NCBI): domain Eukaryota; kingdom Metazoa; phylum Chordata; class Mammalia; order Carnivora; family Felidae; genus Felis; species Felis catus. Next base: position 108,690,247 of record NC_058377.1, on the reverse strand, counting down.
GTGGCCGGCTTCTGCAGTTCCGGGAGTGGGGGGCACAGCTGATTTCACTGTGGGCGGTAGACCCTCTCTTGTTGAGGGTGTCCCCCAGGATGGCCCAAAATAGACGTTTAAGAAGCTTTCGGGGTCCGTGGGCACTTGGGTTTGGCCTGCTAACTTCTATCAGCGATCTTGGGGTCCTGCATTTTTCCGGGAGGACAGGGAGGTTATGGGGTAGGGCCTTAATAAGGGATTGTGATTTCTGCTTTGGTTGAAGAAGATCTCGGCAAGAAAGAGGATGGTTTGTGTAACAACTGCATTGAGTAGTTCTGAAAGACTTAGCGAGGGTTGTTGAACTCATTGGTGTCTCACCTGCCATTGTGGTTCTGTTTGCAGAAGAGATGGCTATCTATGACTTGAGTACCTGGGTCCCCTTTCCCTACGTGTGAAGTTTTGAGTCAGCACTTTTATCCGGGAACTGAGATTGAGTACTTTAAGAAACGAGTCAGTAGTTTGTGGGTTCTTTTAATCCTGGGCTCACATCAAAGCCAAGGTTCTGGTCTTCACAGGTCTGCAGTTTCTAAGATGTTCGGTGGGGGAGGATGATGTTGAATTCGATGATTAGAGGTCTCTTCTGTGATTGCCATTCTGGGGTTGTGTCCTGTCTAGTTCTTGGACAGTGGCTTGGGTGGGAAAATGGTGACATCTTGGGAAGGGGATTGATGAGCTCTTGGGGCTGAGGACCATATTTGTTGGCATCTATACAGATCTCCTAAGATTGCAAAGAAGGGACTTTACAGGGAGTCCCAGAAATCTTTCGTTTGTAAAGTATATGTGGCTCATTCTCCAGGCCTCTGGTGTGGCAGTCTCTGATGGTGTCATCAAAGTGTTCAATGACATGAAGGTTCGTAAGTCCTCAACACCAGAGGAGGTGAAGAAGCGCAAGAAGGCGGTACTCTTCTGCCTGAGTGAGGACAAGAAGAACATCATCCTGGAGGAGGGCAAGGAGATCCTGGTGGGTGATGTGGGCCAGACTGTAGACGACCCCTACGCCACCTTTGTCAAGATGCTGCCAGACAAGGACTGCCGCTATGCCCTCTATGATGCCACCTACGAGACCAAGGAGAGCAAGAAGGAGGACCTGGTGTTTATCTTCTGGTGAGACCCTCATGCAGGCACTCCCTCCTGTCACCTGCCCCAGCCCTGCCCCACTCTTCCTTCTCAGTATTGAACTTCTGTGGCTCCTGGTTAACCCAGAGGTGTGTGTTTGGGGGCAGGGTGTTGGAACGAAACACTGGTCAGAGAGGAACTTGGTAAAAGCTTGAAAGCTGAGGACCAGTTCAGGGGGTTCTTGAGGTCCTCTCCCACTTGAGGGCACTTGCTAGACTCCAAGAGGGAATTTTGTCGCATGTTCTCTGACTCTGTTTCCCTCCAGGGCACCTGAATGTGCACCCCTCAAGAGCAAAATGATTTATGCCAGCTCCAAGGACGCCATCAAGAAGAAGCTGACGGGTAAGGGCCGGCATTGGTGCCATGTGCCTCTTCACTCAGGCTTTGGCTGCAGGTGGGGGGTGAATGGCATGGTATACAAGATACCTCCCCCTCCCCTCCCCTGCCTGCTGGAACGTAACCTTGTCCCTACCATCTGTTCTGATTGGCTCCTTCCCAGCCCCGACTTCCCCTCCCCCAGTGCATCCTGCTCACAGATGCTCTCATTCTTCCTCACAGGGATCAAGCATGAATTACAAGCAAACTGCTACGAGGAGGTCAAGGACCGCTGCACCCTGGCCGAGAAACTGGGGGGCAGCGCCGTCATCTCCCTGGAGGGCAAGCCTTTGTGAGCCCCCTCCAGCCCCCTGCCTGGAGCATCTGGCAGCCCCAGACCTGCCCGTGGGGGTTGCAGGCTGCCCCCTTCCTGCCAGACCGGAGGGGCTGGGGGGATCCCAGCAGGGGGAGGGCAATCCCTTCGCCCCAGTTGCCAAACAGCCCCCTCACCCCCTGGACCTTCCTCCTCCCTCCATCCCTGACGGTTCTGGCGTTCCCAAACTGCTTTTGATCTTCTGATTCCTCTTGGGTTGAAGCAGACCAAGTTCCCCCCAGGCACCCCAGTTTGGGGGGGGCCTGTATTTTTTTTAACGATGCCCCAATTCCCCACCTGTTCCTCCCTTTTCCCATGCTGCCAACTTCTAACCGCAATAGTGACTCTGTGCTTGTCTGTTTAGTTCTGTGTATAAATGGAATGTTGTGGAGATGACCCCTCCTCGCGCCGCTGGTTCCCCTCCCTTTTGCCCCTGGTCTTCGCCACTCATGGAGGCAGGACCAGTAAGGGACCTTCAATTAAAAAAAAAACAAACACACACACGACAATAAAAAGCCTCACTAATGGGATGTTTGTTTCAGGGTTGGGGCCCCAGGGACCTTGGGGCGGGGGGGGGGGGGGGGGGGGGGGGGGGAGGTGTGCTGAGATAATGAGTAGCATCTCTTTTCTATACCGGAGCTCCACCCACCCCCTCCTCACTTGGCCCCAGCAACTGGCAGAGCCTCCCTCTGACACTCCTAGGTGGTGCCACAGCTGGTGCCGAACTGGCTGTTGAGGTGGCTGAGCCAGGGCGCACCTGCTGCCAGTCCCAGGAGTCCCTTGAGCAGAAGGGGCTTCGTGCCTGAGCTCTTAAGCCCATAGCATTTGCACAGGTGGGTCCCTGGTCGCCGAGACCCATTCCCTGACTCCCCGCTCAGTCCTGCCTAATGGAGGCTAGGAGCTTGCAAGTTACAAATTGCCTCTTGAGCTGTTTAGTCTGTCTGTGAGGTTTCTTCGGTTTTTCTCTACCTTCTTTCATGGATGGCTGATTCATCTGTGAGGGCTGGGTGCAGTGGCTGCTGTGAGTCAGAAGCCAAGTTAAGCCTTTGGCCTGCAGATGTGACTGAAGTCCAGGGTGGGGCTGAGCCAGGTAGAGCCCAGGACTTCAGACCCAAGTGTCTTGGGTCCCACCTCCCTGTGTTTAATCAAGAGGGTGTTGGCTGTGGCCCTGAGCCTTCTGCCAATATTGCTGCTGGCTCTCCAACCTGTACTTTGGGTTTTCACCTGCCTAGGAGGTAAAAGTATCCTAGAAGTTGTACCCTAAGGGTGTGGATGCAGGATTATAGTTCCCCACTCCCAGTCACCTGAACTGGAGGGAAAAAAGCCTCTTGGTGTTAAAGCTGGTCCCTTAGTTCCTTGGAGCTTGCCAGTATCCAAGAGGGAAGCAGAAAGGAGTAGTTCCCTTTGAGGACACTAGGGTTACCCAGGGTCTGGTCTCCATAGTACCCTGGTGAATCTGGGCCCTGGAGCTGTGGGAAGTGAGGACAAACAGGCCTCCTTGTAGCAAGAACCAAGTTCTTTATTTGTGAACAGGATGGGGACAAATGAACTCTGGGGGTGGGGTGGGGGACAAGGTGTGGGGGCTGCCCCTTGGCCCCCAGGAGAGGAGGGAGGTCCAGGTCCCAGGCCTCCCCAAAGCTGGGGTTCTGCTTACCTGTGACCAAGGATGGTACTCATGCTGCCCTATCTTCCTTTTGTAGGACCTGACACCTTTGGGTGGGAGTAGGGCTTGGGCTTGCCCTTGCCCTGGGAGGTCATGGGGCCTGGCTAGTGGCTGCTGTGGGGGTGGCATCTTGTTGGGGTGAGGAGGTGGGGGGGCTCTTGCCACTAAAAGGCCCCAGAGCAGGCTCTGGCTGCTCTAAGGCTCCCCCTTGAGCGCGACAAGGGTGTTCCGGAGAAGGAGGGTGCTGGCCTGCGTAGGAGAGAGGTCCTTGATGCCCCCACCCCCACCCCCTGCCACCCTGCTCCCTGCTTCAGGGTGCTCCTCTTCCCACACCTCCTGTCCCTTCCGTCCTTGCATTCTTACTCTCAGCAATAACGGCCACCATTTGTTGAGGGCTTACTGCTGATGGTGATAAGGGAAGGGGTCCTGGTGGAAGAGGAAACCTGGCCCTGAACCTCAACTGGGGCTGCTCAAGGTCCACCTCCCCCTTGACACATACTTGCAAGCATTCGGTAAGAATCTAGAGGTCTGGGAGTGGATGGCAGAGGGACAGCAAGACGGCACGGAGGCTGGAGGGCTCACCTTAGCGTGTTTGAGCTCCAGCTCTGCCAACTCGATGAGATTCTTGCGGAAGGAGGACACACGGCGGGACTTGAAATCCATGAGCTCTGGGGAGGAGGGGGGAGAAGTGGGGACCCTGGCAGGGTAGGCTGCCCAGTGGCAGGGGTTGCGGAGCCATGGGGTTTTACCCTGCTTGGCCGAGTCAGAGAGGCGTTCGAAGCGTCGGCAGCACAGTTGCTGGTTGCTCTCCGCGGTCCGCACCTCCCGGTTCCTAGTACGTGCCTTGTCCAGTGCCTTGTTGGCGTTCTCGTAGTCGGCCAGCGCCCGCAGCCGCCGGTACAGCAGGTCCTGGGGTCAGCAGGGGCACGGGATCACTGGTGCCCACGGCCTCGCCTGCCTGCCCTCCCCTGTTGCTCCTGCTGTTCTCCAACCCTGAGGTTTGCTCCGGGGCCACGTCTCACCTTGGCCGCCTGTGAGTCTCGCATGTAGTATCTCAGCATGTCTGACAGCTTGAGGTCCTCGTCAGAGGCCACTCGGCCTTCCAGCTTCTGAATCAGGAAGTTTGGAGGCTGGGGAGGGAGCTTACAGAGGGGCAGCTAAGGGCTGGGGTACTGCTGCTCATCTTCATATCAGAGAGTCACTGGATAACCACTCTAGGTCAAACCCTGATATTCAGGGGAGCAGGCCAAGGAAAACCACTAAAGAGTGGCATCTGATCTGGATCTTGGGAAGGAATTAGACAACAGCCAAAGGCGCTGCAGGTGTGCAAGCCTAGTATGTGTTCATGAGTTTAGTGGGGGCACTTGGACGGTGGTGGTTGGATCCTGAAAGGCCTAAAATGCAAGCTAAGAACTTCGGGCTTTGTATTTGGGGCAGTTTCTGGAAGCGGCGTGGTCACTGAAGGGCCTTGAGCAGGGAAGAGATGTGATCCAACACATTTTAGAAAGACTGGCACGCTGCAGTGACTCTTGGAGAAGAGGAAGTGTGTGTCTGGGGCAGGATGTTGGCGATGCAGTGCAGCCTGCTAGAGGCACGTGGCACGTCCTTGTAAATGCCTTGGCAACCCTGGTGCCCACCCCCTCCCCTAACACCACACACACGCACTTGAGGCTGGATCCCTGTCCCCACTCCCCCTCAATAGGGTTTAACTAACGGTGAGTCCAGGGTACCGCTGGATCCAAGTCATCACTGAACATTCCAAAATGACCCTGGAGCTTTCTCCATTTTCAGGACTCTTTGGTCCCCTGCAAAGGATCGTTGGGTGCCCTTCCAATACAGGAAGCAGTACTCACCCTTAGTCGTTCAAAGAGTTCCGCCAATTTGAGGAAGCTCCTAGGAGGCAGTGGGGAAGAGTTAGGGCAGAGATCTTGAGGGGGTGTTGCTTAAAGCCTCCCACCTTAAAGCCTCCCTTAGCACTCGCACCCCCCACCCCGCCCTTGGGGAAATCTCCCTCACTTCTCCCAAATCCCAGCAGGAAGGAACTTCTGCACCTCCCACCTACAGCCCATAGTAGGTTTCCACAGTGACCCCTAGTGGGTAGACACAGTATTACAGGCATAGAGAGAGGGCAGGAGGGGTGAGAGGGAGTCCTCACGTCTTTAGCTGGTTGACTTCCTGTGTTCCCAGACTGCTCAGTGCAGCAGACATAGGGATATAATCATCTGCCAGGCCTGTTGGGGAACAACCCTCCATCAGAGTCCCTTGGTCTGCACATCAAGCCCCACCCCTGGTGTTTGTGGTCATAGTGAGACCCGGGGCATTCCCTGCTCTCTTTTCTCCCTGCAGGGAGTAGGAATGCCGGGGAGAGGGGGCGGAGAACCCAGAATCCCTTGGGCCCTGCATACACTTGTGGGACTGCATGACACGGTCTGCCCGCAGGCAGGCATCCCGGATCCGGGTGTGGTACTCCAGCAGGAAGGTCCTCTCATGCTCAAAGAAGTCATCCACCTCCTAAGGGAGCCAGACAGGAGCCCCTTATACTGAGTCAGCAGGAGCACGGCACCCATGGACATGCAAGGGTAGCACAATCTCCTTCTAGGCCATGCCCCCACCAATGGTTTCCCTCCCACAGCCACCCTAGGCCTCAATCTTTGCTGTGGACTTGAGGGCCTGGGTGGAATCTGCAGAGGGCCCCCACGGGTCACCTTGAGCCCTGACATGCTGGTGATGAGGGCTTCATCTGCAGACTTCACAATATTCCTCAGAAATCCCCCAAGGAGCTCCTTCCTGTTCTTTCCTCGGACACTGAGCTGAAGCACACATGGGGAGAGTGTGATGTTGGGGAGGGCATTTGCACTTCCCACCCCAGGCACATGCCACTTGTGGAGCTGATGAGACAGAGGCTTGAGCCCACCTAGCATCGTGCCCCCTGCCCCCGAGGGTGACCCCAGGGCTCTGGCCCAGCTCACATCCTGGCCATATTCCAAAAAGACAAAGAAGTTGTGGTCTCGACGCAGGGTGGGGTGGGCCGCCAGGCGTTGCAGAAAGACCTCATGCATTGCAACTGTCTTCTTGAAGATTGCCAGGTACTCCCTGCGGAAAATGGCAGGAAGCTCAAGGCCCTGCGAGGCTCTGCTGGGTCTCCTGCCCCTCAGAAGCCCTGGGGTCAGAGGTCAGGGTCTCCATCCACAGGTGATGAAATCCTAGGACTCTCAGGAAGGGGGTGGGCCTGGGGCTCCGTCATAGACAAGGAAAGGCCGTGACACTCACGCTTCCAGCTCCTGCTTCATTTTGGCAAACTCTTCCCGCGTGATGGAGCTGTCCCCCTCGCCCAACTTCTGCAGCTTTTCCCTCGAAGCCTCAAAGTCTGGCCTTGGAGGGGCTGGGGGGATCTGCTCAAGGGAGGGACAGAGCTGGGAGGTTCTCTCATTGCTGAGAAGGCCATCCCCAGCACGGGGAAGCGTGGCCCGGTCTATCCCCATCCAAGCACCCGGGCCTGCCCCTCACAACCCCAGCCCGCCCTGCCCCTCCTCACAATGAGGCCGGCGTACTCCTCATTTTCCACGTAGGCATCGTGGAGCCAGATGAACTCCTCGTGCTGCCGCACAACTGAGAATTCCGTTTGGGCGAAGTGAGGGAGGCAGCTCTGGAAGCCGAGAAGCCTGTCTGAGGTGTCTCTCCTCCCCTCCCAAACCCTGCACCCATCAGGCATCCTGGGCACCCACTTTTGGGCTTCCCCAATCCCACATCCCAGGTGAGGCCCAAGGTGGGCCTTGGTGGCTTAGCCGTCCATGATGTCACTCGAGATGATGGACGGGGGGGAGGGTTAGGACTTGGGGCCAGAGGCAAACGGCCAGCTGGAGACTAGACAAGATGCTTGCTTTCTCGGAGGGGCAGGGGGCAGGGGGCAGGGGCCAGGTCGAGGAACAGGGCCCGAAGTCTCTGTCGGCATCTGCCCACCACCCCCTGGGGCAAGCAAAGGCTGGGGGCAGCAGGCTCCTCAGGCAGGCATCCGAACTGCCCTCTTGCTCCCCGGGCAGCCTCACCTTGGTTTGAACAGTGAATTTCACCTTGTCCCGCTCACTCACTGCATCAGAGATCTCCACCTGTAAGGAGCTGTCTCCCTGCGGGTCCACTGATGTGGAGGAGGGCTGCCGGGGAGGGGAGGTTTCGGACATGACTGACCACAGCCCCTTACCCGCATCCTCACCTCTGACTTCAGGTCCTCCTGCAAAGCCCACCTCAGCAGCACTGCTTCTCCAATGCCCTGGGGTCACCAGCTACCCCTAGAGGGATCCTGATAAGTCACTGCTCGGGGCCTTACAATTACTACAACACTTTCCCACACTTCCAACCTCAGAAGCAGCCAGAATGCTCCCCATTTCGTAGATACGGAAGCAGACCACCAGAGAGGTGAAATAACTTTTCTGAAATCACACAGCTGCAAAGTGGCAGGGCCAGATGTGAACCCAGTTTCTCAATTCCAGACCCCCAAATCCTTTCTTAGCTACCAGCTTACCTCTTCCCCGGCCGGTTACTTCAGGTCCCCTTTCATCAGGGCCTAAAGAGAGTTAGACAAGATGTTCTCGCCCCCTTTTGAGGGGTTCCTGAGACCATTCACCACTTTTAGTCCCAAGAGGCATTGGCTTGTGGGCAAAGCGGGTGCATTTCTCTAAAGGAAAAGATCCGCGAGGCATGAAACTACTAGTTAATTCTTGCACTGAGCTTTTCAACACACATTTATTGAACACCTACTATGTCTACACCACTGTGCCAAGTGAAGGGGAAGAGGCCATTCTACCTTCAAGAATTGCTCGCCAGCATATATATATACATATACATATACGTATACGTATACATATACGTATACGTATACGTGTGTGTGTGTGTGTGTGTGTGTGTGTGTGTGTGTGTGTGTAAACTGGCACCTTCCCACCTCTCACATCCAGGGGTCTCATTCTCTCCTCTCACAGGCTTTGGCACATATTTGGCACATACTATGGACGACTGACTTTTACCACCCTAGATTATTTTGCCCTGGCCTTAAACTTCACGTAAATGAAGTAGACACCATTGTTTCCATGTTCCTTCATGACATCCATCTATGTTGCTGAGTGCAGTAGTAATTCTTTGACTGCTGTGTAGTATTCCATATGAGTATATCAGAGTTTACGTATTTATTCTCCTTGAGTATAGATACTCAAGGCTCTCCTTGAGTATAGATACTCTCCTGTGAGTAAGGCTTCCATGAACAGTCTTGCGTATGTCTTTTGAGGAACCTAAGTACTCATTTCTGCTGGGTGTGAGAATTGTTTGGTCACAGGGTAGGCGTGTGTTTATTAAATGCTATCACAGGGGCGCCTGGGTGGCGCAGTCGGTTAAGCGTCCGACTTCAGCCAGGTCACGATCTCACGGTCCGTGGGTTCGAGCCCCGCGTCGGGCTCTGGGCTGATGGCTCAGAGCCTGGAGCCTGTTTCCGATTCTGTGTCTCCCTCTCTCTCTGCCCCTCCCCCGTTCATGCTCTGTCTCGCTCTGTCCCAAAAATAAATAAAAAACGTTGAAAAAAAAATGCTATCACAGATACTGCCAGTTTTTCAAGGTGATCATACAAATTTATACTCCTGCCAGCACTGTTTGGAAGTCCCGGTCGCACAACACCCCTGCCAATACTTAGAGTTGTTAGTCCTTTTCATATTAGCTATACTGGTGGAGGTATGGTAATCGTGCCTTGTGGTTTTAACCTGTATTTCCTGATGAGGAATGATGATGAACATCATTTTATGTACCTACTGGCCATTTGGACATCTTTTGTCAAGTGCCTATTCAAGTCTTTTGCTTCATCCCTACCCTCTTCTTTTAAAAATCAGATTGTCTTTTTTTAATTATTAATTTGTAGGAACTCTTTATATACTCTGGAGACAAGCCCTTTGTCAGTTATATGTGTTGTCAATATGTGTTGTCAATAGTATATCTCCTATCCTTTGGTTTCCTTTTTACTCTCTTAATGGCTTATAATTCTACGAGCTCCAATATGTCAGTCTTTTCTTTTATGATTAAGGGTTTTTGTGTACTCTTGAAGAGACTTTTGCCTACCCCCAGGTCATAAAGATAAAGATATTCTCCTATTTTTTCTTCTTCTAGAAATTAATAGTTTTAGTTTTTACATTTATGTCTATGATCCACTTTCAATTCATTTTGTATACAGTGTAAGGTATGGGTTGTGACTCATTTTTGCCATATAAATAGCCAGCCATTTTAGCACTATTTGTTTAAAAAAAGACTATTTTGGGGCGCCTGGGTGGCTCAGTCGGTTAAGCGTCCGACTTCGGCTCAGGTCATGATCTCACGGTCCGTGAGTTCGAGCCCCGCGTCAGGCTCTGTGCTGACAGCTCAGAGCCTGGAGCCCGTTTCAGATTCTGTGTCTCCCTCTCTCTCTGCCCCTCCCCTGTTCATGCTCTGTCTCTCTCTGTCTCAAAAATAAATAAACGTCAAAAAAGTTTTTTTAAAAATAAAAAAAGATTTTTTTAAGTTTATTTAAGTAATCTCTACACCCAACATGGGGCTTGGACTCATGACCTCGAGATCAAGAGCCGCATGCTCTTCTGAGTGTGCCAGTCAGGCGGCCTAGAAAGACTATCTTTTGATTGATTTGCTTTGGTGCACGTCTTGGTAGAAAATAAATGGACTTCCTAAATGTTATCAGTTCTGTACTCTACATGTCTGTACTTCGGATATCATACTGTCTTGATGATTGTAATTGACAGACAAACTTGAAATCAAATAGAATTTACTTTCTTCATTTTCAAAATCATTTTGGCGATTATAGGTCTTTGCATTTATGCATAAATTGTAGAACCAGCTTTGTTAATTTCCACCCAAAAAACCTGCTGGGATTTTGATTGAGATTAAATTGAATCTATAGATCAATTTAGGAAGGATATACATTTTTACAATGTTGATTCTTCCAACCCATCAACATGAAATAGCCTTCCAATTATTTAGGTCTTCTTTAATTTTTCTCAGTAATGTTTTGGAGTGTTCCCTGTAAAGGTTTTGCACATCTTTTGTTAGATTCATTCCTAGGTGTTTTATGATTTATTATTTTTTTACATTTTAAAATATTTATTGGTTTTTGAGAGACAGTAACACAGAGCATGAGCAGGGGAGGGGCAGAGAGGAGGAGACACAGGATCTGAGGCAGGTTCCAGGCTCTGAGCTGTCAGCACAGAGCCCAACGCGGGACTTGAACTCACGAACCGTGAGATCATGACCTGAGCCAAAGTTGGAGGCTTAACTGACTGATCCACCCAGGTGCCCCATGATTTTTTATTATTGTTGCTATTTTAAATGCGATTTTTAAAAATTTCATTTCCTAATTATTTGTTGCTAGTATGTAGAAACACACAATTGATTTTTATATTCTTTGTGTCCAAAAACCTTGCTAAATTTACATACTACTTTTAATAGCTTATAGATTATTTTGGATTTCGTCCCTATACAAGCCTACGATATAAAATAATGATAGTTTTAGTTTCTCCTTTCCAACCTTTATACCTTTTCTTTCTTTTTCTTGCCTTATTGCACTTGCTAGAACCTCTAGTACAACGCAGAAGTGGTGACCTGGTGAAAAAGGAAATCCTTGACTTGTTTCTGATCTCAGAGGGAACGCATTCAAAATATAAGCTTGAAGATGTTTTCAGATGCCCTATCAGATCAGTGAGACTCCCTTCTATGCCTAGTTTGGTAAGAGTGTTGATTTTTATCAATGTTTCCTCCCTTTACTGAGATATCATATGGGTTCTCCTGTTAGTCTGTGTATGTGCTTAATTTCACTGATTAATTTTCAATTATTAAGCCACCCTGCATTCCTGGAATAAAGCCTTCATCATGAAGTATTATGTTTTTATATATTGCTTATTCAACTTGATAATATTTTGTGATTTTTCCATTTATGTTCACAAGAGATGTTAACCTATATTTTTCCTTTCTTTTAATGATGTCAACAGGTATTTTTGTGTGTGTGTGGTAAAATACACATAACACAGAAGATTCATTTTGACCATTTTTAAGCAGTTTATTGGTATTAAGTATATTCACAGTGTTGTGCAACCATCACCACCACCCGCCTCCTCTTGACAGGTTTTTGTATCAAGGTTATGTTATTCTTCCAAAATAAGTTGGAATTGTGCCTTCTATTTCTGCTTTTGGAATAATTTATATAAGAATGGTATTAGTTTTTCTTTAATGTTTCAAAAGAATTCACATGTGAAATGATATGAGCTTAGAGAGGTATTTTTGAACACTTTTAAATGATAGATTTACTTCCTATAATAGACATAGGACTATTCAGATTTTAATGTTTATTATTTTTGAAGGAGAGAGAGAGAGAGAGAGAGAGAATGCAAGTGGAGGAGGGGCAGAGAGCAAGAAGGGACACAGAATCTGAAACAGGCTCCAGGCTCTGAGCTGTCAGCACAGAGCCCAACACGGGGCTCAAACTCAGGAATGAGTGAGATCATGACCTGAGCCAAAATCAGATGCTTAACTGACTAAGCCACCCAGGTACCCCAGGGACTATTCAGACTTTCTAATTTTGGTTTCAGGTTTGGTAAGTTGCACTTTTCAAGTAGTTTGTCCATTTTATTTGAATTCTCTCATTTGTTGGCATAAACTTGTTCTTAAAAACTCTATCTTTTTAATGTCTGAAACATCTCTATCAATGTGCACTTTATCACTCCTGGTTTTGGTAATTAATATTTTCTCTGTTCCTTCCTCTCAGTCTCCCTCTTGCTCTGTCTCTATCACTCTTGCTACAAGTTTATCAATTTTTTTAGTTTATTTATTTATTTATTTTGAGAGAGAGAGACGGGGGAGAGAGAGATTGTGGGATTCTATCTCACGTTTGAATCTCATGAACCATTAGATCATGACCTGAATCAAAATCAAGAGTCAAATGCTTAACCGACTGAGCCACGCAGGCACCCCAGAAGTTTATCATTAAAAAAAAAGTTTAGGGGCGCCTGGGTGGCTTGGTCGGCTAAGCGTCCGACTTCAGCTCAGGTCATGATCTCACGGTCCGTGAGTTTGAGCCCCGCGTCGGGCTCTGGGCTGACAGCTCAGAGCCTGGAGCCTGTTTCAGATTCTGTGTCTCCCTCTCTCTCTGCCCCTCCCCTGTTCATGCTCTGTCTCTCTCTGTCTCAAAAATAAATAAACGTTAAAAAAAATTAAAAAAATTTTATTTATTTATTGTGTGTGTGAGAGAGAGAGCATGAGGAGGGAAGGGGCAGAGAGAGAGAGGGAGAGAGAGAGAATCCCAAGTGGGCTCTGCACTGTCAGTGTGGAGCCTGAGGTGGGATTTGAACTCACAATCTATGAGATTGTGACTTAGCTGAAACCAAGAATTGGACACTTAACTGACTGACCCACCCAGGCGCTCCTGGAAGTGTATCAATTTATATTAGTATTTTCAAAAAACTATTTTTGGCATTATTGAGTTTCTATATTTGTATATTTATCATCTATTAATTGATTTCTGCTCTTTATTATTTCCTTCCTTTTTCTTTCTTGGGGTTTCAATTGCTCTTCTCTTTCTAGTTTCTTGAGATTGAAATTTAGGTCATTGACTTTTCAACCTTTATTCTTTTCTAACATATGCATTTGGCGGTATAAATTTCCCTCTGGATACTGCTTTAGCTATATCTCATAAGTTTTGATATATCATATTTTCAAGACAATTTCTTTAAGAAACTAATGTTAATTATAATTTCTTCTTTGACCTGTGAATTATTTAGAAGCATGATGCTTACTTTCCAAATATTTTGGAATCTTTTGATTCTTTAATCCTACTGGGACAGAGATCTCATTCTGTATGATTTCAATGTTTCAAACCTTGTTGATACTTGCTTTATAGCCAAACATATAATGTATTTTGGTAAATGTTTCAGGTGCACTTGAGAAGAATTGTTTTCTGCGGTTGTTGGGTACAGAGCTCTACATAAACCAATTAGATCAAGTAGATTAATCATGGTATTTTAAATCCTCAAATCCTTACATATTTTTTTTTGTTTTTTTGTTCTAACACTTGAGAGAGTTGTGTTAAACCTATAATTGTAATTGTGGGTTTGTCTATTTCTCCTTTTAATTCAATAATCTTTTACTTTGCGTATTTTGAAATGATGTTATTAGTTGCATATAAATTTAGGACCGTTTTATCTTCCTGTTGACTTGACTCCTTAATCATTATAAAATGTCCCTCTTTATTTCTAGTAATACTTTTTGTCTTAGAATCTACTTTGTCTGAAATTAATATAGCCATGCCAGCGTTCTTTTGGTTAGCATTCTTTTTGTATCCTTATAAAGTATGTCTTTTTTAACTGAGTATAGTTGTCTTTAAAAAGTCCAGTCTGGGGTGGCTGGGTAGCTCAGTTGGTTGAGCATCTGATTCTTGATTTCAGCTCAGGTCATGATCACAAGGTCTTGGGATCGAGCCCCGCATTGGGCTCTGTAATGAATGTGGAGCCTGCTTGGGATTCTCTCTCTCTCTCTGTCTCTCTCTCTGTCTCTCTCTCTCTCTCCCACTCCCCCACTCATGCTCTCTCTATAAATAAATAAATAAATAAATAAATATTTTAAATATTTATTATTTTGAGAGAGACAGACAGACAGAATGTGAGTGGGGGAGGGACAGAGAGAAAGGGAAATACAGAATCCAAAGCAGGCTCCAGCCACAGGGCCAGATGTGGGGCTCAAACCCATGGACCATGAGATCATGACTTTGGCTGAAGTTGGCTGCTTAACTGACTGAGCCATCTAGGCACCCCAATAAATAAATAAACGAATAACAAAAATAAATATCCAATCTGAAAAAAATCCAATCTGAATTTTTTTATTTTAATGTTTATTTATTTTTGAAGGAGAGAGAGAGAGAGAGCATGAGTGGGAGGGGGGAGCTGAGAGAGAGACAGAAGGGGGGAGAGGCAAGAGAGAGGGAGAGAGAGAATCCCAAGCAGGCTCTGCACTGTCAGCATAGAGCCCAATGTGGGGCTTGATCCCACAATACTGAAATCATGACCTGAGCTGAAATCAAGTCAGACGCTTAACCCACTGAGACATCCAGGTGCCTCTGATTTTTTTTTTAAAGTAACCTACGGCACCTGCGTGGCTCAGTCGGTCAAATTTCCACCTTCGGCTCAGGTCATGATGTCACAGTTCGTGGGCTCAAGCCCTGCATTGCGCTCTGTGCTGACAGCTCAGAGCCTGGAACCTGCTTCAGATCCTGTATCTCCCTCTCTCTCTCTGCCCCTCCCCTGCTGTCTCTCTCTCAAAAATAAATAAACATAAAGTAACCTTACACTCAAGGTAGGGTGCAAACTCACAACCCCGAGACCAAGAGTCACATGCTCTACCGATTAAGCCAGCCAGGCACCCCCTGAATATGTTTTTAATGGAGTGTTTGGTCTATTTATAATTATTGTAATTACTGATATAGGCTACTAACTTGCTATCTTGCCTTTTGGGTGGGGTTTTTTTTTTTTCTTTTTTTGGCTCATCTATTTTTTGTTCCTTTATCCTTTCTTTCTTGCCTTCTGTTAGATTAGTCAAGTATTTTTGCATTATTTCATTTTATCTTCTATTATATTTTTATTTACATCTTCATTTAGTATTCTTTTCGTCTCTGTTTAAAGGAGAACCTTAGAGAAGGCAATGCTTACTCTAGAGGACATGATCTAATAGAGGACATTCAGAGAGTCTGGCACTTACAAAGTTTGAGGATGCACCCATCAGTTTGATAGCCCAGTACACATCCCATATAATAACAGTTATAACAACAACGATAACAATAGCTAACACTTATACTTGAGCTTCCTATATGCCAGGCACTGATCTAAGCGTCTTACATATATTAATTAATTTAACCATGAATACAAACATAGATAAACACTGAAACACATATTTTCTCCTCCATACTTTGTCTCTCTCAGGCCTTCTCACCTCTACGAACTCCACTTGAACCCCACTCCTCACTTTCTGGCTTCTACAACGTCCCCAGGGCAGGCTCCTTTTGTGTCCAACCGCGATCCCCCCAACACACACAATCTGGCTCAGTGGTACAATGGGCCCCTAAGTCTCCTGTATCCCCCCTGCTGCCTTAGTATCTCTGTTCTAACCTGTACTGTTTGGTAACTGCTTGAGGGAGAGGGGACTTCAGGGATGGACCACAGCTACTCCATCCTTGTCCTCAGCCACAGCCCACCAGGCACATACCTCCAACTCTCAAAAGTGTGCACCCCCGTGAGCCCAAGGATGCTCAACAACTATTTGTTGAACGAAATCAAGAGGAAAGGGTGAAGAATTCATGATCTTATGTTACATGAACACGAATACACAAGTGAAGCCATTAGTGTTGAACCAGATTCCTTCCTGGGCAAAGAAGTGTACTCCATTCCCTTCTCAATCCCTAACATCCCTCCTTCCTCTCCTTCCCCGGTAAGCCAGAACCTGGGGAGGGAGGAGAGGAGTGGCAGTGCCGGTCCCTTTCCACCTGGCAGGGCAAAGGTAAACCCTGCCTCCTTTGGCCCCATGCAGGTGCCACAGACGCGCCCCACCCCCTTGCTCAGGTCTCTCCTCTAGCTCACGCGTGCGCGTGAACACACGCACACACGCCCCACTCCCTGATTGGGCATCATTGGGTATCATGGAGTGAGGTGGAGGTTGGGAGGGGATTTGCGTTTTCCTTTACCTTGTTCTCCTTCCCAGCCTCTTGACGCCCTTCCATCACCCTCCTTCGTGGCTGCAGCACACAACTATTCCGCGGCTGGCCACTGTCCGCGCGCTCCCGCAGCTTCGTCCCCGATTACTCGCCGGTTGCACGGGACTCGATCAGCTGACGGAGACACGTTCCCCTCCCTGCCCGGAGTCACCTGGAGTCCGGCGTGCTTCCCACCCGTTCCCTAGCAGCCGCGCCTTTTGATTGGGTGTCAGGTTCACCGTGAGCGACATCATTGGCTGCAACGCCTGTCGTTCCTGTGCTTGGCCCCAGCTTTTAAGGGGGCAGCGCGGGACCGAGAGGGCCGGGAATCGGCGACGGCGTGGGGGCCGGGGTCGGGGGTTCTGGGGTTGCAGAGGCCTCGTGCCACGTCAGCCCCCGCCCCCAGGCTGGCAGTGAGCCGCGCGCCGCAGCTCCGGGCCGCGGCGCCAACGGCCTCGCGCGATCTGCGCGTGCGCACTAGCTCAGTCGCGCGCCCTCCAGGCGGTGGGCAAGGCGGCGGGCTAGTGGGCAAGGGTGGTAGGGTGGCAGGGTGGGAGGGTGGGGGAGGGCTGGGTGGGAGGGTGGGAGGGTGGGGGAGGGCTGGGGGAGGGAATGGGGAGCAGGGGTGGGTGGTGGGCCAGGGACGAGGGTGAGGGGTAATGTCTGTGGAGAAAGGGGTTCCGTTAGACTATTCGCTCTGGGGTATGAGGGATGTGCGGGGTAAGCAGCCCAGAGCAGTGAGGGGACGCGGCAAGGCCCGAGGCCAGGCCCGGGGTCACGGGCGGTCGCACCTGGAGCCAGGAAGCAGAGGGGCGCAGATTCAGCGAGAAACATTGTGGGTGCCCTGGAACGGGCTCATTGTGATCGGGAAGAGAATGGAGCTCCTGGGTAGAAATACACAAAAGCCTAGGATGTGGGGCCCCAAGCTTGACTCTGAGAACTGGAGACTGGACGGTGTGGAAAAGAGGGCCTTGAAAGAGAAGTCAGGCCAGAGTCAGGAAAGGATGGATGTGAAGCTACTGCCCAATGTAGCAGGTGCATCACAGGCTTCAGCAGGTTTGGGGGAAAACAGCCCAAGGGAGATGTGGGGAAAGCAAGAACTCAGAGGCAAAATAGGCGCTGAATCTGAAGGTGCAGGCACTACAGCAGGGTCTAGGATGGGGTCTGGTTTTAAAGACAGGTTGAAGGTTACTGGGGTACGGACCAGCGGAGAGGACTTGAGATCCAGGGGATATACACTAGGGCAGAATGAGGAGGAGCTGAGGTCCGGTGGCGAGAAGTTGAGGTCAAGTAGAGAGAGGCTGAGGTCAAGTGGAGGGAAGCTGAGTCTGACTGGAGGGAAGCTGGGGTCAAGTGGAGAGAACCAGGGATCCCGGGGAGAGAAGCTGGGAACTAGTGGGGAGGATTTGAGATCCACTGGAGATAAACTGCAGTCAAGTGCAGAAAAGCTGGGGCCTAGTGGAGAGAAGCTGGAGGATTCAGGAATGGGGAGCATAAATGAAGAGAGTATTGAAAGGTTGGTAGAAGTTACTGGTGCCGAGATGGAAATTCCTGTTGAAAGAGTGGAAGGGAGTGATGAGCTCGAAGGGGCTAAGGAGGCGGGAATTGAGGAGGATGTCTTGGATGGGGTGAGTGATATTGCTGATGAATCTGTTTCCGCGGAAGAGAAAGAGGTTATAGGTGAAGGTAGTGGTGAAGGAGGCAGATGAAGGACTGAGGCTAAAGAAAGGGAAGCAGATAGCGGAAGTGTTGCAAGTCAAAAAGGAGACATTAGAGCCACGCAGAGCATTATTGACCCTGAAGAAGTAAACCCGAGAGAGGGAAGGAGATCACGGGAATGAAGAGCTTCTGGGGTTGAAGGTGGAGGCCAGGGCCAATGGAAACAAAGAAGGGTGAGAGAAAGGGAAATGGGAACATTTTGAGGAGAAAGGAAAGATCTGAAAATGTGTTGATAAGTAGAGGACAAGTGGAGACTGGGTTCTTGGAGAAGAGCCGTGACTTGTAGGGAAATGTTTGAGAAGGGGATTTGGGACGGGCTAGAAGATTGCGTTTAATGTGTGATTGGGTTTACGAGATCCAGAAGAATGCGTCGTGAGAAAAATGGAAAATTACGGAAGGACAAAGGATAGGTAATGGAGGTTGTGAAGGAAGAAGCAAGCTGGAGCGAGCAAAGAAAACTTCTCAAAGAGGATCCTGAAGAAGAATGAGGGGCTCCAAAGTGACCAAGGCAAGAGCAAAGAAAATGAGGGAAGGAAAAAAAAAAGTAAGAAGTCAAATCCCATCATAATGATTATGTTTGTTGGGTCTGAAAGTTATTTCCTTTACTCTTTCTGTAATGTATGCCCTCCCATGTAAGCCAATTTTGCAATGTAATGGGACAGGCCAGGCCTCTTGCAGGGCCCCGTACATCTGGACCAAGCTCATCCTCATGGATCTTCCGTCTAACTAGCCCCCAAATGTATCCAGAATAATTGCTGGCCTCCACTATTTCAGTCACTTCACCATGATCACCATTTCCATGGGTTTCCCTCCCCTTCGCACATCAAATTCGAGTTGCTCATACTCAATTTGAAGTTACCTCAACTATTTGTGTTATTATTGTTTCCATTTTTGACCCATGTTATATATATATAATACACATTATATATGTGTATATACATTATATATGACATATACGCATTGTATGTATATACAGATATATAATGATATACATTATATATCATGTATATCATATATATTTATGTATAAATATATATATATATATATTTTTTTTTTAAGAGAGAGAGAGAGAGGGAGAGAGAAAGTGCAAGTGGGGGGTGGGGAGAGGGGCAGAGGGAAACAGAGAATCCCAGGCAGGCTCCACACTCAATGTGGAGCCCAACTCGGGGCTTGATCCCACAACCCTGGGATCATGACCTGAGCTAAAATCAAGAGCCGGACACTCCACCAACCGAACCATCCAGGCGCCACTCCCATCTTTGGCTTTTATTTGCTCATCTAATCACGTGGACTTTTCCTCTTGTGTCAGTCTCCTTTGGGGCTTTCTTTTATGACTTCCACATGCCGTCCGTCATCCACTGTCATCCCAGGGAAGAGAGGACCCCCCGAGTGCCTGCTGTCACGACATCAGCGTCAAAACTTAGGTTCTTAGGTCCTGTTTTTCTCTTGGATAGGGATGTAAGGAGATGACAGAAAGCAGCCATGGAGTGTTAGGATGAAAGAAATATTTCACCCTTTTCCTCCATATACTTTTATTCATTCATTTACTTACTTATCTTTAATGTAATTTTTTGAAGTTTCTTTATTTTTTTGACAGAGATAGAGGGTGAGCGGGGAGGTGCAGAGAGAGGGGGGAGACAGAGAATCCAAAGCAGGCTCCAGGCACTGAGTTGTCAGCACAGAGCCAGAAGCCCGACGCGGGGCTCGAACTCACAAACCGTGAGATGAACAGAGCCAAAGTTGGACACTTGACCGACTGAGCCACCCAGGTACCCCTAAATTGTTCATTTTTTACATACCCTTTGCTAATTTTCTGCCAAGTTTCCAAAAGATCTGTAAAGCCCATGTCAGAGTTTTGTTCAGATAGTCAAACCTAATAGATAATTTATTAATTTCACTTTTTTTTTTTTCCTTCTTTGAGTCCTTTGTCGTCTGGGTCTGAGGCAGAGTGGCTCTGTTCCAGGCTTCCTCCACAGCTACTTTCCTGGACTTCTTAACCCTTCTCTCTGTTCTTCTGTGTTGGATCTCCTACTGCCTGGATCTTAGATCTTCTCCCTCTCTCTTGTTTTACAGACTTATTTTGGTCAACCACATCCTCTAATAGCTTCCAGAGATGGATATGACCTGTTTTTCTTCCGTATGTGAATTACCTGTTTTCTACCACTCTGACAGGTCAGCCTGCCCTCTCGTCTCATTGTCTGTACTTCTACTATAGGACATTGGAGCCCGGTTAGGGCTCTTATCTTTTTTTCTATTTTTGTCCCTCTTTTTTTATTCTACTCTCTGGACAGTGTCATTAACTTTACCTTCTTATCCTTTCTATTGAGGATTTTGTTTTTTTTTTAATTTCGATTCTCTTGTTCACTGATTGTTTCTTTTTTTATATAGCATTTCTGTTTTTATTTCAGGTACATGTTCTCTTAGCTCTCCAAGGAAGAACTTTCCTGTTTCTAATTGTTCTGTTTTTCTTATTGTTTCCTTTGAATTCTTCTCCCCCCACCACCTTTTCTGGTGTGTGTGTGTGTGTGTGTGTGTGTGTGTGTGTGTGTGTGTGAAGTTTTCCTCAAATGTTTGATCTTATTCCGTGTGCACAGATGGGGCTTGTTAATTGACGGTCTTCATTCTTTATGGTTTTTACTGTATTTATCCCTTTATTTTCATCTTGGTGAGGTTTGGAGTTAAACATTGTGTGTTCAGTCTGCCGTGTTTGACAAAAAGTCTCCTCCAATACATTTTGAGTATTTTTTTTTAATTTTATTTTTTTTATTTTTATTTTTTAATTTACATCCAAATTAGTTAGCATATAGTGCAACAATGATTTCAGGAGTAGGTTCCTTAGTGCCCCTGACCCATTTAGCCCATCCCCCCTCCCACAACCCCTCCAGTAACCCTCTGTTCTCCATATTTATGAGTCTCTTATGCTTTGTCCCCCTCCCTGTTTTTAAATTATTTTTGTTTCCCTTCCCTGATGTTCATCTGTTTTGTCTCTTAAAGTCCTCATATGAGTGAAGTCATATGATTTTTGTCTTTCTCTGACTGACTAATTTCACTTAGCATAATACCCTCCAGTTCCATCCACATAGTTGCAAATGGCAAGGTTTCATTCTTTTTGACTGCCGAGTGATACTCGATTGTATATACGTACGACATCTTCTTTATCCATTCATCCATCGATGGACATTTGGGCTCTTTCCATGCTTTGGCCATTGTCGATAGCGCTGCTATAAACATTGGGATGCATGTGTCCCTTGGAAACAGCACACCTGTATCCCTTGGATAAATACCTCGTAGTGCAATTGCTGGGTCATAGGGTAGTTCTATTTTTCGTTTTTTGAGGAACCTCCACACTGTTTTCTAGAGTGGCTGCACCAGCTTGCATTCCCATACATTTTGATTATTCTTAATTGAATTTTCAAGTGTAACCCTGATTTTCATCTTGAAGGTAACTTACTGTTTCCTTTATGAATTTTCCTGGGTCAAAGTGACTAACATAGTGAACAAATAAACCTCAGCACACAGCAAAGTACTAGATCAGTTATTATAAACATGCTGTAATTGCTCTCATCTTAAAAAAACAACAATGCATCTTAAACCTGTTATCTCATCTTTAAAACAACACAAAACCTCTCTTGACCACACACATATTCCCCTCTGGCTACCGCCCCATTTTCCTGGTTCCCTGTGGTAGGCACAAAAGTGGCCCCTCAAAGATATACTCACTTCCTGATCCCAGGAACCTGTGCATATGGCCTCATATGACAGAAGGGTGAATATTAGTTGACATGGCAAAAGATATGATTAAGTTACAGATCCTGAAAGGGGGAGCTTATGCTAGATCATCTGGGTGAGCCCTAAATGCCATCACAAGCATCCTTATAAGAAAGAGACAAAGGAGATCAGACACAGAGAAGAGGAGGCGGCCATGTGAGCCCAAAGCCAGAGGCAGGAATGATTCGGCCACCAGCAGTTGGAACAGCAAAGAATGGATTCTCCCTCAGAGCCTCTGGAGAGTGTGTGGCCCTTGCCAAGGCCTTGATTTTGGACTTTTGGCCTCCAGAACTCTAGTCTCCAGAGGGAATAAATTTCTGTTCTTCTAAGCCATGCAGCTTGCGGTAATTTTTTACAGCAGCTCTAGGAAACTAATACATTCCCTTCACAGCAGGATTCCTCCAAATAGTTGTTTGCCCTTTTTCTAATCTTCTCCCTTCCTTTTTATCCAGCTGTTTATATTGGACTTTTAAAAATATACAGAAAAGTTGAAAGTTTAGAGCAACTAACTATTCTTTGCCTGGATTTAACAGTTGGTAATAGTTTGCCCTGTTGTGCTTTGTCAGTACCTCACGGATCTCCTAAGAATGAAGACATTCTCCTCCAGGGGCACCTGGGGGGCTCAGTCAGTTAAGCGTGGACCTGTTGATTTCAGCTCAGGTCATGATCTCACTGTTCATCGTGAGTTTGAGCCTGATGCTGCTCTCTGAGCTGACGGCACAGAGCCTGCTTGGGATTCTCTCCCTCTCTCTCTGCCCCTCCCCAACTTGAGGTCTCTCTCTCTCTCTCTCTCTCTCTCTCTCTCTCTCTCTCCCCTCAAGATAAATAAATAAGGGTGCCTGGGTGGCTCAGTCGGTTAAGCCTCTGACTTCAGCTCAGGTCATGATCTTGCGGTTTGTGGGTTTGAGCCCCGTGTCGGGCTCTGTGCTGACAGCTTAGAGACTGGAGCCTGCTTCAGATTCTGTGCCTCTCTCTCTCTCTCTCTCTCTCAAAAATAAATAAACATTAAAAAAAATTTTTAAGATAAGTAAATAAACTTTAAAAGTTAAACAAAGACATTTTCCTCCATATCCACAACACCTAAGTAAATTAAAACATTTTAAATTTAATAAATTAAAAATTAAGAATAATTCTCTAAAAGCATCTAATATTCAATCTATATTTAAATTTCCTTCCAAATAAAATAAAATAAAATAAAATAAAATAAAATAAAATAAAAATGTCCTTCCTTGTCCCCAAAAGATCTTTTATAACCTTTTTTCCTTGACCCAGCATGCATTCAGGGCTAATGTATTGAATGTGTTTGTTAACTCGTTTTAATGTACATTAATTTCCTCTAATTTTGTTTTTAACAGCTTTGACTTTTTAAAGAATTTAAGCCTGTTTTCTTAGATGTCTAGCATTCTGGATTTGTCTAGTTGTGTCCAGATGGTATCATTTAGTTCATTCTTCTATCCACTGTAGTTCTCATGTACTAGAAGTTGGAGCCATAGGCCCTGGTTTCTTTCTCTGTAGCACTTATCACCTCTGACTCAGAATTTTCCTTCTGTCCTTTTTTTTATTATCATCTCTCCCCAGTAGAATATAAGCCCCATGAGGGAATCAATGTGTGCCTGCTGGGTTCCCTGTTCTAGTCTGCTGTCTAACCAACACATAGTAGGCACTCGGCATGTGTTTGTGATATGAACTAAAGTCATATTAAGTGACTTTACCTGTGTCAATACTATTTAACATCTAATGGGAAATTGCTAGAATAATTTACCCTGTTCCTTAGAACAAATCACATTTTTTGAGGCCTCAAATGCCTGAAAATATCTTTTTTCCAAATTTGAGGTTTGTCTAGGTATAGAATTTTCCCTCGGCAGTTTGAAGACATGCCCCTTTGTGTTCTTCCTTCACTCATGGCCATTGAGAGTCCACATCCATTTTCGTGCTTGAGCCATTGCACACGAGCAGGCGATCTGTATATGTGGTGTTTTCTTCTCCTTGCCTCTGTTATTTCTGCTAATTTACTGTCACACGTTTATAGCTTGCTTATCCTTCTATTCTCTAGGAACTCTGATCCCATAGTTGGACAATAAAATAGACATAGTTGGTGTGGGCAGAATTGTAAAGATAAGCTACAGAAGGCTCAGCCCTAGAAGTAGGATCTTTTTGCAAGTGGTGACAGCTAACATTTCCTGAATTCTTCTGATAATCTGAATAATTTCATAGGCACCATGCTAAGCACTGTACATGCTCCCTGTCATTTCATCCTTCCAACAACTAACTCTCTGAGACGGGAACTGTTACCGTGTCAACTCCACTGGGTAGAAACTGCCAGGGCCATGCCCTGAGCCCACAGCTGCACTGGAAGCCACCCTGATGAACTACCCCCTCTGTTCCTACCAGACAAGGCCTGCTACTGGGTTTCCAAGCCCGCCAAAGCAGGGTCTGCGACCCTGCCCTGGGGGCGGGGAATGAGGCGGGACCGCAACCGGTCCAGCTCTTCAGTGAGGCGTGTTGAACGAGGGCTTCGGTGGCAAGTTTTAAAGAACACAAATGCCAAAAAGCAGTGATGTTTATTTTCTTTCCCAGATCTCTGCCTTCCCAAGATCATCTGCTCCTAGCCTCGTCTGGTGATTCTCTGAGCACCGACCGAGAAGTTGTTGCCTCTCTTAAAGGAGGCCCACACAGGCACGAGGTCAGGACAGTTTTGTGGGGCGCTCCAACTGCACGGCACAATATGTAAATGACGAAGGAAATAATCAGGCCTGTTCTTTGGATGGATTACATTTTCTCCTGGGACACCAGATGCATTCCACTGAGGCCACAGAAAGGAAAAGGATTGAGACACCACGACAAACGGAAGCCACCTTGTAAGTGCCGATATTTTCAATCATCTAGATAGCTGGAACTTTATAGATATGATATCCTTTAAAATTAACCAAAATGCACACATTTGAGGGCATCGAGGCTCTCGAGTGATTTTATGTATCTCTATTATGCTGTTCTTTCTTTGCATATTTGCCAAAGATCCTGTTTCTTGCAACGGGATGTGTTAAAAATGACTTTATGAAAAAGAAAATGACTTTATGGTTTGGCTTGTGTTTAAATGCCCCCCTTTGCCGGTCCCACTAATTCATTCGGCAAACACTGAACACCTACTGTGTGCCAGCTGGGAATGCAACAAATGTGAAGGACCAGGTTCTTGCCCTTGGCCACCTGTCTCTGTTGACACAGACCTCTCAACACGCAGATGTCCGTGCACTGTGAGGCGGGCGAGGAGGGCGCTATGTGCTAAGAGTGGTGTGACTGCAGAAGGGGGAGGGCCTGGCCTTGCGGCTGGTGGCGGGAGGCAATCAGAGAAGCCTTCCTCGTGGAGGTGACCACTTGGGGCTGGAATTAGACGGGTGAGAAGGGGTCCACACTGGGTGAGGAGAGGACAAGCAAACATTCTCAGAAAGAAGATTGCTGAGGACAGTGACTGGGGACTGCATGGCTCAGTCAGGAGAGGAGAACAGTCATTTGGTGCAGCCGGAGCAGAGAGAGTATTATAGAGACTGGCACACTCTGGAAAACAGCATGGGAGGTTCCTCAAAAAATCAAAACTAGAACTACCCTACGACCCAGCAATGGCACTGCTAGGTATTCATCCAAGGGATACAGGTGCTAGGTACCTAGAAATGGCGCTAGGTATTTATCCAAAGGATACAGGTGCTAGGTACCTAGAAATGGCGCTAGGTATTTATCCAAAGGATACAGGTGTGCTGTTTCGAAGGGACACATGCACCCCCATGTTCATAGCAGCACTATCGACAACAGCCAAAGTATGGAAAGAGCCCAAATGTCCACCGATGGATGAGTGGATAAAGATGTGGTATATCTATACAATGGAGTATTACTCGGCAATCAAAAAGAATGATATCTTGCCATTTGCAACTACATGGATGGAACTGGAGGGTATTACGCTAAGGGAAATTAGTCAGAGAGAAATATCATATGACTTCACTCATATGAAGACTTTAAGAGACAAAACAGATGAACATCAGGGAAGGGCAACAAAAATAATATAAAAACAGGGAGGGGGACGAGACAGAAGAGACTCATAAATATGGAGAACAAACTGAGGGTTACTGGAGGGGTTGTGGGAGGGGGGAGGGGCTCAATGGGTCAGGGGCATTAAGGAATCTACTCTTGAAATCACTGTTGCACTATATGCTAACTAACTTGGAGGTAAATTTAAAAAAATAAATGATGATGATAGAGACTGGCAGGATGTGAGCTTGGCATAGCCTGGGGACAGCCTTGAATGCAGGGTTAAGGAAGTTAGCCTTTGCTCTGTAGGCGACAGGGAGAATGACACCATGAGATCTTTGCTTTACATGGCTTACCAAGCTGAGAGATGTAATCAACAGGGTGCAGCATCAGGGGGGCTCAGAGTGGAGCACTGAGTAGGTGCTCAATAAAGCGGGAGATACGATTATTAGATCATTAGAATGAACAGTTCAAGGGGCACCTGGAGCATCTGACTTAGCTCAGGTCATGATCTTCCGGTTCATGGGTTTGAGCCCCACGTCAGGTTCTATTGCTGACAGCTCAGAGCCTAGAGCCTGCTTCGGATTCTGTGTCTCCCTCTCCCTGCCCCTCCCCTGCTCATGCTCTGTCTCTCTCTCTCTCTCTCTCAAAAATAAACCTTGGTGTGCCTGGGTGGCTCAGCCGGTTAAGCATCCAACTTCGCTCAGGTCATGATCTCACAGTTTGTGAGTTCAAGCCCCACGTCAGGCTCTGTGCTGACAGCTCAGAGCCTGGAGCTTGTGTGTCTCCCTCTCTCTCTGCCCCTTCCCCGCTCGTGCTGTCTCTCTCTCTCAAAAATAAGCAAACATTAAAAAAATAATAAAATAAAATAAATAAACCTTAAAAAATATTTAAAAAAAAAAAAAGAATGAACAGTTCGAGGTAGAGAGGTCAAGGCTATGAACTAAAGCAGAGAAAGTGGGGACAAAAACCAGAGGATAGATTGGAGAGGGTTTTAGAAGTCCTGTTGAACAGGATTGCTAATTAATTGTGAATGGCTGGTGAGGAGGGAGGCACCACACTTAGGGATAGCAGCAGCTGACGCGTATCATCCGTGCTTACTCTGTAGTTAGGCACTTTGCCCTAACTCATTTCATTTAATCCCATAATAGCCGTAATAGCCCTATTAGAGGGATTGTATTACTATTCGCATTTTATTTGTTTATTTTTAAAAATTTTTTTTTCAATGTTTTTTATTTATTTTTGGGACAGAGAGAGACAGAGCATGAACGGGGGAGGGGCAGAGAGAGAGGGAGACACAGAATCGGAAACAGGCTCCAGGCTCCAAGCCATCAGCCCGGAGCCCCATGCGGGGCTCGAACTCGGGGACCGCGAGATCGTGACCTGGCTGAAGTCGGACGCTTAACCGACTGCGCCACCCAGGTGCCCCCTATTCGCATTTTATAGGAGAGGAAGTTGGAGCCTGGAGTGTTCCACCAAGGCGACAAGGCAGGTATAGTGTGGGTAGTGGTTAGGATTTGAACCCAAGAGAATCGGCGCCCTTAGCTGCTACGCAGCATCAGCAGCTGACTGAATTTCGGGACCAACCGATTGGGATGTGAAGTGACCACTTCAGAAAGCAATTACGCAAGGGGCAGATTAGGGCCTAGAGCCCGCTGAACCCACCTTCTGCCCCCCCCCAGAGCTCACAAACAGGCCGCTGGGTACCCCATCAGGCCATAGCCGTGTTGTGTTTGTCTTACAGAATATTTTTAAAAACATTTTTAGAACTGATTGCTAATGTTAAAAAAAATCTAGAGAGTCACATTAAAGCCTGCTGGATTATTTTTATTATTATTATTAATTTAAATATTTTATTTTATTTGTTTTTTAAGTTTTTTTTTTTAACATTTATTCATTTTTGAGAATGAGACAGAGCATGAATGGGGGAGGGTCAGAGGGAGAGGGAGACCCAGAATCGGAAGCAGGCTCCAGGCTCCGAGCTGTCAGCACAGCACCCGACGCGGGGCTTGAACTCACAGACTCCGAGATCATGACCTGAGCTGAAGTCGGACGCTTAACCGACTGAGCCACTCAGGCACCCATTTTGTTTATTTTAGAGAGAGAGAGAGAGGGTGCAAGTAGGGGAGAGGGGCAGAAGGAGAGAGAGAGAATCTTAAGCAGGCTCCATGCTCAGCGCAGAGTCCGAAGCAGAGCTCAGTCCCACGACCCTGGGATCATGTCCTCGGCCGGAATCGAGAGCCGGCTGCTCAACCGACTGAGCCAGCCAGGGTCCCCAGCCTTGATTATCTTGAAAAGTGAGAAAATCTGGCCATACTGGGCCCATATAGCAACCCTTGCTGCCTATTCTGTGTCTCCTTCAGCTGGGACCTGTGCTCTCCCGTTGGCCAGAGCTCACCGGCCTGGGGTCCCTGCCCACCTCCACGGGTGCTGGAGTTTGCATCCCTCGGCCACAAGCTGGTCCAGTCTGATGCGAGGCTGTTTTTGTGCATTTCATCCTGTGTCAAGCCCAGGCCTCCACTGACGGTTAAATACTCCTTTTGAACTTCAGGGAATATAAGATAAAAACAAACAACACGTTTTGCTTTGTTTGTTTTTTCCCTTCATGCTGTGGGAATTGAGAAAAAATAATTACCCATCCACACTTGGATGCCCACAGGAGGAGGGCCACGAACAGGCAGTGCGGGACAAAAGTGAACGGTCACAGTTCCTGAAACCGGCACCAGGTGAAAGGAAATCTCAGTCGTGCCGTGGAAAACAGCAGATGTAATGGCAGCTCTACAAATCATGCCGTGACTTCTTTCTGTTGAATGTGTTCGGAACTTAATAATTTGCCTGAGTTTCGAACTGGCTTCTTTGGGCATGTTACAAGGAAGCTTTGGAGGAAAATACGTGTGCACGTATGCATGTGTGTGAGGCGTGCGTGGGCCATAGCTTACACTCCGTAGCTTGGGATTCTCTGCAGAAGTTGGATTTCAAAATTTTATTTTAAAATTTTTATGGTTTATTCAAGATTTGAAAAGATGTTTCTGTACCACTAAGTTAAAATGTGAGGCACAGGGCGGCAAACATGTTCCCATATTAAATATTTTTTTAAATTTTTTTTTAATGTTTACTTATTTTTGAGACAGAGAGAGACAGAGCATGAACGGGGGAGGGGCAGAGAGAGAGGGAGACACAGAATCGGAAACAGGTTCCAGGCTCTGAGCCATCAGCCCAGAGCCTGACGCGGGGCTCGAACTCGGGGACCACGAGATCGTGACCTGAGCTGAAGTCGGACGCTTAACTGACTGAGCCACCCAGGTCCCCCCCCCCATATTAAATATTTTGTTGCACCAAAGGTGTAACCATTCCCGCAGCAGCGGTCACCTTGGATACATGATGGATTTTATGCTTGTGTGGTTGTCTGCAAGTCATAAGCTGCACTCGGAGACGCGGGTTCAAATGAGAAATAGAGCTGACGTCAGAGTTGTAGGAGTTTGACTCCTAATCTGTGTTGTTTGTAGTGACACCAGGCAGTTTCCCCTCACGCCACCTGATTCAGGAACTGGAAGCAGGCAGCCGCTGCGGCTGGGCT
Source organism: Felis catus (assembly GCF_018350175.1). NCBI lineage: Eukaryota > Metazoa > Chordata > Mammalia > Carnivora > Felidae > Felis > Felis catus. The sequence goes on along the minus strand of NC_058377.1, from coordinate 108,660,921 downwards.
GGAATGTCTCAGGCCACCGAGCACCATTCTGGGAGGGCCCCTGGGTCTCAGAGTTCACTGTCCATCTCAAAAGGGTCATCTGTTCTGTTAGACCACACACCCCCCCCCCCCACTCTCGAGAGGCCAGCCCCGCAAGCTTTCCCCCGGGGGGTTAGACGTGAGTGCGCAGGTTCGAGGTGCAGATCAATCCGGTCTCTGGAGCCGTTCCTACACAGATTACACCGGCTCCTGAGGTCACACTGCTGTGCCTTGGACTCTGACCCCTGCCTAGAACATTCTTCTTCCTCCTCTCCTCCCTCCTCAGAGACTCGCTACGCCTGAGGTGCACACCCAGGGTGGGACCCGGGCGCGTGCGTTGCGGCCAATTCTTCCGTTTGACCAGTTCTTCCATTCTTATCTGCGTCACTCGGAATCCGCTGTTCCTTATCATGTCGGTACTAGGTACTCAGCACCATGCTGACAGCCAGGGACACAACAGACGGGTGCTCCTGGGGACAAGAGGAGCATGCGGGGACTCGCTCGTGAGCAAGGTGGCACTTGTCACAGGACTCGAACAACTGGTGTTTTATCTCAGCCACATTATAAGTTCATTTCTGCGGTGAGGCCTAAAAAGCCTAGGCGCCCCAGAAGATCAGCCAGGCGCGTGGTAAAATTCTACTTCTCCCTTCATTTACCAAATATTTGCTAAACACCCATTACTTGTCAGGCGCTGTGCGGGATGTCAGGATTATGACAGAGGACAGAACTGACACATTTGTCACTTGGAACTTGCGCTGTCACAGAAGGTGACAGAAAAAAAAACAAAAAAAACTGTGTCCGTATGTAACCCGAGCTAAGAATTTTGGAGAAAAACCAAGCAGGGCAAGGGAGAGAGAATGACCTGAGGCAGCAGTGAGGGGCCTGCGCTTTTAGACACAGTATGTAGGAAGGCCTTTCCGATGAGGTGACTCCTGAAGCAGGGCCCAGAAGGGGGGGAGGGAGAAGCAGCTGTTTGGAGGAAGTCCTTCCCCGGGTGAGGGGGGTGGGGGCGCGGGGAGGACTCCCCAGTGGCAAGTGGCCTGGCCTTTTGGAGAAATCAGAAGTCACCAGCTGAACTCCTGCCCCCGCCGTTTCCTCGTCCGCGAGTCCGTGGGCTTGTGGGGAGGAACAGACAAAATCACTTACGGAAATATCTATGTCAACCGTCAGGCACTGTGTAAAAAGTTACTGTCTTTGTGTTGACTTTACCCGGCGTTTGTCGAGTGTCTAAATCGTCAGGATTGTAATTATTATATTACAGTTCTGCCCTTTCATTTTTTGTATTATCGTGGTGACATTCACCTAACATGTAATTATCCCTCATAAAGCGTGTACTCCAGTGGCATTTAGTCCGTTCGTTCTGCGTGCACCCACCATCTCTGACTACTTTCAGACTTTTTCATCATCCTGCTCTTAAGATTTTCAGATTCGTTTATGCAGCCCCTCTTGAAAAAAGCCTTTCCCCCCATATCTGACTTTGTCCGTTCCGGTTCTGGCTGGCCTTCCCCGGTTCCTATGACTCCTCCGTGTGTTTATTCAACAGCTATTTATCGAGTAGCTACTATGCAACGGGCACCAGGCTAGGTCGGTACTAAGGATATAGCGGGGACAAAGGACACACAGGCCTTCACTTAGGGGACTCGTAATCTAGTGGGGATTTAGGCTGTGAACATGTAATTACCAGGAAATTGATTTTTTTTTTCAACGTTTATTTATTTTTGGGACAGAGAGAGACAGAGCATGAACAGGGGAGGGGCAGAGAGAGAGGGAGACACAGAATCGGAAACAGGCTCCAGGCTCTGAGCCATCAGCCCAGAGCCTGACGCGGGGCTCGAACTCACGGACCGCGAGATCGTGACCTGAGCTGAAGTCGGACGCTTAACTGACTGCGCCACCCAGGCGCCCCAGGAAATTGATTTAAATTGGATAAATGCTTATAAGAAAAGAGTGCTTTGAAAATTGTGTTGAAAACATTTGTGGAGTTATAAAAGCTACTAGAAGTGAGAAGTTTAATAGCTACTAGCTACTAAAGCTCAGGCTAGCATGACCATATTGTTCTTAGTTCAGAGACACTGGAAAGAAAGATCACCTCCGGGAAGTGACCTGGATTGTGTTAGCACAGAGTGGGAAGGCAGGGGCTGAGGTCAGAGCGGTGACGTCTCATTCATTTCCTCCTGCTATCAGTCTGTTGAGATACTCGGCGACAGATAGTGTTATCATTGCTCCCCTTTTGTAGACGTGGAAACTGAGGCGTAGAAGGTCGTGCCTTGCCTCGTGCCACCTGGTGGGGATTTTATTTCACTTTAGCCCTCCGTCTGGTAGAGCTGAAAAGCATTTTGTCCAATAGGGGTCAGTGCTGCACCTGACTGGGTTTAAGACCTGCTCTGTTGGTCAGGATCCGCCCAGCCCACTTGGTGTGCTCCCAGCCTTCCAGGAGAGGGCACTGCTAGGCTGGCCTTGGAGTCACCTCACCAGAGCTCCTGGGTCCTGCCCTCCAGCGCCCCCGCCCCCAGACTCATGACCCAGCAAGCTCTCAGCCCCCCCAGGCCTTTTCTTGCACGCTCATGTGTGCGTCTGTGTTTTCCCAGATGATTGTTTCTTAATCACGCTACGGAATAACAAATCAGGGCTAGTAACCCAAGTTACCTCGAGTGACGAGCCAGGGAACACCAAAACGTAGGTACAGCCCCCTGGGCGGGGAGCCACAAAAACTGCTGGCGTGGTCCTCGTAGCCACGTGGTCCAGCAGAGCCACGGCAGTGCCCACACTGCACGTCCGTCATGTAGGCGCAATCGTCGAATTTCTTTAGGCAAGGTGACCTGGCAGCGTTTCCACCCCACCCACAGCTAGTTTCGCTTTCCTAATGTTGTTAAAAAGTCCCTCCTAACTGAAGTAGGGTGGTTGAACCCGTTCCAACATTTTACTTCATTTTCGAATGTGACCACTTGTTGGAGATCTCTTCCTTCTAGTGGGTCTCTTCCCTTTCTTCTCGGGAAGATGCCCGCGACTGTCCTCTTTGGCGTTTGTCCAAAGTCCAGTTTCTAGTAGCTTTGGGGCTGTGGTTTAATTTTAACCATAAGAGCTTCTTTTAGAGTAATTACTTTTTAATCTGGAAAGAGCCAGTTTGTTACAGAACAATAACACCTCCTTCCTGGAACCAGTAGACAGAGTTATGTTCATTTACTGCTGATATGTCTTTTTTTTTTATTTTATTTTTTAAACATTTATTCATTTTTGAGAGACAGAGCGCAAGTGGGGGTGGGGCAGAGAGAGAGGGAGACACGGAATCTGAAGCAGGCTCCAGCCTCTGAGCTGTCAGCACAGAGCCTGACACGGGGCTCGAACTCACGAACCATGAGATCATGACCTGAGCCAAAGTCAGATGCTTAATCGGCTGAGCCACCCAGGCGCCCCTGATATATTTCTTTTTAAACGGGGAGACTGATTTGAAAAGGGAGAAATGAAAACTGTGGATAGGGCAGTTTGAAGGACTGTTTGAATGTCTGCTCTAATCAAGGCTGTAAACACCGGGTGTCTTGACAGTGGGCTTGGGAGAGCACCCAGGGACCAAATGATTTAGAGGCCCCTGAGCAGGCCCTGGAAGGAATGCAGCAGAAAACGGCTTTTGAGAGCTGTCCTGTGGGCAGCCTTGTGGCGTTCGGTTTTCTGGGACAATCTCCGTTTCTGAGACCGAAGATACACTGGCCGTTCGCCAGGTCATGCATCAGATGGCCACCAATTCTTGGTTCTGAAATGTGGTCACCAGAGAGGCCTGTGAGCCGTGACAGGCGTTATCTCCTTAGCAATGACCTTACCCAGGCAGTGAAGCAGAGCTGGGATCCCCAGGGCACCGGTGAGGGTAATTCCAATTCCTCTTTCACCTATGATGCAGGTCCTTTGGTAATAATGACTTGTATCTGTAGGACATTACAGATTTTGAGGCAGAAAGACAGGAATTGGTAATCAACCCTTTTGCGGTTTAGGTGGCAAACCTCTTCTTTGGAAATTCAAAAAAAAAAAAAAAAAACAAACCCACAAAGATGAAAAGAATATAGAATATGCAACGGAGGCCAGTTCTAGGAAAAATTCTTTATGCCATTCTGAGCTAAGGCAAACAAATTTGGGAAGACTTCCTCGTTTTACAGAAAGAGTTTTTTCACTTCACCAGAGATTCACACTGGGATTTATTTAAATATGAAGCTCTTCTAGAGCATTTGAGTAGGAGGGAGGACAGACACACTGGAGGCTAACTTTCAAAAGCTGTTACCAGTGGGAGATGAGTCTTAAATGAAAAAGTGTCTGATTGCCCAGTGAGTCAGTAAGGGCTGAGGCTTCCACTTAGAAAAACCTGACCTTGCACAGACTCTTTCAAGGGCAGGAGCGGAAAGCCAGGAACGGCCGTGCTGGCCCGATTGGTCCCACAGCAGCTCCTGAAGGCAGAGGCTGTGGCTTTCATAACTCCTCACTGCTGGGGCCCCTGGTTCAGAACACTCAGTGAATATCCGACCAACACATTTATTGGTTAGATTTGACGCTTGTAAGGAGAAAGATCTTGCGATCTGATCCAGCACAGAATCGGAGCCGGGTGCTTCCCACTTCTCTTGCCTCTGCATGGGTCCTGAAGAAGAAGAGGAAAAGTGCAAAAGTTTCATGTGCCCAGAGGAAAAAATTCATACAGAGATGAATTGGAAAAAAAAAAAAAAAAAAAAAAGGAAAAGAAATAAAGCCGAGCTAATCTGGGAGTTTGATCACTACTGAGAAGGAGTTTTTGTTTCGTCATTCAGTTTCTAGCACGGCCTCCAGCTCAGACCTGTGCAGCCAAGTCTCACGAAGCTCCTTCCCTGCTCGGGCCTTCTCCCTGCCCCCTGGGCTCAGTTACTCATTTGGACCTGGGCTGCTACACCCCAAGGCACCCCTCTTTCCTGAATCCTCCCCCACGCACCTACCAAAGGCGGAGGGGCTAGGGTGGCACTCTCAGGGAGGTGCTAGGCTTCCCGAATGGTGCCATCACCCCCTAGGAAGGACTTCTACTTGGTGATGCCCTGGAGGAGCCCTGGGAGGTAACCGGTTGGGCACTGATTCAGTTGGAAGAGAGCTCAGAGGAAGATGCTTAACTGGAGGAAATACGGGCGCCTGGGTGGCTCAGTCGGTTGAGCGTCCGACTTCAACTCAGGTCACGATCTCACGGTCCGTGGGTTTGAGCCCCGCGTCGGGCTCTGGGCTGATGGCTCAGAGCCTGGAGCCTGCTTCGGATTCTGTGTCTCCCTCTCTCTCTGCCCCTCCCCCGTTCATGCTCTGTCTCTCTCTGTCTCAAAAATAAATAAATGTTAAAAAAAAAATAACTGGAGGAAATAAGTCAGCCCAGGGAAGCATGGGTCTGTGTCTCCCACTGGTTTGGGGGTAGGAGGGTAGAATCAGGAACTTTTGCACCATGAATTCCTAGAATGTTATGATGATTTTTCTAAGATTCTCTTATCTTTTTATTATTTATTTATTATTATTTTTTAAATGTTTATTATTTTTTGAGAGAGACAGAGACAGAGCTTGAGCAGGGGAGGGGCAGAGAGAGAGGAAGATACAGAATCTGAAGCAGGCTCCAGGCTCTGAGCTGTCAGCACAGAGCCCGACGCGGGGCTCGAACTCACGGACCATGAGACCGTGACCTGAGCCGAAGTCAGACACCCAACCGACGGAGCCACCCAGGCGCCCCAGTTATTATTTATTTTTGAGAGAGAGAGCGCAAGTGAGGGAGGGGCAGAGAGAGAGAGGGGACAGAGGATCTGAAGCAGGCTCTGTGCTGATAGCAGAGAGCCTGATGTGGCGCTCGAACTCATGAACCGTGAGATCCTGACCTGAGCTGAAGTCGGGCAGTTAACCAACTGAGCCACCCAAGCACCCCCAAGATTCCCTTATCTTAAGGTTTGTACTCCTTCAGCCAGCACACATGGGGTTGGGACTTTCCTTTTGTCTTGATTATAGCCTCAGAATCACAGGAAAATCCATGAGAATGAGGGTCTGAAAAACGAAAACTCTCACAGAGAAGGCTCAGTGTATTGAGGTAGATGTCAGAAGTCATGAGATATGTTATTGGTCAGTGAGAAATTTCCCCTAAATAATCTTTCAGAGAAAGGAATGGGTGGCTAGTTGGTTAAGCATCTGACCCCTGATTCTGGCTCAGGTCATGATCTCATCGTTCATGAGATCGAGCCCCACGCTGGCACTGACAGCACGGGGCCTGCTTGGGATTCTCTCTCTCCCTCTGTCTCTGCCCCTTCCCTTCTCTGGCTCGCTCTCTCTCTCTCTCTCTCTCTCTCTCTCTTTCTTTCTCTCTCTCTGTGTCCCTCAAAATAAATAAACATTAAAAAAAAAAAAAGAAAGGAATGGAGTCAAGGGCTTAAGTTGGAATATATGTGGTTGACCTAGTTATAAGGTTGGCTGTCTGTTTAATTAATAGATACTTCCATGGTGTGGGACAGCAAGGTCACACGTAGCCCTGGATAGTCACAATGCTGTCCTGGGGCTCTGGAAAAAATGGTGACAAAGGATTCAGCTTCAGGCTTATTTGATCTTAGTCTCCAGGCTGGCATGGGTCAGAAGTAGCATAAAATATTGAAGTGGCATCCCAAATATTAGTTCTAAAGAACAAACTGAATGGAGAGGGAGAGCGTCTTAGATCCAGCCAGGGCAGCCAAGCCCCTGGCGAGTGACGTCACTCACGTGTGCCTCGAGGGAGCACCTGCGGCGGTTTGGGATTTGTAGTCCGCTGTGGGACCACAGTGCTGAGAGGGTTCTTCCCCGAGTTCGACTTACCCTGTCAGCAAGACACGGTTTTTAGGATTTGTTCGCCACGTCGTGGCACATTAGGCACAATCTCTTTTAAGTTCAATTAAATTAATGTTTAGAAATACTGTAGATCGAAAGGGCTAGAAAGCACTCTAGCAAGCAGTATTACTGGAATTAAAATGCTTTGAGGGGTGCCTGGGTGGCGCCGTCGGTTAAGCGTCCGACTTCAGCCAGGTCACGATCTCGCGGTCCAGGAGTTCGAGCCCCGCGTCAGGCTCTGGGCTGATGGCTCAGAGCCTGGAGCCTGTTTCCGATTCTGTGTCTCCCTCTCTCTCTGCCCCTCCCCCGTTCATGCTCTGCCTCTCTCTGTCCCCAAAATAAAAAAAGTAAATAAATAAACGTGGAAAAAAAAATGCTTTGAGTTGGAGCCTTAGAGAAACTTACAAATTTGTAGGAGTTAACTGGGATGAGTTCCAGCTCTCACAAGACACATCTAAGTTCCTGAGGGATATCAGCACCGTGTAGTGTGCTAAACTGAGGTGACCTTGCTGCCCCACACCATGGAAGTATCTATTAATTTCAGGAGGTATTTCAGGTGGCTGGGGGCAGAACAAGGAGGGACAGCAGGAGATAAGAAAGGTCATAAAGCATCTTGAAGCACCAGACGTTATCTCCCTCTATGAAACACTGGGGACTGAATCGTTTGGGTCGGTTGCCTGTTTGGGTAGAAAGGTAAACTGAGGCAGGCGTCCCCGGAGCCGACTCGGGAGGAAATGTTCAGGGACAAACACCCTGTAGCTACCTCTTTGATGTCAAAGGTGAAGTAGGTGAACCCCAGACCTCACTATAAGATATGAAGAGTCACTCCAAATTAATAAGCTCGTTAAACTCGTATGTTTGACTGTCTACACATCGGCTTTAGAGAAAACACATGGAATGCTTCCAGCCACACCTTCTCAAACCACTTAGCTGACAGTTTTTTCTGCTAATTACTCTGGTGAGCGTCTCTGTCATTTACAAAGTTTGAGGCAGGCAGGGTGGTGGTGGGGGGGGATGTTTGTCCCTTGGTTCCCTTTTTAGCACCTAGGGATCAAATTCTGCCATCTTTTGAAATCAGTCTGATCTGTCAGATTACCAGAGGCCGCCAGAGTAGAGGACCCGAACCACACACAAACACACACACGCACACGCACACGATCACCTGTCTGATTTGCTGTGGCCGCAGGGCCAGGGTCTGTGTTTTTAGGTTTCTATGTGCTTCTTCGTTGTCTTTAAATTTTTTTTTAATGTTTATTTATTTTTGAGAGACAGAGAGGGAGACAGAGCAGGAGCAAGGGAGGGGCAGAGAGAGAGAGAGAGGGAGACAGAATCCAAAGCAGGCTCTGGGCTCCAGGCTCCGAGCTGTCAGCACAGAGCCCGACGCGGAGCTCGAACTCGTGACCTGTGAGATCGTGACCTGAGCTGAAGTTGGACGCTTCACTGACTGAGCCACCCAGGTGCCCCCTTCATTGTATTTTTGGGTGAATATCGGCTCATTCACCTAAAGGCTCCTCCTCCACGTTCACTTTGTTTTGATGAAATGAGACGGCTTCTGCCCTTTTCCTTGTTTCTTTCCTTCCTTGGACGTTAGTAAGATCAATGGGATAAAGCTCATAAAGGATGCTGAATTACTTCAAGAGGAGTTCAGGCTGACTCACTTCACATACCCCACAGTCCAGGGCTTCTGACATCTGCTTCCCTGGGGATGCTGCCCGAGAGGAAGCAGCTGGGGCTATGGACCCAGTGCCACATGGTACTCTTGGTTGGAGCCGCTCACTCCTGACCTTAGCCTCAACACTCTTATCTCCAGAAATAGGATAAACGGCAGTTCAGCCACTTGTGACTCCTCATCATGGGGGCCTTCGGTCACCTCCAGCATGACTTACCAGACTAGATAGTTAGTTCCAGCCCCGGAATGTTCCAGGAACCACTCGAAGGTAGACTCAAAGGGGAACAAGGTGGAACGTAGGAACCTAGGAGGTACCCTCACCAGCTGTTTTCAAAGACGAGGCCGCAGGGAGACGGCGAGCCCCGCTCCTTTGTGTGTCGAGATGTCTGAACTCAGCTGGCAGGGCACAGTGAAGCCCCCCGCCCCTTCCCGAGAGTTCTTGCTCAGGACAGCCGGGTGACCAGGGCTCAGGGAACATCACAGTAGCTGCAAGCCCCGTCACCTAGATGTCGTTGAACTTCTTAGGCTGTCAATGCTGTGACCTGCTGTAGATCGTGTGGTCGAAGCGCGGACGTGGCTTGGGCAGGCGGCCCCTTCCAGACTCCTCGTTGGGTAGTGGCTTTTCGCTAAACCTGTGCTACTTAGGGACTCTCAGGCCTCCCCTTTACCCTGAACCACCTTCCCTCATGGGTGGTAAAGGAGTTCGATTTCTTAGGTCCGTGTGCCCCGGAGGAGGGGGAGCCACTATACTCCTAAGAGTTATTCACCCACAGGAGAGCCTCAAGGACTAAGCTAACTAAAAGGGAATATGGCATTCATTTGGTTGCCGAAAGCTATTATGAGAAGAAAAAAAAAAATGTGTCAAATCCTGCACCGGGGATGGACGAAGGCTTGGTAGCCAAGGTCTTGGAAAGGACAGAGACAGCCAGCCTTGCAGCTATAAATGGGTCATTTCTGTGTTTCCGTCACCAAAATTTGCCCCTTGATGTCAAGTGACTCTTAGTGTTTGCACGTGCACGTTTATGCTATTAGATGGTCTTCTGAACAATTCTGAGCTTTACGAAAACACTGGCGAAGTCAACACCCAACATTTCCAGGAGCCTGGGTTCCACCCAAGCCTTGCTCAGGGAAGACGGGGCCCTTCCTCATTCCATTCACCATGTGGCTCTCCTGTCATCCTTCTGCCTGGACACTTGCCCTTCCTCAGGAGAGCTGGGCTCCTGCCCAGGCATCTGTGCATGTGTGCGTGCGTGTGTGTGTGTGTGTGCGCGTGTGCATGGGGGGCGGGAGAGGAGGGAGAGGGGATTCTGCTCCTCTTGGTGATTCCACCAGTCACTGGAAGGCTCTGAGCGGAGGCAAGGTGAAGCGACAGTGACACCAAGTGCCAAGAGTGGGAGCTTTGCTGTGGCAGCCAGTGTGGTTTTCTCTTCTCAAATTATAGGAGCGGGAAGGCCTAGTTGCTGTCCGCGGCACTCCCCTCGAGGAGAGGGTCACAAGAGCCTCTAGAGGCTGACTTAAGGTCCATATTCCACTCCGCTCGTTTAGATGAAGGGATTGGCTCTCTGGGAATTCGATACAGAATGGGGGCTTCGAATAGATTTTTAAAATAAAAATCACGGTGAGATGTCTTGGCTAGAGCACGACACAGAGGTCCGGGTTGCCATTTCGGCCCCAAACTGGTCCTTCAGCCTCTTCTGGAGAATAAGCGTGGCCCGTGGATAGGACCACAGGTGACCCCTCCTTGCTGGTGACAGAGAGCTGTCAGGTTACCAGGGCCAACCTTTGCATACAGGGAATAACCTGCTTCGCTTGTTTAAAACAACAACAACAACAACAACAAAACAACCACTGACCCACTTCTCTGTGTTTGCCCCAGAGGCCGCTCCTGACTCAGGGTCCCTGTGGCCAGAACTCCACCTTGTTAAGTCATGGGTCGGGGACTAAGATGCATATTCTTTTTTTTTTTTTTTAATTTTTTTTTTTCAACGTTTATTTATTTTTGGGACAGAGAGAGACAGAGCATGAACGGGGGAGGGGCAGACAGAGAGGGAGACACAGAATCGGAAGCAGGCTCCAGGCTCCGAGCCATCAGCCCAGAGCCTGACGAGGGGCTCGAACTCACGGACCGCGAGATCGTGACCTGGCTGAAGTCGGACGCTTAACCGACTGCGCCACCCAGGCGCCCCCTAAGATGCATATTCTTATGAAATGGCCCCTGAGAGGGACTGGGCACCTCGGGGGGCAGAGAACTCTGTGGGCTGCTGAGAGGGGCTCTCCCCCAGTGCCGCTGGACCTACTCTGACAGCTCTTCCTCAGACGTCTCCCCAGGGGAGGAATATGGCCAGGTTGGTATTTGCCTTCTGGCCAGTGCTTGTCCTCAACTTGGCTGAGACTTCTTCCTTCACGGGAGATAAGGAGGGAATAGATCTGTTTGTCCAGGTGCCACCAATCCAATGACTGTCTCAGGCACATGAGTGTCTTCAGGGTGTAGGATCAGACCTAGTCCTCCCCCGCCCCTCCCCCTTCCCCCTCCCTTCCCCCGTGACATCTCTATTTCTGATCTGGATGTGCCGTAAACAACAGGTTGATTCAAAACCAGGAGGCATTGGGAAACCCTTTGGGTAGGAGATTTCGAAATGAGATTTAGATTAGAAAAAATATAGTGGGGTGAGGCTCTAAGGAATAAAAGAGACCAAAAAAAACCTCCCCTCCCGCCCCCCCCAATCTCTCAGCTGGATAGCGGGGATAAACTGAAGAGCCCTGAAGAGCCTAGAGTGGGGGAGAGGGGACAGCCAACGCGAGCACAAGGCTGTCCCCACCTCTGCCCATCACCAACAAGGAGGCGAAGCCACACCTGGAACGTGTTTCCAGTCTAGGACGCGTCAGCTTCAGCGAGGTGTAGATGGATCAGAGGCCCCCGCAGAAGAGAGAGGGGCCTGGGGTGGGGGCAGGGAGCCAGGTTGGCAGGTTGGCAGGAGGATTAGGAAAAAACTTCATTACAAAAAGATTTGAAAAGTCTTGTTGGGTAATTTAGGAGGGGACGAGGTGCAGCGAGGAGTAAGGGAGCCTCAGCGACCCCGGCAGAAGGGGCAGCCTCTCACTGCAGACCGGTGGGCTTTAGCTCAGGACACCCTGGCATCGGGTGGCTCCAAGTGGCAGGTGCCTCTGACGTGAAGGGCACGGGGGAAGATGCTGGCTGGATCCAGAACTGCAGGAGGTGGCCGTGAGGAGAAGGAGAGGGAAACTGAGGAACAGGGAGAGGAAGATCAATGAGACCAACTCTGAAGAAGGAAAGGAGGTAAACAGAAGGAAAGGCAGGAGGGGCGTCCTAGAAGGAGCAGAAAAGGGAGAAAAGGAGAGCGGAGATTATGCCCCTCATTCGAAGGCCTTGGAGCGGAGCAGCCGAGACTGAGTCTCCAAAGGTGGTCGGTACTCAGAAAGCTTGTCGTCTGACCGGCAAATCCCTCTCGTCCGGTGGGACCAAGAAAGTGGTGCTCTTCGAGGGTGTACGTTTAGCACCATACTGCGTAGAAACCGTGAGCGGCGCTGCAAGAACCAGCTAACCAGTCGCGAACGAGAGGGGTTTATGATTCATGAGCGCGCCAACCGCCCCCACACAGAAGCCATGACTTCCCTGTCTCGTGCGGGGTGGGGACCCACCTAACCGGAACCGCCACCCAGCCTCTCCCAGTCTCCTTAGATGACGAGCTATGGCATCCTCGGTCCACCCAACTCAGCCCCCAAGCATCTTGCCGGAACATCAGTAAACAAGTACAGGTGAAGGGAGTCACAGACCTCTGCGCTTGGTGCCGTTTTCTCCCAGGGCCCAGCACGTGACCGACCCGGGGTTTCTCATCACAGGCTACGTATTCTTTCCTTAAACAGTAGTCAGAAGGTCTCCAAACACCTCCCTCTGAGCTCAGAGTAAGTTTATTTTCTGTTTCTTTTTATGTTCTCTTACCGTGGCCCAGGAAATCTAACAGTTTGCCCGAACCCCGTGGGAACATCATCTTTCCCCTCCGGCATTTCCAGCATTCTCAACAGCCAGCGCAAACTTGACCGTAGCAGTGGGCCAGCCTTCCTGCTCAAGATGAACCAGAGATTAATGTTATTCACCACAACATCCAACATTTGTTTAGGGATTTACACCTCACAGAGCAAATAATTATCTTATTTAATCCTCACAAGAATCCTGTGTTACTGTTACTTCCTGAGTTTCAGAAAGATAACGCATCTTCCTTGGTGCCAACTCGAAGACATAAGAGTCACTCACATCCTCTGACTGCAAATCCTCTGCGCTGTCTTTCTTTCTTTCTTTTTTCTTCCTAACGTTTATTTTGAGAGAGAGACAGAGCACAAGCAGGAGAGGGGCAGAGAGAGGAGACACAGAATCCGAAGCAGCCTCCAGGCTCTGCGCCGTCAGCACAGAGCCGGACGTGGGGCTCGAGCTCCGACCATGAGATAATGACCCGAGCTGAAGTCGGATGCTTGACCGACTGAGCCACCCAGGCGCCCCAAATCCTCTGGGCTTCCCATACAAGGTCGTGGGCCCCGTAGCGATTCCAGAGTAACGTCAGGGTTGTGATTCTGGGATCTCTTTCCTGGCCCCAGCTCTGCACCCTGGGTGACCTCCGACATCAGCCTTCCTCCCACCCATTCTTATGCTACCCCTACTTCCGTGATCACCAAGTGGGAGGAGAATCTCCACGTCTTGGAGAAGAGTGTATACATGCAAATGTATATACAGCAAATGGTTCTTACATTTCCTGTTCCAAAAACTCTTAATCAAAGTCACCGTAAAGGTTTCTTCTCATTACAAAACGAATGTGGGATCATTGGAGGACAAGTACGAAGTGTAGATAAACAAACAAGACAGTAAAATCCGAATTCCACCACTGAGTAATAACTTAGTATTATGAACGCCATGGTGTTTAGTCTTCCATGATTTTTATGGTGTGCACGTGGACTTGTTTGTGTATACCGGAATATAAAATGTGCCTGCCCATAACACTGTTTTGGAATCTGCTTTCTAAGCTTAACATATTGTAAACATTTTCCTGTTAGTAAATATTTTTGTGATATCATATTTATTAGATATATAATATTTCATTATAATTTTTAACGGTAGTCTAGAATTAAATATCTAGATTGTTCCTAGTTTTCATTATTATGACCAGTTTTATGATAGACTTCTAGGTCTGATTTTAATTTTCATTTCCTTGATTATGAACGAAGCTGAATTTTTTCATACGATTTTTGTCATTTGGAGCTCATTCACAAATAGCCCATCCATACTATTAACAGTTTTCAGTGGTGTGTATTTTCTTTTTTTTTAATTGGTATGTAAGGACTCTCTATGTGAAAGCTAAAATTTACATTGCACTTGAAAAAAAATTTTTTTTAATGTTTATTTTGAGAGAGAGAGAGAGTGAGCAGGGAGGGGCAGAGAGAGAGAGGGAGAGAGAGGATCCGAAGCAGGCTCTGTGCTGACAGCAGCGAGCCCCATGTGGGGGTCGAACTCATGAACCGTGAGATCATGACCTGAGCCGAAGTTGGACACTCAACCGACTGGGCCACCCAGGCGCCCCTACGTTGCATTTTAATGCACCATTTTGAATTTGGGTACATACCGATTTCCCCCCACCCAACTCTCCCAAATGGACCATAGATGCTTGGCTCTTTTTCCTCTACGTTTTCTTTAACAAATTCCACCCTCCCTCCCCCCAATAAAGCCAACTTTGTAAAGCTCTCCTCCCCCAGTGCTCACCCCAGAAGCACTCTGGCCTCCTTGGGGAACACCATTCCTCCCTGTGTAGGCACCAATCCCGGTAAGGATGGCTTCCATCCCTTCTGCCCCGACTTCCAAAACCTCACTGCCTCCTCCCCTTATACCGGCCTCTGGCTGGGGGTGGTGGTGGACCCCCAGAGGCTCTTGCATAATGCTTCAGAAAACTCCGACACGCGCCTCTCAGAACCCCTCTAGAACAGTGGAAGAGAACGATCGAGCAGGCGTCTTGTGGGGGAGGCGGTACTAGTCAGGTCTGTCAGGGCAGGAATGTAGAGAACCCCACTCTCGGAGGGCCCATCTTGCTTCCGAGCAGGGTCCTAATGGCAGGGGTGCGCTGGCAGAGATCCTGCGGTCCTCCTCCTGAGTCCCAGGCGGTCCGTTCCTTTGCCCTGTTATTACCGCTGGCAGGTTTGTTTGTGCCTCTGGCAAAAGGGACACAAGTCCTACCAGTTCTCCTGGTGTCCTTCAGCAACTGGCCCGCCCTGCGCCCTGCGCCCTGCCCTGTGCCTGTGTGTGCGCATGGGGAGGAGGAGGTGCCCAGGCCTGTTACCTGGAGCACCCCCCCCCCCCCGCCAGAGGTGGGGGAGGCCAGGAGGGGGCTGAGCAGGAGCCGGCCGGACGAGCCTAGGTGGTGAGGACGGGATGAGTTTCTTCCCCACCAAGATCACTACCTTGGAAAACTGGGACCGTAGGGAGGAGGTCAGGGTACACTGCGGGTGGGTGTTGGGAGTTCACTTCGGCGCTCCTGTGGGTTTGGAACGCCGTGACCTGCTCTCACTCCCCTAAGTGTCTCCCCTCCCGCCCTTTCTCCAGGGTTGGCCTGTTTGGAAGATAGCTGTGGCTGTGACTTTAGCAGGGACAAGCCACCTGGCATTTCTGTGGGAGGAGCTAGACTCTGACACCCTGGCCCCCTTGGTCTCTGCAGCTGGGCTTAGGAGTTTCCAGAACTACCTTTTCTTTTTTCCTTTTCCCACACACTTTCTGGGAAGGCAGTGTGATGCTCTACGGTGAGAGCCTAGGGATCTGGCCAGGAGTCAGGTGGCTATGATGACCTTGACAGTATGTGACCTCTTTAGGCTTCACTTTCCTCTTCTGGACAGAAAACAGTGCCGACCTTGGGGCTGGTAGGTGGGCGCTCAACCTTGTCCGGGTTTCTCCCTCCTTTTCCTTTTCTCAACCCTATTGACATGGGGGGCACTGGGGAGCTTCAGAGATCTGTGCTCCAGGGTGGGGCTCCGAGGCAGCCCTTTCCTGCTGTCCTCAGTGCTCACCCACTAGTGCGGCTGTCCCTCCCTACCCGCCCCCCCCCCGCCCCCCCCCCCCCGCACGGACTGGGCCACCTCCGTGGCCCAGAAGGTGACCTTATTCATCTTTGCAAAGCCAATGTGTCAGCACAGTGCTTGACACAGAGTGGGTGCTCAGGGTCCAGAGAAGTAGTAGAGAATGGGAAGGAAAACCCCTCCCGTTTCATAAACATGGAGAATTTGAGAGACAAGAAAGCACCCTAGCTTGAGAGTCCAACCAACCTCAGGCTAGAGCCCGGCCTCATCGCTTGCTGTCCATGTGACCTTGAGCAACATATTTAATCTCCTTGAGCCTCAATTTCTTTGTCTAAAAATAGGAACAGTAATAGCTACCTCCTGGCGTCACTGTGGGGATTAGTGATGACGTCAGAGGGAAGCGAAGCTCGAAGCTGCCTAGCGCATAGTAAGAGCTCACTGGATGGAAGCAGTGGTTAGCTGCTGTGCAAGGACTGTTTACGCGTGTGCCTGAAGTGAACGCCTACTCCGAGAATTCTGGGGTCAGCAGGGAGTGAGTGACACCCGGCCTTTCCAGGTGCCCTCGGAGCCTCTCTCGTTTGGTCTCCCACCCGGAATGCTGCGGTCCCTCTGCTCTCAAGGATGAGATGGCCGCTGTTGATGCCGACGGGCAGTGTGGCCCAGCAGCCTGGCACAGAGCAGTCCACCCTGTGGCACTTGCTGTCTGCCCCGGGGCAGCCCCGCCCGGGGTTTCTGCTCTGCAGGGCGGGGGGTGGCCACCCCTTAAGCTTGAAGTCAGAGCTGAAGTCTAAGGGCTGGCGGTGCCCCCGTTTGAGATCCAGGCAGGTTACACAGGGCGGCTGGCTCCCCGGCCCTCTCCTCTGAGCACATCGGTAGTTACCTGGTTGGTATTTTATTCTACTTTGAAACGTCGATCAGGGTAGAAGTTCTCAGCCCATTTACACAGAGAGAACAAGGGAAGAACAGAGGAAATCTGTCACTTGATGTCCAGCTCTTATATTCAGGAAACAGAACCTGGAAGATCTAATTCTCTATGTACGTCCCTTGCCCAAGACCAGAATCTGCACATCTGCCAGCCTCCCCTGGGGGATGGGGGATGGGGGATGGAACATCAAAACAGACTGTGGAAACTCGGGAAGGGGGCTGTGCGTGAGGAACGGAGGAGGGCACGTTGGTCTTGGACGCGAGGAGGGCAGGACATCATGGAGTCAGGTGTCCCGAGGGAGTGGCCTGGTTCTGGGTGGCCCTAGGGGATGGGCGAGGGCCAGAGGCAGTGAGAAGGGGTCTGCTTCCCCCAGCAAGTCCAGGTCCCCATCACCTCAATCCCAGAGTATGAGACAGCCGCCCCCAGCTGGTCTCTTCCCAGTGTTTTCTGTCCCATTCTATGCTGTTCACTGGCGTTCCACCCTGGCTCTGCCTTCCTGGGAATGGTGAACAGGTTTGGAACTCATGACCGCTGTACCTTGGCCCCCCACCTTTTAGAATGTCATGGGTAGAGTCCTGAGGATTGTGTTGTCCAGCCTTCAGTCCCATGATGCAGTCCTGTTAGGAATTCCTTACAAATGGCTTCCCGGCCCTCCAGCGACAGTGTCTGGGGCTCCCCTCCGCTGCCACCCCCCCCACCCCATGCGGCCACCTCATGGCTAAGCCGTGCCGGGGCTTGGAAGTCTTGCCCTCCCTGCAGTGGGGTCTGCCCCCGCCTAATCCTCACATCTTGGCCCAGGTTCTGCCAGCTGGAACCACCCGGGGAAGCCCTCCCTCTGCCCCAAGCCAGTAGCTGTGTTGCCGGTCTTTGCCGGCCGCCGAGCGGCTTCTCACCCCTTCTGGCCTCCTCGTCTCCACTGCAGTTTGTGAGTTTTTTCAAAGACTTTATCGAGATGGGGGCCTAGAGACACAGAGTCTTTCTACCAGAATGGGACTCTCGAACTTAGGAACCCACCTCCCTTTAAAGATGAGGAGGCTGAGAGGCGAGGTCACTTGCCCAGGGCTGCGCAGACAGCACGAGACAGGGCCGGGCCTCAGACCCCCCGACCGGTGAGCAGCCCAAAGTGGAGGGAGGCCGTTCTGGTTGTTGACGCCACACTTGTGACCTTGTCCGAGATCACATTCGCTTTTTTGGGGAGGGCAGCCCCGTCTCCCCATGGATGTGTTGAACTTTGTGGCAGCAAAAACCCCTAGTTTACAACGTTATCTTCTTCTGGTTATAAACGTAAGATATGCTCATTGTAAAAAAAAAAAAAAAAAAAAATAGAAAACACATAAAAAGGTATAAACCTTCCTAGCACTTCCGGTTGTTAGAAAGTCTTCCCACCCCACACTCGTCTGCTTTGTTTTCAGCTCTGACCAGAGGACTCCACTTCCATCCTCGACGAGGCCATCTCCCTGGGCCCCGGGCAGCTCTCCTGTCGGAATCTCACCTTCTCATCAGCTCTTACTGGCACCTGGGGAGGGGTTAGAACCTGCCTGTGGTGCTGCTGAGGACAAAGCAAGCATCCAGATTGCTGACGGAAATAGAGAGACCCTCTGCCCACCCCACGGCCCACACCTCTTCCCTTCTGGGTGAGACCCCCACTCTTCCCTCCCCCCAAGCACCTTCCCCCCCCTCTTTTGTCCTCTGCAGATCCCCGTTTTTCCAGCCCAGCCGGGGCTCCACTTCTTCCAAGAAGTCTTTACTCTTTCAGATGCAAAAGACTCGTTTTGGGGTTTCCCGGCATTTGTAGTCTGGCCACACGTGTGTCCCTGGTTATATATTGACTCCCACTCGTCTCTTCTCCCTGCCTGACTGGGGCCCGTTTCCCAGTCAGCGGAGGCCCCCTACTTTTCCTTGCAGAGTCTGGAGATCATCATGGGCCCTCGAACTGGGACTGCCTGGCCTGATACTGCTACGGAAGGGCTCATCTGAGAGGTGTCCCACCCTTGAGTTCTTCAAAGGAGTGGGAGAGAAAGTAAAGGCTGGCAGGGGGCCCCAGGAACATTCCCCCACCCCCATCCCTGGCTTCCTAGAAGCTTATCCCCAGCTCCTCCTAAAGTTGACACAACAATTATTCATCTGGGTTCCCAACAATGGGTTCTTGCTCATCTCGGGACAGGGAGAAATGGGATTTGGTTGGCCTTTCACGTTTGGAGGTTTCTAGAGATAAAAACCCTCTGTGCCTGGCTATGGAAAGAGCCACAGGGAGGGTTAGGGGCCCTTCCGATCCTCTGGGCTTCTCCCAGGGAGCCTTACGCGTCGGACCCACGTTTTCCTTTCTCTTCACAGCACCGAGGTGCTCTTTTCCCACCTCCTGGAACATCACGTCAAAGGCCCACGCCTGGCAGCCGCCCCCTCCTCGTTGTCCATCTAGCAGGGAAGGGACAGGATGGAAGAACACTGAACTGGGACTCAGGGACCAGGTCCCCAGAGTGATCGTGTCTCCGCAAGCGATCTTGGGTAGGTGACGGGAAGGGCCCCTTCATCTCAAAGTCCCGGTCTCATTTGGATTGCCTAGAGGCGCACGCTGCCTCCTGGTCTCCGTCACAGCAGAGTGCACCGTGCTTCCGAGCACAGCCCGAGCCAGGCTGTCTGCTCCCAGCCCAGACCCACTCGTCGGTCAGGAAACCTTGGGCCACCACCTACCTTCCCTGCCAGTGGTGGTAACAGCACCTTCCAGACGGTGGCCGAAAGATCAAGTGAGCGCGTGTGCGTGAAACACAAGTGTGCCCCGCACAGAACAAGCGCTGTGCAAATGTGGCCGTCCCTATAGCTAGGTGTCTGAGCCGGAAGATGACATGACCTTTGTGCCCTGTCATTTGGGATCACGGTTTTCCTTCCGTGGTCCTGGCAGGGAACTGGGAAGAGAAGCCGAAACGGGACCCCGAGTGACTGCACTGGCCTGGCGGAGACCCACGTCAGGATGTGGGAGTCAGGCAGGTGAGGCGAGCTGAGAGGAAGCCCGGCTGCCACAGCCGAGAGCAGAGTCTCAGCCCAAGGGTCGCAGGCCTTGACTGCCGAGACCACGGGCAGGCCACCTAATCTATCCAGGCCACCTAGATTCCTGTCTTGACTCGAGGCCTACTGGTAACCATATAAGGGTAGATCTTTGAATAGAATGCGACAATTGTTTTGATTAATTTCCCTGCAGGTGGAAAAAGAGGTCCATGGGACAAAAAAGCAGAAATGCAGAAGACGAGAATACTTTGATTTTAATAGTTGGGGGAAAGTTATAAAATAAAAGACAACACAGAGCGTTAGGACTCCCCCAGATTGCAATAGCACAGGGACACAGAAATACAGACGAAACAGGGCTTCCAGATAATGTTATCTCACACTATTTAACTTCCAGAATACAGCAGTTCCCAGACACTCTAAACTAAAGCAGTCTCCTGAAACGATCTGTACACATTTGGAGGGAAGTCAGGGCAGCCCGCCTCCCGTCGGCAGCCAACGCTGGTGCTGCCTACGGTGTGGCTGCGCTGGGCGGCCCAGCCCGCCGTGTTCCGCGGACCTCTTTCGAGTCTGCCTTCCCGTTCTTCTGCAGGCTGGCTCCACTCCTGCCCCTCTCTCCCTTTTGACCCACGCCCCTTTCCTGTTTTCAGCAGGAGGCACAGCCAAGCCGATAGAGCCTGGCTGATACCCTCGATGGAGCCAAGCAGCCCCAGGACGGCTCTGTCCTTACATGCTCACAACCCAGCCTAGCCACATGAAAAACAGTCAGAAAATCGGCTACAAATATAACTTGATAGCCATCTAATACTGTCCTCCTGAGAGGTTTCTGATGTGTCTGGTTATTATTCTCTGTCCCCCCCCCCCTTTTTTTTTTTTTTTTTTTGCTGCCGTCCTAGGGTTTTTCACTCAACCAGGAAAAAGGCAGGCCTTGCAGCCTGGCCCCATAGTCTTCTCAGTGTCTCAGACAGTGGACCCGGCGCATCAAAGACTCCTCGCTTCCGCCGGGCTTCCTCCTCGAGCCGCAGCTGGGCTAACTCGGCCTTCGCCATGGTGACTATCGTTCCACAAAAGGAGGTCTGTTAGTAGGAGGCAAGCAGGCTCTCGGGACCCCCCAGGCTTGCCTTGAAAGGATGTGGGAGGGAGGCAGGGTCTCGGGGGGGAAGGGAAGAGCCAGTGTGATGCGCTACCCCAGCCCAAGGGGAAGAACAGAGCGCAGCGCATTCCCCAGGCAGGGCCGGAGGAAAGTCTCAGGTTAAACGTCTCGGGAGAACCAAGGCACAGAGGAGGTGTGAAATGTCCAGGATAAATAGAACCGCATGGGGAGGGAGAAAAGCCAGCTCCGTCCTCTCTTAAAAACAGCCGCCATCGGCACCAAAAATATATTAATATCTGTACATGTGTCATCTTTAAAAAAAGGAAATAAAACTTCCTTGGCACCTTGTAGTGGATTTCCTAAAAATGAGGTGATATGTGGAAAGGCCTCCTGTGTGCACACGCGGGTTTGCAGCTCCGTGTGGGGAGGGCAGAGCCCCCCACCGCGGCCCTGAGCGTTAGATCCCCCCCCCCCCCCCACCAGGCAGCTGCCAGTTGTGCAGGGAGCTCTTTACTCTGCGGTCCTCGCCCGGCGGGCCCCGCCGCTGCCCTCCAGAGGGCAGAAAGGGGATCCTCCGCGCCTCCTCTGGGGGAGGGAAGTCCCGCCTCTAGGTGTGCCCTCCTTCAACCTGAAGGCAGCCTTGGCCTCACGGCCGCCCCGGACTCACACGCGTCTGCCCAGGCTCGGCCCGGCCTCTGCCCGGAAGACAGAGACGCAGCCGCGAGCAGAGCTCACTCGATGTGGCGCCTGAGTGAGCCCGTGTGCCGGGGGGCTCCGGTGGGCCCCATCGCCGCGTCCGGCAAGGGGTGGCGGCGGGAGGACCGGGCCAGGCGGCGGGGAGGGGGGCCCAGGCCGGGCGGCACCGCTCACAGGTGGTGGTTGCTCTGTAGCAGGGAGGTGACGGTGCTCTGCAGGGCCACGGCCACCTTCTTGGAGGTCTTGCGCAGCAGCGGGCTGTCGGGGTGGTGCTCCTTCAGGTGCAGGACGTGGCCCTCCTGGCTCTCGGACGTGCAGCCACACTCCTCACACACGTACAGCTTGGCCCGCCGCTCCTTGTATGCGTACTTCTGCTGCACGCCGTGGATCTTCTTGAGATGAGACTCCAGGGAGCAGCGCTGCGTGAAGGCCTTGTCGCACAGGCTGCATTTGTAGGGCCTCACGCCTGCAGGGACGGGGCGGGGGGGGCCGGTGTCAGGGTCCCGACAAGGAGCCCGCCGGCAGCTTCCCTGACTCAGGAAGGCCGGGCCACCTGACACCGGGGAAGAGGAACAGAGGAGGCCCGTCCGCCTCCGGCTCCCCGAGTGGCCTCACCGATGGGCTGAGGAGGACCTGGGGCCCGAGCTCCGGGGCGCCCCTCCGAGGCCGCCCCGTCGCCGAGGCGAGCGGGCATCGCCACGGTCCCCCGCGTGGCCCTGGCCGGGCAGAGTCTGGGTGTGCTCGCTCCCGGCCGAGGGGCTCCTCTTACCAGTGTGGGTGCGGACGTGTCTCTTCAGGTCGAATGTGTCATTGAAGCCCTTCCCACAGTAGGTGCAGAGGTGCCTCTTGACGTCATTGTGACACTTCATGTGGCGATTCAGCATGCGCTGGTAGGTGAAGGCCTTCTGGCAGATGTGGCAGGTGAAGAGGTCACCGCCGGCACTGTCCCCGAGGGTCACCTGCAGGCGAGGACGGTGTTGGTGACAGGTGACCGGGAGCCGTGGCTGCAGTCCACACAGCAGGAGGACACAAAGCCACCCCCGCCTCCCGGGGGAAGCCGCGCTCCACACCTCTGGGCCCCCGGGCCCGCCGTGGTGGGGCTGGAGGGCACCTTGGGGTCAACGGTCGGGCCTCCTGTCCGGTTCCCAAATCCCCTTTCGCGGTTGCCGCGCGGCCCCTTTACCTCCTCGAGGGACGGGCAACTGACTACCTGTACAAACAGCTGGTTCGCCATCACCTGGTAGAAAGGTGAGCTCCGATCTGCGGCTCTCCACCTCTGCCCTCTGACCTCACTCTCCGAGGGGATGTCCGCCGCGCGGGCCCTACGGCAGCCCCCCTCGGCCCAGCCTGGAGGCCCCCGGCTTTGACCCGAGCCGGGCCCACCACAGCATGACTCGAGTCCCTCTGCCTCCTCACGACTCTCTTGCTTATAAACCCTTTCCTTTTTCTTTTTTTTGTGATTACGGAAAACCTCACACCTCCGGTGTGGAGACGAGTGCCTTAACTGTCACGTAGGGCCGGTCTTGCTTTATCCTTCCCTCCCAGCCTCCCCCCACTGCCCTGGATCATTGGGAAGAAAACCCCGGCCACCCTCTGCTCCCCGGGCACCTGGCCAGCACCTTGGCCAGCACGGGGAGACGTGGTCTCCACCCTCCGCCTCGGTTACCGTCCGGAGGCTGGTCGTGCTTTGCGGGCGGCCCGGTTGCCGGCACCCCCTCCTGAGCTCCCCGGGCACCGGGTCACCCCGTCACCCCGCACCTCCTCCTCCACCGCTTCTGGCACTGGGGCGATGCCGCCTGTTGCTAGCTAGTCGAGACCTTTTGGGTCAGGACTCGCTCCTCCGGCACATCTGCCATCCTGGGCCCTCTGCTCTCTCTGCACCGCCTCCCTACCCACCAGGATGCAAGGGATGGGAGGGAGGCCCGCGAGGGCTCAGGGGCACCGCACCGGCTCTCTGGCCAAGCACCCAGGACACGTGTGGCTGGTGTCCCTCTAGTTACACACACTTGGCCCCCGCAGGGAAGAGAGGAAGGACCAGCATTGCACTGCCAGCTTTCTTCGGCCCTTTGGCACAGAGAAAAGGGCTACCAGAACCCCGCCACTACATCACCGCTGGCGGGTGCTTCCGGATCCTAGAACTTTCAGGAACGCGGGCCTAGCCAGGGACAGCCCTGCTGTCTGCGCGCTCCTCGAAAGCAGGGGCCCACGCTCCTCACGGCCCCCGCTGCTGAGCACAGCTCCCCAGCTCTCGCCCCAGACACCGGGCCTCATGCGGAGGGGGCCGGAAGTGGCACACCCGGGGAAGGTGGGGGCCGCCGGGCACAGGCCTCAAGAGACAGTTAACCACCAGGTGGACTCCAGAGCTCACTCCGGATGCGGCCCGGATGGGAACCCAGGAAGGAGAAGGCGCTGAGCCGGGCTCACGTCTCCATGGGACTCGCTTTTCCTGGGACTCGCAAAGGGGCGGCTCCCCTTGAGGCCAGAAACAAAAGGAAACAACCCCTGGAATGGCCTCCAGAGGGTGGGATGTCTCTTGCACCCCGCTGCTCCTTCTCAACGTATGACACTGTCCCATCTGTGCCTTGCTGGGTTCACTTCTCTACGGGACCCTGGACCCAGATGCAAGGCCAGCTACTGCCTAGGTCTCATTTGTGCCACGTCTTGTGGGCCGGACACAGGACTATAGACAACGCTCCTGGTCCTTGGAGACAGTGTGAGGGTCGGTACCTTCATTTTGGTGCGCAGGAAGCCGTGGTCTCTGCTCTGGGGGTCTGCCAAACGACTCATGTCATCAGAGGGCAGCTGGGCTACCACGCAGGGCCCAGGGGCCACACTATAGCTGGAGTCCCGAAGGCTCATGTCCAAAACCAGGGGGCAAGACGGGGGTTCAGCCACTGACGGCTCTGGCTCCCGGTAGGGCTGCGGTGGGCAGAAGCCCAGACTGACTGCAGAGAGAAGAAATGCCAGGTGAGGGGCTTGGTGGGGAAAACAGGACCCTGTGGGATTTCAGGAAGGTTGCCTGGCAGCGGGCTGCCCCTTGCAGGCAAACGGCAGAGCAGGGCTGCCCCCGGCCCATACATGCTGCGCCTCCCTCCCGCCCCATTAAGGTAATTACAGGGGACGCCGGCCAAGCACCACAGCCCACAGGCCTGCCCGCTGAGTAATTTGTGTCTTAGCGGAACTGGGAGGACCCGACCTGCCCTGCCAATTATCCCTCCAGAGTTGCCTGCCTGCCCCACCTGGGCCAGTCCCTCTGGATTCCGGGCCTCATCCACGCTCCTGCGTGGACAAGGGGCACCACTGGAGGCCCTGGGCCCAGGGGTCCACCCCTGCCCCTGAAGGGTCCCTGGTGGCCTGAGCCACTCTGGGCTGCTTCTTTGGGCTGCTGGCCTGGGGCGGCGGGGGGTGGGGGGTGGGGGTGTTGAGTGGTCCTCCAGGCTGGCGGGTGTCGCTGTTGCCAGCCATCAGGGTTCTAGGCTCCCCACTCCCACTGGCCAAGCTCGGCAGGCAAACAGGCCAGGTGAGGTGGGGCAGGGAGGAGGTCAGGGAGCAGCAGGTGGATGCGGTGTAACAGTCTCCTGGGCGGCCTGCCCGGCGGTTGCGCAACCCTCCCCTACAGCAGGGACCGCTTGCTTGCTCGTGGCACAGCGAGGGCTGGGCTCCCAACCTCCGCCCTCCGAGGCGCCGATACCTGGCAGTCCTTTGACGCGGCCGCTCCCCACGGCAGACACCTCACACTAAACGGGGCCAGAGAGGCTTGGCTCCAGTGCGGAGTAGAGAAGACGAACGGCTGCCTCAGTGACACACAGGGTACGGGTCTCAGAGCCGACAGAGCTGGGGCAAACGAGCTCATGTTTTCACTTATCGGTATCTTTCCTCCCAAAAGGCTAAACTCTATTATACAGTTGACCCTTTAACAGTGCAGGGGATAGGGGCCCTGACTGCCACCCCCCCCCCATACGGTCAAAAGTCCGAATAGAACTTTTGACTCCCCCAAAACTTAACCACTCATAGCCCGGAAGCCTTAGCGATAAGAGATACAGTTGACTAACACACATTCTGTAGGTTACATGTATTATAACAATAAAGTAAGCCAGAGGAAAAAAGTGTTAGTAAGAAAACGGTAAGAAAGGGAAAATGCAGGGGCGCCCGGGTGGCTCAGTCGGTTGAGTCCGACTTCAGGTCAGGTCACGATCTCGCGGTCCATGAGTTCGAGCCCCGCGTCGTGCGCTGTGCTGACAGCTCGGAGCCTGGAGTCTGCTTCGAACTCTGTGTCTCCTTCTCTCTCTCTGCCCCTCCCCCATTCATGCTCTGTCTCTCTCACTCTTAAAAATGAATAAATGTTAAAAAAAAAAATTTAAAGAAAGGGAAAATGCATTCACTGTACTGTATTTATCAGAAAAAAATCCACATAGAGGTGGGCCCGTGCAGTTCAAACCACATTGTTGTTCAAGGGTCAGCTCTGCTTAAAAAGCCCAAAAGCTAGGAACATTTTCCAAGCTTCAAAAGGAAAGGTCAAGAAGGGTAAAGGAAGGAAAGGATGAAGGTCTTCAGGGAGAAGGACTCAGGAGGCTGAGTCAAGGTCTCAGACATGAACAAGGCCCTCAGCACCCCCTGCCCCAGAGCTGGTGAGACAGAGAGGACCAGGACCCAGGGAGGGAGGGGTGGTCCCAGGGCAGGAGGGCCACTGCCCTCCCTCCTTCTCCCGGGACACCGCAGGCAAGGCTGGAGGTGGAAGGCAGAGGAACGTACTGATGGAGGCAGGGTGAATATGAAAGCACCCAAGTTTCGGGAGAGGCCCCGGCTCTCGCCCCCTCAAAACACAACAAAGGTCTGACAAGGGCAGAATGTGCCCGCCTGCCGCCCAGAACCCGTTCTGCTGGCACTGGCGTCTGCCTGTCCAGGGGACTTTGATGAGCCACCTCATTCCGGGAGTTGATTCACCAGTACCTGGCCCTGGCCTGGCCTCTGAGCTGGCGTGGCGCCTCTCTCTGGACGCCGGGAGGCTGGACATCAGGCCCGAGCTCTTGGGGTCCCTCCGGCCTGCCCACAGCGCTGGCTGGCTGTCTGTGTGCACAGGAGGGGGGGCTGGGGGAGGGCAGGGGTGTGTCTACCCCTCCCCTTCTGATGCCGGTTTACCAGCCACCGGAGATCTTGGCCAAGAACTCAAAGCTGAATGACAATTTCCATTTCTCAATCCAGGTAGAGACAAACAGAAACCTCTACCCTCTTCTGTCTCTCGGTATCGCATAGCCTGAGCGAGGCTCCTGAAAGCTGGAGCCCGGCCACACCGCCTGCACAAGGAGTGGCCGAGGGAGGAGTGACGGCAGGTGAGGGCTAACCAGTTTGTTCGTGCTCAAAGTGAGTTGTCACTCTGGCTCCCTTGCTCCACCGAGGGGGTGGCGGTGAGGTGTTCACGGCTAGGGTTCCGAGGGTCCAGGCCGGTTTGGGAGAACACCCGCTTCCTGCCCCCGCCTCTTCCGTTCCACAGAAGCCTGGCAATGCTGGTGCCGGGGAACTGGGGACAGGGAGCGAGCCTGCCCGGTCTGGCCTCGGAGCTGCCTCTACCCTGAGCCAGGGGCAGGGGAGGCCGGACGCACCGCCACTCGGCTGCCAGGGTGGGGACGTTTGCCTCATCCCATCCACCCCGCCAAACCTGTCTTCCCGCCACCCCCGGGAGCATGGCCCTGCCGCGGCCGCACGCACAGGGCGTGCTCAGGGCATGCCGCTCCTGTCACTGGGTGTCACTGGGTGGCCGGAGACAGGAAGCAGAACTGGTCGGGCCCTGCTTGTGCTGCTCTCTGTCCCCTAATTAGACGTTTCCGGCAAGGCGGCGGCTGTGGCTACTCATCGCCCGCCCACAGCCGTGGAGAATGGCGAGGCCGCACCAGCCTGGCCCTCTCCCTACTCCTTCAGGGGTTCGCGGGTTCCCCTCGTGTTGGCCCAGCTCGCCTCCACTGGATGATGCCCAGGGCCGGGCCGGGAGCAGCTTGCCACCCGAGGCCCTTCTCCTCCTTCCCCCGGCAAGCCCCGCCTCCCTCAGACTGAGAGCTGCTGGCCAAATACTGGACAGAGGGCCAGGTCCTACCCCTACCCAGCAAGGCCTCAGGTCGGGGCCGGGCACGGGGCCCGGTGCCGGCTCCCCAGGGAGAGCAGGTAAAGCAGATGTGAGGACCCAGCCTCTGACCACACGGGGGCCGGTGCTCGTGCTGACCCGGGGTGTGGTTAAGTCAGCTCTGAACGGGCAGGGACAGTGTATCAGCACGGCCCAGGTTGGTGTTATCAGGGAAGACAGGAGTCCCCCGTGCCCCTCTCCCCCGGCCCCAGCAGGTCAGCTCTCGATGCCCGAAAGGCAGCTAGTGCCAGCCAGGTGGCAGAGGCGGGCGGCCCTGGAAACGCAACGGGCCGGTTGCTCAGGCCACTGTGCCCACTCTGAATGCCAAGTTTTTCTCTCGGGCGGTATCTTTTCCCCCTTTCCCAACTGCCTGTCGTGCCGTGGCCACAGCGACGCTAACACGGAGCACCCGAGCCCTCACACCAGGGCGGATGGCCCCGACCGGCCGCGAACTGTGCTCCCCTGCGCGTCCTTGCCGCCCTTCTGGCCACCACAGGGCCGCGCGCCCCTGTGGGACACCACCCTTGTCAGAAGCAACCATCGGCAGCGGCCACCCTCCGCTCTAGTCCTCCCTGCGCCCGGAGGCCTTGCCCTCACCTGCTTTCTTTCTGGGACAAATGGTCTGGCGGGAGTCTGCCTCGGGTCACCCCGGCCTGGAGCGGTTTGGCAGCTTTGGGAGACGGCGCCCCATGGGACAGCCAGGAGCCCCATCTAGGCCACCGCCCGGGCCCAAGTTGCTCTTCTGTCTCCATCCACGTCTGGCTTTCTATGCTCTCTGCCTCGCTCCCTGGAGAGTGTGGCAGACATGTCCTTCGCTGCCAGCACTTCCCAGGAATGACAAGAATGATCCTCATTGGAGGCCTAATTTCCCCCCACCCACACACATATACTCTGGGGCCCGAAGATGACCAAGAGGCCTGTCCACCGCGGCCGGCCAAAAAGCGGCTCCCTGGGACAGGCATGTGCTGGCGAACTGGCAAGATAGACAAGAGAGGCCCCAATGCGGAGAAGGGGGTGCCTGGAAGAGGCCCTGGGACACCCACATCTGGGAGCACCTCATTACAGCTGCTAGGCTGTTTCCGGGCTCATCTCTCTACCCTCAAGTACCTTCCTGGCTTTTCGTTGGTCCTCAGCAGGGGCTTGGCGTGCGGGGTTTCCCCAGCATCCCCTTCAGTGCAAGACATGGAATTCGGGCCCTGGGTACAGGTGCTTGGGCTTCTCCTCAAGAAACCAGCATTAGTCCCAGCACATTAATACTGACACTACAAAGGAGAAACGCTGGGGCCGGGGGAAGTGAAGGGCTCAAGGCCAAGCTCTTGGGCCCAAATAGGTAGCTGTTAATCTCCCTTCCACTATGACCGTTTAGCCCCATGTGCCCACTTCTGGGCTTTTTCCTCAGCTTTGGAAGGAGAGTGAGGCCAGGGAAAGGTTCTGCCCTGGGGGTGGGAACTTCTAGAATTGTGTCTCAGGGAGAGAGGCTGGAGTGCTGGTCAGACTGGAGCCTTGGGCCTTCAGTCGGTAAAAGTGCCTCCTTCCAGGCGCTCTCTGATGTTTTAAGGGTCTCAGAGGGCCCTGGCAGGAAGGTCAGACCTCAAGTATTTCACTATTCCCCAGCGTCAGCCCCCCCTCCCCCAGTGCCTCTCACAGTGGGAATGGGGTCAATGCTTAGCTGGTCACAACGTGCTGAGTCTGTGAGGTGGGGTGAAGGAAACGTGCCCAGCCGGCTCCTGGGGTCATGGTCGGCTAGTGATGGAATGGCTCAGCCAGAGGACAGGCCACCACAAAACACACTCCCCACTCTCCAGCCAGCTGAGGCACCCAAGCGTGGCCCGAGAACATTCCCTCTCTCATTTCCAAAACCTGTGGGAAAACTCTCCAGTGGGCCACATGGCCTTTAGAGGCTAAATTAAGTGCTTTGCCTTCTACCCTTGGCCTCACCCCACAGGACTCTCCCTCCCCAAGACAATGAGAGCAGATTGTCACCTGTGCCCTCCAGGTTTCGACCCCCTACCCAACATCTGGGCCAATCCCCTCGATCCTGTGTGAGAGGCCTGCACATCTCCCCTCACCTGGACAGCAGCAGCGGGGGAGGGGGGGGCGGAGGGGGGCACAGACCACCCAGAAGCCTTCCTCATCACCCGCTGGGACAGCCCCTGGGGAGAAGCCTCCCCCACCACTCCCACTATGGCCACCAGGACCGTGGTGGGGAAAGGTGGGGAAAATCACCAGGATGCAAGGAAGTCAATGATTTGAACGAACGGAATTTCTTTGTCCTTTGTAAAAGTCAACACATGATCTGTTACTGATTGGGATGTGAAATAAAACTAAAAATAACAGCACACCGAGTCTCCTGCAAGGCTCAGCTCACCTTTCACACAGTCCAAGTTCAGTTTATCAGATCCGAAGGAGCAGCTAAGCAGCAATGCAAACACAGGTGAGGGAGGAGGCAGGAGCGAAGAAGGGGGCTCCGATCCTCTCCCCTCCCGGCCCTTTGGGGGTGGAACAGCCACCAGGCCAGGGAACTTGGGCAGGCAGGAAGCTATAAACAGCATCCGGGGCCCACACCCTAATCCACCTCAGGTGAGCCGGCAGCTCACTTGCCTTTTGTCTCAGTTTCCCCTCGTTTTAAGGAGGCCATAGAAGCAGCTTTAAGATAAGGTTAAGCTGGGAAACATCCCCAGCGCCACAGGCCATTGGATCCTGGCAGATCAGGCCACAGAAGTCTCATCACTACACCCACTGTCTCCACCAATTTCCTCAGGAGAGAAACTGAGGCAAGAGCCCTTCCAGGGCCCCTCACCGCCCTCATTTCACCACTTTCCTACAAGGCCTGGGGCGGTGCCAGGGAGCCTGCAGATCAAGGGTCAAAGTCGGTTGGTTAATTACAACCTCTCCCCCCACCCCCTTGGAGGCTCCGGGCAGGGTGTGGGGAGGGGGAGCTCGGAAGGAAGCTGGCTTTGTCCTGACCAAGGGGGGTGGAGGAGGACAGAAGGCACGAAATTGTTCTCAAGGCTTCCAGAGGAAGATGCCATTCGAGAAACAACTCGGCTTACTCATTCAAAGTTGACTCCGACGCTGTCAAGGCGTCTTCCAAAAACAAGCTGGGTGCACCAGCTCCCCCCACCCCGCCCCCGCCCCGGGGCCTGGTCCCTCGGCTGTGGGATGGGCTCCTTGCCACTCACACTTGCCACTCAAGTGTGTCCTCCGCGAGGCTGAAGGAGGCGCGTTTCTAATAGCGGTGGGACCGGATCCCACCTTGGTCTTCAGGACAAGCGGGGTGCGGCCGGGCGCCTGCCCCACGGTCTCCGCGAACTCTGCGGGGCAGCTAGCCGGGAGCCCCCCTCGGCTGCCCGACCCTCACCGCGACCTTCCGGCCCGCAGAGGACGAGAGGCGGCTTAAACTGCGCCTTGTCTTACATTTCGCACAAATTTCGGCAGAAACTCCAACTCGCTCCCTGCCCCCCCCCCCCGAAGTGGCATCGCTCCAGTGCCCTCCTCCCGCCTCATAAAAGTCCCGGCTTTGCGGATTTACGACGTGAGAGTGGAGGGTCGCCTGAACGGTGACACACCCCGTTGCCTCCCCTGCGCCTCGGCTCGGGCCGGTGGAGGGGAGGGCGGCACCGCGCGGGGCCGCGCGCCTCGGACCCGCCCGCCCCCGGGCCAGTGGCGGGGCCTGGGAACGGCTCTCGCCCCCTCCCGGCGGCCCCCGCCCCCACCCGGCGCCTCCGCCGCCGCCCTGCCCTCCCCTCCCCTCCCCTCCCCTCCCCTCCCCCTGAGCCGCGGGCTAACGGGGCCGCGGCCGCTTAAACATTAAATCGGGCGCCCCGGCTGCGCCGGCCCCCGGGCGCCGCGTCGCTGCGCCCCGCACGCCCGCCGCCCGGACGGGCCTCCCGGCTCCCAGCCCCTCGGGCGCCCCGGGCTCCAGGGCAGCGGAGGGCTCGGGGCCGCGGAGCGGCGCCTCACCTGGCACGTAGATCTCGCCGCGCTCCTCGTCGGGGAGCTCGCTCCAGTTCCTCTTGCACGTGGAGACGCACGGCTTCTTCACCAGAAACGCGCGGGGCATTTTCGAACCCTGCTCGCCCGGCACCGTCCGCTTCCGTAACCAGAGCCGGGAGCCGTCCCACCTTTCCCGGGCCGAGCCGGAGGCGGGGGAGGGGAGGGGGCAATTCAGGGAAGGAGTGGCCCAAGTGCCCCGGCGTTCCTCGGGGAGACCGTGCCCGGGACGGCGCGCGCCGGTTTCCAACTCCGCGGGGCCGTCGCCGCCCTCCCTCGAACGGAGGCCCTCGCGGCCAGGTGCACCGGGCGGCGGGGACAGCGGCAGGTAAGCGTCTCCCGGATCGACTGGCGTCCCCCGCGGCCGCTCGGGAAGTCTTAAAGTGCGAGCCGGACGGACGGGTTCACGCTTTATTGGCTCGCGGCGGTGTGTGTTGGTGGCTGGGGCGGGGTGGGGGTGGGGGGGTTGATCTGAGCTAATTAGCTTGGAGTATCCCGGCGAGCGACGGCGCATGCGTTGGGAAATAACGGTGACAACCACCTATTTGTTACCTGTCGAACCGGTTTCCATTCCGCTGCGGGTGAGGTGGCCTCGCGGCCTGGGCGGGGTGGCCGGGCGGGGGCGGAGGGGGGGGGGGCGGCGCAGGGCACCCAGCACCCGGCTGCCCCGCCGGCCGCGCCGCCGCCCTCCAGGGACCTCCCAGCCGGGAATGCTGGCGTTCGCAGACGGAAGCTTCGGAGTTTCGGAGGGAGCAGAGGATAGGAGGGGGCAACGTTATTTGCACCGGCGCTCGCACGCTCCGCGGGTGATGAAATGGAACTCGCCCAACGGGGCCCGGGCCCGGCCCGGCGCGTCCCGGCGCCTGGGGAGGCGCGAAGCCGTCGGGGCGGGAACGCGCGGCCCCGCCCACACTTGTTGAACCGGGCCTGGGCCCAGGCGGCCCGGTTCCCGAAGGGCTGGCTGAGCAATTCGTGCTTCAGCCTAGAGGTAATCGCCGGGCTCCGGCTCCGTGCGGGAAGGCACGCGAGGCCCGAGTAGCGTGGGGGAGGACGCGGCCGCGGTGCAAAGCGGAGAGTGCCCTCGGAGAGAGCAGATCGGCTCATCACTGCCCAGAGCCCGCTTTCTGGCCAGGGAAGTGCGGAAGGCTTCGTGGAGGAAAGGGCGTTTGAACCGCTCTGAGTCCACCGAGATCCCGAAGGACCCCAGCGCCTTAGTCACTGGGGCTTACACACCAGCAGACACCCTCATCCTGGTCCCAACTGGCCAGATTTCAGTGCAGCCAGGCCGAGGCCCAGGCCCTCTGGAATCAGACCCAGTCTGCTTTGCCTGGTTGCAGCCACTGCAGGCAGGGAGCTCCTGTCTGCTTCCCCCCCCCCCCCCCCCATAGCCCACCCTGGGCGGAGGTTCAGCGTGGGACACACACCCTCCCCCTCACCCCCCAACCATTCATCATGCCCAGGCTTAGCTGGAGGGAGGCCCACCCTCAGAGCCCTTGTTGGCTTGTCGCCTTCGGTGTTAACTGTGGCGCTTTGGCCCCGGGCCATGGCTGGGCTTCTCTTATCACTAAGGTCAGGAATGGGACCCCTTCCTCTTTTTAGCTCTCCTCCTACCCCCCTGTAAAATAAACATTTCAGAATCTCTACCACACATACACCTTTCTCACGTATTAAATGTTTGCTGGAACAGGTTAAGAGGAAATGAGTCTGATAAATGAATTCACTCTATTCAAAAGCCAGAAGTCCAAGAGGAGCAGACCGCTGATGTCCGACTTCCGGGCAGGCCCTGTACATTGCCCCGCCCCCACTCCGAGGACTTTCTGGGAGCACCCCCTAGGTGAGCGGGGAGAGTGTGGACTTCAGGAGCAGATAGGCCCCCTCCCTCCCTCCCTCGTGGGGCCTGTGAGCTTGGCCAAGGGGCTTTCCTCTCCCCGCCTGTTTCCTAATGTCTATCACCTGAGAATCCTGTCACCTGCCTCCTGGGGTCACTGGCCTCTGGCAGGCGGTACTCTTAGCGCCTTCGCCCTCCTCTCCCAGGGCTCTGCCTTCTTGCAGCCCAAAGGTACTTTGATAGTCCTCCCCTCTTACCTGCACCCTTGGGTTCAAGTGACATGACTTGAGTGCCGGCCGCGGACTTAAGCCTTTGAGTAAATCCTGGAGAAACATCATTGACCAACCCTGCCTAGGAGGTAAATTCAGCTAATGAACTCAACAAAC
Source organism: Felis catus (assembly GCF_018350175.1). Lineage (NCBI taxonomy): Eukaryota > Metazoa > Chordata > Mammalia > Carnivora > Felidae > Felis > Felis catus. The sequence continues at coordinate 108,627,308 of NC_058377.1, read as the reverse complement.
ACTTACTGAGCATTTCGGTTGTTGCCAGACCCTTACAGGGGCTCGTCACCCAGTAGGTGCTTCGTGGAAACTATGACGAAGTCTTCACCGATGACCCTGGACACGAGAAGCATAGTCTTTCTCGTGGAAGGCGGGGCGGGGCGGGGGGCAGTGAGGAACAACTCAAATGTCTCCACTTGTGAAAAGAATGTTACACAGTGTTTGGAATGTGGCCCCGGGAGGGAGGGATATTCATCCATGGTTTCCGCTGCCCTTTCTACAACTGTTGCTGGCACATAGTGGATTATCAATAAATATTTGTTGAATGAACGAATATCTGGTTTTCTTGACTCGTGGGACCCATTCAGCCTTTCGCGTTCCAACTCTTGGTAGAGGCACGGATACAGAGCAAATTTATCATAAGGAAAGCGATGGGGCAGGTTCAGTGATAAAAGGCTGTCAGGGAGAGAGAGAGGGTGGTGGGGACCATGGAGAATGTGCCTCTCGGAAGGGTGTAGTAGCAATCATGTCATTTGAGCAGAGAAACCCGCTGTGGCCACATCTGTCCATTTTGGGAAAAGAAGCCCCCCACCCCCACCCCCAAATATCCAGATTTGTACGTGAAATATACCAATGTTTAAAAGCTGGCTCAATTTTTTTAAAACCACGGAACGAGTCAAACACAATACCTCTGTAGGGCCGATGGGAGCCATAGACTGCTGGCGTGTGGCCTGTGGTTTGCGAGCAGCCCTGGAACCAGACGGCGTGTGTGAACTTGGACGAACACCAGGCTGACCTGCGAGCTCCATGAGGGCAGGCACCTTCTGCTCTGTTCACACGGCATCCGTTCGATATCATCCGTTCAGTCCTTAAGCCAGTCAACAGATACTTCTCGAACACCCACCATGGGCTGGGCACTGGTGATTCTATGACGCGAGGCAGACGGAATACTAAGGAAACTTTTAGCGCGGTGCACGGCTTCGGTGATGGGATAGTGACGGGCCGGGGGTGCTGAGATCTACCCAGGAGCTGTGCAGAGCAGGGAAGAGCCTGACGGCTGGTGCAAAGACCCCAGAGCGGGAGTGGAGTGAGCCGAGTGTGCGTGAGATGCACACAAAGACCAGGCAGCGATATTGTCAAGGGGATGGGAGGGTGTCGGAGCCGAGGTTGAAGAGTCAGGTGAGCCGTGTCATGTGAGGCTCAGAGTGGTGGGAAAGCCTTGGGGTCGGCTAAGGGGAACGGAGTATGTGTGTCCGGGGGAGGGTGATGAGGGTGGCCGTAGGGAGACCAGTAAGGAGGCTGCTGCAGTTGTCCAAGCAGGAGGTGGCCTGGGCCATCTGCTAACGGAGCCGTGAGCTCTGATTCTAGGCATTCTGAGTGGACATCTCTTGTTGGGGTGGCGGACAGGGGTGTAAAGGAAGCCAGAGCCCCAGCAAGCAAGCAAGGACCATGCTCCCCAAAAAGTAGTGGCCGGCTCCCGCCTTTGGTGCCCTGAGAAGCCCAGGGAGGGCCGAGGCAGAGTTGGATGGAGAAGGCTTGGAACAGCCCCTTCCTGTTCTCAGAGAAAGCTTAGCAGGGGAGCCGGGACGGGGTGCAGGGAGGGGGCAGGGCTGGGAAGCACAGAGGCTGAAGGCAGAGGGCTTCTGGGAGATGAGATGTGCTGGGAGGAGAAGCAGGAAAGGGCCGGGAGTTGGGCTGCCCCAGACTTTTAGCCTCCGGGACTCAAGCCAAGCCACCTAACCTGGCAGGGCCTCAGTTTCCACATCTGTAAAGTGGGGCTCCTGGTTCCAGCTCTGTTCCTCCGAGCGGTCAAGAGACGCTGTTGATTTGTTTTTGAGCAGCCTCTAAGAATGGACCCAGCCTTAGAGCAGGCCGATGGGGCCCTGGCCACCAAGGCCTCTGCTCAAAAGGTGGCCTTTCCGGTCCCATCTAGCAATGGCCTCGGGGAGGCCATAAAGCCCTTGACAAGGTGTAAGTGCTGTGAGGACACCAACTCCTCCATGTCTGCTGAGGTCCTGCCCGTGGGCCTGCAGCCCTCCCACGGTCATCGTGGGCAAAAGGCTCAGCAGGTGGGGCTGGCGGGGTGACAGTGGGCAGAGGAGGAGGCTTCCTGGGCCATCTGGAACCTCTGGAGCAGTGCAGGGAGAAGCCAAAGCTTCCTGCTGGAGGAGACCAGGCAGCCAGGTGAGGCTCACCACTGTGGCCACCAGGCTTCACTCCATCCTTACTTCCCATCGTGAAGACTGGAACTGTCAGCTCCCAAGTCCTCAGCACCCAAGCCCAGAGTCATCTGCCCCCCGCCTTTCCTCACCCTACACATCCACCCACCGGCAAGTCCCCTCCGCTCCCAGATCGTCCCGCATCTGCCCACGCCTCCGTCTCCACAGCTACCACCCTGGTCCAAAGCCCTGTCACATTTCACCTGGCCACGGGACAGCTCCCGCCCCCAGCTAGCTGTCTCCCCTCAGCTCAAGCCCTCCCGTGGCTCCCGTGGCAATTGGAAGAACGTCTCGGAGGCCGGTGCACCTTGATCGGGTGCTGACCTCCTGACACACGCGTCTCCCTTCCCGTGGGCTCTGTGTGCCCGCGTGGCCCGCCACCCACCCAGCCTGCTGAGGCCTGGTCCCGCTGAGGCCTCTCCTCCGCTGCGCCTTCCACCCGGAAGCCTTTTCCCCACCTGATGACTGGTTACCTCTTGTCATTCAGGTTTCGGCCAAGCGTCCCCGCTTCTGAGAGGCCTTTCTGGCCACCCTAGCTAAATCCTTGTGCCCCAGTCATCTCTGGCCCATTACCCTGTTCTGTTTCCCTGGAGGCATCTTTTAATCCGTGAAATTTTGGTTTGTCAGGTTTGTCCGTTGGCCCTCCCCCGCCTGGCCCCCACAATGTAAGTTCCGTACACGAGGGACCTCTTTCTTTTAACACTATTTTGCTAGCTTTATTTAGATATAATTTAGGGGTGCCTGGGTGGCTCAGTCAGTTAAGCATCCGACTTCAGCTCAGGTCATAATCTTGCAGTTCGTGGGTTCGAGCCCCGCGTCGGGCTCTGGGCTGACAGCTCGGAGCCCAGAGCCTGCTTCAGATTCTGTGTCTCCCTCTCTCTCTGCCCTTCTCCCGCTCGTACTCGGTCTCTATCTCAAAAATAAGCATTAAAAGACTTGTTTTAAGGGGCATCTGGGTGGCTCAGTCGGTTGGGTGTCCAACTTTGGCTCAGGTCATGATTTCGCAGTTTGTGGGTTCAAGCCCCGTGTCAGGCTCTGCTGACAGTTCGGAGCCTGGAGCCTGCTTCGGATCCTGTGTCTCCCCCTCTCTCTGCAGTGTGCCCCTCCTATGTTCATGCTCTGTCTCTCTCTGTCTCTCAATAATAAGTAAACGTTAAAAAATTTTTTAATGGTTTTAAGATATAATTCATATACCATAAGTTCACCCTTTTAAAGTATATAATTCAGGGGGTTTGGTGTCTTCACAGAGTTGTGCAGCCATCACCAGTCTTCCAGAACATTCTCATCACCCCAAAAGAAACCCCGTACACATTAGCAGTCCTTCCCCTTCCTTCCTTCCACTAGCCCTTGGCATCTATTACTCTGCTTTCTCTCTACGGATTTGCCTATTGATGTGTTCTTTTTTTTTTTTTTAACATTTATTCATTTTTGAGAGTGAGAGAGACAGAGCATGAGCAGGGGAGGGGCAAAGAGAGAGGGAGACACAGAATCAGAAGCAGGCTCCAGGCTCCGAGCTGCCAGCCCAGAGCCCAACCTGGGGCTCGAACTCACGGACTGAGAGATCATGACCTGAGCCGAAGTCGGACGCTTGGACGCTCAACTGACTGAGCCACCCAGGCACCCCTGATGTGTTCTTTTTAAAGCATCCCTGTATACCCAGCGTCGGGAAAATGGGTTGGTCATGTCCCCATTTTACAGATGAGAAAACTGAGGCTCAGGACCCCTCGGAAAACTGACTTTCCCTTTCTAAGCCTTGGGTCTAGTGTCTTCCCCAGAGCTGGGCTACGCCTCTGGGGAGGATGGAAACTCAGCAGGAAGAGAAGGAGTGAGGTGTGAACATCGAGTAGGGAGTTCTGAGCAGGGAACCTGGCTGCGGCCCACACCTCTTGGCTGGGAGGCCACTTTCCAGGGCAGGCCTGCAGACTGCAGACTCAGGGAAGGTTTGTGCTCTCAGTGCTGGTGGGCCGAGCTTAACTCTCTGGCTGGCCTGTGCCACAGGGGAACGGGGCAGGGACATCTGCACCAGCAGGTAAGGAGAAGGCCCATCCCGGGGCCTGGACACCCAAGAGGGCTGAGGGCAGCTGGTTGTGGAAGGAGGCCGAGTCAGGGGCATGGAGGGGCTGTCTGCTGAGGTCCAGGCTCCACCTCTTAGGAGCTCTGTGACTTTGGGCTGGTGACTGTACTTCTCTGGGCCTTCCTTTCCTCATCTGTGAATGGCACCCACCCCCAGGTAGCCCAGGGTTGCTGTGAGCTTGGGAGTACATGTGGATGTGGCCACCACAACATCGGGAACCACACGTGGGTTCCCTCCCTCCAGACCCCTGGCCCCAAAGGAGCCAAGGCTCAGAAAGGCTGGTGACTGTCCGAGGCTGAATGAGGGCCAAAGTCAGTGGTGGATTTCCTGACCCTTTGAAGCCTGTCTCCTCAACTGTAAAAGAGGCTTAATAATCACTCCTCCCTCCCTGTGAGGGGTGAGGGCTAGGGGTATGTAGTTATCAGCACCCTCTGGGCCTCAGACAGGGAAACCAGACAGGCTCCTTGTTACCCCCAAGCTGACTTCCCTCTCAGGGCTGCTCTCATCTTGGCCTCTTTCATCTTAGGTTTAATTAGCCAGGCTGCCCCACCCCACAGTCTCTTGGGCGGGAGTCATCACTCCCATTTTATAGATGGGGAAACTGAGGCACCTAGAGGGAAGTGGTTTGGGGCTGCCGCCTGTGAGTCAACTGTGGAGCCAGGGCCCAGAGGAGTTGGGACCGGGCTTTCCAGCTGGACCTGTCCCTGGGGGTGGCTCCCTGTCTCCATCCCCCTGGCATCCCTGGCACCGTGGGCACCCAGACAGCCTCTTTTCCAGCTCTCTCTACCCAACCACTCCCTATCACCTCCCATCTGGAGGGCAGCAAGATGGGGTAGGGAGGGGCCTGCGAAGACCGGAGAAAGGAGAGAAACTAATTGGCAGCGCTAAGGTGGGGGCTCAGGTCTGTTTCATCTTCAAAGCCGGCTAATTAGAGCCAAAGGCGTTACTGTAGCTGGTGGGGCCTGAACGCCCGAAGTTCTGGGCCCTGGAAGCCCGCAGTCAGCGGGGCATCTGCAGTGTGGGTCAGGGGCCCAGGAGATGCTGCTTGATGAGCCCCAGGCGAGCCCCTTCAGTGCCGCCAAACAGCTCTGATCCAGCCCCTTGAAAATCAAGAGTGCTGAGTTCGCGCACTGCTTGCCCCCAGGTCTTCAGTGGTGAGGTCTCGGTTTCTGAGTCCGTGCTAGACATGCCGTGAGCCCGCTGACCCGCCGGGCCCTGCCACTCGGCACGTCTGCATCCCGTTGTTTTCCGGCTTCGTGGAAGCGTATGGCCTTGCCCTGCCAGCTTTACGCTGGCTCGGCTGCTGCCGCAATCCTTGCCGACGGTGGTGTGGCCTAAGGCAAAGGTCAGCGGCTTCCGCCCGCCGTGACCCCGGCGCCGGCTCCGCGCCCCCAAGCCGAGCGGGTGGGGGACCCGGCCGGCGTCGGAGAAGCCAAGCCAAGCCCTGAGGCGCCCGACCGACCGGTTCAGCCGGGACTGTGAGGAGCACTTCCTGCGGGCGCCCTGGGACCGCACCTTGCACACACCCCCGCCCCCCCCCCCCGCCCGCCCAGCGGGCACCCTGGGAGTCCAAAGACTCGCACCCGACGCCCCCCGCAGGGTGCGGTGCGCCGAGACGCCGGCGGGGGGCGCGCCGGTTGCCATCCTCGCCGGCCCGGTGGGCGCCGTCCACCCGAAGGCCCTGGGATCGCCGCCCGCGCGCGGACCGGACCCCGGCATCCGGGAGCCCGGGCCCACCCAATTCCACCGCCTCTGCCCGGGCCTGCGGCGGTTTCGGGGAAGGGGGGCCTGCGCGCAGCGGGACAGTTACTCAGCCCCAGCGAAACCGGCGAGTCGGCACCTGCTGGCTGGGCGGGAGGGGAAGGCGGTGGCCCCGTTACGGCCCCGCCTACGCCGCCCACGCGCCGCGCGCCCCGCCCCGCCCCGCCGCGCGCCGCCGCCCGGAAGGAGCCGGCCGGCCCCAGTGCCCGCGGCGGCTGAGTCAGCTACGGTGAGAGCTGCCGGCCCGTTACCGCGGGCGCCGGGGGCCGGGGCGGCGCTGTGGTTTCGGTGCCGGCCGCGGGCGGGCGGCCTAATGAGCTCTCGGCACGCACCCCGCGCCGGCGGCCCTGCCCCGCGGGGACCCTCGGCTCCCTGCCCCGGCGTCACCCCCGAAACTTCTCGGTTTCATCCCGGGATCCAGGCGCGGGGTCTCCGCTGGCGTCTGCGCGTGGCAGAGGGCAGCTGGGATTTGCGAGGCGGCCCTGGGGTGGCCGTACCCTTTTGGGGTGCAAGCAGGTGCCCGAGCGCCCTCTGGCGGCCGCGAGCCTGATGCTCCCTAGCTTCTTTGCAGGGACCTGCGTGCCGGACCATGGGACCCCTGAGCCGGGAAACCTGGGCGCAGCGCCTGGGCGCCTTCCGGGCCAGCCCGTCCGCCTTCATGGCAGGTCCCGAGGGTGAGGACCTGGGTCGTGACCTGCTGAGCGAACTGAGAAGTGAGAAGCTGAGCGAACAGACCAAGGTAGGCCCTGCGTGCGCTCCCTGCGCTGACCCATCTGGTCACTTCAGCCCACCGCGCCCTGAACCTCATTTTCGTGATTCCCACCCAAATCCCCCATCTCCAGATTTCTTTGCTGGCCCTGAGCCTGGAGTATCCAGCCCAGCTGTGGCCGGACGCCACTGCAGCCGAGGCAGCCGCCACCTCCCTGTTGGACACCCTGGTCCTTCTACCCCCACGGCCCTCGGCCCTGCGGCGGCCCCTGCTGCTGGCGGCCACCACGGCCCTGGTGGCAGGAGATGCGCTGGGCCCCGCTTCGGAAGCCTCCCGCCGGCTCCTGCCCCTTCTTCTCGGCTTGGCCTCCGGCCGAGATCTGGGGCGAGGCTTTGGCCCCGCCTCGGAGCAGCGCCCCCTGCAGGCCACGGCGTGTGAGTGCCTGCGGGAGCTCGAGAGCTGCAAGCCTGGGCTGCTGGGGGGCTGCCTGGGGCTGCTGCGGGGTCTGCTGGGGCAGGAAGGCCCGGTTCAGCCGCTCAGCCTGCTGCTGGCGCTCGCTCTGCGCAACACCTTGGTGATACAGGCCAGGGCCAGGGCCAGGGCCGGCCTGCAGGGCCTGCTCATGGCTGGGGATACTCCCTCTGGGGGTGAGCCCTGGAACTGGGCGCTAGCCGAGGAGGGGGATGCCCGCCTTCAACCGCAGGCACCCAGCTGGCCAGCAGCGGAGGAGGAGTGTGGCCTTGCAGTGCTGGAACCCACTCCTGAGGAGGCCCGGGAGCTGCGGGCTGCTGTGGCCCAGCTTCTGGACGCTTCCTACCTGCTCACTCCTGTGGCTCAGGCCCAGCTTCTGTGGCTGCTGGGCTGGGCCTTGCGGGGTCTCCGGGGACAGACGCCAGTGCTCTTCAAGCCGCAGTTGGTGCGGCTGCTGGGCACAGCGCAGCTCACGCTGCTGCACGCTGTTCTGGCGCTTAAGGCAGCCTTTGGAGAAGCCCTGTTCACGGCCCAGGATGAGGCCTTGCTGCTCCGCCGGCTCACCGTGGCTGCCCAGCACCCGGCGCTGCCCCTGCCTGCCCACCTCTTCCACCTGCACTGCCTTCTGAGCTTCCCCGAGAACTGGCCCCTGGGCCCCACAGGTGAGGAGGCCGCGCCGCTGCTGCTGGGCCCCCGGCTATGCCGCGGCCTCCTGCCCAGTCTCCTGCACGACCCGATGGCCCTCCTGGCCCGCCTGCATCTGCTGTGCCTGCTCTGCGTGGAAGATGAAGAAAAGGAAGAGAAAGGCCAGGATGGGAGCCCCCGGCATTACCTGGAGGAGCTGCTGGCTGGCTTGCGGCAGAGGGCAGCCCTGGATGGGGGCCCCCGGGCCTCGGCCACCCTCTGCTTCCAGGCCTCCTACCTGGTTGTTCAGTGCCTAGCCACGCAGCCTACGGTGCTGACACCCTTGACCCACGGACTGGCCCGGCTGTACCGAGCCCGGCCGGTGCTGGCTCCGCATTTTGTGGACCTCTTGGATCGCGTGGGCCCGGAGCTGGGGGAGCCCCTGAGAGTGGCGTTGCGGCAGGAGGTGGTGTCCAGGCCGGGCAGAGATGAGGCCCTTCGTTGGCACCTGCAGATCCTGGCGGAAGTGGCAGACGGGAAGGCTCAGAGTGCCACCCTCGGCTTCCTGGGAGCCGCAGCTGCGCACTGCACGGACTGGGGCCTCCAGCAGGCCCTGCTCCGGGTCTGCCGGGCCTTGCTGCGGGCGGGTGTTGGGGGTGGCCTGGCCGACTTGCTGCAGGCGCTGGCCAGGCAGTGGGAGGACCCTGACGGGCGGGACCATGCCCGCCTCTACTACATCCTCCTGGCCCACCTTGCGGGGCCCAAGCTGGGGGTGGCCCTGGGCCCCTCGCCTGCCGCACCCGCGTTGGCCTCCTCCCTGGTGGCCGAGAACCAGGGCTTTGCTGCGGTGCTGATGGTGCAGGAGGCCCCGGCCCCGATCCGGCTGAGCGTGGGGCCCCACAGAGCGGCGGGCCCGGGCCCGGTGCTGCAGCTCCACGTGGAGGTGCTGGAGCCGGCGTACTCGCTGGAGCTGCGCTTCCGCGTGGAAGGACAAGTGTACGCGCCCTTGGGGGCCGTCCACGTGCCCTGCCTGTGCCCCGGCCGCCCTTGCCGTCCTCTGCTCCTGCCTCTGCAGCCCCGACGCCCGGCCCCCACGAGGCTGGACGTGCGTGCCCTCTACACCACGCCCACCGGCCTCACGTGCCATGCCCACCTGCCACCGCTGCCCGTGAACTTCGCTGACCTTTTTCTGCCTTTCCCCCAGGCCCCCGAGGGGGACAAGCTGGGCTTCTTCGAGGAGCTCTGGGACTCCTGCCTGCCGAAGGGCGCCGAGAGTCGCCTCTGGTGCCCTCTTGGGCCACAGGGGCTGGAGGCCTTGGTGTCCCGCCATCTGGAGCCCTTCGTGGTGGTGGCCCAGCCCCCCACCAGCTACCACGTAGCCATCCGTCTGCCCCCGGACTCGAGGCTGCTGCTGCGACTGGAGGCGGCCCAGGAGGACGGGGTGCCCGTGGCCCTGCGGACCGATGACTGGGCTGTGCTGCCCCTGGCTGGGGACTACCTCCGTGGGCTGTCAGCTGCTGTCTGAGCCTGGAGGCCAGGCCGGGTGGGAGCAGGGTCTTGTCCAAGAAGGGCACTGAGGGCCAGGACCCAGTCCTGTGGGTCCTTTCTTTAAAATAACCTACATTTCACCAGTGACTTTACTGGTTTGTTTTCTTTTGAACCCCACTTGGGGGCACGCACACTGGGGCGGGGGCGAGAGGCTCCAGGGAAACCTCCAGACTAGGAACCCCCACCCCTACTGCAGGGGCCCAACGTATCTTTCTGCCCCGGTATGCTGGGCTTCTCCAGAATCCCTGCCCAGCAAGTAGGAGAAAAAGTAGCCTTGTCTCTGCTTCCCAGAGTGGGGCCGGCGGTGGCCCAGAGCCTTGCGGCAATTTAGAAACGAGGGAGCTGGATTTAGGCCTCCTCACCTGGGACTGGTCCTTTCTAATTCCAGAGCTTTGCCGGGTGCCTGCCCCAGGGAGCTCAGGCTAGCTAGCGCAACGGACCGGACCGGAGGCCAGTCGCAGAGAGGGCTTAGCAGCTCCTTCCCGGGAGGGGGGCTCCCCGTGCTGTGTCGATTGGAGCCAGCTCTAGAAAGGGCCTGTCAGTATATTTGGGGAGCTAAGACAGAAAGCCCATAACGTGGGCTAAAACTAAGCTGACTCTCCTTCACTGCAACCCGACCTGTGGACCTAAGAATCTTCTAGCTAAGAAAAACTAGTCCCTTTGTTCTCCAAATATGCAAGACAACTTTGAGTTCAAGTGTATTGGCGCCGACCCTGCCGCTGGGCACCAAGCTGGTATTTTCCACCTACACTGCCTCGTTTCATCCTTGCAACAGCTCAGGGGGGCCCCACAGATGAGGAAATCTGTAGGCCAGAGGGGTTGAGTGATTTTCCTGTGGTCACCCAGCTGGTTAGTAATGGTGTTTCGTCATCTTGGAGCAGGCTGCCATCACCGCACCGTGAGGACAGAGACCTGCACGGATCACAGGGCGGCGGAGTCCCCAGGCCTCTCTGCCCTGGGCCAGCCCCTGGGGTGGCAGTGGGGGGTTGTGGTCCATCAGCGGTGATCAATCAGCAGTGCTGGGCAGAGGATGACCAGAGGCTTGGGCCTAACTGTTCTGCTCCGGAAGGGCCTCTCGTGTGGCCCCTGCCTCCTGCGCTTCCAGCCCACAGGTTCCTCATGGGTCATTCCTGCCCCTCCTAACTGTGGTGGGCTGGGAAAGGAAAGCAGGGCCCGGGACAAGCGGGCTGTCACAGGTCAGGTCGGGAGGTCTGTCCCAAGTTGGGGCCACGGCGGTAACTTGCTGAGTGATCTGGGCACGCCATTGCCAAATCAGGAAGGGTTTGGTTCCAGGAAAGAATCCAGGAAAGGGATTTAAGACACCCGGCTACTTCCAAAGTGGCTGGGAAGGCTAGAGAAGGGGGCCCCCAGGAGCTGCCTGTGAGCTGCACTGCTGAGTTCCAGGACCCCCTGCCCTGCCTGCAGTCCAGCTCCTCTGAGCACCCAGAAGCTGGGCCTCGATCCTGGAATGTGGGTGGGCTGCCAGAGCCCAGGTGCTTCTTGGCACCCACAAAGCCAGAGCGCTAGCCCTGCTACAGACAGGCCGAGCCTCCGCAGCCGCTGAGTGGCCTCCGTCTTGTTTCCTCTGCCCACGTCATTTAGAGGACATCTGTTTCTCACACAGACCTCTAGCACAAGGGAGCCTGGGAAATGTACTCATTTTCTTTTTGACTTCAGATGCACTCAGTACTGATAATCCTCAGCCTAAGATTAAGATCACTGGCTCACCAGCCATCCTTCTGTCCCATCTGTCCACCCATCCATGCATCCGTCCCATTTTGTCCACCCACTTCTCCAGTGCTGGGCACCAGATGACCTCCAGCTCCCCTGTCCCCACCACAGATATGCCACAGCGAGCGTCACAATATGTCCCTTCATGTGTCTGTGGCAATTTCCTTGGGACACATGCTAGGAAGAGAATTGCTGAGTCATAAGGCATGCGTGTGCTTAATTTGACTAAGAGGTGTCTGAGGAAAGTTTTCAGTTTCACATCCTCTCAGTACGCCTGGGAAGGTAGGGATGGACATGAGTCCATGGCATCCACCACAGTCCACCCCTTTGCACGCTCAGTCTCCACATACTTCTGCTCATACTTAAACTTCTTAAAGGTCATAGCAACAACGACATGCTCCCGCAACTACCCCTCTTCCAACCACGACTTCTTCCCAAAAGGGAAGACCCCAAGTTCCATCAGCCACTGGCCACCTGTCTGGACATTAGCAACGTTGCTGGTTCTCCACTTGTAGGTACATTAGTCCCCTTCCCCACCTCCCTGAACTTAGGCCTGGACATGAGACCAGCTCTGGCTAATGAAACATAGAATGTCAGTTCGGGGGCAAAGCACTAACCGCTAGCGCTCAGCCTCCCGGCCCTCTCTCCCCCCAGCATGGCAACTGTGGAAGTGTAGATTGGTGTGGAGACGCTTGGTAGTTGAGTCATGATCCCATCTCGATACACTGTAACAGGTGCACTGGGTTATGAAGACAATCATCAATCACACACTTTACATAAGACAAGGGAAAGATACTGGCTAAGCTAGATTTTACTTGCAAGGAAGGAAGTGTGTAATGAGTTACAAGGCCATCATTAGGGCTTCCAGCGTTAGCAAATAAAAATACTGTACAGGGTGCCCAGTTAACTTCAAAGAAACAACAAATAATTTTTTTTTAGGACATACTGATACTAAAACAAGCAAAAGTTGTTTCTCTGAAATTCAGGTATAACTGAGCATCCTGTATTTGATCTCTCAACCCCCTAGATTGGCATTTATAACTTATTTCTTCTATGATCCATTGCATGGGCTGTTTGTTTCTTTGTTCGTCTTCAAGGATCTTTACCTAGTGAGGTGACCTTCTTCCCCAAGAGGTCTAAGTCCTTGGTAAGTCTGCCTGTACTGGGTGTCTTTAGTTTTTTTAGTGAAGGTGATCACTGGGCCTGGCAGTCCTGGTGAGTCCTGGGGACTCCCCCCTCCATTGTATGGCAGCAACAATTTCTTCCTTGATCATCAGGATCAATCATCCTTTTATTTTTTATTATTAAAAAAACATCTATTTTGAAAGAGAGAGAGAGAGAGAGAGAGAGCCCGAGCAAGGGCGGGGAAGAGAGAGAGGGAGAGAGAGAATCCCAAGCGGGCTCCACACTGTCAGCACAGAGCCCGATGCGGGGCTCGAACTCATGACCCATGAGATCACGACCTGATCCAAAACCAAGAGCTGGACACTTAACCGACCGAGCCACCCAGGCACCCCTCAGCCCTCCTTTTAGAGCTGTTGGTACCCAGGCATGAAGAGGGCAAAAAGACAAGGTAGCAGTCTTCCCTTCCAGTTCAAAAGAACTGCTAGCATTCTCTTGGGTACTAAGGACTCTAAACTGGCAAGGGCCAAAGCTGGAGGGATGAGAAGCGAATTATTTTGAGAGAGAGACTTCCGGGTAGCTAAAGACAATGACAGTAGCAGCCTAGTTCCCATCTCTGCCCCCCCCAAAAAAAACCCCAATATGGAACGAAGAGAAGAGAAAGATATAATTACGCAAAACCAAGCCCCCAGTAGAGGCTGAAGGTCGAATGCTCAGACTTAAAAGTACCTGTAAGTAAAAACAAAAAACAGTGACAGCACACCATCTCCGGTGTCCCTGTCCCACCCTCACCCTGCCCACACGGGCTCTGAGCCGACCGGCTGAGAAAAGCTAGAAGCAGGGAGCTGGTAGTGGCCCACACTTGATGGAAGACCTCACAGAAACACTGCGTCCACCTGACGTCTGAAAGATGTGAAACCCTGTCTGGAGTAGGTCAGAGGTTTGACGCTAAGGGAGGGATTTCAAAGTACACAGTGATGTAACCGGCCCGTCTCTGAAAACCACAGGTTCCTGGAGAGCAAAGGGCCACAAGGAAGGGAGAGGTACCCTTTGGCTGTCAAAGGGGAAGAAAACGGAGAGATTTCATGGTTCTGCAAGACGAAAGAACAAAACCAAAGGACCCCCTCTCCAAACAAATCCATGAAAGCATCTGGACTTTGCCACGTTGGCAAAAGAAGGAGCATTCGATTAGGGAGAAAACACCCAACAGCACAGAAATGAGCAAGAAAAGATGAACGGATTCTTACAGAGTCACTGCAGAATATCGCAAAATGAATTTCATCACCTGTCAAACCGAGAACAATTTACATCCACCCCTGAAGAAACAGCCACAGAGCAGCACTCTAACCAGAACGCAATACACCCCAAACAAGTGTTAGAAGATATGCAAAGCCACCTAGAATGAGAAAAAAAAAATTTTTTTTATGTTTATTTATTTATTTTAAGAGAGAAAGAGGTCGAGGAAGGGGCAGAGAGAGAGGGAGAGAGAGAATCCCAAGCAGGCCCTGAACTGCCAGCTCGGAGCCCCACTCGGGGCTGGAACTCACCAACCATGAGATCATAGCCTGAGCAGAAACCAAGCGTCAGATGCTTAACTGACTGAGCCACCCTGGTGCCCCTGAAAATACTCTTTATAAAGAATTCTTGGGGTGCCTGGGTGGCTCAGTCGGTTGAGCATCCGACTTGGACTCAGGTCATGATCTCCCGGTCTGTGATTTCAAGCCCCGCGTCGGGCTCTGTGCTGACAGCTCGGAGCCTGGAGCCTGTTTCAGATTCTGTGTCTCCCTCTCTCTCTCTGACCCTCCCCCGTTCATGCTCTGTCTCTCTCTGTCTCAAAAATAAAATAAATAAACATTAAAAAAAAGAATTCTTGGGGTGCCTGGGTGGCTCAGTCGGTTGAGCGTCCAACTTCGGCTCAGGTCATGATCTCGCGGTCCGTGAGTTCAAGCCCCGCGTCAGGCTCTGTGCTGACAGCTCGGAGCCTGGAGCCTGTTTCAGATTCTGTGTCTCCCTCTCTCTCTGCCCCTCCCCCACTCATGCTCTGTCTCTCTGTCAAAAATAAATAAACATTAAAAAAAATTAAAAAAAAAAGAATTCTTGGGGCGTCCAACTCTTGATTTCGGTTCAGGTCATGATCTCACGGCTCGAGAGTTCGAGCCCCACATCAGGCTCCATGCTGACTGTGCAGAGTCTGCTTAGGATTTTCTCTCTCCCTCTCTCTCCCTGCCCTTCCCCCCACCCCCAAAAAAAATCTTAAAAAAAAAAAAAAGAATTCTTAAGATCTTCAGGAAGAAAGATCAAATAACTTACAAAGACAAAAGAATCAGAATGGCATCAGATTTTTAAAAGCCAAAATACAGGGGCGCCTGGGTGACTCATGCGGGTAAGCGTCCAACTCTTGATTTGGGTCCAAATTATGTATGATCTCACGGTTTGTGAGATTGAGCCTCAAGTCAGGCTCTGTGCTGACAGAGTGGAGCCTGCTTGGGATTCTCTCTCTCCCTCTTTCTGCCCCTCACCCCTCTCAAAATAAATAAATAGACTTAAAAAAAATAAAAGGCAATAAACAAAGCGATACAATAATGGAACAGCTTTTTTTTTTTTTAACGTTTATTTATTTTTGAGACAGAGAGAGAAAGAGCATGAACAGGGGAGGGTCAGAGAGAGGGAGACACAGAATCTGAAACAGGCTCCAGGCTCTGAGCTGTCAACACAGAGCCCGACGCGGGGCTCGAACTCACGGACTGCGAGATCATGACCTGAGCCGAAGTCGGACGCTTAACCGACTGAGCCACTCAGGCGCCCCTAGCATTTTTTTTTTTAACCTTCTATTTTTTAAAGCATGAACCAAGGATTTTATATTCAAACAAGTTGTCCTTCAAGTATCAAGGGCATAGGAAACAGTTTTCTGTTTTTCAGCAACTACTTCAGAAAGTCTGCACCCGTGAGCCAATCTGGTAGAGAATGCACTTTACCCACCCTAGAGATGATGCAAATATATATACACGTATGACTTAAGGCTAAAACAGAGGTGGCAAGGGGAAAAAAGTAAACATGTTACATATTGTGATAATTAGTGTAATTCAAAGCGTGGGAGAAGAAGGGAGAGGGAGAAAGGAAAATAAGATGAAACTCACTGATGGCTGTATGGGTGCCTCTCCGCTCCAAATTCACTCTTAACGGACTGCTCTGTGAAAATAACGCTGGGGCCATTTAAATCCGGGTCTTTGCCGGCTGGCTCACTCTTAAACTTGCCAGCAGAGGGCGCAGAGGAGCCAGGGCAGAAGGAAGTTTTCTTTCCACCTTCTGAAGGGTCTCACTAGACCGTCTCGTGAAGCTTCTCCAGGACCCGTGGCTCCTCGGGCATCAAGCATCCAGGGCACCCATGGCTCTGCCGGCACCAGCCTCCTCTAGCGCCCAACAGCCAGCCGTTAGCAGCTTCCCAGCACCTCCCCTTGGACTGTTTTGGCGCAAAGTATCTCCACTGAGACACCTGCCCATCGACAGCTTTCCGTGGCACCCTACAGAATGGTTTTCCAGCAAGTTCCACCTGCACCACAGTTCACTTCGCTAACACCCTGTGAGCCACAGTCATGCTCTGTCCAACCTGATCTGGATCTCAGACCTATGCGTGGGAAGAGAGGTATCTCCTGGGCACAGCCTTGCTGTAAATGGGGGGTGGGAGGGCTGCTCCTTATATCTGCTATTTCTTTTCCTTTTTTTTTAATGTTTATTTATTTTAGAGCTAAAGAGTGCCAGCGGGGGAAGGGCAGAGAGAGGAGGGGACAGAGGATCCGAAGCAGGCTCCACGTTGTCAGCACAGAGCCGGCTGCAGGGCTCGAACTCGCGAACTATGAGATCCTGACCTGAGCCGAAGTTGGACGCTTAACTGACTGAGACACCCAGGCACCAAAACATCTGCTATTTCTATATTCATTGGAGTTATTATTGGCCAATGCCTTGGTACTTCGGTCCCTTGTTATAATTAATAATTCTTTATATCAAACTCCCCCTGTTCCAATTACTGTGTGATTTCTCTCCAGATTGGACTTTGACTCAAAGAACAGACAATAAGTAGGAGTTAAAGGTACCAGTAAAAATGGATAAGCCAGAGTTTTGAAATTGAGGTTTGTTTTTTTTTTAAGGTATAAATGCAATGGTAAACACTAGAACAAAAATATAAGCCTTCCTAAATACCAATTTATCTTATAAATTAAAGATCAAAAAAATACAACTCAAATATCAAATAGAACAAATAAGCATAATTATAAAATATTATGACAGAGAGTTATTACCAAACACACCAATTATATTGATAAGTGTAAATGTAAGGTTTAACTCACCTATTTTCTTTAATTTTTAATGTGGCTGAAATAGCAAGACCCAACGATGTTATCTACAAGAAAAGCACCTCGAGCAACATGATTCAGAGAAACTAAAGATAAGGGACAAAGGTATACCAGGCAAATGGAAACAAAAAATCAGAGGTAATGCTCTTGATCTAAAACAAAGTAGGATTCAAGCTGCAAAGCATTAAACCTGACAAAAGGGGCAATTTTAAATATTAAAAGCCACAATTTACAACCATGTCACGGTATTTATGCGCCACATAGCATAACAAACTTTTTCTATTAGTAACCTCTACACCCAATGTGGGGCTTGAACTCCTGACCCCGAGATCAAGAGTCGCAGGCTCTTCCAACTGAGCCAGCCAGGTGCTCCAGTAAACACTTTCGAGATACAAAAACTACAGGTGATGCAAATAAATATAGATAGAAATACACTAATTACAGGAGATTTTAATATATCACACTCAAAATAAGACAGAGGAAAAAAAGGACCAAAAATAAGGAATGACATTGAAGACATAAACAACATAATCAATATAGTAGATCTCAAGAATGCCTATTGAACTCTATACACTAGCAAGGAACAATCCAAGAAGGAAATTAAGGGGACACGTGGATGGCTCTACAGGTTAAGCGTCCAACTTCAGCTCAGGCCATGATCTCATGGTTCGTGAGTCTGAGCTCCACATCGGGCTCTGTGATGACAGCTCAGAGCCCGGAGCCTGCTTCAGATTCCGTGTCTCCCTCTCTCTCTGCCCCTCGCCTGCTCACCCTCTGTCTCTTTCTCAAAAATATATAAACACTAAAAAAAATTTTCATCAAAAAGGAAATTAAGAAAAAATTCCATTTATAATAGCACCAAAAAGGATAAAATACTTCAGAATAAATTCGATCAAGGAAATGCAGGAGTTATACACTAAAAACTACAAAATATTTCTGAAAGAAATTAAACAAGACACAAATAATGGGAAGGCATCTATGTTTATGGATTGAAAGGTTGAATATTGTTAAGATGGCGATACTCCCGCCAAATGATCCACAGCTTCGGTGCGGTCCTTATATCACAATCTGAATGGCTTTTGCAGAAACAGAAAAGCCGATCCTAAAATTCATATGTAACTTCAAAGGCAAAAAGTAACTGACAATGGATCAAGGACCTAAATGTAGGAGCTAAAGCTATAAAACAGAAGAAAAGATAAGGGTAAATTTTCATGACCTTAGACTTGGCAATGGTTTCTTAGATATGACACCAAAAAGCATATGCAGCAACATAGACAAACTGGACTTCATCAAAAATTCTAAGGGGCGCCTGGGTGACCCAGTCAGTTAAGCGTCTGACTTCGGCTCAGGTCATGATCTCATGGTTTGTGAGTTCGAGCCCTGTGTCGGGCTCTGTGCTGACAGCTCGGAGCCTGAAGCCTGCTTCGGATTCTGTCTCCCTCTCTCTCTGCCCCTCCCCCACTCATGCTCTCTCTCAAAAATAAATAAACTTAAAAAAAATCTAAACTTTGTGCATCGAGGGGCACTTTCAGGAAAGTGAGAAGACAACCCAAAGAATGGGTTGCAAGTCATATATCTGAAATATTGAAAATTGCAAATATTTGCAAGTCATATATCTGAAAGGGTATAGTATCCAGACGTATCAAGAACAATTACAATTCAACAACAAAGAGACACACAACCCAATCAAAAAATGTGCAAAGGGCTAGAATAGATATTTCCCTTAAGGAGATAGGTAAGTGGCCGAGAAGCACATGAAAAGATGCTCAGCCTAATAAGTCATCAGGGAAATACAAGTCCAGTTCAAAGCACCGAGAGAGAACTTGTGAAGATACAGTGAGAAGGCGACCATCCACAAGCCAGGAAAGGAAGGGTCACCAGAAACCAACCTTGATGGCACCTTGATCTTGGATTGCTAGCTTCCAGAGCTGTGAGAAAATGGATTTCTGTTGTGTAATCCACAAGTCTGTGGTCTTTGGTGACGGCAGCTCTAACTAATACCCACTCGAGTACACACGCAAGAGAGATGAAAACATATGTTAACACGAAACGGGCACGTGAATGTTCACCATAGCATTGTTCATAATGGTCAAGAAGCAGGAACGACCCAACGGCCATCGCTAAATAAATGGGTAAACCAAGTAGGGTATATCTGTACAGTGGAATATTAGTCAACCATAAAAAGAAACGGAGTCCTGACACATGCTACAACACGGATGAACCTCGAACACGTGACGCTAAGTGAGAGAAGCCAGAACCAAAAAGCCACGTACTGTGTGAGATCGTTGTTATGAAATTTCCAGAATAGGCAAATCCCCAAAGACGGAAAGCAAATTAATGGTTGCCAGAGACTGGAGGAAGTAGGCAACAAGAAGTGTCTGCAAATGGGGGCGCCTGGGTGGCGCAGTCGGTTAAGCGTCCGACTTCAGCCAGGTCACGATCTCGTGGTCCGTGAGTTCGAGCCCCGCGTCAGGCTCTGGGCTGATGGCTCAGAGCCTGGAGCCTGTTTCCGATTCTGTGTCTCCCTCTCTCTCTGCCCCTCCCCCGTTCATGCTCTGTCTCTCTCTGTCCCAAAAATAAATAAACGTTAAAAAAAATTAAAAAAAAAATTGGGACTGACGCACCTGGGTGGCTCAGTCGGTTGAGGGTCCGACTTCGGCCAGGTCAGGATCTCGCGGTCCGTGAGTTCGAGCCCCGCGTCAGGCTCTGGGCTGACGGCTCGGAGCCTGGAGCCTGTTTCCGATTCTGTGTCTCCCTCTCTCTCTGCCCCTCCTCCGTTCATGGTCTGTCTCACTCTGTCCCAAAAATAAATAAAAAACGTTGAAAAAAAAAAAAGAAGTGTATGCAAATGGAAATAGCATTTCCCTTTGGCGGGATGGAAATACTCTGGAGTCTGATCATTGTGGTGGTTTCGTAATGGTGGGAATATACTAAAATGACTAAATTTTATACTTTAAAGGGGTGAATTTTACAGTATGTGAACTGTCAATAAGACATTTTTTTTATTTTTTTTAACATTTATTTATTTTTGAGACAGAGAGAGACAGAGCATGAACGGGGGAGGGGCAGAGAGAGAGGGAGACACAGAATCGGAAGCAGGCTCCAGGCTCTGAGCCATCAGCCCAGAGCCCGACGCGGGGCTCGAACTCACAGACCGCGAGATCGTGACCTGAGCTGAAGTCGGGTGCTCAACCGACTGAGCCACCCAGGCGCCCCAACAAGACATTTTTTAATGACAGTAACTTGTTCAATGTATAAAGGCAGTGAATTTGAAGGAGCTCTCAATGGCCAAATCTGGAATGAGTTAAGTAAGCCAGTAAATCATGATAATAAGGGATTCAAACCTATAGGATGAGTAAATCTCCGTGAGCCCACGTTGATATAAGTAAATAATTGAATAAACACGTGAGGGGGAAGGGACAGCTCTAGAATTCCAATTAATAAATGTAGAAGGAATGTCAGAAATAGGAAATCACCACTGGGCACACCGGGAGTAGTAATAGTTTCAGGTAATCGGCAGTGAGTTCTTTTTTTTTTTTTTTTATGTTTATTTTTGAGAGAGAGGAGGGTGGGGAGGGGCGGAGAGCAAAGGAGCGAGAGGATCCGAAGTAGGCTCTGTCTTTGCCGACAGCAGAGAGCTCGAGGTGGGGCTGGAACTCACCGACCAGCCTGGAGATCGTGACACGATCACGAGCCGACATGAGCTGACATGAGCTGAAGGCCGACGCTCAACCAACGGAGCCACCCAGGCGCCCCACCCGTCAGTTCTTAAATGGTGGGAGAAGCGTGAGGAGGGACAGAGTATTTGCATAGCCTCAAAATAGCTCCCTATAAGACCCTTATGAATTATAAAATAAAACACAGTGACTCTAAAGGGGAGAACCGTGAGAGACACCACCGTCCCCGAGTGATTGAACACAGCAGTAATAAGCGCATCTGGGGCACCTGGCTGGCTCGGTCGGTGGAGCGCACGACTCGTCATCTCACGGTTGTGGGTTCGAGCCCCACGCTGGGTGTAGGGAGTACTTCAAAACAAACGCTTAAAAAGGGCAGTGATACGCTGATGGAGAAGTGCACAATAGCAATTCCGTGGTATTTTTGCCAAAAATACATATTTTCAGCCCACTTGGGAGAAAAACATCAGGCCAATCCAAACGGTAGAGCCACACTGCTGGCCAACCGGATGTCCACTTCTCCTTCTGGACTCCTGCCAATGGGCTGTAATGATACAGCCTGCCATGTCCGGTTAGTACCAGCTTAGGATACACGACTACCCGTAAGCCAAGCTTGAACTTATTCCTCCGCTGGTTGGTCATGGAGAATTACCCGTAAGGGCAAAGACACAGTGAGCAGGAGACCTGACTGCAAAGCTGAAGAGAACCCTGAGGGCCATGAGCATTTAACTTCAAGAAATTAGAGGGCTTGGGAATGCAAGCTGGTGCAGCCACTCTGCAAAACAGTATGGAGGTTCCTCAAAAAACGAAAAATAGAACTACCCCACGACCCAGCAATGGCACTACGAGGCATTTATCCACGGGACACAGGGGTGCTGTCTGGAAGGGACGCAGGCACCCCCATGTGTATAGCAGCCCTACCAACAATGGCCAAAGTATGGAAAGAGCCCAAATATCCATCAACGGATGAATGGATAATAAGATACACACACACACAAACACACACACACACACACTGGAGTATTACTCGGCAATCAAAAAGAATGACATCTTGCCATTTCCAACCACGTGGATGGAACTGGAGGGTATTATGCTAAGTGAAATTAGTCAGAGAAAGACAAAAATCCTAGGACTTCACTCATAAGAGAACTTTAAGAGACAAAACCGATGAACATAAGGGAAGGGAAGCAAAAATAATACAAAAACAGGGAGGGGGACAAAGCCTAAGAGACTCATAAATATGGAGAACAAACTGAGGGTTACTGGAGGGGTTGTGGGAGGGGGGAGGGGCTCAATGGGTCAGGGGCATTAAGGAATCTACTCCTGAAATCATTTCTTCACTATGTACTAATTTGGATGTAAATTAAAAAAAAATTTTTTTTAATTAAGAAAAAAAAAAAAAAAAGACTCCCAGGGTACTGGAGGCCTAGTTATTGTCAAGCTAAGGTTGCTTTTCCCTCTAGCAAAGCACTAGCATTAAGACAGTAAAACAAGTTCTTGGAGAAACGTTTTACTCGGCCAGCCTCAAGTATTTTGTCAATGGGCTGCAGGCAACTTTGTAAGCAGAAACTGGGAATACTTTGTTACAAGGTATCTGCACTTCCCCTGAAATGGTACAGCGTTATTTGAAAGGTGAATTGGTTAACTTATAAACATATATTGCAAACTCTAAGGCGACTACTAACAATTTTTTTAAAGGTTAATCTATTTTTGAGAGAGAGAGAGCGCGCGCGAGCACTAGTGGGGGAGGGGCAGAAAGAAAAGGGGACAGAGGAGGATCCGAATCCGGCTCCATGCTAAGGGCTTGAACTCAGGAGTCTTGTGAGATCATGACCTGAGCTGAAGTCAGATGTTCAACCAACTAAGCCACCCAGATGCCCCCCAAATGTTTTTAAGTATAATTGATACACTAAGAGAGGAGAGAAAATGGAGTCATACAAAATGCTAGTTAAAGGCAGAGAAGGCAGAAAAAGAGGGGAAGATATTTTTAAAAAAATTGTTTTAATGTTTATTCATCTTTGAGAGACAGAGAGAGACAGAGCATGAGCGGGGAAGGGGCAGAGAGAGGGAGACACAGAATCCGAAGCAGGCTCCAGGCTCCGAGCTGTCAGCACAGAGCCCAACGCAGGGCTCGAACTCACGGACCGTGAGCTCATGACCTGAGCCGAAGTAGGGCGCTCAACCGACTGTCACCCAGGCGCCTCGGGAAGATCTTTTTTTAAAAAGAAACAAAGAAAGTGCAACAAACAAAACAGTTGAAACATGGTTCAAATTGATCCAACTATATCAATAATCACTATCTTTTTGAGTACACCAAGTGAAAGACAGAAAGTGTCAGCATGAATTAAAAAAAAAAAAAAAAAAAAAGCCCCGGGCGGGCACCTAGGTGGCTCAGTTAGTTGAGCACCGGAGACTCTTGGTTCCAGCTCAGGTCATGATCTCACGGTTCACGGATTCGTGCCCTACATTGTGTTCTGCACCTGGCAGCACAGAGCCCGCTTGGGATTCTGTCTCTCTCTCCCTCCCTCTCTGTCCCTCCCCCTCTAGCGCTGTCTCTCTCAAAATAAATAAACTTAAAAAAAAAAAAAAAGACCCAAGCCTATGTTGTCTGTAAGAGATCCACTCTATAAAGACACCAGAGAAAAGGATAAAGACAGATAAACCATGCGGACGCTGCTCCAAACAAAGCTGGACCAGCTATGTTAATTTCAGACAAAGCAGGCTTCAGAACAAGGAAAATTATCAGGGGTAAAGAAGGGCGTTATAGAATGATAAAAGGGTCAATTTTCCAAGAAGACTTAACAATCTTTAATGGGTATGCGATACGCCTAGCAACAGCATCAAAACATATAAGGCAAAAAACTTGACAGAACCGAAAGGAAAAAATAGATAAAGGCACTACATGTGGGAGACTTCCATACCCTTTCATCAGGAACAGCCAGCTCAAGCAGGCAGAAGATCAGTGATGATGCAGTTGAACTGAACAGTACCACTAATCCATTGGACTTATAGAATACTTCTATAGATTATAGAATAGTTATAGATTACAGAGTACTGCATCCAACAGCAGAATACGTATTCTTCTCAAGTGCAGGTGGAGCATTCACCAAAAAAGACCACATCTGGAGCCATGAAACACACCTTAACAAATTAAAAAAAAAAAAAAAAAAGAAAGAAAGAAATCTGTTCTTGGACCAGTAGAATTAAACTAAAAATCAATGACAGAAAGATAGCCGGAAAAGTCCCAAATATTTGGAAAGTAACCAGCCCCCTTCTATTTTTTTTTTTAAATGTTTATTTATTTTTGAGACAGAGAGAGACAGAGCATGAACGGGGAAGGGGCAGAGAGAGAGGGAGACACAGAATCGGAAGCAGGCTCCAGGCTCTGAGCCATCAGCCCAGAGCCCGACGCGGGGCTCGAACTCACGGACCGCGAGATCGTGACCTGGCTGAAGTCGGACGCTTAACCGACTGCGCCACCCAGGCGCCCCTTAAATTTTTTTTTTCAACGTTTATTTATTTTTGGGACAGAGAGAGACAGAGCATGAACGGGGGAGGGGCAGAGAGAGAGGGAGACACAGAATTGGAAGCAGGCTCCAGGCTCTGAGCCATCAGCCCAGAGCCCGACGCGGGGCTCGAACTCACGGACCGCGAGATCGTGACCTGAGCTGAAGTCGGACGCTCAACCGACTGAGCCACCCAGGCGCCCCAACCAGCCCCCTTCTAAATAACACATGGGTCAAAGAAGTCTCAAGAGAAAATTTAAAATATCTTGAACTAAATGAAAATAAAATGTAACTTGTCAAAATCTGTGGGATGCAGTGAAAATTATACTTTGAGGTTTTTGGCATTGAATGCACGATTCGAAAAGAAGATGTAAGAATCAGTAATCTAAGCTTCTGCTTTAGAAGACTAGAGAAAGAAGAGTGACATAAGCCTAAAGCAAGCAAAGGAAAAGAAATAACACAAATTTGAGCGGAAATCAATGAAATTGAAAGCAGGAAATCAACAGAGAAAATCAACGAAACCAAAAGTTGATTCTGTGAAAAGATCAGTAAAAATTGTTAAGCTTCTAGCCAAACTAAGAAAAAAAGAGTAAAGACACAAATCACTAATACCAGAAAGAAAAAGGGGTCATCACTACTGATCCCATGGCCATTAAAAGGATAATAAAGGGGGCGCCTGCATGGCTCAGTCAGTTCAGCCTCTGACTCTTGATTTCGGCCTAGGGCATGATCTCACAGTTTGGGAGTTTGAGTCCTGAGTCAGGCTCAGTACTCTGCATTAACAGTGCGGAGCCTGCTTGGGATTCTCTGTCTCCCTCTCTCTCTCTCTCTGTCCCTCCTCTGCTCACTCTCTCTCTCTCTCAAAGTAAATAAACATTTAAAGTAAAATAAACTAGAAAAATAAAGAAAAGACTAATAAAGAAATATTAGGAACAACTCAATGTGGACAATCTGATAAATGAAATAGACCAATTCCTTGAATGATACAAAGTAACAAAACTTTTCCAAAAGCTTATTTTGAGAGAGAGAGAGAGAGAGAGAGAGAGAGAATGTGAGGGGAAGGAGCAGGGAGGGAGAGAGAGAATCCCAAGCAGGCTCTGTGCTGTCAGTGATGGATGTCTTAATTAACTAGATGAGAGGAATCCTTCACAGTGTATACATGTATCAAATCATCATAATGTACAATTTAAATATCTCACAATTTAGCAATACTTCAATAAATCTGAAAAAGAAAAATTTGTTAAAAAAATTTTTTAAACATTTATTTATTTTTGAGAGAGAGAGAGAGACAGAGCATGAGCAGTGGAGGGGCAGAGAGACAGAGAGGGAGACACAGAATCTGAAACAGGCTTCAGGCTCTGAGCTGTCAGCACAGAGCCCGACTCAGGGCTCAAACTCAGGAACGGCGAGATTGTGACCTAGACCGAAGTCAGACGCTTAACCAACTGAGCCACCCAGACACCCCTATTTTAAAATAAACAACACAAAATAATTAACAACCTTCCAAAAAAAAAAAAGAAAGAAAGAAAGAAAGAAAGAAAGAAAGAAAGAAAGAACCAGGCCCAGATGATTCTGCTAGTGAATTCTAGTGGTGAAAACCCATTTAAAAAAACTGAAAATTTTCTACGATCTCTTCCAGAAAATAGAAGCAGAGGTAATACTTTCTAACTTATTCTATGAGCTCAGCATTATTCCAAAACCAGATAAAGACATTCCAAGAAAAGAAAACTATAGACCAGTATCTCTCATGAACACAGGTGTAAAAATTTTCAACAAAATATCAGGAACTTGAATTCAATATACATAAATTTATGCTAATGATTTAAAAGAATAAACAATGTACATGGGGCACCTGGGTGGCTCAGTCGGTTAAGCGTCCGGCTTCAACTCAGGTCATGATCTCGAAGTTCATGGGTTTAAGCCCTGCATCGGGCTCTGTGCTGACAGTTCAGAGCCTGGAATGTGCTTCTGATTCTGTCTGTCTGTCTGTCTCTCTCTCTCTCTGCCCCTCCCCCCCCCACTCTGTCTCTCTCTTCCTGCTTCTGATTCTGTCTGTCTGTCTGTCTCTCTCTCTCTCTGCCCCTCCCCCCCACACACTCTGTCTCTCTCTCGAAAATAAACATTTAAAAACATAAAAAAAAAAAAGCTCAGGCGCTAACTTGAAGACATTTACATTGGCAATTGACATGACAATGTGAGGATCAATAAGAATAATAATCACAATTAGCTGAAACAGATCAAAATATTAAAAATCTATTTTTTAATAATGATACTTTAAAAAGGTCCAGTCAGAGCATGCCAGGAAAACAACTTATTATTTTATTTATTTATTTTTATTATTTTTTAAAATTTATTGGAGAGAGAGAGTGGGGGAGTGGGGGAGAGGGGCAGAGGGAGACTCTGAGAGAGAGAGAGAGAGAGAGAGAGAATCTTGAGCAAACTCCATGCTCAGCTCAGAGCTCAACGTGGAGCTCCATCCCACGACCCTGGGATCACGAGTCAGATGCTGGACCGACTGAGCCACCCAGGTACCTCTAAGACTCTATTTTTTTAAGTAATCTCTATAGCCATCGTGGGGCTTGGACCCACAACCCCGAGATCACGAGTTGCAGCTTCCACTACTGAGCCAGCCAGGCTCCCTTCCATTTAACTTTTAACTATGATTTACCTAAAGCAGAGGTTGGCCAATCACACATATGGTCTCTGTCGCCAAGTACCCAACTCTGTCACTGTAGCATAAAACAGCCATAAACAATATGCAGATAAATAAGCATGGCTGTCTTCCAGTAAAACTTTATTTGCATAAAACAAGCAATGAGTAGGATTTGGTCTCCAAGCACCGTTTTCAGGAGAGCTATTGATTCTCACACATTTGTTTTTTAAGGCAGATATATACTAAAGTCTTTTGTTATTTCTAAGAATTTTCATTTTATTTTCTTGGGTTTCCCCGAATTAGTCCTTCCACTTCCAAACAATGGTAACTTTGCCTCCTCATTGCTGCATGCAATTTGCTTTCTTTTCTAGCACTTTCAGAACAATCTCATATGCTGCTGGTTTCAGTGGACACCCTCTCCTTTTTCCTGAAGTTTTCGTGGGAATGCTTGTCTATTTCACCAATAATCATGAAACTGCCTTTTGATCTGTTATATATGTCTCATTAAAGCTACCCTACTAACTCTTTTTTAACTCAGGAGTAGATGTTGGATTTTATTTTTATATTTTTGATTCTGCAACTTTCCCGTCATCTGGATTCTAGTGACTGCATTCCTAGTGTTATGGTCTTCTGTCCTATATTTCCTGCCAATTACTAATGAGATCTAGAAGTTTCATCAGATTCTGTGAGGGGAGGAGGCGAGACTGTTCCAAAGGGGTGCATAATACCTCATGTCTCCTTTTTGTGAGATTAGCAGCCATAGAGATCACCACGTAATCCGTTCATTCAGTACGAGTTACGAAGCCAATATTCTAAGTCCACCATTTTTCTTTTACCATCTAGAATACTTCTAGAAAGACCATCCCCGCTGCCCTTAATCAACTATCTGGTTGCTCATTGGTAGAGTGAGTATAAGAAAGGCAAAAAAACTGCTTGATACTTTCCTTTTGTTTCCATTTTTAAAATAATAAGGGAAATATTTAAATTTTTAAATATGTAATTTAAATATTTACATTAAAATTTTAAAATAATCATTTCCATTTTTAAAATAAAAAGTTGAGGGGCGCCTGGGTGGCTCAGTGGTTAAGCGTCCGACTTCAGCTCAGGTCGTGATCTCGTGGTTCATGAGTTTGAGCCCCGCGTCGGGTTCTGTGCTGACAGCTCAGAGCCTGGAGCCTGCTTCGGAATCTGCGACTCCCCCCCCCCCCCCCCCCGTCCCCTCCCCAGATCATGCTCTGTCTCTGTCTCTCAAAAAATAAATGAACGTTTAAAAAAATTTTTTAAATAAAAAGTTGGTTGAGTGTCCGACTTCAGCTCAGGTCATGATCTCATGGTTTGTGGGTTCAAGTACCGTGTCAGGCTCTGTGCTGACAGCTCGGAGCCTGGAGCCTGCTTCGGATTCTGTGTCTCTTTCTATCTCTGCTTCTCTCCCACTCATGCTCTGTCTCTCTCTCTCTCAAAAATGAATAAACATTTTTAAAAATTAAAAATAAAATAAAGTAAAAATCAAATCAAATCAGATCAAATCAAATCAAATCTTAGGGGCACCTGGGTGGCTCAGTCAGTTGAGGATCTGACTCTTGGTTTTGGCTCAGGTCATAATCTCTCAATTTGTGGGTTCAAGCCCTGCATTGGGCTCTGTGCTGACCGTGTGGAGCCTGCTTGGGATTCTCTCTCTCTCTCCCCCTCTCTCTCTCTCTCTCTCTCTCTAGCTCTCTGCCCCTCCCCCACTTGCACTGTCTCCCTCAAAATAAATAAATTTAAAAAATATTTTTAAAGTAATAAAAAATAAAATGGAAAATCTACTTAATAACAGAAACAAAAACTACCTAATAATAAAATAATAAAATATGTAAAAACTGGGGTGCCTGAGTGGCACAGTCTGTTGAGCATCCGACCCTTGATCTCTGCTCAGGTCATGATCTCATGGTTTGTGAGTTCAAGCCCCACATGGGGCTCTGCATTGATGGCATGGAGCCTGCTTGGGATTCTGTCTTTCCTTCTCTCTGCCCCTCATCTGCTTTGTTCTCTCTCCAAATAAATAAATAAACTTAAAAAAAGTGAATATATCAACAAACTTCACAATTGCACAGATGTGAAAGGAGACATGAATAAATGGTATTATGTATCTTATTATTGATAGAAAACTAAAGAAAGACTCTCTAATTTACCAATACCCTCCAGCCAAAGACACCAAGAGCACATCTATAGTTGCACAAATGGGTTTATTACCTTTGTGCTATTGGGCATCTCAGTAAAAGGGTGTTTAGGAAGGATTTATAGGATTTGGGCTTGTGCTAGGTGACTTGGGAAGGGTTTAAGAAGGTGAGAGTTCTTCTTTGTATTGGAGTTGTCGGGAAGTAGTATTTCGAAGATGGGATATGTTAACAAATCTTACCTAGACAAAGGCTAAAACTGTAATTGGTAAAGGTCACTTACATTACCCAAGATGGAAGGATGTTTCATCATTTTTGTGGTTTGGACAATGTTCCTGTCTTTTCTGGTGTTCACATGATTATAGAGTGATCTTGTTTTTACCTTGATCCCTCACATCACAGAATAACTTTGTTTAATGTTGATGTTCTGTGAAATTGTTCATGTGTAACAGAATACCACCGCCAACACCTGGGTGTCTGGAGGTGTGTTTCGCTTTCTCAAATCTATAAATTAACTGCAGTTTTAACCTTAATTACGTTTTGTACATACTTGTGGTATGAAATAACTTGTCAAAACATATCTAAGTTGGGCATCTGAACAAATAAACATTACGGAAGAGTTAGGAAACTAAAAAAACAAATATTGCGAACACAAAAAAGACATAAGAGGAAAAGGTTGATAAATTTACAAAAAAAACAAAACAAAACAAAAAACATGTCACAGTTGGGAAAACAAACCACAAACTCAGATAAAACATCTTCAACACATTTGAGGAAGGCTGATGTCCCCAGTAAAACAAACAACTCTTCTTACCAATGACATGAAAAGAATACTTTTCGAAATAGTTTTAATTTTTTGCAACAATAACGTACCACTGAAACACATTTTCAAGAAAAAATGGCTGGGACTTTAACACAGAGACACGGGGCTGCAGAGGAGCCTCAAGGAAGGACTACGCCTCCCAGGAGGCTCTGCGCTGACCGTCTCCGGCCTCCCGACAGGCTCCGCGTGCTTTACGCGCCAGCTTTGGCCTTAGCCAGCGAGTGGCAGAATCGCGGCAGACGATGGAGAGCAGCGATGAAGCGGCCGTCGAGAAATGCCGAATCCACTTGCGCCCCGGCACGCTGCGCGACGCACCTCCCGCCACGTTGCACCTTCTGCCCTGCGAGGTTCTGGTTAGCCGGCCTGCCCCCGTGGGGCGCTTCTTCACCCCAGCCATCCGCCAGGGTCCCGACGGTGAGCACTCACGACCGGACTACAGCTCCCGGCAGCCCCCGCGCCCGCGCCACTCTCTTCTCGGCGAGGAGCGGCTCGAGGGCTCCTGGGGATCGTGGTCCACTGGAGATGGCGGGAGGGCCCCAGGGAGGCTGCCCCACTAGGCCTGAATCGGGCCCTCACTGAGGCCCCGCGCCTGTCTCCTACAGGACTGGAAGTGTCGTTTCGGGGCCGCAAACTACGCGGCGAGGAGGTGGTGGTGCCGCCCGGGCTCGTGGGCTACGTGATGGAAGAAAAGGGAGAGGGGTTGGTGGGGAAGGGCTTCTCGGAGGGTTCGTCGAATGACAACGAGCAAGAGCAGCTGGAGCTGGTGGAACCCCCAGAGGCGCTGGAGCGGGACTTTGTGAGCACGGGGGCGGGTCGGTGGGGGGGGGGGTTAGGGCTGGAGGGGGGATGCGGGCGGGAGCGGTGGCCCCAATGTTTAGCCGAGCTCCCTCCCCAGGACCGGTTCATTGGAGCCACCGCTAGTTTCAGTGGCTTCACGCTGTGGGGCCTGGAGACCATCCCCGGTCCGGATGCCAAAGTGCGCGGGGCCCTAACCTGGCCCAGTCTCGCTGCCGCGGTGAGTAGATGGATGTGCCCTCTTCCAGGCCCCGTCCGTTCCTGACTTCAAGCTTATTGCCTAGGTTATCCCCGGTTATAACCGGGTTATCCCCGGTTGCCCCGGCAGTGGATTTGGGGCTCCGGGGCAGGGGAGCACAATGGGGCAGGTGGAGCCTGGGTCTGAATGGAGGACTGGACTGATCAGGGGCAGCGTGGCTTCCCCACCTAACCTCTGACCTGTCTAGAAGGGGCTGTCATTCTCAGTAGCTGGGTCCCTCCCAGAGTAGGTGGGCCGCCCAGTCACGACATGTCAAAAATCCAGTGGTAGAGGTGACTCCTGTTGCAGATTCACGCACAGGTGCCTGAGGACTGAGAACCGGAACCTGAAATTGAAAGCCACTGGTCCCTTCACCCCAGTAAACCAGCTCTTCACTTTGGAGCCGCTGATTCCATCACCCCAAATAAATGAGCTTTTCACAGCACCTGTGAGTTTGTGGGCACCTTGGAGCCCCTGAGCTGGCATTGCCCTTTCTCCCACAAGAAACTTTCGTGGCTCTGGTCTATAGAAACAATTTATTGCCAAGGAGCAGTGAGGGCAAGAGAGGCCAGAATTTTGCAGCCAGTACCCACCCTCCCCCCAACTCCTACTTTACAAAAGGAATTTTTACAGCCACTAGTCCTCTGTACAGAGTGCACCCACCCCCCCATGTCACTGTACACAGCTGCCTGGCTCCCTCCGGTCCCTGGTTCCTAGCAGGCCCAGACCTGCGGTCAGCTGACCTTGGAGTTGACCTGAGCCCCAAGCTCGCCTTGGTGCTGGGCCCCAGCCGGCCCAGGCCCTATGAGGCCCGTCCTCTACGGAGCTGTCCTCAGCCCCACCTCCCTTGGTATGCCTCCTGGGGACCCTGGAAGGGGTGGGATGTGCTGTCAGCCCCGCGTGCTTTTGTTGCCACTGCTGTGGACAGTGCCTGGTCACCACTTTCCCCTCTTGCTCCAGTCCTTGGGAGTGAAGTGCAGACACTTGGAGTCGATCCGAAGGAGACGCTTGAGCATAGCTCGTTCATGCCCATCGACGATGTCCTCCGACAGTGTGAGGATATACTGGCCCTGGAGGGGAGATGGGGGGTGGGGTCAGCCCACGTGGGGCACGCACCCTGCAGCCCTACACAAACCTGTCTCCCCCTGCCAGCCCCTACCTTGTAGTAATTGATGAGGTTGAGGTACTGTAGAGTGGAGATGACATCCTCCTTCTTGATGCTGGTGATTTCACTGATCTCGCTGTGGGAGGGCAAAGATCAGGTTCTCTGGGGACCTTCGTCTCTGCCCCAAGCCTCCCAGGAACCCCAGGAGTGAAGACAGGGCATGCCATGCACCCCCGGGGTAGGTAGGGCCAGGCTCACTTGATGGTGATCTGCGGCCTCTCCCCACTCTCTGACTTCAGCCCCATCAGGATCTCCAGGATGGTCTGGGACCAGTAGCTCCGGTAGGATAGGAGGCCAAGGTCTGAGAGGGGCTTCTCAGGGGTCCCTGTTTTCCCTTCCACTTTGGAGAGTTCATAGCCTACGGCAACAGAGCAGGAAGGGGTGGGTAAGCGGTCACAGCTTTGTGCAACCAGTGTTTCAGAGCGTGGGTTATGGAAGTAGACTGCCGGGGCCCCATCTTGGCCCTGCCAGGTGGTCGTTCTGTGACCTGGCATAAGGGGCTTGTCTGTGGTGTCTCAGTTTCCCCATAAAGAACTAATGAGCATTCACTCTTGACCTCTGCTGTGGCGGGACCCAGGGTAGAAGCCACAGTCAACTGGGAGGGATACTCAGGAGCCAGTGAGGGCTTATAGGCAGAGCAGGGGGGCGGGGAATGCAGAGAAAATGGCTCAGGAAAAGAAAGTGCCTCTGATTTTCATCATTCCAGACTCTCTCTGCTAGGGTATGTGAGGAGGGAAGGCAGACCCCACCTCTCGTCTAGGCCTGAGGGTCCTTGGATTTATAGTCAAATCAGTCCCCCTAGTTGCCACCTGAGGGCCATCAGTGCTCCAGGACCAGGCTAGGCCTAGCTAGGTGCTGACACGAAGCAAGGAGAGAGGTGCCTGGGTGGCTTGGTTGGTTGAACGTCTGACTTCGGGTTGGGTCGTGATCTCGCGGTTTGCCGGTCTGAGCCCCATATCAAGCACTCTCCTGTCAGCATGGAACCTGTTTTGGATCCTCCTTCCCTCTCTCTGCCCCTCCCCAGTGTGTGCACGGCACGTGGCGCACACGCGTGTTCTCTCTCTCTCAAAAATAAACATTAAAAAAAAAAGAAGGGAGGTAAAGCAAGGAGACTGGCGCCAACGCACCCCCCAGGTCAGGTCATTCTTCAGCAGGTTACCTGATCTCTCCAGGGACTCCCTCCTCCCCTCCCCCCTCTGACTGCTCTGTCCTCCTCTACCCTGCTGACTACTGGGCACCGGCAGACAGTTTCCAGCGAGCCCCTCAGGTGCTGCAAAAGCTTGTGTGGCTTCAGGTCTCCTGGCAGAGTCTTCATTCTCTTTCTTCCTCAGGGTCTGGGGCGTCCCCATTACTTGTAAAAGCCCTTCGCCCTTAGTCATCAATTATGTTGGGCCACGGCCCTTTCTGCCCCACTCCTCCCTATCTTTATCTGCCAGTCTTACCCTCTTGTCCAATCTCCTGTGACTTCCACCAGCAGCCTGGTGGAGAGAGGGACAGAGAGGCCGGTTCTTTAGAGAAAGGCAGCAACAGAAGGGAACAGGGGCGAACCCAGGTTTCTACTCAACTTTGCTGGGCCCACCAGTGCATGTGGAGTCCTGACAGATCAACTGGAGGCCACACTCACCTCCTTGGCTGCAGGGAACTCCTGGCCCCTCCCCAGTGAACTTCCACCTGTCCTCAAGAACTGCCTGGAATGGGTGCTTCTGGTGCACCGGTCTGCTCCTGCTGGGGAGAACTGAGCATATCTTGGTGACCTTGACCATAACCTGTCTCCACTGAGGTCTGAGCTCCCAAGCTTAGATGCATTTTAAGTATCTGCCTGCTCTACCAGACTGAGGGCTTCCTGGGGATGTGCCACCATCCAGCATCATTCTACTAATAAAATTCCTCAAATGGACCACGACCTGGATTAAGTCAAGCCTCTGTGTCTTCACCAAACAGCTAACGCTCCCTCCCATCTCCCAGGTCAGAGCTTGGTTATCCCAAGGATTCAGTGAGTAGAGAGTTGAATGGAGTGGAGATAAGATACTGGGAAGCAGAAGGGGGCCTTGCAGTTGGAGGAACAGGGAAGAGTTCATGTATTACGAGGGACAGAGTCCCTTCTGGGCTTTAAAGAGACTGATCTTCCTGAATCCAAGAAGCAGAGGCCAAATCCACACAAAAATTTGCTGAGTTAACACCATTTTGATGTTTGATGACATTCTGATCATCTGTCTGCAAGGCTCAGGCAACAACTAGGGAAACGGAGGCACCGGTCCTCACCTAGGAACTTGTATGATGGCACAGAAGCAGACAGAGAAACAACAGTGGCTCACCTGGCCTCTGCCCGTGGCCCTCGGCAGGAGCCTATGAGTCCGATTTGGGGAAAGTTGGGTGGTGCTTAGAACCTTAGCCAAGGAGGAGTGAGGGGCTGAGAACCTAACAAACGAGCAGGGCAGTCATGCTGAGAATGGAAGAGAACCTCAGGAGAGTCTCATCTTTATTTCTGGCCAGCTCCCCTGGTGATGGGGCTGCACAGCAGGGCTGACAGTAGCCTGGCACGTCTAAGAGGGAGGCACAACTGGGGCACTGGTGCCGGGCCCGCCAGTACCCAACCCCAGCCCCTGGCCGAGGGCACAGGTACTCACTGAACTCGATCAGCAGCTTGCCGTAGCCCCGGCGCTGGTAGGGAGGCAGGGTCAGGATGCAGGCCACGTTGTAGTCTTCCGTGGATTCCTTTTCCTAGAAAGCAGGGGTGGGTGAGTGCGGAGGGGGACACAGCTCAGGGCAGGGCCGAGAGAGGATCCAGGTGAGCGCTCACCTTGGAGAAGTAGCCCACGATGTGGAAGCCCTTACAGTCATACTCCGTCATGACGTAGAAGAGGAAGGGATCTGTGTCATAGTACAATGTCTTATGGTCGAGGAAACACTTGGCCAGGAGACACAGGTTCTGGGAATAACTCTGCAAAGGAAAAGGCCCGTCACCATCCTGGGTACCCAGTCTTAAACGTAGTCACTTAGTTTCTTTACCCGAGGCTGACAGGTGATGAGCCTTCCTCCCTGGGGTCTGATCCATTCAATCGGTCAGGCTGTCCCTGCCACTCAGGCAGAGCGACTTCTCAGTGCTGAGCCCATAGACCAGCTCCACGATGGTGCCTGACCACCTGCCTTGCTGGTGGGCTGGGCGGGCTTACCCCCGGGCCCCATACCTCCACCTAAGTCTCGCCCAGGGGGCTTCCACTGCCCTCTGCTGTAGTTGACAACAGTCAACAAACTGCAGCGTGTTTCCAGGAAGGCAGACTGCCACGGCTTATGAGCAGCTCTACCCAGGTGACGGTCCTAGGAATCTACCTGTCCAAAACCACAACACTCTCTGGCCCGCGGTCGCACCTACCGGAGGCTGACCTCCTATCCTACAATGGAGATTAGGTGTTCTGAAACTGAAAGGGAACAGCCTCCGGGGTTGCCCAGCAAAATGATTAATCTTGCTGCTCTACCTCTAGACACGTTTTTCTCCTGCATACCAGCCGTGGCTTTTTAACCACCTGCTGGGCACTGCCATCTGGATGCCTAAATCCACATTTAACCACGAAGAACAGCGGTTAAAGCGTCTTCCCGCAAGCTTCCCCAGCACCCGAGCCAGAGCTCTCACCTGCCCTTCAAGATGCTTCTCCCTCACTGCCCTCTCTGCCCTGGGAATGACCTCACAGTCCTAACGGTCCCTCCAGATTACTCCTTCCTTCCCGCAGCCACAGACTGAGGCAGGTTTGAAGCCCAAACCTGCAGTGACCCCCACTCCTCCCCCAACTGACCTCATTCTCACCACCTGAGCTCTGCTTCTTGTAACAACCTTGCCTCATGCTCTCTGCCTTTCAGCCCAAATGGTCTCGAGCCCTCACACCACCTGTACGTCCAGGCCTACCCTTCAGGACCCTCCCGCCTGTGACTCCCTTACCCACCTTACCCTTGTGTCAAGGATCAAAGATGACCTCCTCTGTGAAGTTCCGCTGGCCATCTCCTCTGGGTCCTGAGCCCCCTCCCCCCCCCCCCCCCGCCCTTTGTTTCATGACACTTATCCCTGGAATCTGAAGATACTGGCAAATCTGTTTTTTCCAGACTGTGAACACTTAGAGCCTTTGTCTAGTTACTGGTCATCTTCATACCGCCCCACACCCGCCCTACGGCAGGAACTCCATAAAAGTGGGATAAACTAATCTGCTGATCAGACTGCTGTGTTCCTGAGCAGGAGGAAGCTGCTCATTTAACTCCCCCCTACACCACCAGGGCCAACGGCTCCCCACGGCCCCCGAGCCACAGACCTTGTTCTTACGTCCATCAATCTCAAAGAAAGAGATGGTGCCCTTGCGGTAAATCTCATTGCCCGGAGGATGTCGCAGGTCACACTTGGTCTGAGGAAGACAGGAGGATCAGAGGCAGGGGCAGGGGGGAGGGCAGCAGGCAGGCAGCCTCCTGGGACCCCTCATACCAAGTGACGCTGCAGACACTTCAGGCTACGGCCGTATTTGAGGCAGAACTCGCAGAGGTAGAGGACGGGCAATGTGGTAAGCTCCTGTGGGTACGGGGAGAAGTACCACGGCTTCAGGCGGTGCCGGCCCAGCTCGATGCACTCGATGTTCTTCATCCGGGTAACGATGTCGTCGTGGCTGCGGTCAGACACCAAGCTGCCAGTCATGCGTGGAGCCGACGGTATTCCATCTGAGCTGTCCTGGGAGTCCTGCCCAGGGCCAGGGGAGAACACCAGGTTACAGGACGCAGCTCGCGTGACCCTTCCGTAGCTTTCCTTGTTCAAGCCTAACAACAACCCCATGGGGTAGTGTGGTGCCACATTCAGCACTTTCCAGGAAAAGAAAAGGAAACTAGGAAAGGTTTCAATTGTAGTTTGAAAAAGATCACCCGGTGACGGATCTGGACCAGCTCTGCCTGGCTCATAACCCTACCTAGATCCTTCACTGCCTGCAACCTCTTATTTATTCATTAAAAAAAATTTTTTTTCAACATTTATTTATTATTGAGAGACAGACAAAGACAGGGCATGAGCACGGGAGGGGCACAGAGAGGAGACACAGAATCCAAAGCAGGATCCAGACTCTGAACGGTCAGCACAGAGCCCGAGGCGGGCTTGAACTCACTGGGAGACCGTGACCTGAGCAGAAGTCAGACGCTCAACCGACTGTGCCCCCCAGGCGCCCCAACCTCTTACTTATTTTTAAGCCAATCGCTGAACTCTCCACCCTGCCTGTGTCCCCTCCTTTTCACACAGCTTTCCTCTTCCCCAGACCTACCTCATCAGTGCCCAAGCAATTTGATTTTCGCTTCCGTCCTGGCTGAGCTGCCACTGCCCTACGGGCGGATCCATTCTGCAGGTGAAAGTGTAGGAACGGAAAAGGTGGCCGTGAGATGGGCTTTAAAGAGGCCGCCAGAGGGGAGAAGCGAAGACGAAAACAAGGGTTTGGGGAACTTACCTGAGGAAAAACTGAGGCTGGCGCGGTCTCGCTGGGCACTGGAGTTGCTGGTGAAACCACCTCCACCTTCCGTTTCTGCAGAGAGAAACCAAGAAAGGTGGGTCAGAAGGTAGAGAAGGTGGGACCTAAGAGGAAAGCAAGGTCCCTGGAATTGCTGAGGGTACCGTTGAGCGGTGGTTGGGCTGCAGGCAGGAGCTGGAGGAGAGCGGCTGGTCAGGCTCGCCACCGGGAATGGCCTCCCGCTCCTTGGGCAGGTTGAAGCGGAGTGTGATCTGGACCGGGATTGGCAAGGTCTTCCCGCTGGCCTGGGCGGAGGCCGGCTGTAGAGATAGGTCCAGGGTCTTCCTCTGGGGTGGGGATGGTTGTGGGATGGGGATGGGGAGTAGGGGCCCCTCAGCGTGGAGTGATCAAACCCCACCCTCTGCCCTCTCAAGGACATAGGAATAGCTACTGGACTCTGGAAGCTACATCTGCAATTTGGCCCCCATCCTTTGCAAGCTGAAGCCAGAGTGGAAGGGTGTGGACTCCTACCCATCCAGGAGCCCCTGAGGCCAAGAGATGAGAAAAGCAGGAGGCAGGAGAAAAAAGGTGAAGCACGGGACCTACTCACCACCTCTCTCTCTGGAGAGCCGGGGCGGGACCCAGGAAGTCCGTTCTTGGTGGGGGTCTTGGCCTCTTTCTTGGGGAACTGGATCTTCTTTAGGTCCAGCCGCTCGTGGGTCACCCATTCATCCAGGCGTTTGTTGACTGTAGCAGTGGGGATGGCTCAGGAAGGAATGCCAGAGGCTGCCTCCCAACCCCACCCTGCAGCCCTACCTCACCCCAACCTAGAACTCACAGTCAATATAATGAACGTAGAAAAGCTTGCGGCCACTGATGTCCTTCACACTCAGGATCTCGGCCAAGGCTGTGGGAACAGCACAGGCAGGAGCCTTAGACGAGCCAGGCGATGAGGATCCACCCTCCTAAGACCTGATCTCCACCCCCAGACTGGATCCCCAGCACTTGGAAGCCTTCGCCCAAACCCCTTTTTAGTCACCAAGTGCCGCCCCCTCTCCAGGCCCCGCCCTGTCCTTCTCCGAGCGGCTGAGAGCCACGCCCCTCCCGGGTATCTGCGCCCCGCCCGCCCCAGGATTATAGAGGCCCCACCCCCTCCCGAGGGTTCGGTTGACTCCCTCCCGCCCCTCGCCCTCAGGTTCCTTAGCCCCGCCCCCCGACGTCACTCACGCCACTCATCTTCGTTGTCCTGGTTCCGCCGAAGCACGGGCAGGCGGCAGCCCTCGATTATCTCCCCCTGGGGAGACAGCGCGGCGCCAGGGTCGGCTACTGGGGGGCCTCGGGTTCTACCCACCTCCCCTGGCTCCCTCCGCCCCGCCCCGGGCACCGGACTCACCACCTCCGCCATCTTCCCTCCCTCCACTGCCACTTCCGGCCCCTCTGGGAGACGTCACTTCCGGGACTGATCGCGCTGTAGGCCCGCGCCTCCTGAAGCCGCTTTAGAAGAAGACATTTAAGAGACACCGCTATCCACCTGGAAGCAGGCAGGCGTCCCGCTTGGCTGGCGGGAGAGTGGGGTGTTTTAAATGAAGGCCTGGGTCCTAGGTGGAATCCCCGAAAGGCGCACAACGATTGGAGGAAAGCTGAGTCCGTCACGTGACGCCCACCGGGTGCGACGCCGATCACGTGGTTACGGCGCGGGTCACGTGGGACTAGGTTTGTGCTTCCAGGACGCCCGGGCTCGAGCGTCTCCTCGTGGCAGCGGGAGGCGTCGCCGGCAGGGACACAGCCTGCTGGGCGGCGGGGGGGGTGGGGGGGGGGGTGGGTCTGGGGGATTGGGAGGCCGGACAAGTGGGCGGGACTGCTAAGGGACCTCAGTGCCTGGCCGCTTGTGGACGTACTTCCTTAGAGATGGGGATTCAGATTTGTAGGCATATTCTTTTGTATATTAGTTTTCTGATTTTAAATGTAATGTATTAATCATTCATAGAATCGACAGATATTTAGTGATCCCGTAGCATCTGCCAGGCACTACTCTAGGAGCCTGTAATACGTTAGCGAATGTGTGAAAGAAACCGACCTCATGGAGCTTACAGTCTTGAGGATTGGGAGGAAAAAGAGAGGTATAGATAAAAAATGTATTTAAAATTGGGGCGTCTGGGTGGCTCAGTCGGTTAAGCATCTGACTTCTGATTTCGGCTCAGGTCATAATCTCACGGGTGCGTGGGTTCCATCTCTGTGCTGACAGTGTGGAGCCTGCTTGGGATTCTCTCTCTCCCCTTCTTTCTCTGCTCCTCCCCCACTTGCATGTGCGTTCTCTCTCTCTCTAAAAAAATAAATAAACTTAAAAAAAATGTTTATCCAGGGCCAGCGATGGATCACAGCAGAGTTTCAGTCCCTGCCGCCTTGTCAAAGTCACCCGTGACCCCCGTGGTAATCCCATGGCTGCTTCTTGGTCCTCTCGTGAATGGTGTTTGGCACGGTTGGTCATTCTCCAGTCCTTGAAACACTTGCCCTTGTTTCCAGGATACCAGACCCTCCTGGTTCCCATCCAGCTTCCGTGGCTGCCCCTTATCTCCTCTGCTAGTTCCTCTTCCTGTCCGTGACCGTTAAATGTTCACAGGCCCCAGGTTCAGTCCCGGACTTCGTGGCTTTACATAACACTCACATGCTGAGGTTTCTCAAACTTGTATCTTCAGCTTAGATCTCTTCCCCAACTCCGCTCTCGCTGCCCGTTCAGCATCTCTGCCTGGATGTCGAGGGGTCGTCTCCAAAAACAAACTCCTGGTCTTCCTTCCTAACGGTCTCCTCCCACTCTCTTTCTTGTCCCTGTCCGTGAAAATTTTATCCATCCGGCTTGTCAGACCCAGAACCTTGAAGTCATCGGACTTGACTTCTCTCACATTCAGTCCGCCAGCAAATACTTGAGGCTGTACCACTTCCCTCTGCCTTCACCACTGCCAGCCTGGGGCGAGCTACCGCCATCGCCATCGCCTCCCGGAACTGTTGCGGAAGCCTCCTACCCAGGAACGAGAGGGATCGTTCAAAAATACAACTCACACCGTGTCACCGTGATGATCAGAATCCACCAGTGGTTCGTCATTTACTCAGCGTAAAACCCCAAATCCCTGTATAAATCCAGTCCCATTACCATCTGCCGCTTCCCTCTCCATTCTCCTCTGCGACTCACTACATTCTACCCACACGGGCCTCCCTGTGCTTCCAGGACACAGGAAGTTCCTTTCTCTGGTCCTTTGCTGTTTCTTTCCTGCGACACTTTCTCTCCTTTTATCCACTTGGCTTAGTCCTCACCTCATTCAAGCCTTTGCTCACATGTCACCTTCCCAGTGAGGCCACCTCCGACCTCCTCAGTTAAGCCTGCCCATCCCCCCCCACCTCATCTCCCCTCTCCTTACTTCATTGTCCTGCAGAGAATTTTCACCAGCCATTGAGCCACATATTTTCCTTATTTACTCAGTACTGTCTTTCCCTCACTAGAATGCAGGATCCATGAACACAGTATTTGTATTGTTTTGTCCAGCGCTCTGCTCCTAGCTTCTAGAATAGTGCCTGGCTTCCAGGAGGCATTCCATTAAAACCTGTCAAATGGATTAAGCACGTGATTTCTCCAGGGAGCCAGAGATGCAGACTGACACTTACCGCAGAGAGTGATTAGTCTCGTAAGATGGGAAGGAAACCTAAGCTCAGAGGAGACAGATCCAGGGAAGGATCTCAGAGCATCTGATGTTTGACCTACAGTTTAGAGGATGAGCAAGTAGCAAGAGAAGGGACTTGGGGGACATTCCGGGAAGTGAGGACGGCAACAGCAAAGAAAAACGGAGAAAAGAAACAGTTGGCGAACAGGGCGTCGGGCATTCAACAACATTAATTGAGCACCACCTGTGTGCCGCAGCCCGCAGGAGCAACTTGAATGAAAACAGATGGGGCCCCTATTCTAGTGGGCTGGACATGAACAGTTAGCAAAAGAAAACAAAAATAATCCCCTCGGGTAGTGGTAAGTGCAGTGTCGATGATAAAACTGTGATCCGGTGGGGAGTGAGGTGCCGGTCAGTGCGGACCTCTCTAAAGGGCTGTCAGTCAAGATTGCTAGGCCCCAGAGTCACGCAGTGCCTTTTTTCTTGGTCCGCGTGGCCCCAGAGGCATGCAGGGCTTCAGGATGGCTTCGTCTGAGAACTCAACATGTCACCAACAACGAAGTTTCTGGCTTTCCACTCCAGCCTCCTCGTGGTTACCTTCCTCCTACATTTGGGTGGGCTCTTCTCGTGATCACAGGACAGCTGCCCCCAGCTCTAGGACCTACATGTGTCCCGGGCCATGTCCAAGGAGAAAAATGTCTTCCCCGGCCGTGGAATTCCCTCAGAGTGAACCGTTATGGGGCACGTGTCTCTGCCTCAGCCAATGCCTGTGGCCAGCAGGGAGAGGAAGAAATGGCTGTTGAGGCAGCCAGGACGGCCACTGCAGGAGATGACATGTGACCTGAGACCCGAATGAAGAGAGAAACGAGTGAATAAAGAAGATGGGGTGCAAACACGCAATGGAATATTACTTAGCCATGAAAAGGAATGAAAGCTTGCCATTTGCAACAACACGGATAGAGCTAGAGTGTGATGCTAAGTGAAATAAGTCAGAGAAAGACAAATAGCCGTACGACTTCACTCGTGGAGTTTAAGAAACAAAACAAATGGACAAAGGAAAAAAGAAATAAAAACATTGATTCTTTAAAAACAATTTTAAGTTTATTTATTTTGAGAGAGACTGAGACAGCATGAGTTGGGGAGGGGGAGAGAGAGGGAGAGAGAAATCCCAGGTTCGAGCCCTGCGTCAGGCTCTGTGCTGACAGCTCAGAGCCTGGAGCTTGCTTTGGATTCTGTGTCTCCCTCTCTGTCTCTCTCTGCCCCTCCCCAGCTCATGCTCTGACTCTCTCTCTCTCTCTCTCTCTCTCTCTCTCTCTCTCTCTCAAAAATAAATAACATTTAAAAAAATTTAAAGAAAAGGTAGAAAAGCTTAAATAAAAATGAAAGAAAATTATAAAAAACTATGAGCTTGTATTTATTCGGGGAGGAAGATCGCCTCTGGAGGGAAACCAGGGGGTGCTGCAAGGAGGAGAAAGGACATTTCTTTAGGACGTGCATTAGTTGGATACTCTCGGTCGTAAATAACAGAAAACCAAGAGTAAACTGCTTCAATAAGCCAAGTATCTTACCTCTTCGGAGGTGGAGCAGCCCCAAGACTGCTTGGCCCAGTGGCTCAAAGGTGGCGCCACCAGGCACCCAGGTTTATTCCATCTCTCCAGGCCACCAACCCGGTGGGTCGGCTTTGTTCTCTAGGGGATTCCCTTAAAAAAAAATTTTTTTTTAACGTTTATTTATTATTGAGAGACAGCGTGACACAGAGCATGACCAGGGGAGGGGCCGAGAGATGGAGAGACGTAGAATCCGAAGCAGGCTCCAGGCTCTGAGCTGTCAGCCCAGAGCCCGACACGGGGCTCGAACTCACGAACCACGAGATTGTGACCTGAGCCGAAGTCAGAGGCTTAACTGACGGAGCCACCCAGGCGCCCCTCTAGGGGATTCCCTCTAAAGCAGTAGGAAGCCTACAGTAGTCACTGGGCCGCATCCTTCTGCTTTCACACCTAGCGTTTCCGTGCAAGAATTCCTTCTTGGCATCTCTCAGGAAACGTGTTTTCCTGGATCCTAAGCAGGGTCAATGTCATGGGGATGTGACCTGTGCAGTTACACAGGGCCCAGAGCTGAAGAGGGTCCCACACTTCGTTTAGCGTTCGGTTGTTGCCATCTTGAGAATTCTTAATAACTGGGGCGCCTAGGTGGCTCAGTTGGTTAAGCGTCCAGCTCTTGATTTCGGCCCAGGTCATGATCTCATGGTTCAGGACATGGGGTCCCGTGATGGGCTCTGCACTGACATCTCGGAGCCTGCTTGCGAGTCTCCCTCCCTCTCTCTCCCCTTATCCCCCTCTCAAAATAAACATTTTTTAAAAATCTTTGTTAGGTTGAGGCACCTGGGTGGCTCACTTGGTTAAGCATTCAGCTCTTGACTTTGACTTGGGTCAATGATCTCACGATTCAGGGGTTCAGGCACCGCATTGGGCTCCGTGCTGACAGGGCAGAGCCTGCTTGGGATTCTCTCTCTCCCTCTCTCCCTTCCCCTCCCCCCACCCGTGCTCTCTTTCTCTCTCAAAATAAATAAATTAAAAAAAAAAATCTTT
The DNA here is from genome assembly GCF_018350175.1 of Felis catus. Taxonomy (NCBI): domain Eukaryota; kingdom Metazoa; phylum Chordata; class Mammalia; order Carnivora; family Felidae; genus Felis; species Felis catus. The sequence continues at coordinate 108,584,008 of NC_058377.1, read as the reverse complement.
GTTAGGTCACTGGCTGACTGTGCTCTCTGCCGCTTCCCCGCTCGTGCTCCCTCTCTCTCTCAAAATAAACTTAAAAAAGAGAGAATTCTTAATAACTTTTAAACAAGGGCCCCACAAATTGTGTGGTGAGTGCTGACCCTGAAAAAAAATCAGGAAAAAGTATTACAATTCCCCTACAACAGTTGAAGCTTAGTGGTCAACATGGAGACATTAATGCTTCGAAAGAAGCTGCTGATATCAAGTCGAAAGCAAATGCAGAAATACGAGTTCATAGGAGAGAAGTCATCATGATGAAACTAGTTTCACTTATAGTCGTTTCCATACTGTTAAGTGTGGTTTCGTGGCCCTGCCTCTGCTAACAGGGAGGCATTCTTTCTTTTTTTTTTTTTTAAATTCTGGCAAAATATCCATAACCTAAGACTTAACATTTCAGCCACTTTTAAGTGTGCAGTTCAGTGGCATTAAGTACATTCATACTTTTGCACAACCGTCACCGCTGTCCTTCTCCAGAATATTTTCCGTCATCCCCAATGTTAACCCTCTACCTATTATACGATCACTCCCCGCTCTCCACTCTTCCCAGCCTCTGGTAACCACTATTCTTTCTCTCTCTAAGAATTTAACTGCTCTTGGCACCTCGTATAGATGGAATCATATGCTATCTGTCTTTGTGCGTCTGGTTTGCTTCACTTAGAGTAACGTTTTGAAGATTCATCCATGTTGTAGCACGTATCAGAATCGTATTCCTTTTTAAGGGCAAATCGCATTCCAGTGTATGGATACTAGGTCTGTGGGCAAACTATTCTTTATACAAATCTTATGAATGGTATCCCTAAGAAATAACACCTTCTGGAAGTAAAATAAGTCCTTAAGTTGGTCATTTTGACCTAGGATTCCACGCAGTACTTTCAATCTTGTTAGGAGATCCAAATGTCACATTATTCAAATACCACCCAATAATGTCCACTGACGTATTCTGGCATTGAAATAGCAGCTGTAGGCTACGGCTCCTTGCGAAAACTTTAAGAAGAAAAACGCAAAGAGATGAAAAAGATGTGAGTGCTATGAAATGCTCCAGCAGGAAACCAGAAACTGATCCGAAATCTAAATTAACGATACTGATTTCAACAGCAAAACCAAAATCAGGACCAGCAGACAAAAGATTTTCCTCATTAAAAAAAGGAAATGGGCAGGACGCCTGGGCAGATCAGTCAGTTGAGCGTCTGACTCTTGATTTCAACTCAGGGATTGAGCCCCGTGTCGGAATTGCACTGAGCATGGAACCTGGTTAAGATTCTCCTCTCTCTGCCCCTCTACCGCGCTCCGGAGCACGTGAGTTCACGCTCTCTCTTTCTCTCTCTCTCTGTCTCTCTCTGTCTCTCTCTGTCTCTCTCTCTCTCTCTCTCTCTCTCTCTCTCAAATGAAAAAATGAAAAGGAAAGGGGCTTGTATGAAGGATACATGCCTGAGTTGAAGTTGCTTGAAGATGCCCTTTTAACAATTTGATCAAGGTCAATGCCGAATGAAAGAAACGTTTTTACATCTGGAATATTTGTTAACAAACAACTGTCAAGACTATCAGATGGGCAATTAATGCTTTGTATGTTTTACGTTTTCATTTTAAGAAGTGGTAACTTCTAAATATTAACTACTAAATACTTGTATTTATTTCTCAGTAATTGGCTTTTAATTGACCTTGAACTTGTTCATTTCCCTTCTTTTTATCTTTTCCATCATCAAATGTCTGAATCAGGTAGAGATTTTTTTTTTAAGTTGATTTATTTATTTTGAGAGAGAGTGTGCATGTGAGCAGGGGAGGGAGAGGGAGAGAGAGAGAGAGAGGGAGGGAGGGAGAGAGAGAGAGAGAGAGAGAGAGAGAGAGAGAGAGAGAGAATCCCAAACAGGCTCCTCACTGTCAGTGCAGAGCCAGGTTCAGAGCTTAAACTCATGAACCGTGAGATCATGACCTGAGCTGAAATCAAGAGTTGGGCGCTCAACCGACTGAGCCACCCAGGCGCTCCTGAATCAGGTAGAGATAATTTTTACTTGTCATTGACACATATGGTCTTGGGGTATATATATAATATATATATATAATATATATATATATAATATATATAATATATATAATATATATATATAATATATATATAATATATATAATATATATATATAATATATATATAGAAAGCTCTGAAACTTTTCATACAAGTCTATTATAGGAAAATAATTCAGGGCTCCTGGGTAGCTCAGTCGGCTAAGCACCAGTCTCTTGGTTTCAACTCAGGTCATGATTTTGAAGTTGGTGAGATTGAGCCCCGCATCTCCTGCCCAGTGGTCACTGTTGTAGCCCCTCAGACCACTCCCCGAGTCTCTCTGCTGAGGTGGGGGTCTGTGCTCCAGGGGCTCCTGCCCCATTTTGGCTCTGGGTTTCCCGGAGCAGGGCTGGCGGCGGGTGGGTTAGTGGATTGAAAGGTAGGGTCTGTGTTCAAATGATGTCTCTGCTAATCCTTGGTTCTATGGCTTGGTTAAGTCCCCCAAAGCTCTGAGCCTTCATGGGTCACCCGTCAAACGGGTACAGCACCTAACCCCATTCTCAGGCAATTGTGGGGTCAGATTCATTCCTCCCGCAAATGTTCATTGAGAGGCTGCTTTGTGCAGGCACCACGCTGACACTGGGGAAATCGGGACGGGCGATGCAGAAGCGGCCCCGGCCCCACAGAGCCTGAGTTTGGGAAGGTGGGGAGGGAAACACACATGTCATCAGATGACAGGCAACCCCAGCGGTAAGGTCCAGAGGAAGAGTCATCTGGGCTGAGAAAGCATCGAGGGGGCAAACAGGAAGAGCAGTGAAAGGTCGGAGGGAGGGCCCCAGGTGGGAAGGAAAGTGTCCCGGACTTAGTGCGAGACACCAGCTCTTGTCTGTCTCAGCCTCTAGGGGGCCTCTCCCCCTCCCACCTCCTTTCTTTCTCTCACCTGTGTCCTCCCCATTCCCCATGTATGATCCTGCCAAACCCACAAGTTATTTTGTATCTTTCACAATATTTGATACGTTAAAAAAATTTTAAGTTGTTTGTTTATTTTGAGAGAAAGAGCACGAGCAGCGGAGGGGCAGAGAGAGGAGGACAGAGGGTCTGAAGTGGGCTCCATGCTGATAGCAGCAAGCTCGATGTGGGGCTCAGACTCACGAACCGTGAGATCGTGACCTGAGCCGAAGTTGGACGTTCAACTAACTGATCCACCCAGGTGCCCCCCAGATATACTTTTGGCTTAAAAATATTTCTATTCTCAGGGTGCCTGGGTGGTTCAGTCGTTTCAGTGTCCAACTCTTGATTCCAGCAAAGGTCATGATCTCACAGTTGTGAGATCAGGCTCCGCATTGGGCTCTACACCGGGCATGGAGCCTGCTTGAGATTCTCTCTCTCCCTCTCCCTCTGCTCCTCCCCTGCTCGCACTCACAAGCACGTGTGTTCTCTCTCACATATACATGTGTTTCTATGTCAATTCTCTGATTATACACAACCAATACAAGGCCTGGCCCACCTCCAACAGTGGCACCATTCTGTTGACTTTGCTTCTCCGGAGCACATGATGAATACATGGTCATAACACGTGTGTTTTTATGGCTATAGGATTGTGAGTATGTGCAGACATTTTTGTTTGGTCTCATAGTCACTCTTAGTGCTTTGAGCCAATCAAATGTGCTTTTCTCACTCAGCAGCACCTCGTGGGACCCCCTTCAAGCCTGCTTCACTCGTTAATGCCTGTAATATTACGCAGGAGGAATTCAGCTCTCTGGGGTCTTTTGCTCTGTTCTTGGTTTTATGCCAACATGAACACAGCTACAATAAATCCCTCAGAGTCTAAAGGATCAGTTTCCATGAGTGGGATCACTGGGTTGAAAGAATATTCGATTTAACTCAATAATAGCTGTGTGTGTGTGTGTGTGTGTGTGTGTGTGTGTGTGTGTGTTAAGCAACATACCTTAGTGCAATGAATGATATACTTGGATTATATCCTGTCAATATTACTTTATAGCTAGAATTTATTTTACATTGTTATTTCTTCTTCTATTTTTTTTCACTTAAAGTAAATCTTATCTACAGGTGCCTGGGTGGCTCAGTCAGTTAAGCGTTGGACTCTTGATTTCAGTTCAGGTCATGATCTCACAGTTCGTGGGTTCAAGCCTCACGTTGGGCTCTGTACTGATGGTGTGGAACCTGCTTGGGATTCTCACTCTCCCTGTCTCTCTGCCTCTCTCTCTCTCTCTCTCTCTCTCTCTCTCTCTCTCTCTCTCAAAATAAATAAATAAACTTTAAAATAAAATAAAATAAAATAAAACAAATCTTATCTATCTAAAAAATGTTGAGTAAAATTGATGTTGCAGAAAGAATCCCTACTTTTGCCACTTATTAGCTACCTGATTGGATAAGTAATTTAACTTCTCTGAGCCTCAATTTCCTAATCTATGAAGTATGAATAATTACACCTCTTTCAACTGGTAGTTGTAACAAATAACCACCGAATGTAAAGGGCTCAGTAGAGAAAGCACACAATGAATAGTAGCTAAAATAAACTTTGTTGAATCAAAGACTGTTTGTCTTGTGATGTCATGGGGCCTTAGCACTGCTGAGGTCTTTTGAGGTTTGAGAACCTCTTCCTAGATCTCTTTTCAGGGGGAGTGGGAGACCAGGTGCTTTGTTGGGGGGTGTGCATGGGTGCAGAGGCAAAAGGAAGTTCAGGTTTGGAATAGTTGATGATGAGGACTGGAGAGGGAGCTGCCCACAGGATGGGGTGAGATCAGGATGCAAACTATCTTCATTGCAATAGTCAGGGGGCTTCTAGTGTCCTCAGAAGATGGATCAAAGAGAGAGTAGGAACTTTGCTGGGCAGAGCACGGAGGGCCTGGCTGGAAGAGGATGTGCAAGAGAGTTGCTGGTTAAGAGTAGTTTAGAAGTCAAGATAGAAGTTGTTGCTATGGGGTAGGCTGACAAACAGGCAACACAGGAGGAACAGATGGGTTTTGTCTGTGACATTAAAGAGCAGCCATCTATCATTCATCTGTCCATATCTGTCCATCCATCCATCCATCCATCCTTCTATCCATCCTTCTATCCATCCATCCATCCTTCCATCCATCTATCTATCCATCCACCCATCCTTCTATCCTTTCATCCATCCATCCATCCATCCATCCATCCACCCATCCTTCTATCCTTCCATCCATCCATCCATCCATCCATCCATCCATCCATCCATCCTTCCATCCATCCATCCATCCACCCATCCTTCTATCCTTCCATCCATCCATCCTTCCATCCATCCTTCTATCCTTCCATCCATCCATCCAGCCTTCTATCCATCCATCCATCCTTCCATCCATCCATCCATCCATCCATCCTTCCATCCATCCTTCTGTCTTTCCATCCATCCATCCATCCATCCATCCATCCATCCATCCTTCCATCCTTCCATCTACACAGCATGACAACACTGTTGAGAAAGCAGAGAACCTTTATTTTCTCCATAATTCATCTTAATCTCTGTTTTGAGATATGTCATACCTGGGGGGTGGGGAATCTAATCTCAGTAATTTTTGTGATGTGGACATGAATCTACAGTAGAGATGGAGGGAAACAGGGCTTACCTGTAGCTGTAGTGCTGGTCATTTGACCTGCTGGTTGAATACTATAGCCCTCTTTGGAACAAGAAATATTACCAGCAAGAAAGAGAGACATTTTATAGTTGTAAAGGGATTATGTCATCAAGAAAACATGAAAGTCCTAAATGTACGCATTCAAAAAAGAGTTTCTTTTTTATTGTTTATTTATTTTTAAGAGAGAGAGAGAGTGGGGGAGGGACAGAGAGAGAGGGAGACAGAGAATCCCAAGCAGGCTCTGTGCTGTCAGTACAGAGCCCGACTTGGGGCTCAAACTCATGAACTGTGAGATCATGACCTGAGCTGAAATCGAGAGTCAGATGCTTAACAGAGCCACAAAAGAGTTTAAATGCATAAAGCTAAAACTGACAGAACCAAAAGGAGAAACAAAAATCCACAATGAGAGACCTAGCACTCATCTCTCAAGAACTGATAAAAAACAAACAAACAAACAAAAACAGGTACAGAAAATATTGGTAAGTATATAGAAGACCTGAACAACACTATCGACCAACTTGACCTAACTGATATTTGTGTCTGTTCCCACTAGTCAGGATGAAGACTTCATAATACATGGGGCTTTGGGTCCTAGATGGGTCTTGCTTCAGTAGTGAGGAGTGATTAGCCCCAGACTAAATGCTGCTCTGCTCCCCCCTAATAGATCTTTGGTTTAATTAAACATATATAGTTAGTCTTTGTCCTGGTTCCTGGCACAGAGCTCCTAGAACCCTTGGAATTTACTGAATGATAGGAATGTTTCTAGATATTCATAATAAGCCCCTTTTAGTGATACTCAAATCTGTGTTAATGAGGTGACTTTTGGTGGACCCCTGAATAGCTTCAGGATGGAAGCTGGTAGCCAGAGGAGCCAACCATGTGATTAGAGTGTTAGAACTGTTAGCCCCACTCCCAACCCCGAGAGAAGAGAGAGGGACTAACGGTTGAGTTCATCACCAATGGCCAATGATTTAATCAATCATGCCTACATAATGAGACCTCCATAAAAACTCCTAAACAACAGGATGCAGAATTCTTCTAGAGCAGTCAATACCCAGTGCTAGGAAGGTGGTGTGCCCAGAGAAGGCATGTAAGCTCTGTACCCCCCTACCTTGCCCTTTGCGTCTCTTCTATTTGGCTGTTCCTGAGTTAGAGCCTTTGTAATTTGTAACAATTACAAATACACCAGTAATTGTAAGTAAAGCACTGTCCTGAGCTCTGTGAATTCTACTGAATTTTTTTTTAATTTTTTTTTTAACATTTATTTATTTTTGAGACAGAGAGAAACAGAGCATGAACGGGGGAGGGCCAGAGAGAGAGGGAGACACAGAATCCAAAGCAGGCTCCAGGCTCCGAGCCATCAGCCCAGAGCCGACGTGGGGCTCGAACTCAAGGACCGTGAGATCGTGACCTGAGCCGAAGTCGGACGCTCAACCGACTGAGCCACCCAGGCGCCCCCTGAATTTTTGAACCTGAAGGAGGGGAGGTCATGGGAACCCCTCAAATTTGTAGAACGCCAGGTAGAAACATGGGTAGCTTGAGCATCCCATTGGCAACCAGCATCCGAAGTGAGGGCAATCTTGTGAAACTAAGCCCTTAACCTGTGAGGTCTGTGCAAACTACAGATAGTGTCAGAACGGAAAAAAATAGTTGGACATTCAGTTGGTGTCAGAGAACTGGCTGGTGTGAGGGAAAAAAAGCTCTTCAAATCTTAAAAGCAAGACTCAAAAGGATCAAACCATTTCAAGGTAATTTAACTGTGTCCCAAAACACGACTCAAGAATATCTAAGGGAGGGGGTGCCTGGTGGCTTAGTTGGTGAAGCGTCCAACCCTCGATCTCGGCTCAAGTCATGATCCCACAGTTCTTGGGATCGAGCCCCACGTCTGCTGCTTGAGATTCTCTCTCCCCCTCTCTCTCTGCCCCTCCCCGCTTGCTCTCGCTATCAAGATAAATAAACTTAAAAAAAGAAACTGAGTTCGCAAATTAAAACTTTCCCACACATGGAATGCCAGGTCCAGTTGGTTCACTGGTGAATTCTATCAAAGTTGAGGAAGAAGTAATACCAATCCGCCACAAATTCTTTCAGAAACAGAAGAGACATTTCCCCACTCATTTTATAAAGCCGGCATTACCCCGACGTGAAAACCACACCTATCGTAAGGAAACAGGATGTTGACAAGTATCCCACACGAACCTAGATACAAAATGCGTTAGGAAATGATATCAGATTGTCCCTTTTTTCACCACATTTATCTCCACTTGATATATTGCCTCTGCGCTTGATACCTTATACTCGTACATGTGTCTTCCAAGTAGAATATAAGTTCCCCGAGTGCGAGGACTTTGTTTCGTTCATGGCTCTCCTCTCCGCACCACCATCCCGACATTTAGAACAGTGCTTGACCAATACTAGATGCTAAATAAATATTTGTTGGCTGATTAAATGAGAGATGGATTCCCAAGTGCTTTCAAGAGACACATCGTTTCCCTTGTGAGCCCAAGTACAAACAAAGATAACGGAGCACATTTTAAAAACAGATTAAAATGAGTTACCCAGTCCTGCCCCACGCTTACACTATTCTGTTTTTATTTATTTATTTATTTATTTATTTATTGTTTTAATGTTTGTTTATTTTTGAGAGAGAGAGAGAGAGAGAGAGAGAGCGAGCATGAGCGGGGGAGGGGCAGAGAGAAGGAGACACAGAATCCGAAGCAGGTTCCAGGCTCTGAGCTGTCAGCACAGAGCCCGATGCGGGGCTCGAACTCATGAACAACGAGATCATGACCTGAGCTGAAGTCAGACACTTAACCGCCTGAGCCGCCCAGGCACCCCTACACTATTCTGTTTTTAAACGTCACTAGATATATGCCATTAATTTATTAGTAAAGGTTTACTTCTTTGTTTTGCTAAAATATACGTAGCAAAATATTTTTCATTTTAAGCGCTTGTAAGTGTACAACTGAGGGGCATAAATGCATTCACAGTGTGGTAAAACCATCCGAACTATGCATCTTTTCCATCATCCCCAATGTCATCTCTGTGCCACGAACAATAATTCCTCATTTCCCTTTCCAACTCCTGCTAACTTCTATTTCACTTTCTGTCTCTATGAGTTTCCCTATTCTAGGTACCTCATGTAGGTGGAACCAAATAATACTTGTCCTTTTGTGTCGGGCTTTATAGCATTTAGCATCACGTCTTCAAGGTTCATCCGTGTTGTAGCATGGGTCAGAATTTCCTTCCTTTTTACGGTTGAATAAAATCCCATTGTATGTTTAGACCGCATTTTGTTTACCCATTCATCTGTTGATGGACATTTGGGTTGTTTCCGCCCTTTGGCTACTGTGAGTAATGTGATAAACGCTGGTGTGGACCTATCTGTTTGGGTCTCTGCTCTCAGTTTTTGTGGATATTTACATGGGCGTGGAACCGCTGGATCCTATGCTAGTTCTGTGTTTAACTTTCTGAGGACTCGCCAAACTGTTGCCCACAATGCCTGTGCCAATTGACATCCCCACCAGCAGTGCCTAAGAGTTCTGATTTCTCCACATCCCCACCAACACTTACTTTTTAATAAGGGTTCAGTCTTAATAATTATTCAGATTATATTGTTTGGTTGCTCCATGGCCACAGTTAACAATTACATATTCTAGAAACTTGATTAAAATGTATCCTATTTAGGGGCGCCTGGGTGGCGCAGTCGGTTAAGCGTCCGACTTCAGCCAGGTCACGATCTCGCGCTCTGTGGGTTCGAGCCCCGCGTCGGGCTCTGGGCTGATGGCTCAGAGCCTGGAGCCTGTTTCCGATTCTGTGTCTCCCTCTCTCTCTGCCCCTCCCCCATTCATGCTCTGTCTCTCTCTGTCCCAAAAATAAATAAACGTTGAAAAAAAAATTTAAAAAATAAAAAAAAAAATGTATCCTATTTCTAAGCAGCCTTTTCATTTTGAGAATGAGATTCAATTTTATAGATTCCTAAAAGAATCTCAATCAAAATCTCAGCAGGCTTTACTGGTAGAAATTGAGAAGTTGATTCTAAAATAAATGCAGAAATTCAAAGGACCTAGAATAGCCGATGTAATTTTTGAAAAAGAAGAATGAGATCAGAGGACTTATAACACAGTATAATATTAGCATAAGAATGGAAACATATATCAAAACATAGATCTATGGAACAGAATAGAGTCCAGAAATAGATCCACACACGTATAGTTAATCGATTTGCAACAAAGGAGTCAGGATAATTCCATAAGAAAAGGACAGGCTTTTTAGCAAATGGAGCTGGACCAACTGGACATCCATTTGGGGAGAAAAAAAGGACATTTGATCCTTACTTCTAATTTTTTTTTAGTGTTTATTTCTGAGAGAGAGACAGAGCATGAGTGGGGGGAGGGGCAGAGAGAGAAGGAGACACAGAATCCGAAACAGGCTCCAGGCTCTGAGCTGTCAGCAGAGAGCCAGACGCGAGGCTCGAACTCAAACCGTGAGATCATGACCAGAGCCGAAGTCGGTCGCTCAACCAACTGAGCCACCCAGGCACCCCCTGATCCTTACTTCTTAACCCATACAAAACCTAATTCAAAAATGGATCAGTGGGGCGCCTGGGTGGTTCAGAAGGTTGAGCGTCTGGCTCTTGATTTTGGCTCAGGTCATGATCTCATGGTTTGGTTATTGAGATTGAGCCCCATGTTGGGCTCTGCATTGAGTTCAGATCCTGCTTGGGATTCTCTCTGCCTCTGCCCCCCCCCCTCTCTTTTAATGTTTGTTTATTATTTTTGAGAGAGAGAGAAAGACATTTGATCCTTCTAATTTTTTCTTAATGTTTATTTCTGAGACAGAGAGAGACAGAGCATGTGGGGGGAGGAGCAGAGAGAGGGGGAGACACAGAATCCAAAGCAGGCTCCAGGCTCTGAGCTGGCAGCACAGAGCCTGACCTGGGGCTCGAACTCACAAACTGTGAGATAATGACCTGAACCAAAGTCAGCTGCTTAACCGACCAAGCCACTCAGGTGCCCCCCACTCTCTCTCTTTCTAAAAAAGAAAAAATAAATAAACATGAAATAACAATTTTTAAGATTTTTTTAATGTTTTATCTATTTTGAGAGGGAGAGTGTAAGCTGGGGAGGGGCAGAGAGAGAGAGAGAGAGAGAGAGAGACGATCCTAAGCAGGCTCTGTGTGACAGCTCAGAGCCTGGGGCTTGCTTTGGATTCTGTGAATTTTTCTCTCTCTGCCCCTCCCCTGCTCACACTCTGTCTCTGTCTCTCTCTCTCTCTCTCTCTCAAAAATAAACATTAAAAAAATTTTAAAAACATAAAAGAAAAAATTGATGAAATAAAAATTCACTCTTAGAAAGACATCATTAGCAAAATGAAAAGGCAAACCACAGACTGGGAGAAACTATTTGCAATACTTGTATTGCAAATTCAAAAGACTTTTATCCAGACATATAAAGAACTCTAAAAACTCAAAGCAAAAAAATTGAATGGAAACTTTACAATAGATGGCATTTGAAGCCAGATACAAAAGAGTACTCATCCCACTGTATGATTCCATATTATGAAGTGTTAGGAAAGACTCATTGAATTAATAGTATCAGAAAGCAGTCCACTTAGGGGCACCTGCATGGCTCAGTCGATTGAATGTCCAACTCTTGGTTTTGGCTCAGGTCATGATCCCAGACTCATGGAATCGGGCCCAGTGTCAGGCTCCATGCTAAGCGTGGAACCTGCTTGAGATTCTCTCCCTCTCCCTCTGCCCCTCTCCCCTGCTCATGTTTTCTCTCTCTTGAAAAAAAAAGGGGGGGGGGAGGAGGAGAGGGAGAAGGAGAAGGAGAAGGAGAAGGAGAAGGAGAAGGAGAAGGAGAAAACAGATCACTTAATGCTTAGGGCATGGGATGGGTGTGGAGATTGACTGGGAAGAGGCACAAGGGAGCATTTGGGATAATGGAAATGTCCTGTGTCTTGATTGTGGTGATGGACACATAGATGTGTCTATTTGTCAACACTTATCGATCTGCATGCTCAAAATATATGCATTTATTGTATGCAAATATATTTTAATAAAATTGATTTTTCAATGTGTCCTTTACTGTATTGTGTCCTTGAGGGGGTGTCTTCACCCCTCTGTGCCTCAATTTACGCATCTGTAAAATGGGGATAATAGTATCTCACAAGGTTGCTTTGAGATGTAAATGAGCTCCGTTCACATGAAGGGGCCATATTGTGAGCAGTCCACAAAGGCTAATGGAGTGCTGATAATACTATTAATATTGGGGAGGTACCCTGCTGGTACCTATGGTTCCTTCCGCATCTTGGCCTTCCCTGCTCTCAGGGCGGAGCCTCTCCAGGCCTACCAGCTCTTGGTGCCCAAACCATACAACTCTTGGTTGCAGGGGAACCCTTCTGTGCCCCATCCCTCTCAATGCCCAGGGGCTCTGTGAGGCCCCTCAAATCACCTTCCAGGCTCCCACTGGCCATCATCTTTGAGGACATCCTTGACCCTGACTCCAGCCCAGAAACACGACACAGGCATGGGGCTGCCAGCAACCCAATCCCTCTGGGCTCTCTTTTTGTTTCTGTGCCTTAGCCAAGGTGGGGGCTGGGCCGGGGCTCGGATACAGTGGGGGGACACCCCAACTTCTTGGGTCTTTTCTGAAACCTCTGATGTCCCTGTCTTGTCTGTTCCTCATCCTCTCATGATCCCCCTTGGTGGGGGTGGTAAGCTGATAGACTCTATTGTTGACAACTCTATTGTTGTCATCTATCGTTATGACATTGAAACCAGCATCATGATTTCTTTTGTTCCACTGTGTCCTGAGTCAGTGACTAGAGAGAGTCATGGAATAAAAGGAAATGTGTGTGTTTGACTTGTGATACTATCTCAAATGTTCTCCTATTCCAAATATCTGTTGGAGTAGGGCTGGGGAGGTGAACAGGAAGGGTGTAAGTCTGAGGGAACAGTTCTGACACTTGATCTTGGGCCAAGGCTGAACTGGAGACAGAGTTGGGAGGCGGAAGAGACCAGAAGATTGGGAGGGTGGCTGGGACAGGGTGGGAGGCAGTGAGAATAGGCAAGGGAGCTTTAGGCTAGAGAAAGGCAGAATGTGAGTGAGTTGGAAGTGCCTATGCACTCTGGCTAGGGAAGGATCTGGGGATGGGTGAAGGAAATAGTGGGCAGGGGTAGGAGTGGGAAGAGGGTTGGGAGAGGGTAGGGAGGCCAGTGAATTGTGCCTTTCTTGCTGTCTGCTTGTTTGGTGTATGGAGATGGGGAAGCAGGATTTCCATTCTTTTTTTTGCTGGGACTTGGACAGAGTAAAGCTTTGGGATTGCCCTGGACCTATGGCCCATCCAACCCCCAGAAACAAGCCAAAGCATCTCGCGTGGGGTCATCACAGCCAGCTCCATGGCCTTGCTCTTTGTATGACTACCTCATCTGAGACCACATTTTCAAAGGATCTTGAATCTGGAAATCTGGCAGCTCTTTCTGCCCATGGGTCCTGTCTCCATGCTTTAATAAAACCACCTTTTTGTAACTGACGATGTCTCAAGAATTCTTCCTTGGCCTTTGGCTCCGAACCCCAACATTTCCACAGATAGAAACAATGCCAGGGACTGCTGACATTCAGGGATGTGGCCATAGCATTCCCTCAGGAGGAGCAGGAACCATACAGGTATAATTCTAGAGAATCATGGAAACTTCCCCTTCTTGGGTCTCCTTGTGTGGAAGCCAGAGCTGGTCATCTTTTTGGAGGAAGAGAAAGAGCAACAGTATGTGAAGAGAAAGGAGGCAGTAGCCTTACACCCAGAGAGAGAGAGAGAGAGGGAGAGCTCATGAGGGGGAGGGGCAGTGAGAGAGGGAGAGAATCTTGGGCAGGCTCCATGCTCAAGGCTCAGCATGGAGCCCTATGCAGAACTCAACCTCACAGTCCTGAGATCATGACCTAAGCCAAAATCAAGAGTTGGATGCCCAACCAACTGAGCCACCCAGGCGCCCCTGATTTTTATTCTTTTATTAAAAAAAAAAATTGTGGCCGAAAAAACAGTAACTTGTGCTAACCTAAAAAAAAAAAAAATCTGGAAATCTGGAATGATCCAGAGAGACTATAAGGGTGTGTGTGTGTGTGTGTGTGTGTGTGTGTGTGTGTCACTATCAACATGAAACTTATGGTATGTTTCCCTCTTTAAAATGTCAATTCCACCAGGGCTACCATTTTGTCTTGTTTACTGCTCTGTCCCAGGCACATTGTGGACACATAGTAAATATCTGGTGAATGAATGAGTCAAGATCTGAGGGGATTCCCTATGGTGTGGACTAGCTTTATGTCTTCTATAAGGCCCCAGAGGGCAAAGGGCTGACCATCTAATGGAAGCCAAAGGGAGGCAGATTTGACCTACATCATGAAGGACCTTGAAAACCCAGAGCTGTTTCATGCATCTTGCTGCAAGGGCTGACCATGTTGGGGCCAAAGATAGACTTGGAGAGACACTAGGGAAGATGGCTTGCTTCAAGGAAGATCTGAAGGGCCCTCAACACTGCATCTGGGACTTGGCTCCAGGATCACATTGATGTAGGCAATTGCAACAAAGAGTCGGTTCTCAAGGCAGACAGAACGGGTTTCAATCTTGGCTTCTCCATGAAGCTGTGTGATCTTAAGAATGTTACCCAGTGTCTCTGAACCTGTTACTTCACATGTAACGTGGAGGTAGAATGGTGCAACACCTACCTCAAAGACTGGCTGTGAGCATGAGATTCAAATACTCACCCATGTACAGCATTTAGCTCAACATCTGGCACACAACCAATGCTCAGTGTTAGCTATTGTCACGACGCTGGAAGTGGGCCAGCACGGCTGATTCCCAAGGCCCAGTGAACCAAGACAAGTTGCATGCAAAGTAAACCAACTGGTGGGCAGCCAGAAAGGTGAAAGGCAGCGATTTCTTTACATATCCAGGTGCACTTTTCTCATTTGATACAGTTTTGATTCTCACATTCCCAAATCATGACTGGGAGGACAAACCAAGAGATAGGGAAGATGCCATTCTTAGGAGAGTTATAGAAACAGATATTAAATCCATAACTGGTGTAGATATTTGTCATATGTATCAGAAAAACTGACAGATAACTTCATTCTAAGTCCCTTATTTAAACTTAGGAGGGTTTAAAGACTAGTTTAAAGAGGTTCAAAGATTAGTTCTGCTCTTCCCCATCAGAACAACCAGCTCCAGGAGCGCCTAACTGGCTCAGTCGGCAGTGCGTGCAACTACTGATCTCAGGGTCATCAGTTCAAGCCCCGTGTCGGGCATGGAGCCTACTTAAATAACAATGACAACAACCAGCTCCAACAAGAAAACTATTTAGATGGTTTTATAGACAATATTTACATTGTTTTATTAAACTGTGTTAATTCTGGTGTCAATCATTTGTAGAAAGAGTAATTTTATCAGTAAGACAATAAAATCGTAGTTTTAAAATATCTTAATTTTTTTTCAACGTTCATTTATTTTTGAGAGATGGAGAGAGACAGAGCATGAGCGGGGGAGGGGCAGAGAGCGAGGGAGACACAGAATCCCAAGCAGGCTCCAGGCTCTGAGCTGTCAGCACAGGGCCCGACGCAGGGCTTGAACCCATGAACTGTGAAATCATGACCTGAGCTAAAGTGGGACACTTAACTGACTGAGCCCCCCGGGTGCCCCCAGTTTTAAAATATTTTAAATATCTAGCAAGCACAATTGACATTAGGCCAACACTTTTAAATTCTCAGAACAAGAATAAGGATCAAACACTGATTTTGAGACTCCCAGTTAGCGCTAAACCCACAAGAGAGGCTAAATTAGTACTCAGATGGACTCAGTGGTCCTGTTACTCCCACCTCCACTGAAATTAATAGCAGAAACAAAAGCAGGAGCAAACCCTCCATGGAGGGGGGCTTTCTCAAGTTAAGCCTACAGGACTGTTTGATTTCTCAAACAACCGCCACCAAAGACATGAAAGTATCACGTTTTACTCAGCAATAAATATCGGCAGAGACAAGAAACCACTTATTATATATGGTGTGAGGTAAGGATTAAGGTTCTTTACTCCCCACCCCTCCCCCGCCCCATTATTCCATCACCACTTCTTGAAAAGATTAACCTTTCCCCATTGAATTACCTTGACACCCCTGTTGAAAATCAATTGATCATGTATATATGTGTAGGTCTCTTTCTGTTCTCTCTAATTTGTTCCATTTATCAATAGGTCCGTTTTTACGCTAATATCCCACTTTCTTGTTTACTACAGCTTTTTTTTTTTTTACTTCAATAAACCCTTCTTTAATCAAAGCCCAAAATACAGTTTTTTCCCAATATACAGTTTTAAAATAAATTTGAAATCAAGTAATGTAATTCTTCAAACTTTGTTCTTTTTCAAAGATGTTTTGGCTATTATAGGTCCTTTGCATTTCCATATAAATTAAAACAATTTTTTTAACATTTATTTATTTTTGAGAGACAGAGAGAGACAGAGCACAAGCAGGGGAGGGACAGAGGGAGAGGGAGAGGGAGACACAGAATCGGAAGCAGGCTCCAGGCTCCGAGCTGTCAGCACAGAGACCGAGGTGGGGCTTGAACAAACTGTGAGATCATGACCTGACCTGAAGTCAATGTTTTAACCGACTGAGCCACCCAGGTGCCCCTCCATATAAATTTTAGAATCAATTTGTCATTTTCTAGAACAGATTCTGCCAGTATTTTGATTGAGATTGCACTAATTCTATAGATAAATCTGGGGAGAATTGGTATCTTAACAATACTGAATCTTCCAATCCATGGACATGGTTGCTAGCCCAGTGAGTTAACCCAAACCTAGGTAAGGAAGGCAAATTCATACCCAGAATGCATGCCAATCCTAGTATGGACAATATCACAGCCACTCCATTGCAGAAGCACCCAATGTAATTCACTTGCCATCAGCTGTGATGAAAGGGAGCCCACATCATTGGGCCATAGGTAACCTGCATCCCTGCCACTGTGGTACTCTATTCATGAACCAATTGTGCAAATGCTGGAGTCGCCTAAGACAAAAGCTGACTTACATCTATGAGACAAGTCGTCTTGTCCACCATATTGTTTAGTTTCTATGATGGATGCTGTCTGGGTAGGCAGTAACACCAGACACAAAGATCCCTGCACTTTCTTTCCACTCTCATAAGGCCACTTACATGCTTCTTCCCCACGTCTCCTTGTCTCTGGGCTCTCAACCTTGCTACTCCCAGGCTCTGATGAATGAGTTTGTCACTGCCCAGGAATCCATACATAGCGCTATTCCAGGCCATTAATTTCTCAAACTACACCAAGGTGATGACTAGGTCTACTGCTTGAAGCTCTGACCACTGGGAGGATTACCCCTCGCTATTTTCCACCCTGAGTAGGTCTGTAGAACAGCAGCAGACCATTTTTGGTTCACTCCAATTTATCATACTGACCCATCAATGAACCAAGCATGAGCTTCTCGTCTTTGTTAGCTGGTCATAGAGAATCCCTAAGAGGCCACAGGCATGAGCTGATGGGGAGACATCGATGCAACAGACACAGTGGGGATCAGGCCACATGGTCATGAAACAAGGTCATTGCCCTTTGGATCTGTACAGGCCCAATTGTGAATATGTCACTTTGAACTTGATGGGGTTGACGATTCGTAGATCATGATAGGCAGAGGCCCTTGGACCTTAACCTGCATACACATAGAGCTCTCTCTTGCTCCAGGCTCTACTTAAATGTGGCAGGCTTCAAGCCATTCAATGGATGGATCAGAACAGAATTCCTAAATGTAGTATGTGCTGTTGTCTAAATCTAAAAACTGCCTCGCAGACACGGTGCTTCTTTTCCATGGTAGAAGGTGCAAGGTACGATAACTATAGTCCATTGTGTGACTATTCCACAATTTGTTAATCCACTCACAAAGGATTATTACTGATGGACACTTAGGTAGTTTACAGTCTTCTCATATTATAAAAAAGCTAGAAACATCTCTGTACATTTTGTGAAAGCATTTTTAAAAATTCATTTTTGGAAAATACACAATAGTGAACTTGCCGGTCATAGAGTGAATGTAGATTTAACTTCACACGTGCCAAACAGATCCCCAGAGTGGTTGTACCATTTTACGTTCTCACCAGCAAGAGTTCAAGTTGCTTCACATCCTCTTTGTCATTTTATGTTTTAGTCTTTTTATCCTAGTATGTGGGAAGTGGTATCTTATTGTAGCTTTAATTTGCATTTCTTTGATGACTCTTGATGAATACTTTCTGTGTGTTTATTACCATTTATTTGGATATCTTCTTTTGTGACGTTTCTGTTCAATTCTTTTGCCAACTTTTATTGTTTCTCTTTTCATCATTGATTTGTAGAAGTTCTTTATACTCTAGAGACGAGGACTTCCTTGGATGTACGTGTTACACATATTTTTCCCTGAGGCCTATCTAGTTATTTTACTAATAAGTCCCAGAAAGAACATATGGAAAGCATAGAGGAAAGGTAATATATTTAGAGATAATGGACACAAAGTTTTCACAGCTGAAAGGAATAAATAAGAGAATAACAGCAACCTTCTCAACAAAGGAAGCCACAAGACAAGGGAGTGATAGCTGCCAAGCACTGAGAGAAAATAACCAAGTTAGAATTGTGTGCTTACCAAAATTATCTTTCAAGAACAAGGGTAGAGAGGTGCCTGGGGGGCTCAGTCGGTTAAGGTCCGACTTCGGCTCAGGTCATGATCTCACGGTTCGTGAATTTGAGTCCCGTGTAGGGCTCTGTACTGACAGCTCAGAGCCTGGAGCTCCTGCTTCGGATTCTGTGTCTTCCACTCTCTCTGCTCCTCCCGACTCTCTCTCTCTCTCTCTCTCTCTCAAAACTAAATAAACACCTTTAAAAAAAATGAGGGTAGAATGAATGTATTTGCATATAATCAAAAATTAAGAGTTCAACAGCAGGAAATCTGTTCAAAGACCTTTTATTTTTTAAAACATTTTTATTTATTTTTGAGAGACAGAGAGCACGAGCAGGGGGTGGGGGAGGTGGGGTGCAGGGTCAGGGTGGGGGGCAGATAGAGAGGGAGACACAGAGTTCAAAGCAGGCTCCAGGCTGGGTGGCTCAGTCGGTTAAGTGTCCGATTTCAGTTCAGGTCATGATCTTGCGGTCCATGAGTTTGAGCCCCTCATCAGGCTCTGTGCTGACAGCTCAGAGCCTGGAGCCTGCTTTAGATTCTGTGTCTCCTTCTCTCTGCCCCTCCTCCACTCATGCTCTGTCTCTCTCTTTCTCTCAAAAGTAAATCAACATTTTTAAAAAAAATTAATAAATATATAAAAAAATAAAAAAGAAATCCTTACATGTAGACATACATAATTCTGTACTTATGAGTTAATGTAATGGTTGCTTTTAAATACTCCCTAAAATGGAGCAAAAAAAAAAAAAAAAAAAAAACAGGAAAGTTAATAACTTATGTAAGCTGAAGGATGGGTATGTGGGGGTTAACTATGCCAGTCTCTCTAATACTGAATGTATGTGAAAATGTTCATAATTAAAAGGTTAAAATAATTAAATAAAATCGACCGAGGTAACAACAGCCACAGTCAGTTTCACTGGTGAGTTTCACCAATTGTTCAAGGAAGAAATCATTCCAAACTTAAACAGACTCCTCAAGTGAATAGAAAAGGGGAGATTTTTCCTCCAATCTTTCTGAGGCTGGTACAATTTTGATACCAAAATTACACGAAGCCGGGGGCGGGGGGGGGGGGGGAAGGAAGGAAAGTGACAGCAATTTCATGTACAAATATAGTTGCAAAACCCCCTCCTCATTTATCAGTGAATCAAGTCAACAATGTAACACACTGATGACCAAGCTAGTTTTCTCCCAAGAACACAGGACTGTTTTCTATCAGGAAGTCCACACCATACTCTACATTAACAGACAAAGGAGAAAAATCATCTGCTCTTCGCTATAAATGTGGAAAAACATTTGAAAAAAAAATCAGGGTGCCTGGGTGGCTCAGTCAGTTAAGCATCTGACTCTTGATTTCGGCTCAGGTCATGATCTCGTGGCTCTGGGTTCAAGCCCGGCATTGGGCTCTGTGCTGACAGCGAGGAGCCTGCTCTGAATTCTCTATCTCTCTGCGCCTCCCCTGCTCTCTCTCTCTCTCTCTCTTTTATTTTTTTTTTATTTTTATTTTTTTAAATTTTTTTTCAACGTTTATTTATTTTTGGGACAGAGAGAGACAGAGCATGAACGGGGGAGGGGCAGAGAGAGAGGGAGACACAGAATCGGAAACAGGCTCCAGGCTCTGAGCCATCAGCCCAGAGCCTGACGTGGGGCTCAAACTCCCGGACCGCGAGATCGTGACCTGGCTGAAGTCGGATGCTTAACCGACTGCGCCACCCAGGCACCCCTCTCTCTCTCTTTTAAAATAAGTAAACAAAAACTTTTAAAAAGAAAAAAAAATCAACACCTACTTATCATACACTTTCTTGGTAAACTAGAACGAGAAGGGAGCTACCTTAACCTGATAATGGATATGTACCCCAAATTATATATAACCTAAGGACAAAGACTACAAAAATATATTGTATTTTCAATAACTCCACGCATTATTGGTGGCAGTTGGTGTTATTATTCTGAGAATGTTTTGTGTACAATGTGAAATACATCAAATGAGTAATTGGTCGGTGTCATTGAGAACAGAGGTATTTATTTATTTATTCCTTTATTTATTTATTGTGATAAAATATACATCGTATAAAGTTTACCATTTTAACTATTTTAAGTGTACAGTTCCATGGCATTAAGTATACTTATATTGTTTTGCAACCATCACCACCATCCATCTCCAGAATCTTTCTACCACCCCCAGTATAAATTCTGTCCCCATTAAACACTAACTCCCCATTCCTTCCTTTCCCCAGCCACTGCTAACCATTATTCTACTTTCTGTCTCTATGAATTTGACAATTCTATATATAAGTAGAAGCATACAACTTGGGGAGGGGGGTTGGAGCAGAGAGAGAGGGAGAGAGAGAATCCCAAACAAGTTCTGTGCTGTCAGCACAGAGCCGGACACGGGGCTCAAACCTATAAACCATGAGATCATGATCTGAACCAAAATCGAGACTCGGTTGTTTAACCAACTGAGCCACCCAGGTGAGCCCCCCGCCTCCACTATGCTTTCTTCTAAGAGCTTTATGGTTTGGCTCTTTAAGTCTTCAATCTATTTTAAGTTCGTTTTTGTATATAGAGTAAGGTTAGGGTCCGACGTCATTTATTGAAGGTGGATATCCAGTTTTCCCCTCACCATTTGGTAAAAAGACCGTCCTTTCCTCATTGAATAGTCTCAGCACTCTTACCAAAAATCATTCAACCACGTATGTCAGAGTCTGTTTTTCTATTTGTTTGTTTTCTATCTATTCCATTTCATCAATCTATGTCTCTACCACATGGGCTTGATTAGTATTCTTTTGTAGTAAGTTTTGAAATCAAGAAGTCTTGCGCTTCCAACTTTGTTCTTCTTTTTCAAGATTGTTTTGGCTATTCAGGGTCCCTTGAGACTGCATATGAACTTAAGGATGAATTGTTCTATTTCTGTAAAAAGAGAAATGAGATTTTTTTTCTAACACTGGAGAAATATGTAAGATGATTGAGGGTAAGTTAAAACCCTGTAGTCCTAAATTTAAAAAGGAGATATCAATATGAACTCCTAATACATTTTATATTATATATATAGCCTAACTGTTCATTGAAAAGATCTACAATGACTAACCCAGTACAGTAAGGGATCAGTAAGGGATCAGTAAGTACCCCTAGCACTCAGGCTGTGGTCTCTAAATACCATTTCCCACTAGGAGGAATGAGGACTCTTCAGAAACCTTCCCAATTCCAGATCTTAGACACTAGAATTGCGGAACTGTGTCAAAAGGAGTGAAGAACAAAACTGAAAAATTTTCCACTGGCCAAAGATGGAACAATTTAAACTTCAATAAGGAAAACAATAGATCAAATATTAATAGATCAAAATGCATCAAATATGCTTAAATCCATGCATTAAGAGCTTTTTTAAGACTGGCTATCTTTAAAAACAATTTTTTTAAGTTTATTTATTTATTTTGAGAGAGAGCACAAGCTTGAGCAAGGGAGGAGTAGAGAGAGAGAGGAAAAGAGAATCCCAAGCAGCCTCCTCACCGTCAGCACAGAGCCCTACACAGGGCTCAACCCCATGAACCCCTGAGATCATGACCTGAGCTGAAATCAAAAGTGGGAGGTTTAACCAACTGAGCCACCCAGGTGTCCCAATATATGTGAATTTTAAAAAGAGGATCATGCAAGGATCACTGATTGTGTGTCATTAACCAAAGATTGTAAGTAATCACTTCTGTCGACCTGAATGCCTCCTTCTCAAAAGTGAGCTGACTCTTCAAATCGGGGCCCAAAACAGGAGAAACTGAAATGAGTGGGAGGGGTGGTTAACTGTTTTCACTTTTCTCTTCCTGTTTTTTCAGAGCCTGGGAAAGCAAGTCAGAATTTCCAATCTTTTCCAATTCCCACATGATTCCCTAATTTAGAACGAGTTCAGTCTTTCTCCATCTGGGGAAGAATCTACTGCCTGCCTTGGAGCATCTTCGTTTGGGGGAAAAGCCTGGGGGGGGTGGGTACTCCAGCCTCCTCCCTCACCCCACAAACAGGCCTTGAGCTTGGCCTTGGGGACTATACCTCCGCGGAGAGGTCACAGGAGGGTTAATTAGTGGAATTGCTTCAGCAGATGGTTGGACCCTAACAGTAGGCCCTGGGGAGATGGGCGGAGGAGGGGGGTGCAGGACTTTGCGGGTTTAGGTGGCCCCAGGGGTCTGGGACCTTCCAAGACACAGGCATCAGGCTATAAAGACAAAGCTCCTCGGAAGATTTACCCTTGGGCGCCTCCAGCCCTACCATCGCCCCTGGGGGGGGGGGGGGAGCGCTGGGGGCCTGGGACCTGGGGCTGACAATGTGAATGAACCGTAAACGCATATGAACCTTAAACCTACTAGCCCTCGGTCCGCCCTCGCCGGCGGGAGCAGATGCGGCGCAGTGTCCTGGTCGCCCCTTGCGTTCTGCAGGCTCCGTGAAGCCCACGGTCCAAGCACTGCCAGGTGGAGACTTCCGGAAGTTCCCCTTTGCCCCTGCTTTGTTAGATTGGGGTGAATGGCTAATTAAAAAGTGCTTCTGCCGCGACACCACCAAGAGGCACCTTTGGCGATTAGGAAACTTTGCGGAGATCAGCCACCTGGCCTTTGCGGGCGAAGCAGGCCCGGGCCTTTCCCCGCGCAGGGCGGGCAGCCGCAGCCCAGCAGCCCTGGCTGGGCTCCAGACCCGGCCTGGGTGACATCACCCAACTCCTTCGATCAGCGGGAGGGGGCCCCCGAAATCCCCTAAAAACATTGTGAGTAATCGCTGGGCCCGCCCTCCAGGCGGGGCCTGGACCCGGGAGGCAGCCCAGCAGCCCCGCCAGCCTCGGGAGTGGCGTCGGGACGAGCAGCCTCTTGGTCCCCGGAGCGGCGCGCTCCGGTTCCCAGACTCCAGCGGCGGCGGCGGCGGCGGCGGCGGCGGCGCGCGCGGCCTCTCAGACTTGAGCGCGGCGCGCGCCTGGCCCCGCGCGGGTGGCGGCGGCCGCGGCGGCGGCGACGGCGGCTGAGCGGCGCAGCGCGCAGGCGCGGCCGGATTCCCGGCAGTGACGCGGCGGCGGGCGCGCGCGGCGCATTTCCGCCTCTGGCGAATGGCTTGGCTGTAGCGCGCGCTGCGGCCCCAGCTGCGACCCCGGCCCCGCCCCCGGGACCCTGGCCATGGACGGTGAGGGCACCCTCTGACCCCGCGGGGTGGCCGCGTCGGGGTCTCCGGGACGGCGACGGGAGCCTCCCGCGCCGCCTTCCGCCCCTTCCTGCGCCGACGGGCGCTGCGCAGGGAGCGGCCGGCCGGATGGTGGCGCGGGGCGGGGCGGGCATAGAGGGGTCTGACTCAGTTTCCCCTTTAGGTGGCGGAGACTTGACTCAGTATCCTCTAGCGGGGGAGGGGGGAGGGGTGGCTGTGAGCTTTGACTCAGTTTCACCCCGGGGCGGTGGGGGCAGTTCCGACTTGGTTTCCTTGTCGGGGAGAGACTGTGTCTGACTCCGTTTCCTCTCAGGATGAGGTGTGGGAAGTGTCCTCCCTTAGTTTTCCTTATGGAAGTAGGAAAGGCCCCGACTCCATTTCCCTCCGTAAAGAGAGGACGCTATACCCAGGGTTCCCTCGCGAAGCAGGTGCTTCTGCCTTCTTTACCCCTTCTCCTTAGTTTCACCCGCAGGTCCCAGGGAACAGGCCTTGACAAAGTCTCCTTCGGAGGGAGGGAGCCTGGCTCCATCTCCTCTCCGTGGGGAAGCAGGCCCTCCCTGGTAAGGATGGGAAGTGGGCTTGTGCTGACCCTCGTCTCCCTCCCCTTTCAGACCTGTTTCCCCTCATCTTCCCGACTGGTAAGTGGACCAGCCTTTCCCAGTGACTGGGGAGGAGCTCCCCAGGGTTAGGGGCAAGGAGGGCAGCCGGCTGACCCAGGCTGGTCTGTGTCCCCGCCGCAGAGCCGGCCCAGGCCTCTGGCCCTTATGTGGAGATCATCGAGCAGCCCAAGCAGCGGGGCATGCGCTTCCGCTACAAGTGCGAGGGTCGCTCCGCAGGCAGTATCCCCGGCGAGAGGAGCACGGATACCACCAAGACCCACCCCACCATCAAGGTCAGCATGGCTGTTAGCGGTGGGGTGGGGGGCACAGAGAGGGTTTGCGGGAAGGAACGGTGGTAGGCTTGCTTCCGGGCCCCGGTGCAGTGTCTGGGAGTTGGGTCTGGAATTCCTGAGTTTCTAGATGTTCTCTGTACTTTGAACAGATCAATGGCTACACCGGGCCAGGGACAGTTCGCATCTCATTGGTCACCAAGGACCCCCCTCATCGGCCTCACCCCCATGAGCTGGTGGGAAAAGACTGCCGGGATGGCTTCTATGAGGCTGAGCTCTGCCCAGACCGCTGCATCCACAGGTGAGCTCCTGACCAGCAGGGCGTGGGGGTGGGGGGACAAGAGGCAAGGCAGTTGTGTAGCTGTTACTGTCTGGACAAGAGACCGAATGCCTCACTCCCAGCTCTGCAAGCAGATTCCCTTGGTCTTGGAGTTACCTGTTTGTGCATCTCCACTGTCAAGTAGATAAGAGCTCTGCGGGCTAGGGCTGGATCCCCAGTCACCTCAACACCTGAGATAACTTCACAGATGAAAATAAAACAGTGTTAGGTTGGAAGAATAATCTGCTGGCGGAGGGGAGGGCGGCAGGAGAGCCAGGAGGTGAGGAAAGGCCTCTCACTTGAGGCTTGAATAGTGAGAAAGAGCAAAGAAGCGTGGAGAGAACATTCCAAGCAGAGTGAACACATGCAAAGGGCTCAAAGTGGGGGGGTGAGTTTGGCGTGTTTGGAGAACAGACAAGAAGCCACCATGGCCGAGGGCAGGGAGCCAGCAGGGACCGTGGCCGGGGCCGGGTCGCAGGGCACAGGTGCTTTTCAGCCACAGTAAGGAGTGGGGTTTCTTTGCAGCACAGGAGGAAGCCATTCGAGGGGGTAGAGCACAGTGGTGATCTCGTGAGTGGGGGGAGGGGGGCAGCCTGGGCAGAGACGGTGGGACTGACGCCTGGTGGGGGACTCAGCTTCCAGAACCTGGGGATCCAGTGTGTAAAGAAGCGGGACCTGGAGCAGGCCATCAGTCAACGTATCCAGACCAACAACAATCCCTTCCAAGGTGAGGGGGCGAAAGCCTGGGCCTGCTTGAAGCACCCCCACCCTCTGTCGCCCCTCTGAAGCCACCTTCCCTGCACCTCTCCCTCATTGGCCAACAGTCATAGTGCAGACGGAATCTTGCTGCCCATTCAGTACACACTCCCATTTTACCATTGGGGAAACTGGGAGCCAGTGAGGGGACATGACATCCAGGGTCCCATGAGGGTCATACAGGTCAGTGATGGGTCTAGAACCTTGTCTCTCTCCTGCTTTAGGACTCTACTGTTTGACACACCCTCAACTAACCCTCCTGGCCCAGAGCTCCCTGCCCCCCCTCATTCCCTGCCATGCCTCCCAGTCTCCTGACCATGTGCTTTTGTGGCAGTTCCCATAGAAGAACAGCGTGGGGACTACGACCTGAATGCGGTGCGGCTCTGCTTCCAGGTGACGGTGCGGGACCCGGCAGGCAGGCCCCTCCGCTTGCCACCTGTCCTCTCGCATCCCATCTTTGACAACCGTGAGTGGCCAGGGTAGCCGTGGAAGGGAGAGGGGGATGGGCCTGGAAGGAGGAAGGGGGTTGGCTGGGTATGGCCTGCGAGAGGAGCTCTCGCTTGGTTCAGGCATCTTGTGGATTTGTCACCTCTTCTGTGTCCAGCTCTGTGCCGCCTGGGGGGACAGGGCAAAGAAGACCCGGAGCTGCCTGTGAGGTGTCGCTTCTAGGCTGGCAGGGAGTCGATGCGAGACAGGCATTTCCACTACATGATGGGAGGATAGTGTGCCCGGAACGGTACTAACGACTCCAGGAAATGAACTCCCAGGAACAAGAAGATGTTACCAGAGTAGTAATTCAATGATGAAATCTCATAGGAAGTTCACAGATGATTTGGGCCAATGTTGATCAGTTGCAGCCTTTAATCAAGTAATCAGCAGGATGAATGGGAATAAAAGGGCCCTGGAGCCCCAAGGACAGAAAACCAGGATGAAGTGGAGGTCAGGAGGGAAGGGTCTGTTACCAACCAAACTAGGTCTTGAAGGGTGCTTGGGTCTGATGGAAAAAGAGGGTATGTGACCAGATTGGTTCCCCCAGACTATAAGCTCCGCGAGGGCAGAGATGATTAAGTTTTGTCGTGTTTTCCGTGCATGGAACAGTGCTGGGCACATAGTAGATAAACAGTTGCTGAATACGTTGGGCTGAGGGGTCCTGGGAACGGCGCAGCCTTGGCTGCGGAGGTGTGGTCCGCAAGCTCTGAACAGCCTCGACTCTGGGATGGACAGGGATGTTGCATCCCCTGCAGGCCAGCCCCGGAGACCTGCGACGGTTCAGGGCTTCCCTCCTTATTCCCACGCCCTCAGGTGCCCCCAACACCGCCGAGCTCAAGATCTGCCGAGTGAACCGAAACTCTGGGAGCTGCCTCGGGGGGGATGAGATCTTCCTGCTGTGTGACAAGGTGCAGAAAGGTACACACCAGGAAGAGGGCTGGACTCTGGAACAGGAGGTGAGGGGCAATGCTGAGCGGAGATGGTGAGTGTCAGGAGACTGGCTTTAAACACTCCCCCTAATGCCTCGGGGGCAGCAGAGTGATGTATCTTGGGAAACAAGTCTCAGCGATTGTGGGGGGGCGGGCAGCGAGCCGTCTGAGTCGAGCACGGTGACCCACGTTGCTCCCCATCTCCCGCAGAGGACATCGAAGTGTATTTCACGGGACCAGGCTGGGAGGCCCGAGGCTCCTTTTCTCAAGCTGACGTACACCGACAAGTGGCCATTGTGTTCCGGACACCTCCCTATGCCGACCCCAGCCTGCAGGCCCCCGTGCGTGTCTCCA
This sequence comes from Felis catus, assembly GCF_018350175.1. NCBI lineage: Eukaryota > Metazoa > Chordata > Mammalia > Carnivora > Felidae > Felis > Felis catus. Next base: position 108,556,754 of record NC_058377.1, on the reverse strand, counting down.
TGCAGCTGCGGCGGCCTTCAGATCGGGAGCTCAGCGAGCCCATGGAATTTCAGTACTTGCCAGACACAGGTACCCAGCTGGGGAGGGAAGCAGCAGGACTGTCGTCTCCAGCCGGCAGACGTGAGGCTAGGGCTAGACGTCTGGGGCTGTAGTAGTGGGTCAAGAACTGGAGTCGGGGCAGGGATTTATACAGGAACCAGATTCTCTTTCTTGCCTCAGTTAGTAGTAAGGATCCCTGAGATTGGCTGAGTCCTTACGTGTTTGCTCCTATTCCAAGCGTATTTTGTTCCCTCGTGAGCTTTTTGAGGTAGAAGATGGCATCTAAGTTGCCTGAGGTCACATAGATAGTGAGTGGCAGAGTTAGTATTTAAACTCAGGCCATCTGGCTCTAGGGTCCTATTGCCAGGCGATGTGTCTCGTCACTGCCACGTAGCCATGATTTGGTCAAGGCTTTCGGGCATCTGACCACATTAGGAACAGCCAGAATGATCTTCGATCCAAAGCCCGTCGTCGAGCCTGAGAGTGTTTTCTGTCCCAGGAGCAGTGTGATAGAGTTTGGAAAGCAACCCCCGAAATAGCCATCGGTTCATTCCACAAATAGTTATTGACACCCACGTGGTGTCAGGGCCCGTGCCAGGTATTGTGAACACAAAGACGAATGAGATGTGTTCCCTGCTCTCCAGAAGCTCAGTCTCATGAGAAAGACAGACATGCAGGACAGATTCTTAAGTGACAGAAAGACCTGTGAAACAGAGGGAGGTGCGTGCAAAGAGCTGGAGATGGCTGCATGGGGCAGGAGTGTTTTAAGGTGGAGAAGGCCCCAGAAGCACATTCTCCAGGTAGGTGGACAGACACCTGGAGGCGCAAGGGCGTCGGAGGGTGCCCGTCGCATTTGGGGGCAGCCTTGTGGGAGCTGTCGGCGGGCACTGAACAGGTGCTGGCAGGAGGGCCTCGAGTGTCAGACTCAAGGCATTCATCCAAGATTTCATCCTAAAGACAGTGGGGAGCCACCAAAGGTTTAAGAAGGAAGGGACACGCGTGGATCTGGAAGCTCACTCCGGCAGGAATGTATAGAGGATCCGAGAGGGAGAGACTCCAGGCAGGGAGGCTCTTGTGGGAGATGCCGTAGTCCGGTCCAGGAGAAGACGTGGTGTGAACCTTGCAGAGCCAATGGCAGAGGAAGACAGTCTCCTCCACCGCTGTCTCCCTTGGGTGCCCTCCGCCCCCAAGCCCTTCTGTCCGACACACACTAAGCTGAGTCCCTCCTCGGGACCTGTGCTCCAGCTGTTGCCTCTGCTTGGAGTGCTTGGATCTCCACATGATGGGCCCACACTGGTGTTTCCATGGCCACCTCTAAGCTCGACTCCCCAACCTCACTTCCGGTTCTGTTACATCAGCCTGTGTCTCTTCCTTAGAGCTCCTGTCACTTGTATGTGGTTGTGTCCCTGTCCCCCTGTCATGAGGATGTCCACTTTGGGGGGAGCAGGAGCCTTTGTCTGCTTACAGCCATACCCCCAGTGACTAGAATGGAGCCTGCACGTGGTGGGTGTTGGTAAACGTGTGTCGTGTTAGTGGATGGTGGAGAGTGAGAGAAAGGAAGATGCTGAGGATGACTCCAAGGTTTCTAGTTGGGGTGACAGGGCAGACAGGTGGTGAGGGGCCACTGGAGAAGGAAGAACCAGGTTTTTGAGGTGAGATGATGAGGCTGGCTTTGGACTGATGGTGTTGAGTACTTTGGAGTTATCCATGTGCTCCAGTACTTAGAAAGGCAGTCCCGGAGGCTCCAGACTGAACTAGCAAACCCTCAGAGATAAGAATACAAGTCCTTGTTGGTCTTTAGCAAGCCTATTATGCTGCCCCAGAGTGCAAAGATCATGGCCAGGCCTGGATCAAGGCTGGAGGTGAGCTAGGACGTGGGCAATGCAGGTAAGAGAAAAAGCTGGAGACGGCTTCACGAGGGCTCCTGTCACCTCAGAGCATGACCCCTACTTGGAGGCACCCACGTGGCCTTTGAGGGGGGCGGTCAGATTCAGTGACCAAGGGACTCTCAGAATTGTGTGTCAGTGTCACGAGGCCCTTCTCATTGGCAGGCAATGTTTGGAGAAAGGGTCTTACGGAAAGGTGGTCTCGTCATCTTCCTCCTGCGGGTCCTTTGAAGGCTCTGGGGATCCAGCTGAGAAGAGCAAGACCCACTTCTCCCCATTACTTTTCTAGATGATCGTCACCGGATTGAGGAGAAACGCAAAAGGACATATGAGACCTTCAAGAGCATCATGAAAAAGAGTCCTTTCAATGGTGAGAGGGGCAGTCAGAGAATTAGAAGGTGGTGGATAGGGGAGGGGAGACCCTGGGGGCTAGGAACTGACCCAGCCTTGCCCCACAGGACCCACCGACCCCCGGCCTCCACCCCGGCGCATTGCTGTGCCTTCCCGAAGCTCAGCTGCCGTCCCCAAGCCAGGTAAGGATTTCCCGTTGCCCCACCAGAACTGTGGGCTCAACTCTATTCAGCCTGTGGCTCTGGGCTGGAGGGGGTCAGCTTTACCAGCGGGTGTCTGAAGCTTACTGTCTGTGGGGCTCACGGGGCTTAAGGTCTAGTTACCCACATCAGAGTCATTTGGGGGGGGGTAGTGAAGATGCACATTCCCCGGCCCCATCACTGACCTGTGCAATCCGGAGGCTCTGGAAGCGTGGCCCCGGAACCAGCTCATGAATTAATGCACGTTGTGGTCTGAGAACCACTATGTCAGCTAACCCCCATACTGGATGCCGCAGGAGACCATTCAAAAATGCAGTCTTCGCCCTCAGCTCTCAGTTGAATTAGGGAAGCAAAATCTCCTCCAGCAGAATGTGCATGCTGGTAGGTAGCTCACAAAAGAGCGACCAAGTGCCCTGCTTCAGGCTTTGACTCGCCGGGCGCTCACTGGGCTCATGGTCTGTGGCTTGGGTTTTACCAGCTGATCTCTGACAGCATCCCTTCCTCTAAAAGGCTGGGAGAGCTTTGCGGGCTGGAGGGCTCCACAGGAGGACGTGGGGATGGAACCGAACAGGTCAGACTGAGGAAGAAGGAGTGAGGGTGCTAGCCATGACCTTCTAGGGAGGGACCTCCTCCTAGGGACTGATCCTAAGCACTACTGACAGGGGCTGGGGCACAGGTGACAGGGTGGGTCTCTGCAGCCTTGTCTGACCCGACTCTGTCTCTCTCTCCCAGCTCCCCAGCCCTATCCCTTTACGCCATCCCTCAGCACCATCAACTTCGAGGAGTTCTCCCCCATGGTCTTCCCTTCCGGGCAGATCCCAAGCCAGACCCCTGCCTTGGCACCAGCCCCTGCCCCAATCCTGGCCCCGGCCCCTGCCTCTGTCCCGGCCCCTGCCCCTGTCCCCGCCCCTGCCCCGGCCCCAGCCCCGGCCCCTGCCCCAATCTTAGCCCCAGGCCTTGCTCAGGCTGTGGTCCCGCCTGCTCCCAAGACCACCCAGGCTGGGGAAGGGACGCTGACGGAGGCCCTGCTGCACCTGCAGTTTGACGCTGATGAAGACCTGGGGGCCCTGCTTGGCAACAGCGCCGACCCAGCAGTGTTCACAGACCTGGCATCCGTCGACAACTCTGAGTTTCAGCAGCTGCTGAACCAGGGTGTATCTGTGGCCCCCCACCCAGCTGAGCCCATGCTGATGGAATACCCTGAGGCAATAACTCGCCTGGTGACGGGATCCCAGAGGCCCCCTGACCCAGCTCCCGCTCCCCTGGGGGCCTCTGGGCTTCCCAACGGCCTCCTCTCAGGGGATGAAGACTTCTCTTCCATTGCCGACATGGACTTCTCAGCCCTTCTGAGTCAGATCAGCTCCTAAGGGGGTGACACTTACCCTGCCTGGGGTACTGGGTCGCAGGGGATTGAAGCCCTCCCAAAGCAAGCACTTATGGATTCGGGGAGGGGGGTGTGCTCCAACTGCCCCCAACTTCTTTGGGTGATGTCTTCCGGGGGCTGCATTTTATCCTTTTACTGGCAGTGTCTATCTCTCTCTCTTTTTGGAGGTGCTTAAGCAGAAGCATTAACTTCTCTGGAAAGCGGGGAGCAGGGAGGACTCAAACTCCTCCCCTATCCTGATGTTCCGCTCCCTTCTCTTTACAGGGAATTCTGGGGGCCCCCATCCCTACCTTCCAGCTTCTAATACTCTCCTAGAGAGAGGGACAGGCTGGAGCTGTGGCCTTTGAGGCCACAAAGCCTTATCACCAAGTGTCTTCACATGATGGATTCATTCACATCTTGTGCCAAAATAGTGCCTGTTACCAGCCCCTCTGTGGTGCTGGCACGTTGTCCTTGAACTAACACCAGCATTTGAGGGCCTGGCCTTCTGGCCCTGCAGAGGTCTCTGCCAGCTCTCCTTGCTCAGCTATGGCTGTAAGGGAACTGGCGGGACAGCACTGGCCCTGTCCGGGATCCCGGGAGGTTCGGTCTGAGACCTCTCTGTTCCCCCTTTCCTCAAGTGCCTTAATAGTAGGGCTAGTTGTTTGGAGAGTAGGGGGGAGGGCAGGCTGGCAGCTCTCCAATCAAGAGGCTCAGTTTTTACTGAAGAAATCAAAGCAGTTGGACTCTTGCTCTTTCTATTCTGAACTAATAAATTTGTTGCCAAGCTGGCCAGAGATTCCCCTTCTTTCAGCAAACAGCACACTCTTTGCTGGTCATGTCAGGCTGGACATTAGCAATACAGAGTTGGATGAATAGTTACACTGTCATCTAGAAGCCTGCAGTCCGAGGATGTCCTTGGAATGAAATGCCCGTGGATGAAAGCAAGCAGCTGATAGGGGTGGTGTCCCAGCACAGTGAGAGCTCAGCAGGGCCCAGTGGCTGTGGGGATGGAGTAGTTTCAGGAAGAGCTTCACAGAGGCCATAGGGGCAATCAGCTTCAGGTCTTTGATCAGAGGAGGGTCAGTCTTGGAAAAGGGTCCAGCCAGCGTTGGAAGGTGGGCCGGGTAAAAGAGACAATGTTGGAAAAGTTGGATGGGGCCAGGCTATAAAAAACATGAAGGACGCTGGACCGAGAGGTTTGGATTTCATCTCTTGGGTGGTTGAGGGAAAGTTTGCATCTGTTGGGGAAGGGAGGTGCTAGGTAAAGGTCTATGCTTTGACATCCTGTTCTGCGAGGACCAAAGAAATCTTAAATCTGCAGCCCCGAGAGCCCAAACAAAAGCCAGGCCACAGCCCAGAGGCCTGGAGCTGGACGTACTTCCGGCTTGACCCGACGCAGGCGCAGTAAGGCAGTGTTCGCGAAGGCTCGGGCCCGCAAGACCCCGCCTTCTCAAGTGCGCACGCGCACAGGAGGCATTCCGCGAGGGGCGGCCCTGTTATGCGCTTCGGGGAAATCCCAGTCCTAAATCGGACGGCATCTAAGTTCTGTGCTCTGCACGGCTGCGGGAGGGTGAAGGTAGAGGTATGCGGGTTACCAGTGGCGCTTGCTGCAAAAACTAGCGTGTACCCTGGGAACGACAGTAGGCCCTGGCTGCAGACTCCGGCGGTGGACTGCCTGCCGGCGAGGAAGACGCCAGAGAGCGGCAAAATGTCGGGGTATCGGAAAGCGTCTGCAGAGCCAAGCTTGCGTTCCAGCCTCTAGCCCAGCGGGCGGAGCCAGGGGCGGGGCCCGAAGCAGGGTGGGCCACTCAGGGACCAGGCCAAGCTGCGCGTCCGCGTACGGGGCGGAACCCGAGTGTGGTCGCCAGGTCAGGACCCCTGCGAACCCGCGACCCCATCGCCCAGGGAGGCCGGGTTCAATGGAACCCCGGCCCCGGAGGCGGGGCCCGGGCGAGCCCGAGGAGGGAGGTGAGAAGGCTCCTGACCGGAGGAAGCAGACGGTGTAGCTGCGTACCGTGGCCCCAGCCTGAGGCCCGAGGGGAACGGAACGAACCGAACCGAGTGAGCCCTGGTCCCCCTACCCGGGCCACGCCTCTCCCTTGGCCTTCCCAGTGTCTTGCAGTCACCTGCCAGGGGTCGAGGGAGCTCCAGTCTTGGGGGCTCGGTGACTACAGAGAGGAGAAGTGGGGCCTTCACTGGAGGGCAGGGCCTGGAAAAGGACTTTCCATCGGAGCATAATCAGCCTCTCTCCTTGACCCCTAAACTCCTCCCCCACGCCTGCAGGCCCACCTCTGTCCCTCTGCCCCAGGTCTCACTCCCTCAGGTTTGGTTCCAGGGCAAGGGCCTGGCTGGGCCTGGCTCCCAGATAAAGCAGAGTAAGTGTGGGGCGTGGCCATCTGCTTCCCACCAGAACAAATAAATGTTTGTGGGAGAGAAACCAAGGGGTGGCCTAGCCTCAGAGAACCCCCCAGCGAGTGCCGACCTAGGCCTGAGCCAATGTCCCCAAGGCCTGTCCTTCTAACTGGTCCTGGGAACTTGGCAGGAGCCTCTGGGGTCAAAACCGATTTGCCCCCAACACCCCCCCCCCCGTCGTGTCATGAACACCCGCACAGACACAAATAGTAGTGGCTTCTTTACTCCCCAAAGTCCCCTCTTCTCCACAGAATATTTACAAACAGGGATGGGGGGTAGGGGCAACTTCACCACCAAATAACGGACTGGGGACTGGGGGCAGTGCTAAGACGCGCCTCTGTGCGCAGGGAGAGTTCCTGAGGAGGGCCCCGGGCCCGTTGTGACCCAGGTACCCTGAAGGACCTGAGCAGTTCCAAGCAGGTCCACAGCCAGGCTGAGGCTGGCCCAGACGGCTCAGTCCAGGTCGGCAGTAGGTGAGCCCAGCTGCTTGGAGGCCAGGAGCAGGCGCGTGGCTGCACTCTCTGATTCGGCCTGCAGCCTCCGGTTGTTGTGACGCAGGCTCCGCACCTCCTCCTCCAGGGCCGCCTTGTCTGCCTTCTCCTGGGACCGGTGGGAGGCAGGTGTCAGAGCAGCGGCTCCTTTCCTAGGGCGGCCCTGTAATTCCCCGCCGGCCCCCATTCCGCCCCGTCGTCACCTTCTGCAGATCTTCCTGCAGCTTCCTGAGCATGGACTCCAGGCGAGAGACCTTCTCCGACAGGTTCCCAGGTTCTGGCCTGAGGACGTGGGGGACAGGTTCATGGGACCAGGGTAGGTGTCAGCACCTCCGGCTGGCTCCCAGCCCGCTTAAGTGAGATGGGCCCAACCCCTGTGTTCTCAGACTTCTGTGGGTGTGAGCGCGGAGCCCTGCCCGGGACAACGCTTAACTCTAGCGGACGGGCACGTATGGAGGCCACGCAGGTACAGTGAAGGGGCTAGATCCGCACGGGGAGGCTTACTCAGCATCAGACTTCGGAGTTCCCTTGGCATCCCCGCTCTCTGGGATGGGCTGTCCTGTGGGGACAGAGGGACCATCTGGGCAGGAGGATAGAGGGAGAAAGATCCCCACCCCATCCTGGCTCCTACCCCCGGCGCCCTGGTGGCCTCACCCTCCCGGGACAGTGACTCCAGGATGGTGTTGCAGGTGGAGGCGATCTCTGAGATGGACTGCCACTCGTCTTCTAGGGTCTCACTGCCCGCCTCTGACATGACTGTGGGCACAGGGAGGTGGGCTCAGCCCAGGGAGAGCCCAAGCCAGCCCCTCTTCTGCCCCACCCCACCCATGACCCACACCTTGCTCCAGACTCACTTTTGCTGATGGAGTTCCTCAGAGACAAGGTTCGTGGCAGGAAGGAGGCCCTCAGCTCTGGGGCCGGGTCGCCCCTGTCCTCACAACCACTGGGGCTGCCTGGCCCATCCTGAGGGGTGTTAATGGGTACGGATGCAGTGACGTCCACCCTCCCCACTGTGCCCACCACCGCCCTTTGGGCTCGAGTCTTGTTTTTGCTCACCCGGGTGGGTGTCTCCCGGCCAGCACTGGGTGCTGACGGCTTGGCCGTGGCGGCCAGGAGGAGGTCCGGGGTGGTGTTAGGAAGGACCGGGGCCTCGTCTGACAGGGAGCTGGGGAGAGCAGAGACAGTTCAGCGAGAGAAGCTGCACCCCAGGGCCCCTGCTCTCACAGACCGCGGCTGTCCAACTTCACTGGGCTGGACAAGAGGGAGGGCCGAGAGGGAGCACCTGCGGGGTGACGGTGAGTCCTGACTGTGCAGGAACTCGGTCCTCTCTTCAGCCAGATCCCCAGGCCCCGTGGAACTGCCACCCTCCAGCAGGCACGCTTGTAGCAACTGCTGCGTGGTGGGCTGCAGGGTCGCCGCCCCGGGGGCCTCATCCTGCGCGGGCTCTGGGGCCCCCCGCCGGCTGGGCTCCTGCAGAGACAGCGTGTACAGCTCCGAAAAGCTCCTGGCGGGAGAACGGGCGGCGTCAGGCAGGAACGCCCTGTTCCCGGTGTCCCGCGTCTCCAGCCCCACTCCCGGCTGTGCCCGAGGCTCACTTCCAGGAGGAGAGCTCTCCAGACACCCTAACGACAACGAAAACTGTTTGCCTGACTACTGGCCATTTTTTCCAGACCCAGCGCCGCCCCTGTGTATCCTGGGCAGATCACTCTGAACACCCGTTTCTCCGTCTGCGAAATGGGTAAACTGTACCAATTGACAGCCCGCTGTGAGGATTTAAGTAACGACACAAGTAAATCACCCGGGGTAGAGATCTAAAACCTCCTGCCTGGGAGCCAAATCCAGCCTGCGCCTTTTTTTTTTTTTTCTGTTTTAGCAGATGTGCCTGTTTTCCTACTCCTGTGAGCCAAGAATGGTTTTTACATTTTTAAATAGTTGGCAGAAATCAAAAGAACATTTCATGACACATGAGAATCAATAAAATTCAAGTCTCAGTGTCCACAAATAAAGGTTTAGTGGAACAAAGAAAACAAATTCATTCATGTGTCCTCTACGGATGCTTTTTGGCTACAGCACAGTTGAGTAGCTGAAGCAGAGACCAGGTGGCCCAGAAAACCTAAATATTTACTGTCTGGCCCTTTGGGGGAAAAGTTTGCATATCCCGGCTTAAGCCGGTAAGCGGCCGGTTGCATGTATGCGTCTGTGGATGATACTTTTTAAAAGATGGGGCTGCTATTGGATCTTGGCTTCACTCTGCACCTGCGACTCAGAGAGATTAAGAAACGTGGGATTCGCTGGAGGGGAGCCCTCCCCACGGGGATTCTTGGGAGAATGCTAATGGCGACACGGGAGGCACAGGCTCTGCGGTGGCCAGCTGCCAGGTCCTCCCACCTCCCCGCATCCAGGCCCTGACCTGCGGGGCCGGCCGCTCTCGTCGGGGGGCAGGACGGTGACGCAGACCTTGGGCGCCGAGCGCAGCAGCTGGGCAGCGGCCTCCGGGCCCAGCCTGGGCAGCGGCTGGCCGCACACGCGCAGCAGGCGCGCCCCTGGCCTCAGCCCCGTTGTCTCCGCGAACGTGAAGCGCTCTACGTGCGTGATGAATCCCTCGGCGTCCACCTCGAAGCCCAGGCGGCCTTGGCCTTCGCGGGGCAGCGCCAGCTCGAGGGTCTCGCAGCCTCGGCTCACCAGCTGGGGCGGGGCGGGGCGTGAGCAGGGCGGGCACTGCGCCAGCTCCAGTCCAGGTCCCAGGCCGCCTACCCCACACCCCCGCACCCCTACACCCCGGCAGATGAGGACCTGAGGCTCAGAGACCGGAAGTCACCTGCCCGACGACCTCCCCGCCCCGCCCCCTGCCCCTGTTCCAGCTCTGCCAAGCGCCAGGGCAGGGTTTGCCCCCAACCCCCAATTTCCCCTTTCGCGGGAGAGGCGGCGGGAGCGAGGGGTTCCACAGCCTGCTCCGCCCCCCGAGGTGGAGAGGGACCCGGCGGCGAGTTGCCTTACTCCCGGGCCTCACCTGCAGACGCGCCACCACCTCGCCTACGGCGTGGCCGGGGGGCCCGTCGAACCGCAGCGTGATCGCCTCCCCGCGGCCGTGGTACAGGTCGAGCCGCTGCTCGGAGAAGGTCCAGGCCAGCACGTCGCGACAGGCGCAGTTGAAGACCACGCGGCCGTCGCGCGGCGCCACCAGCACCAGCGTCTCAGCGGAGATGCCCAGCAGGCAGGGCACCTCGGCGTCGTCGGGACCACGGGCCTCGGCCCCCGCGGCGCCCCGCGCTCCGGGCGCCGCGCGCACGGCCCACACCAGCGCCCCCGCCGCCTGCAGCTCGGAGCCCGGGCCCCGAGGGGGCGCCCTTCGCCTCCCGCCCAGGGAGGGCAGGCCAAAACGCGAGGCCGAGTCCAGCGACGTAGTGGTCACCTCGTTCGTGGCCAAGTCCTGCAGGTACTGCTGACGCGTGCGCGTGGCCATGGCGTGGAACTGGCGTGCGTGGCCTGCTGCCTGCTCGCCATTGAGCGCCTTGGCCAGCAGGAAGGCGCGGAAGTCGGCGTTGGCCGGGAAGGGGCCTCCGCCCTGGGGCAGAGACGGCCCAAAGGCAGGGGTGTCCTGGGTGCGGCTCACGGCCACCCTGAGGGGAGGGAGGCGGTAGTTAGGGGCCACTGGGAGGGCCCGTGGCGGTGGCAGAACTGGGACCACCCAGGCACCCACCTGTAGGAGGTGTGTGGCGTGCAGGGTGCATGAGCCCGCACCACCAGGAAGATGTGCTGAAAATGCGAGCGGATGGTGGCGGGGCAGAAGGGCTTGCTGCCAGGTTCCTGGAACACGATGGTCACGATGTCGTTGCCAATGTGGCGTTTCCGAAGGAGCTGGGAGTTAGATGGCAGGAGATGTAACCCGGACCCGTCTGCCCAAGTCCCTCCTAATTCTGGCAGGGCGGAGGCTGGGCACCAGGGGCTCCCCCACCTGCCCCTGGGGAAGGTCTGGGGTGACTGTCTTTGGGGAGGGTTGTTTGGGCCTCGAGAGATCTCAGGTCAAGGTTCGAATGCCACCGCCCCCGTGACCCCCCTCCATGGTTCCCCAGAAGCCCGTGGCCATCCCCCAGCCCCGTCATAGCTCTTCACACCTGCTGCTGGTTATTGGGGGTGTAAGGCAGCATCGTGGACACGTGGAACATGATCTCGTGGTCCTGGTACGTGGTATACAGGGAGTGTGTGCCTGTGGAATCCGCTGTGGCCAGGGGTTCGGGGACACGGGGGGAGAGCAAGAGGGATCGGCTCGAACTTGGCCTCCCTGCTTGCGGTCTCGAGCTCCTGTGCCCCCCAACCAGCAGGCGGACCACCCCTCATGCCACCAGGTCACGAAGCCATGGCTTCACCTGTGGCTGCTCCCTGCCCCTTCCCCCACAGGCTCCAGCCTCCAGCCTAGGCTCGGCGTGGGCGTGCGGAGATAGAACGAGGACCTCAGTGAGGAGTGGCCTGCTCTGAGGGGGGCGGAGGGGGATGTCCCAGGAGAGGACAGATTTGGCCCAGGCACCAGCATGCGTGGAGCAGCTGAGAGTGGAAGGAGGCCAGAGGTGCTCCGCCAGCGGCCCTGGGGCCCTTCCAACCCGGGAGGCAGGGGCATTCCCGAGGAAGCAGGGCTGGGGGAACATGTGTGTTTGACGGAGGGAGCGGTGCCTGCCAGCCCGCGTGGCTCCAGCTCAGGCAGTAGGGCATCAGGGCCTTGGGGGACCATCCTAGTCCTTCCTTCCAGCCCGTGGCTTGCCTGGCCAGTGTGGCCCCTGACCCACGTCCTCAACCTGCCCGAAGAACTCTTCAACCCGGGCCTCAGACCCAGGACACTACAGGGGGAGCGGTGACAAGCCAGGGGGCTCTCACCAAGGCCGTCTGCCCCTCAGCACCGGTCCGCCCCCACTCCCAGCCCCAGGGCCTCACTTTTGGTGTCCAGCTGGGCCCTGTAGCTCTCAAAGCCTTTGAGCCGCACCACGTCGCCCAGCAGGGTGAGGAACTGCGTGAAGGCCGGTCCTGCCTCCTGGTTGTTGTACATCTCCTCCTCCGAGCCCTGGCCGGCGCGGCAGTACAGGATGCCCACCTTGCGCTGGAAGCTCAGCTGCGGGGCAGCACAGGTAGAGGGCCCGGGCCTCAGTCTCTCGGGCCCTGCGCCCACCGGGTCTTGGGCAACGGGCTGGGGGCTGGGCTGGCTCTGCGAGCGGCCCTGAGCACCTCCCTCGCTAAGCCACCTCTGTGTTTCTGCCTATAAGTGGGTTTGGTCTGTCCTGCCCCCTCCCCCCACCCCACCCAGTGCTCAGGAGGGTAGAGGAAGTCACAGGTGGGAAGGGACCAGGAGAGGGGTGGTTCTCATGTGACCACAGACGAGGTGATTCGTGGAGAGGACCCGGCCCACGGTGCGCTAGCTCCATCTCTGTGAACGTTCACATTGTCATCCTCCTTATCTCAAGGCTAGCCTGGCCTCCCCTCCCTCGAATCCCAGGCATCCCCAGCCCAGCCTCTGGAGGCCTTGAGCCCCGCACCCCCTCCGCTCACGCTGCCCCCGGCTCCTTTCCATCCGGGGTTAACCGTGCACAGCTCAAGGTGCTCTGGCCCCTCGGGCTCCAGCCTCCTTTCTTCACGAGAAGCTTGTCTACACTCAGTCCCCACTTCAATTTCATCACTCCCGACTCCTGGAGCCCCGCTTCCACCCCAGCTCCAAATCCCTGCGGCTCCTTCAGCCCGTGGGCGTGCCTTACCCTGGCACACTGTCTCCATGGTGGGCGCCTGGGACAACTGGAGCTTCACTTTACCTGAAACCCTAACGACCCCACTGTCTCCGGCCTGGGCCTCTTCTCCGCCCACGGTCTCTGCCCTCGGTGACGGTCGCAACCGTCTCCACGGGAAGAGACTCCAGTCTCTGCCTCCAGCTCAGACCTTTCTTCTGAGCTCCAGACCCGTTTCTCCGGCTGCCCAAGTGTCCTTCCCCCCACTTGGCACCTCACCCCCCTCACTGTGCCGCTCCCATCCCACCCACCTACCCCTGGACTGCCATCTCCTCTTCACCTCTGCCATCATCACCATCAGGTCTGGCTTGGATGACTACAGCAGCCTCTGGCCTGGCCTCCCTGCCCCTCCAGTCTGGCCTCCATACTGCCACCTGAAGGCTGCTCTACCTTTCATACCTTCCATGGCTCCCCAGTGCCCCCAGGACCAAATGCAAGCCTTCCCGAATACAAGCCTTCCCCAACCCCCTACCCCCCAAGTGCTACGCCTGCCACACAGAACTGCCTATAGGACCCCAGTGTGACCTGCCCTCAGTCACTAAGCCTTCACACAAGTTGTTTCTTCTGTCTAGAAGACACCTGTTCTTCCTGAGTCAAGCCCTTACATTTCTACCATGATACTAAACCCCAAGCCAAGGAAGGGCTGTCAAGACTACCCTTGGCGCCCCACGGAGCCTTCAATATTCCTCTTTCACTGCTCCACGATGAACTGTGGGTCTCTCTCTCTCTCTCTCTCTCTCCCCACTGGCTGTGAGCTACTCCAGGACAGCACCTGGTCTGGACACGTCCCCAAGTGTCCAGTCCGGGGCCCAGCATCAAGTTGTGAGAAAATGTTTGTTGAATGGCTGACAGACCGAATGACACAGAAGAGGAGAATTGGAGCCAGTGGGCAGCTTTCAGCACAGGGTCGGGAAGGACTTCCACTGGCTTGATCTGTCCCACAGTGGAACAGGCAGTCCCAGGAAGGAGTGAGCACCCCACACTGAGAGGAGACTAAGCAGCACCTTGCAGGGCAAAGTGACAGGGAAGGAGAGGGACTTGCAGGAAGGGGAGCAAGTGGTCAGATCAGTGTTTCTCAACTGAAATGTACATGGCAATTAACTTGCGATCTTCTGAAAGTACAGGCTCTGATGCGGTGGGACAGACAGGGCCCAAAAGTCTGCGTTTCTAACAAGCTCCCAGATGGCGTGGCTGCTGCTGGTCTACGGGTTATACTTTGAGAGGCAAGGCTCTGGATGACCTGTGCTGCCCCCTCTGAAAAGCCAGCTCTCTTGGGGTCACCGTCCAGCCCAGGATCAGGGTCAGGGCTAGGCGGCTGGGAGCTGAGCGGACTGGGTTCAGACCAGGTCTAGCTGTAGGGGCTGCGCGGGGACACCGGCCACTCACCACTTGCTCGTCCAGTGTGAGCAGCGTGCGGGGCACCTTCGGTGAGGCTGAGCCCAAGCGCAGGCAGGTGGGGCTCAGCCGCGGCGCCACGTGCTCCAGAAGCTTCCTCGGGGACAGACCCCGCGGGGGCCCCGGCGGCAGCGCATCCTCCGAGATGGTGCCGCGGAGGGTCCGGAGCTGAGGAGGGGACATGGGGGCGCTCAGAATCCATACAGGCTTTCGGGGAGGCAAAGCGCGCTCGGGTCCCATGACCTCGGCCCACCTGTGTGGTCCGCACGATGACGCGGTAGCTGTGCAGAGTGCCTCCTCCGCTGCCTTCCTTCTCCTCCCGCCGCAGGCTCACTGCTACCGGGCCCAGCACCTCGTCCAGTCCGAAGAAGTTCTGGTGTTCTGGAGGGGGGTGCGGGGGAGGGCCAGTCGGTGGATGACCGGACCCACGCCCCCCCGGGGGTCCCACCCCCGCTCGACCACGCCCATCACTAAATCCACCCCCCCCCACGCCCCATCCCCTCACCTAGTGGGGGGACCCTAGACTAAGGCCCACTCCCTCCGCAGCCCCGCCCCCGTTCTACCAGGCCAAATCCCTATCCGTGTTTGGCCCTCTGCCCCGCCCCCTGGGCGGCTCGGCACACCTCACACCTGCCCCAGACCCAGGGGGCCAATGCCCGCTCCCTTCCAGGCCTAGATCCTGCCGGCCCCGCCAGCCACATCCGCCCATCTTCCGCTGCAGGACGTCTGGGGCCCTCCCTTCTGGGAACTGACGAGAACGAGGTTCCCAGGTGCAGAGGTTTTCACACCTCACTCTTCACCTCACAGAAGTGTTGATAGAAATTCTCTCCCCAGCCCGGAGGGGTAGGAGGGGTAGGATGAATCGATGGAGGCAGAAGGCCTCAGGTGGTTAAAGCTGGTTAAAGGTGGTTAGAAGGCCTCAGGTGGTTAAAGCTAGGCCCTGCAGGGCAGCCTTGGCCCCAGAGGCAGACCCTGACCCTTCACGCAGCCGGCCGGAAACTTGACAGGGAAATGACAACTCCTGAGCCCTACCGTGTGCTGGTCAGGTGACAGGGCCTGCTGCCCAGCCCTCCCCTTACCTTTGCCGTAGAAGTACTTGCGGTAGTAGCCAGCGCCCAGGTCTGCGTGCTCCAGGCTGTAGGCCGAAGTTCGGTTCTGCGGCTCCTCCAGGATGGACACGGCCGCGTTGGGCAGTGCAGGGGGCACGGGTGGGGACGCCGGTCCACCCAGGCCCAGCTCGCCCTCACCCCCGAGCTCACTCACGAAGCCAGGGGCTTCGAGCAGCAGGTCCGAGCTGGCGGACAGGTCCTCAGCGGAGGCCGGAGTCCCAGAGCCGGCCTCTGCGTGGCCGCCCGTCCCCCGCGGCCTCGGAACCCAGTCAAAGAGCAGACTCTGCACGTCATAGTGGGCGAACCAGTGGGGCTCAGGCACCGGCGGGAAGGCGGGCTCCGGCTCCTCGGCCGGGAGCCCCAGCAGTGCCAGGGGGTCAGTGAAGAGCCGGGTAGGGGTCGCGGCAGGGCGGCTGGCCTCCTCGTGGCTGTGGGCCCGGGCGCGAGGGCTGGCCGGTGTGGGGGGCCGGGCCTCGCCGGCATCGCTGCCGCTGCGCAGGAGCGGGCCCCGGGCTGGTCTTGGCTCGAAGGTGTGCGGCGTCAGCGGGGGCCGGGCCGGCTGGCGCAGCTTCCGAGCGAAGAGGTCATCGGTGGGCGCAGGGGCCGGGCCCCGCCGAGGGCTCCCCACGCCACCGGCCCACATGGGCGTGATGTGGGCCTGGCTCTCCGGGGGCCGGGTCGCATTGGCAGGCACGGGTGGTTGGTGCCCGGGCGGCAGGCCAGTTCCTGCCCTGAGGGAGGAGGGGGCTGTTCAGTGGGGCCTGGGGAGAAAACAGGAACCCGGGCCCCCAGCCTGGCCCTCCACCACGCGGGTTGGCTTCCGGCCCCCCTCCGCGACCATCAAAGCCTCTTCCGCTTTCCTGGCCACTTCCTCGTCTGCCCTAGGCTGAGGTTTCCAGCCCCCTCCTCCAGCTAAGTGAGGGGCAGGGCCAGGGGCCGGGCTGTCTGGGCCTTGGCCCTGAGGGTCTTGGAGTCCGGGCAGCCCTGGGGCGGTCAGTTCCTATGGCACACACCGTGGCTCTGGCCTGGGCCCAGAATGAGGGTCCCCACCAAGTCCTGGCCCAGCGAGACAGACGATTCGTCTTCACTGGGACGGGAAACCCACGGGGCCACTGATGTCTGGGTCTTACCCACTTGACAAAGGGAGGACGTCCTGTCCCCAGAGACCTTCCTCCCTGCCCCTCCCGCTTCCTTCAGGGTCCCGGAGGAGCCGAGCACCCAGAACCTGGGTCTCGATGCCCTGGCCCTTATGGCCTCAATACCTCAAGGACACAGAGGTTCCCGGGGGGCACTGGGAGGGCAACAGAAATGACAAGAGTACTTCCTTCAGTACAGGAAGTGGCCCCAACTCTGAGCCCGGCCCCCTGCCCAGCACCATATCCTGAGGAAGGTGCTGGGGTCACACCAGCTCAGTCATGGGACCCATCCCCCTGGCCCGAAGGACAGGCCCAGGCTCACTCTCTGCAGCCTACTGTGGCCATGCCTGGGGGCAGGGGAAGGAGTCACACTGACGGAACCCCTTTGCTGGAACTGGGACCCACGGGACGGCTGCCTACCTGGCCTCACTGATGCTGACAGGGAGGTCTGAACCCCATGTGACAGATGGTCAAACAGATCCAGAGAAGGGGATGCTCTTGCCTGAAGTAATTCCATGTTACAGCAAGGATTTGAACCTAGCTCTGTCAATCTCCAGGGCCTAGACAGCGCAGTACCTGCCCACTCCCGTCCCTGTGTGTGTAGGTGTGGGGTGAGCGGGGGGTGTTGGGCTGAGGCTCGAGGTCTCACGGGATGTAAGACTGAGATACCCAAGGTCCCAGGGACCTGCTAAATGCGGAAACGTGTCGAGGCCAGGGGCAGGTGCCAAGGGTAGTGTGAGAAGGTGAGGGAAGCCACCCCAGGTGAACTCAGGTTGGTGTGGGCAAGCAGGACAGGGATGCGGGACCCTCCACTAGGAACACAGGCGACTGCTGGTAGGGCTTTGGGCGTCCTCCGGTGACACTGTGTGTGGCCGGGGTGGGGGCCAGGGCTCTGTCCACCCTTCAGCTTAAGCTCTAAGACAAAGCAAGGGTAGGCCACCACGCTCGGGGTGCCTCCTCCCTTAGTTTCTCCTAGGACAACCTCTGACCTCACCCCTGAGTCTCTGTTCCCTCATCTCTGAAATGGGGTTAACCTTCTGCCCTTTCCCAACACCATTGGGAGCCTGAAAGGAGGTTGAAGAGTGTGAAGCTGACCATGTGTGGTGATGATGCAGGCCCTGGTCTTGGGCCTGGGTTGTGAAGTGTGTGTTGGAGTGGGAGGGGACAGGAGAGAGGGGAGCCTGTAAGCCCCTGCTCCGCGTGGGCTGAGCTCTGTGTACGTGTCTGTGCACAGCCCACGGGGTGCCTCTCGCTCTGGCCCAGTGCTGGGCTCTAGCCTTGCCTTGGGGGGTGTTCTTGGGCTCTGCCCCCCCCACCCGGCAGCTTCACACAGGGTCCATTGAGGCCCGGGACATTCCTCGCAGCCTGTGTCACTTGGGGGGAGGGGGCCGGCCCCGCCCCCACAGATCCGGAAGGCCTGGCTGCCCCAGGAGGAGGCCCTGGACGCTTCCCAGCACATCTGGAGGTCACGACCCCATTTCTGCTGCCAAGGGGGCGACAGATGTTTCCTCCCAGGCCAGGCCCGAGACCGGGGGACGGTGCGCAAAGGCTGAGGAGGAGGCCGCCCCGAGACAAGGGGAGCCCCAGAACAGGGGGAGCCCCTCACACAGCCGGCAGCAGGGGCAGTCGCCAGCGCCGCCCAGAGGAGTCGGGGGCCGCCGCATCCAGTCGCCGGCACACTGGACGGGCCGGGCCATCACGCAGAGCAGAGTGGGGGCCGCCGGCCGGAGGCAGGGGACTGGACGTACTGATTCGGGACTGGAGCTGGAGCCCGGACGGAGGTTGGGAGGGTGCAGGCGGCGAACGCGGCGAGGACCCCCCTTCCACACACACACCACCCAGGCCCACGCCAAGCCACCTTTTCTTCCCCTGTCTGGCCCGACCTCGGTGGTTCCACTCCCCCGCTCCCGCCGGTACCTCTAGGGCTCCCGCCTGGTGGCCGCCTCCCGCGCTGAGGTTCCGCTGCCTCTCCCGTTAGCGCTAGGGCGCTGGCTCCGCCTGGGGGCGGGGCCGTGCCGGGGGGCGGGGCCGCCACGGAGCGGGCGGGGCCGGCCTGGGAGCAGCCTGGGCCGGCGGGAAGCACCGCGGGCGGGGACTGGCCAGGCGTCGGCAAGGCGGGCGGCAGTCCGAGCGCTGTGGGGCCTCCGGCCTCCGCCGAGAAACGCTGAAGTGTACCTGCCGTCCAGACCAACTCCGATGGCTACAGCAGTATTCCTAGAGCGTTTAGCAACCCCCTCCCTTCCCACCCATCCACCCCACGCAGCAGGTGCCCAGAAACTGAGTATTTATGAGCACTTACTAAGCACTGAACCCTACTCTCCACGCGCTCCCATTTATTCTTAAAACATTTTGGACAGGTGTCCTCTCTTCTTTATAGCTGGATAAATTGAGGTTCAGAGATGGGCTTCGGCTAAAGTCAAGGCTGATAATTATAGGCACTAGCCTCATGAAGTGGAAGTGTTTGAAAATACAGGGATGAGAAAGTGAACAAAATGAACTTCAGACCAAGGCTTCAAAAGGAACAGGTTAGGCGGGGGAAGGGACCTAGGGCTACGTGAACCCCACCTGGGCCTTACCTCTATCTCCATCATAACCCAGCCCCACATCCTTTATCCTCCTCTTGGTGCTCATCTACCTTGACCTGGCCACCACCTCTACCCTCCACCCAAACAATCCCAGACAGAAAAAGAGGACGCCAACCAAAATCAAAAATAGTGTTATTCTGGTGTCTCTGAAGCACGAAAAAAAAAAAAAAAAAAAAAAAAAAAGAAAGAAAGAAAAAAAAAAGAAAAGAAAAAAGAAACCACCCTTCCCACATTTCAGCCCCCGGTCCAGGCCAAGGGGCTGCCCCTGCAGGCAGTGCAGGCCCAGGGGCCAAGACAGTCCTGGCCACGGGCTCGAAACGGGACCAGCCCATGGGTTTGACTTCTAGGGCCTGGCTGGGAGGCTGCCTGCCTCAGTTTAGGGAGCCCAGGCCCTCGACTAGGGATGAGAGATCAGGGATCAAGGCCGGAGGTCTGGGCCACTTAGTTCCGGTACGCTGGCTAAGGCAGCCAGAGGTCAGGGTTCAGATGTGGAAGCCAAAGCCACTCAGTTCTGTGGTCCAGCAGAGGGCCAGAGACCAGGGATCCAAGTTACTGAATCCTAGGGCTGGGATCCAGAGGGTACCAGGCCACTCAGTACTGATGCTCCAGCAGGGGCTGGGCAGCTGGGCTCTCACGCTCCTCAGCAGGGGCAGGCCAGTCACCCAGGATCCCAGTGGGTGTGCCACTTTCAGGAGCACTGCCGTCCAAGCAAGGAATGTCCTGGGCTGCTCTGGCGGGCGAGGAGGCATTGGTGCTGATATCCGGGCTGAGGCTGAGGTCTAGGGGCACCTAAGGGAGGGGAGAGAGGTTGGTGGGAAAGCAGACCCGAGTAGCTCAGGACCCAACCCTTCCACAGGACCCTTACCTGAGATTTGGGGGTGCCTCCTTTGGGGCTCCCTGAGGCTGGCTCTGCCTCAGATCCCCCCAGCCCCTTCCGACCCCCCAGGGTCCACTTCCCGCTGGGACCCTCAGAACTGAGGAGACCGGGGCCAGGGGTTCTTGAGGGCCGGGGACCCTCAGTGGGGGCGGGAGAAGAAGGGGTTGGTCCAGGGAGCCGAGGGGGTGGCCACTGCAGCAGAGGAGGGGGGCGCCCATCACCAGAGCCACTCAGGGAAGGCCGAGGGCCCCAGCCTGGACCCGGAGGGAGGGGCTGGTCTCCACTGCCTGTGGGAGACAGATAAGAGGGTAGAGATCTCAGCTAGGCCGTCCTCCTCACCCACCAGTTCGGCCCGGCCTCGCCAGCTCACCTGCTGTGTTCTCAGGTGTGGGGTGTGCCAAGGGGGGGTTATTGCTGAGGGAGCCCAAGCCACCGCCTCCGCCACAGTCCGAGTCATCCACGTTCCCGCCACTATTGCAGCCGGCACCACAGCCCTTATGAAGCCTGGGATGGGGGCAGTGGGGAGGGACAGGTTGGCAGGGGGAGGGCCAGAGACCTTGCAGGCACAAGCCCCCGGCTCCAGGACAAGTCACCTAACATCTCTGAGCCCCAGGATCCTGTCTCTAACAGATTTTGCCATCTACTTTGCAGGGTCTTCTAAGAGAGGCGTTATCAATGGCTCTTAAGGCTAAAGGCCACCTTCAACTCTGGGAGAGCAGGATGAAGTCAGGTCAGCTCTGGGACGGTGTCAGCTCTCGGGGCCCAATCCTGGCTCCAGCACTTCCTCATTCTGAGCCCTAGGAGGAAGTGGCTTCACCTCGCTGAGCCTCTGCTTCTCACTCCAGGACCTCAGCCCCACAGGCTCGGGGGAGTGTTCTGGGCTCACCTCTCCCAGCTGTGCAGAAGCCAGCGGGCAATGGCACTCAGGCTGACAGGGCCACCCCACAGTGCCCGCAGCTGGGGGTGGCTGCCGGCCAGCGAGGTGGTGAGGGGGGACACATAGATGGGGTAGCCCAGTGGCTGGTCACAGGAAGAATTGATCATGTTGCGGAGTGCCTGCTTGGCGTTCTGGATGCTACCGCGTTCGGGGTTGCGGTTGCGCAAGAACACCAGCTCCTGCTGCTGCCCGGCCCACAGGCCACGTACACACTCGCGGTTCACCTGTGGGCGGCCACACACAAGGGTCAGGGGGTCAGTGCCAGGAAGGGGGCTGAGCGGGCACGGGGCGGGAAGGGGCATCCCCACCTTGATGACTCGGAAGCTGAGGTGGCGCCGGTTAAGCATGATGATCTTGTACTCGTCGGAGGCGTCATCCAGGACGTGACGCAGCGCCAGCAGCGAGGGCGTGTTGCTGAGGATGGCGCTGCGCCAGGCTGGGTCGCCCTCGTGCGAGATGACCAGCCGCTCCTCGTTGGCTGCGATGGCGTCGTACAAGGCGGCGGGCTCCTCATACTCATCTGGGGACGTGAAGTGATCCTGCGGGGTGGACAGGAGGGCCGTGTCAGTGGCCCCGCCCTGGAGAGGGGCTTCACCCCACGGCCCGCCCTGCCTGGGGGCGTGTCCCCTACCTGGTGGAGCTTGAGGGCCATGCGAACTCCAGGCGCCACCACGCGATGAAGTAGGTCCATGTCGGCAAAGACCCACTCATCGCGTGGGGAGGTGATGCGGAAGTCCCCCTTGAACAGGGCGTGCAGGCCGTACAGGAAGGGCTCCAGGCTGTGGAAGAGAAGGCACAGGCGAGCGTGAAGGTTCCCGAGCTCTGGCTCTCCAGGCAGTGGTCGGAGCCGGGACCGCTCTTCCTGCGGGGCCTCAGTTTCCCCAGCCTGACAAGGTCCGTCTCCGTCTGGGTCCTTCACGGGGTGGTGAGGAACAGGCATGATCATAACTGGGAGGTGTCTCGCCCACAGAGAGGGGCCACCCTGAAGGAAGCACTGATGTGGTTCCTGGGGGCTTCTGGCCCAGAGCTGTTCGTGGAGGGGGCAGGGGGAGTACAGGAGGCGCGGCTGGACCTGTGGCACTCACCTGGCAGACATGCTGTGCGAGGCTGTCCCCAAGGCCCGCCGGCCCAGCACGCACAGGCCAAAACACAGCGTGACCAGCGGCGAGTTCCAATCCTGGTCCACGGGCTGCGGCACAAGGACCCCGTCCCCAGAGCCCAGCTCAGACCAGGACAGGGAATGCGGGGCGGGGGGCAGGGTCCGGGCCAAGGGAGGCTGAGAGCAAGAGGGACTCGCACGGGGAAGGGAGAACTGGTGGGGCGAGGGAGGGAGGCAGCCCAGGGTCGTGGTGGCCGGACCTGGCTGCGCCGGGAGGCGCAGTACTGGATCCACTCGAGGTGCACCGCGCAGAAGGAAGGCAGTGAGAGGCCGGAGAGGCGGAGGTCATAGTCCTCATCCACGCTCAGTGAGAAGGTGGGGTCCGAGTCAGCGTAGCCCGGCGCCCTCACGGGCCGCAGGGCTGCTGCAATGCCCTCGTGGCTCAGCCACGCCTCCAGCTTCGGTGAGCGGCTGACGTAGTAGATGATGCTCTAGGAGGAGAGGGCAGGCATCAGAGCTGGGGCCAGTGACTGCGGTCATGCCCTACTCGTGGAAGAGAAAGCACCAAGATGCTCCCTGGGCCATCCACCCTCGGCCCCTCTGAGTTCCCTGAAGCCACACGGGCAAGTGTGCCCCCCTCTCTTAGGCCAGGAAGCCCGCCTCCTTACACAGCGTCGCCTGGAAGGTTCTGCCCTGTGGCAAGTGCTTGTTTGCTTGCTTCAGAAGATCCCTCATTTGAAGAGAGACTGGGGCTTAGACAGCAGACTTGCCTGAGGTTACACAGCAAGGGGGTTCTAAACTGCGTCTAAAGCAGACGCAGCTAGGGGGTTCTAAACTGAACCCCCAGAACCTTCCACACCATGATGCTATGGGATCCAAATCTCAGAGACCTTGGAAGGTCAGGCTGAGGTAGTGGGGCTGCCTGCAGGCCATGCCCGTAGGTCATGGGTCCCTTTAGGCAGGTGAGATGTGACAGCCACAGGGCTTCCACTCAGAAAAAAAGGCAAAGGCACAGTATCCTGTGCCCAAAGTCGGCGGCTCCTGTACCCCTTAAGTGAACGCTGGTTGCTGAGCAGGTGTTTGGGCAAATGGAGAAGAGCTTCTGGAAGGTAGACAGTCAGGATGGATGGGCAGTGTGTGGCTGGCAGTTGGTAACCAGCAAGGTTACAGGGATTCCATGGGCACCCTGGGATGGAGCCGATCTGGTCCTGTGCCTGGGGACAGGGTGGCCAGTCTGGGGCTGGGGAGGGTGCTGCAGCTGGCCATGAACAGAGGGCACCCAGACAGGACGAGGAATGTCCAGCAGGGTGGCTCCGGTGGGGCACCCTGCCCCGCACACCTGCCACCACGCCCGACTTATCCTTCCGAACTTCACCCCACGCTGTCCTTGGCAGAGCACTCCCCAGGTCCTCCAGACACGTGTACCCAGCTCTGACCGTGCCCAGCTTTGGAGGCAGCTGCATCCGTGGCAAGTTAGCTTCCCCATGGCACATTAAACTTGGCTGGGGTGGAGCTCATCTCAGCCTGCCAGCCCAAGCCTGGCTAGGTGCCTGGTGCACAGCCATGAGAAGGCTGCTGTTGGCCTTGAGCTGGGTTTCCGGGAGGCAGCAGGGTGACCTCAGTAAAAGCACTTTTCTGACAATGGGGGGGGGGGGGGGGGGAGAAGTGGACAGAACTGTGACCCCTGGATGACCTGAAGCTGGGAATGTCCCGGTCTGGACCACAGCCTCCTCCTAGGTGACAGTGAGAGGTGTGAGGCTCACAAGCCCTTTCTTAGAAGTGGATGGGTGGATAGGAAAAACCACAGAAGAATTACAGTTTCTCTGACGTGTGCTGCAGAAGGGATGTCACTGGAGGTGAGAGGACAGCTGGGAGATGCAGACGCCTGCCCCAGAGATGACCTCAGGTGAGCAGGCCTATCTGGGCCCCAGGAGGCCTCCCCTCCAGACCCCGCGCCAGGAGCCCCAGGGCAGATGTTAAGAGGGCACAAGGGACTGTGGCCAGTGACCACCCTCACCCCACTCCCTCGGTTCCCTTACTCTGGGGGTCACAAAGCTGCATCATTCCTGCCATCTCACAGAACTCCAGTGATCCCCACTTCTCAAGCGGATAAACCAGACACAGCAAAGGAGGTGACATCGCAGGCTTCCCAGAACCCAGTCCAGCGCTCCTGCTGGACCCCACACTGTGCCTCACAAACCCCACCACCCCCAGCAGGCGCTTGGCACACCCAGACTGAGACAGGGAGGCCCAGGCTTGGGTCTAAGACTGGCTCTGCCACTTTTCTCCTGATTCTGGGGCCTCAGACTAATCGCCTCCTTCTGCGAGCCAGCTGCCATGGCCGAGACATCAGGACCTCTCTTGAAGGGTATGGTGGGCTTCAGCCAGTTTAGGAGCCTGTCCCTTGGGAAGTACCACTGCTTGGCAGCCACTTCTATGATTATCACTTAACGCCACCATTGGTAGCATTATCGCCCCTCTGTGCTGGTGGGACCTGGGCCAGGGTCCTGGTGGTCTAGAAGACTGGCCTCAGCAACTGCCCTTCCCAGGACCAGCAGCCCAGTGAGGGGACCCATGCACATACTGCCCGCTTTCCCCCGATACTGCCCAAGGTGCATTTTCCAGAGGAGGGTGACAGGGAGACCCCCGCCCCCCAGTACCCTAATGCTAGAGTCACACAGGCCACTGTGGCCCCTGAGTCCTGCTGTCTGGTGGTGGGTGGCACCTTGAAGGATGCTTAACCTCCCTAAGGCTTCTGCTTCCCTTGGGAAAAACAGGTTCCCAACAATCCAGAAGATGACACTCAGGACGCTCCTGGTCAGTGAGCATTCGCTAGTGGGGACCCCTGCCGCCCAGCCACCCGCCCGACATACCTTGACGTAGTAAGTGATGAGGATCTTGCGGAGGTCAAACACCTGCAGCATGGAGGCGGCGTTATTGTCGCTGATGCTGTAGCCCTCCAGGACGTACTTGCTGGCCGTCACCTCCCAGGCCAGCCAGCGCTGCCCAAAGGCGGCATTGAAGGACAGGACCCGTGGCAGGTGGCCAGGCTCACAGCAGCAGCAGCCCTCATCCTCCTCCACGCCCTCCGTGATGGCCTCTACCTCGCGCTGCTGGCAGTAGGTACCTGGAGGGGGGGGGGGGCAGTCAGGGGGCCACCAGCACATCCCGCCTGCCTTCTCCCCAGCCAGCGTCCCGGCCTTCGTCATTCCCTGCCCGGGGATGCCGTGTGAGTAAACGTTATGAAATGAACGGATCGACAAATGAACGCTATCTCTTCCTGACTCCCAGGGGCCACAGCAAAGACCGAAGCTCAGAGAGAAGCGACCTGCTCAAGTTCATGGTGCTCATGAGCTGTGCTTAGAGCCCCTCTGCACCCTCAGGGGCCCTTTCTGAAGCTGACATCCAACGTGGACGTCTTCCAAAGGCAAAGAGCTAGCTCACCCACCAGGGGTCATAGGTGGCACCCAACCTGGGCCAAGCCCAAGACCACAGGGCAGGCAGTTGGGAGTGGAAGGGAGATCCCAGAGCTCCGGGCCCAAGCTTGTACCAGTGCAGCCTATTCAGTCCCTGTGGACCCAGAGTCAGGGCAGGGACACAGCTTGGCCAAAGGAGACCCTGCCGCCTCACCATTTATGCCGGGACACCCAGGCCTAGGGAGGAAGAGTGCCTTGCTCAAGGTCACCCTGCAAACCAGGGCAGGGATGGACTAGAATCCAGCCCTCACGCGCTATGCAACGCAGCAGCCTGCGTCAGGCCCAGGCCCCGCGGCTCACCCCGGAACTCAAGGCCACGCAGCTGGAAGGTGACGAGGCCATTGCCAACCTCGATGAGGTGCACCAGGGCGTTGAGGTAGTCAGAGGCCAGGACGAAGCAGTCGCCGGGGCCGTAGTTGCCCCAGCGGCCCAGCACCAGGTCCCCACACAGCGTGTGCTGCAGCGAGCGCGTCAAGTGCTCATAGAAGATGGAGTTGAGGTTGTTGTCGTCAGCGCCTGAGACCCAGGACAGACAGACAAATGGGCAAAATGACAAGTAAGCAAGGCTCCCTCCCCAGGGAGGCCAAGTACACACCTGGCCCTGAAAGCCCCCAGATGGCCAAGTACACACCTGGGTTCCGATCTAGCTGGGTGACCAGGCGGGTGTTGGAATGATCCACACGTTTAGTGCTGTTCAGAGAGAACGACAACACAGGTGGCTGAGAGGGTGAGGCTGCCCAGGGTTCAGACGATGATTCCCGCCGGGCCACCGTCGCGTCCTCTGAGCCCACACCCCTGTTCTCTGGGCAGATGCCACGACAGCCCCACTGCACACGAGACTGAGGCTTCGGGACGTGAGGGGACTCACCTAGGACCACATGGCCAGGAAGCCCAGGGTGTGAGCCCGAGGCTCGGCCTGACTCAGGTTTTGCCCTCATCGGATCACCCCTCTGAAGCCCACCGTGCCCGAGCGCTTGCAACCTCGCTGTGGCACCCCCCCGCACCCCACCCCACCTGGGCCCCGAGCTCCTCTCCCTTCCAGGTCCCCTCTGGGTGACCCGCCTGCTCCCGCAGTACTCACTTGTAGTCGCGCTCCCAGAACTTGAGGGGCCGCGCGTAGGACATGATGAAGACGGCACTGCCCAGCAGGGGGTTAAGTGGTGTGGAGAAAAGTGCCGAGAGCAGGGCCTGAACGAACAGCATGGCCGAGTCTGGGCGCCAGTCAAGGAGGTGGCAGGCATACAGGACCCTCCCTGACCTCCCTCACCACTCCTTGACCCCCATCAACCTGCCCCGTGCCCCCAACCCCCCCCCCCCATCCAGGCCACAGCCCTCCTCGCACACCCCCACCCAGGCAGCGGGCGGCAGGCTGGGTACGTGGCACGGCAAAGGGCTGGGCAAAAGCGTGGAAAGCCGAGCCCCAGGTGATCTGCCAGGGCGCGATGTAGGTCAGCACAAAACGCAGCTTGTACAGCAGGTCCCACAGCTGGCAGGGTCGGCGAGGGGAGAGGTGAAAGATACACGGGTCACTCACAGAGGTGGGGTCTATCAAGTACCCATTCACAGCCTCGAGCCTACCCCAGTGGCTGCCCACGGGCGAGTCAAGCTCAAGATCACTCCCGGCCCTTTCTCTCTGGACCTGGCTCAAAGTATCCGTC
The DNA here is from genome assembly GCF_018350175.1 of Felis catus. Lineage (NCBI taxonomy): Eukaryota > Metazoa > Chordata > Mammalia > Carnivora > Felidae > Felis > Felis catus. Next base: position 108,529,972 of record NC_058377.1, on the reverse strand, counting down.
ACTGTTAGCGAACCCTCTACGGGAGCATTAGCCGTCTATTTGCAGGACCACCCTGGGAGCTTCCTATTGCTGTCCCGTTTCACGGATCGGAAAGGTGAGGTTCAGAAAAGGTAGGGCAGGCAAATGACTTGCTCAGGCCATCGGTCAGTGATGAGGCTGGGCCTCAACCATGATACTGAGAGTCAAGAGACGGTCACAGGCCCCACCCTCAGAAGGGGATACAGTTTGGATCTCTACCACTCTGGGCCAGACCAGAAAACCAGACCAGAATACCCATGTAAAAGAAAAAGGCTCAGGGTTACGCTGGGATCTTTGCTGGGATCCCAGGGCTAGGAAGGTACCACTACAGGCTTCCAGTACAGTGCCGAGGAATGGTTCTTTGTTCACAGTGATTCCCCTCCCCCAACCCCTGATCAGGGGATCCCACAGCCTGGCAGAGCAGTCTGGATATACCCAGGCCCCAGGGGCTTCTGAAACTCAGCTCTTAACTGCTCCCCAGGGCTGTGGCTGGCAAAGGGGCAGAGCTCAGAGGCTGGTATCTAGAGGACAAGGCCAAGTCTGAACTGCCTTAACTGCTTATAAGGAAAGTGACCAAATACCATGATTCAGAGAAGAGGCAGCCAAGTGAGACAGACCTGGATTCAAGTCCTGGCTGGCTACCAATTCTCTGGGGGACCTGAGGCAAGTCACTTTAGCCCTTTAAACCAGTTTCCTCCGTGCCCCTGGATAAACTGCTGCGAAGGCCCACGGTGGGGCTGATGTGGAACAGCAGCTGCGAGGGCCGCAGGCCCCTGGGGGAGTTCTCCCCGCCACCCCGTTCCCGCCGCACAGCCTAGAGACTGCAACATGACCGCCTCACCTTGCTGCAGAGCAGGGACATGAGGAAGTAGTCAAGCAAAAAGCCCTGGGAGAGGCGTGGGTAGTCGAAGTGGAAGAGCAGAACAGTGAAGGCCAAGGTCAGGTACTGCTGGGGCGGGCAGCAGAAGGCTGAGCGCAACAGCTTCAGCCCAGCCACGGTCATCAGCAGCGCCCGGCAGCTGTAGACGAGAAGCAGGCATTATGTGCCAGGCAGGGCTCAGGAGGCAGAGGAGATGGCTGCCCATCCCTCCCCGGCCCCGGCCTGGGCGCCGCTGGGCTGGGCCCTGCTCTTTTGGGCTGGTGACTCTCAGCCTCTGCTCTCTAAAGGGGTCGCCCCTTTTAGACACATCTGGGAGACACGTTTGTTTTCCAAGAGGCAACTGTCTCAACAGAAAGGGTCAGAAGCCCGAATCCTGCTTTAGTTGGCCGGGCAACGGAGGCAGGTTTTCATTCCCTCTGTGGGCTTCAGCATCCCACGTGTCACGTGGGAACGCAAGTGGTGGGATGGTGGGGGCGGGGCAGTCCTCACTAGAGGCAGAACTTGTCCGGGTGGCTGACGACAGCATGGGCGTCCACCGTGAGGGCATTGAGCACCACGGCGGGGTAGATGAGGTACTTCTCGACGCACTGCAGGCCGGCATACAGCTTCTCAAACCACATCACCTGGGCAGCGCCTGCGAGAGAAGGCAGGACTGTTGACTCTGTGTGCTCCCCTCTTCCCGCAGGGCCAAGTCAGGTGCGCTCCCAGAGGGAACCTGGAGAAAGGGCAAACCAGGGGACACGGCTCTCCAGGTGCCTAGAAGCTTTGTGGCAGCTCAAATGAGGGCAATGAGGCCCGGACAGGGCACATCAGGGGCCCAGGGCACGCTCTTTGCCTGTTCTGTTGTCTGAAAACAAATGGAATGAGGCCATCCAACACGCCCACTGGAGCCAAGGCAGGCTGGGTGAGGCCCCTATGCACTGTGACCTTGAGCTGCAGGGCCCTTCGTAAGGGGCCACTGCCACCTGGCTTGAGCCGATCATCGTCACGCGGGGATGGGCAAAATCTTTTATCGCTTAAGTAAAACGGCACGTGGAACTTTGCATAACAAAACCAGGCGATTAAACAGAGACTTAAAGGTGTTTTTATCACAGGGCTCAAATGAAAATCAGCCAGGCAGACCTGGTCTACTGGAAACCAATCTGTGATCCCGGACGACAGATCCCTTTAGAGCCTTGGAATTCTACTTCCTCCATCTCCTCAGAGAAAGCAAAAGAGGCGGGAAAAGGGCAGGGCAGGCAGGGTGAGAGCAAAGCAGGGGCCAAGCTGGGGCACAGCAGGCAGGAGAAGGCAGGCAGGGCCCTCGAAGGGGCTGCAGGGTCAGCGCGGTCAGGACAGCCCGGGTGGAGGCTGCCCCCTGCCGGCAGGCTGCAGGTCAACCAGGAAATCAGGGCAGGAGGGGCGGAGGGGTGGGGGCAGGCACTCACCTCGAACTTCATACTGGCTGTACTCCAACGGCTTCAGCACAGGCTGCGACAGGCAGAACCAGGGCAGCTGTTTGCGGAGCTGCGGCAGCAGGTAATGCGTGAAGAAGCCCACGGCCCCAGCCAGTGCGTACAATACGAACCCCAGCACCGACTGCAGGAGGGAGAGGCCAGAGGCTCAGCCAAGGGGAGCAGGCCAAGGAGCCAAGGGGGCCTGGGCACGGGCTGGGCAGGGGCAGAGAAAGACACGAGGCCGTGGCTGCCCAGGGCCCTCGGGTGGAGGCGGCTCCGGCAAAGACCCAGGGGACAGGGGTGGCCCATGCCACACGAACCTTCAGGGCGATGAAGACGGTGCTGGCGCTGATGGCAAAGGTGAGCACGGCGATCACCACACACATCACCAGGTCAGAGTGCAGGACCTCACGCTGCAGGGCCGGGAAACACCAGCGTGGGTGCCCGCCGCCCGGGGGGCTGACCACACCCTGTCAGCTCCCCACCCCAAGACTAGAACCCCACACTCCAGCCCCTCACCACCGACTGGCGCATCTTGTCTGGCAGTGGGTCTGGGGGCTCGGCCCGAGCCGTCTCCAAGCTCCGCTCCTCCAGCTCGGGGAAGAGCTTGCTCCGAATCAGAGACCTGGGGTGGGTGAGAAGAGGCAGAGGCCCGGGTCTGCAGAGGCCACACTCCTGCCGCAGGCACCAGGGTCGGTTGGGGCCAGGCACGTGCACGGAACACCCCCGCCCCCGCAACCCTTGCCATGCACGGACACACACGCAGACACACACATGCGCACGGACAGGCACGTGCAGGCACCCACCAGAGCACGGTGGGGTCACTGCTCTGACGGCTCAGGTGGTAGGACAGGGCCACCAGGAGGCCACAGAAGACCGAGAAGAGGACAGGGACGTGCTGCTCCGGCCAAGGAGTCTGGGAAGAGAACCCATGCTGGTCAGGGGAGGCAGGGTAAGCGTGGGGGGAGGGGAGTATCCACTGCCCCCTCCCCCTGCCCCGGGAGAAGCCACTGCTGAGCCCAATTCACAGTCCTGTCCCAACAACACCCCTGGGCCTCAGCATGCCCCCCACCCCACAGGTCATCCCTACCTTGATGGCCCCAAGGCAGAAGCCGTAGAGCAGGGCAGCAGCCAACAGGCTGCGGGAGAGGCTAAAGACGGCAGTGAGCGGGCTGGTGGCGGCTGTCAGGTGAGAAACAGCAGGTAAGGCCCGACAGCTACCTGCTGCTGCCCCACCTCACCCGCACCCCACTGCCCTCGATTCTCACAGGCTAACCTCCCTGGGACCCATCACTAGCCCATTGTTCTCTGCTCCTCGAGCCCTGAGAGGCCTTCAGGGCTTCTGGCATTCTTGGGTTGAAACCACTTGTTTGGGGAGGGGAGGAAGCAGGGGGAGGTGACGGGCTCTTGATCCACACCTATAGATACCCGCAGTATAGACACAGGAGAAGACTCAGCAAAAGGCTGGAGCCACACACCCAACCCAAGGCCCCTCCTGGGCCCCACACTGCCTCCCGACACGCAAGCCACCTATGGGCCCCCTACCTGTACCCCCAAAGCCGTGCATATCTATCTGCTCCAGCAGGTACATGAGGCAAGTGTTGACCTGGGGCAGGAGGCCCAGGAGGAAGACGAACGGGAAGCACAAGGTGAACACTGCCAGGGAGGGAAAGCAAAGGCCCAGCCGGTCAGCCTGCAGGCCACCCCTTGGCCCACCGTTGGGGCCTCACTCCCCTGAGTCACCTCAAGGCTGCCCAATCTCACCAGTGGCCACGTCCCGGGCACAGAAGAAGAAGGAGGCGGAGAAGAGCGTGAGGCCGTAGAGGGAGACGGGTGGGAAGGGCTGAGCTGAGCCCAGGGCGTCCAGCAGCCAGATGAGCAGACAGCAGATACAGAAGTAGACAGGCCGGCTATATGCGATCACCCAGTTGTGGCCCTGGGGAGTGGGACTGTGAGGGGCCAGGCCTCCCCCACTGACCACCCCGCACACATGTGCGCACACACACGCACATGCTCACGTGCCCTACCCGTGGCACGTGATCTAAGACAGAAAGCCTGGCAGGGTGAGGGCAGCAGGACTGAGGATCTGAGGCCATACGGGTGGTGAGGGAGCCCTGCCCCTCCCAGACCCCTGCACACCTGGTCTCAGCCCCTGCCAGCCCCACATTTGAGCACCCTCGGGAAAGCACTCTACTTACGTGCATGGGAGATGCCGCATCAGGCTGGACACTCTGGAAAAAGACAGGAGCTACATTCGCAACAGAAGCCAGAGCCCAGGACCTGCTTGGTTCCACCACTGGCTGTCAGGAGTAACCAGGGCAGGATCCTAAACTGTCCTGAGCCTTGGTTCTCTCATTTGTAAGGCAAGGGGCTGGTTACAGGGAATCTCAAGCGTCTTATCTGCTTTCCAGCTCACACCCCTCAAAATGGATTATGGGAAAGGAGGCATGTGGAAAGAGGGGGGGCGGGGGGGGGGGGGGGGGCGGGAGGGAGGTGGCCCAGGGAGTAAGGACTGACCTTCAGCAGGGAATACTGGCAGGAGGCAATGACCAAGCAGAACTGGAAGACCCAGATATCCGTGAAGAAGCCCTTAAGCAGCAGCAGGTAGCCCAAGAAGGCAACGAGGCTGCTCAGGCCTACGCCGAGTATGTTCTCCACCAGCCCCCGAGTCCTGGAGAGACAGCAAGGTCAGGGGACACCCAACTCCTTACCGGCTAGGGGGGCAAAAGTGGGTGGAGCACAGAGGACAGGACCCAGCCACAAAGGCCCACGTTTGTGCCTGTGCCCGCGCCACCCCCTCATCCTCTGAGTGTCAGAATCTAGACCTCTCAGGGATGGAGGCCAGTTTGCATCTCTTCTAGGAAGCCACCCCATCGCTACCCTGAATCCCAATCTTCGTCCCTTCTAGACCCTGTAGGCTCCAAGTGCCACCGCCCCGGGGACTGCCTGTCTCTAGCCTACGCATGCCATGCACACAGGCAGTGCCCCACAAACACTGGCTGCAGTGCCGGGAGGAAATCCAGGCCATGGAAGCCAGGACACGGGCTCTTAGGCCCAAGTCATCCATGCAGACAAGAGAAGTCACTTGACTTCTCTATCGGACTTCCTGGGCCTCAGTTACCCCTAAGAAATGGGAAAGCTGAGACAAAGAGTTTGCCAGCTTTTTTAGACCGTGGACCTCTATTCAATAAAATCTAAAATAGAAACAGATATAAACAAGAAACCGGACAAGAATGGTTTGTCTTGAGTGGAGCTTTGGGATAGAGAAATAACTAGAGCACCATCCGCTTGGCCACCCCTTCACCCCTTCACACTCCAAAAGGACCTAGCAGAAGCCCACTCCAGCCCTTGAGACACCTTCAGTGACCTCCAGCAACAGTTAGGCTTCCTGCTACCATGATGGCCTCCATATGTTCATAGGGTTCAGAAGGCCGGGGGGCCGGGGGCCGGGGGCCGAGGCGGGTGGGCACTCACCGGTCCAGGAGGGCCAGGAGGGCCAGCCGCTCATAGCGCACAGACGTCCAGCGGCCAGGAAGAAGCCAGTACTTGTAGCTGTGCTGGGCACGAGGTGGTGCCTCCTCCATCAGCGTCTGCTCCTGGGATTCGTGCAGGGAGTCCTGGTCCAGCAGGTCAAACTGCGGTCCCCACAGCCGCAGCCATCAGCCCCTCGCCCCCCACACGGTCCACTGCCACCATCCCCCTGCCCAGTGCACACTGGTCAGCCGTTTCCTCCAGCACAGAGTCCCCGCCATCGAGCAGCCCTGTGGCCTGTCCTGACGCTCCATCACAAAGGCCTGATCCTCTCTCCAGGTTCCTAGGACTCAATGGCTCAATGGCTGCTGGGGACCTGCCGGGGCTGCTGCGGGCCACAGTCACCAGTGCCGTCTGTGTCTTCCCCGCTCAGGCAGCCTCTCCCACCTCTTCCTGGGCTCGGTGAAATCCACATTTGGGACGCAGTGCAATGCTACCCTCCTCCTGGACAGAGCCATCAGGCTCACTCTGACCATCTTATCCCAGAGCACACAGGGAACCAGCCCTGATGACAGGCCTGGGTGCCAATGCCAGTACTGTGAGGCCCCGGGCAAATACCTAATCTCTTTGGATTTCTTGCATCTTTCGTTCAACAAATACTCATGGGGCACAACTATAGGCCTCGCCCTGGGCCTTAGGGATACAATGCAGAGCCAAAGATGCACAGCCCCTGCCTCTGAATGTGGCCATCAGCTGTCTCAGGACCGTGGTGCCTATGCCGTGTGACAAGTAAGGAGAATAAATGCACCAGAAAGGGACACGTGGGGCTTCTGGGCACTGAGTGTTAGATGAGTGGGTGCTCCTTTCACGACTGTTCTCTAAACTCTGACTCTGGCTTTGAAGCATCTTTAATGCTTCTGCCATTATTAGATCCTGTAAACTGTTGTCCAAACTGGGGTTGGACAGATGAGCAGCCATCTGTCCAGGGAGTGAGATGGGAGCCCGTGAATAACCCCGCTAAGGCAACAAGCTCGAACAGAGTGCCCCGTGCTATGCAGTGCACCTGGGCCCAGCACAGGGAGCAGCACAGCCAAGTACGTGGAAGAAAGCGCCTCTTCCACAGGTATCACTGTCGACACTCGTCATCCCCACTTAGTAGGGGCCCCTCTGGGATAAAGGAGATACCCTAGACACGCCTGTTGAATAAGCAAATAAACAACTCCTTGGGCCCCAGAGATCCAGAGAGCCTGCACGCCCAGTGTCAGCCATCAAAGGTCAGGATGGACACCTCAGGGCCCCCGGGAGCCCTTACTTGGAACGGCTCGTCCCTCCTGGTACCTGGGCAAGTGCTCAGTGACCTGCCCCCCCACCACTGCCCCTCCCACAGGTCCTTCCCTGACCGCTGGCTCCTCACCTCTGGGATCTCCAGGGGCACGCGGCGCACCTGCATACCCTGCAGAACCACTGGCCTTGGCTGCAGCAGGTTCAGGCCACCTGCCGCCTCAGGGACATCAGCCGAGTGGAAACTGGAGGAGTGTGAGTGGCGGTCCCTGTGGGAACAGCAGCCATGAAGGTTAGGCCACTGGAGAGCCCTGGGACAGCGGGGGGACTGAGGCCAAAGTCAGGCCACAACTGGGGCCCTAAGGGGGCTGCTCAGATACAGAACACAGGAAACAGGTGGCAGAAAGACCTCCCTCCCAGGCCCTGGTTCCTAGAATCCTCCTGCATAGAGATGTCGTGTTCCTACAGCATAAGCACCCCTATAGGCCTGCCCTTTGCCACTCTCCACCCTCTTCTCCTAGAGATTCTGAGCTGCCCCTGCCCCAGCCCAGGGAAGAGAGAATATCCCTAGAAACAGCGGCCCAACAGGCTGCTGGCCGGGCGAGCCCAAGCTTGGAGACTCACCAAGCTCCATTGGCCGCCTGCTCCCCCTGTTGCCCCACAGGGTTCTCGTAGCCGCCTCCAGCCAGGCCAAAGGTGTAGGAACGCCGCACGCCTGGGGCAAGGGTATGGGACACAAAGCAGCAGATCAGGGACAGGAGCACCCAGGCCTGACCCACGTGGACCGTCATGCAAGGAAGAACCGCGTGCTACGTCCTCCTGGGTGGCAGCCCAGCCCCTAGGGACCATGAGCTGGAGAGGAGAGAGACCGCGGGTCAGCCCGCCCTGGGTTTGGGATTCTCTCCCGCCACCTGCTCAGCTGTGACCTCAGTCTGTGTCTCAGCCTCCTTAGCAGCAGGGCAAGGATTACGAGGCTACCCCGTGCCTCAGGGCGGCTGCAAGTTTGAGGTCAGGCAGCACAGGTAAAGCGGTCGGTCACCACGGGGCTGAGAGCGTGGTACGTGCCCGACAGAGCAAGCGCTGCTGCGAGGACTACGAAAACCCCCGCGTGAGGGCCAGGGGGTGTGGGGTCAGCCGGGCTCGGGGGCTCGGCCGCTGGACTCGGGGGGAGGGGCTCACCGCTCTCGTCGTAGAAGTAGTGCACGGCGCCCTCGGAGGTGTCATCAAAGGTGCAGGCCTCGTGAACGGTGGCGCCGGCCCGGGTGAGCAGCAGCGAGGAAGCAAAGTGCAGGGCGGAGGGCAGCGTCAGCGCCCGGGAGTGAGAGGCGGCCCGGCCCCGCTGAGCTTCCTGCAGGCTGCTGAAGAGGGGGGTCGGCCCACGGGTCAGCGCCACTTAGAGCCACGGGCCCCCACCGCCCCTCCAACCAGCCAGCAGGGGCTCACCTGGGCGGCGAGCCCATAACGGAGGCTGGAGGGGTGGGGTTGCTTCCCGCATTGTGGCGCCTGCGGATCGCCTGAGTGCGCCTCACACTGCTTGTGCGGTCCCGCTTGCCGGTCTCCTCGGCCGCTGCCCAGAGAGAGGCCCCAAGCATAAGCGACACGGGCTTGGACACGTCGGGGGGAGCACGGGGCGGGGAGGGCGGGGGAGCAGGCAGCAGCTGCTCCTGCACGGAGCTAAGTGTCAGGCCTCATTCAACTCTGTCCTGCCTCTGGGGCCTAGCCAGGTCACCTAACCACACTGTGCCTCAGTTTCCACGCTTAGAAATGAAGATAGGACCTTGCCCTGCCCCACTGGCGGCCCAGGACAACGAACGCAGATGCTGAGGATCCTCGACGGGCGGAGGCTCTGTACTAACTGCCAAGATCTGGAGCCAGGTGTCTGAGGTCTCTCGGCCCTGCTCAGGTGAGGGGTTCAGCAGACGCCTCTCACTCACTCAGTCCACCTCCACCTGCTCCCTGAGACAGAGGCTGAGCTGACTCTGACCAGCTCCTCTGCAGCCTGGCCCTTGTCCAAACCCAAGCCCATAGCTAGCTCGTCTCCCCACCCCACCCCCAGCAGAGCGGGCACTCACCTCCCCCCACAGCACCTTCCTCTTGCAGCTCCCCCCGCCAGCCGGGCTGGTTGGCGGCAGGTCCCCTGTGGGCCTCAGCAGGCAGCAGAGCGGGCTCCCCAGCAGCCAGCTCCACCCCCGCCTGGGCCTCCAGCTCAGCCTTGGAGCCAGCCAGGGGGGCCCTGAGGACATCGCCCCCTGCCCCATCCATGCTCAGCACTCGGGCATGCGTTTTGGCGCTGGCGGTACTAGGCGTCCGCTGGGTCCCATAGGGCCGCTTGGGGGGCACAGCCGTCCCCTCCTCAGCCCCATGGGGGGCCCGTCGCTTCCGGGGTCTCCCTGCTGCACCACGGGAGCTCTCGGGGGAATAGCAGGAAGTAGAAGAAGAGCTGTCGGTACTGTAGCGGCGCTGAGATCGGAGGCTGGAGGCTGGGCTCAGTTCGCTGCCCTCGCTGGTGTCTTCGTCCTCAAAGAAGCCCCCGCCTTCAAGCAGGGGCCGCCGAGGGGCACGGCCAGGTGGGGAGTGTCTTCGCATGGGTGGCCGCCGTTTGCTGGGCCGCAACAAGGCCAAGTCCTTGGGCCGCACGACCAGGAGCGGCTCGGCTGGGCCCGGTGGCGTCCCTGCTCCTATGACCGTGTCAAAGGAACGCAGGGTGTCATCTGAGGGGACTCCAGCATCTGGCGATGCAGGCAGCTCGGCCTCAGAGGGTGGGTCTGTGTCGCTGCCCTCCGGGGCTTGCCCCCCAGGGGGGCTGTCCAGGTGGGTGGAGTTGGTTTTCTCACTCTTGAAGCTGCTCAGCGTCTCCCTGTCAGTGCCACTGAAGCAGGAATCCGAGGAGCCGGCTTTCTGGGGTGTGGGCTCCCCAGAGCCCCGCCTGTCCAGGGGCTGGTAGCCGCCTGCTGCCCGGCGTTGTTCCCGTCGACTGCTGGTCCTCACCAGGGCCCGGTCAGGCCGGGTCAGGGTCAGGAAGCTCTTGCTCAGCTCCTGGCTGAGGCTCCCCTTCAGAAGGGGGCTCATGGGAGTATCGGCCACACTGCTCCCCCTCCAGGGGGCTCCATCCCCAGCCAGGGGAGAACGTTCTGAAGAGTCTGTGCTGGGGAGAGAGGGGTCTGGGGCAGCCCCCGGGGGTGTCTGGGGAAGGTCTCCAACTATCAGAGAAAAGGAAGACAGAAAGTGAGGGAAGGGCATGCTGTAAAAGGAACCGGCCGCTAAGAGGGTCCTAAGGCTGCTGCTTCCCCAGAGCCCAGCGGGGGCAGGACAATGAGGAGGCCCCAACCTGAAGGGTAAAGACAGCCCCGGAGAAACAAAACTTGGGGTGACTCAAAGACAAGTCAGCTAGTCCTCCCCCCGCTGCCAAGTCCCTGCCCTATCATGCCCACTCACTCAGTTTCTCCTGTGAGCTTAACTTCAGCATCTCTCGATCAGCCGAGGTCACGATCACGTTGTTGCTGCCCTGCTCCCGAACCAGCTCCTTGATGTCTGCGACCATGGCCCCACAGGTGTCAGCAGGACTTCAAGGCACCGGTGTGCCATCCCGTTCCACACCACCAAACTCAGCCCTGAGCAGGAGCCACCTACCTCTGAGGGGCCCGGAGTCCTCCATCCGGGGCAGCAGCTCCTAGGCACACAGACAAACAAATGAAGGAACACGCCGGGTAAAACGGAGGTTCAGGACGTACCCACAGTGGGGTCGGGCTCCCAAGAGAGAAGTGGGACAGACTGACGCTAGGGACCACTCACCGAGACCTGATTGAAGCCAAACACGGAATGCTGGGAGCTACAGCGTACCGGCGGTGTAGAACTCACTTTCCGAAACACTGTCATCTCCACTCCGGGGTCCCTAGCAGTGGAGAAAAACGTCAGCTTTCAGCTGACCTCCCCTCTTCCCATTGTACTTCCTCCACCATCCCCGACACTCCTCTCTTCTCCAGGGTCCTCTCGAAAGTCTGGGGCTGGCCGCAGAGCTAACACTCAACTGCTCACGGAGCCAATGTCCCCTAAGCCCCCAAACCTTAAGGCCAGGCACCGGGACCACTCAATTCCCAACACAACCCCTACCCCACCCACCTGGGCAAACTGCTGTCCCCCTGTGCAGGCTCTTCTTCCGGCTCCCCCATGGTAGAGTTGCGCTTCTCCACGATCTCGCCCTGGTCGAACATAGCATGCAGCCGATAGTTCACAGTCTTGATAGTAGCGAAGATGACAGCCACCACAAGGCAGTACACACCGGCCACCATCAAGCTGGGGGGCAGGACCTGGAGATGGCAGCAAGTCAGGCTCCTCTTTATACAGCCCTGGGCCCATGGGGTAGGCCTACCACCACACTCAGAGCCAGAATTCACAAATTCACAAGACTTCATCGCCCATCCCTTGCTATAACTGGTGCCAAGACCTTGTCGAGAAGCTCGGTCCTCTAACTGGAGTCAGATTAAGTGAGGGGCTCAAGGTCACCCAGCCCAACCACAAGAGAATAATTTGGCCACTCTTCCACCTACTCCAAACGCTGCAGTGAATCCTCTCCACACCCCAAGTGCCCAAGGCACAGCCCGGAATCCCTACCAGGTTGGCACCCCTCCCTGACATCCACCCTCCCTTTCCCCGCGAGAGTCACAGGTGGCGGCAGCATCTCACCATGTACAGCAAGAAGGGAAAGGTGAGCAGGAAGATCCAGACATAAAGGTGGAAGCAGTTGGAGAAGGTGCTCTGGTGCGGGTCGAAGAACCAACCGCCGGTGAGCGAGGCCCACACCCCCTGGCGCAGGATCTGCAATACCTGCGACCCCATGGCCCCGCCGCTGATGCGCGCGCCCCCCTCCCGGGACCCTCATGGGGGCGGCCGCCGGCCCATGCCCCGCCTGGCGCCCGAGGGCCCCGGGGCCCGGCCTCGAGCTCACGCCATGGCCTCCCCCAGCGGGGGAGAGGGGTCGCCCGGGCAAGGGGGCGGGCAGGGGGCGGGGCCGGCCGGAGCAGTCAGCGGAGCGAGGCCTGGGCGCGGGGGTGGAGCCTCATCAGGGGCGGGGTCCAGGCCCCCACCCCCGGCCCAGAACTGTTCCGAGGGGCCGATCCGGTAGGCGGGCGCGGGGCACGGGCCGGGCACCCGTCGGCGGCATCCAGAGATGGGCGTGGAGTGGGTGCTCCGGGGGTGCAGACGACGGCTCCCTCGGCTCTGGCCCGGGGAGAGCCCCGGGACCCTGAGGTCCACTTCCGGGGTTACAGGTCACTCTCTTCGGGCTCCGCGCTCGCCCGGCTACTGCAGGAGCCGGCCCAAGGGGGAGGCCGGAAGGAACCGCGAGCCGCCAGCCAACAGTGGCGCATGCGTGCGACGGGCCTAGTTGAGACCCGGAAAAGGAAAACCTGACGGCAGGAAACCCGACGCACGCGCAGGAAGGTAGTGGAGCTCTAAGAAGCGGCGGAGCCCTTTGGGCGTGCGCAGAGTCCAGGTCTAAAAGAGCTCAAAAGTGGTAGCGCTCGAGCGCATGCGCACACCTAGGCGTTGTCAACACAGTAGACACCCCTGGGCGGAACCGAAGGGTTAGTTGATGAGTGGCCACTGGGTGACGGCGGAATTAATTGGCACAAAACTCTCCCAGTGAGTTACAGGGGGCGGGGTGGAGGCGTGGACTCCCCAGGGCTACAGGGACAGCTCGGCACCACCAAAGCACGCCCCTCTCGGCCCGCCCCTTTTAGTGCTGGACTTCACACCGGCACTCTCGCCCTAAGCGGTGTCTACTTCCGGGTCAGAGCTCAGATTTAGCGGTTAGAGTAACCTTACAGAACAGGCATGAGTAATAGAAATAGGATAACGTCGTTTTTCTTAAAGAGACAGGCGCAAGGCAATTGGAGTCCATCCAGCGGCTGTGAGGGCGATTTAGCTATTCTGAATCCAATCGCGGGGCGAAATTCTGGAAGACAGTCTCAGGTTTCAGCCCACTGGGGAAGGGGCATGAAGAACCGGATTGTTTTCCAGGTGAGGAGCAGAGGACAGCCTTAGACAACCCGTTCCAAGAGCTTGAGGTGCAGCCAGTCCCGTCCTCCAATCTTGCCCACTCTCATCCCAAACTAGCTCTACAAAGCAGAGCTTCTAGTCTCTGTTTCAGCTATGAAGGGAATGAGGCGAAGAGAAGATGAGTCACACAGTCCTTCAACTTCGGAGCCAAGACTAGACTCGGCTTTGCCCCACTCCCAAGCCAGGTTCTTTACCCCGTTTTGCTGATGCGGATGCAGAGGGGATGATGGCCTGTCCTTAGCAAAGACCAACCTTGACCCTGAACCTCCTGCGATGGGCGGTCGGGACTACCCATCCCCTCATTGCCCGCCTACCCGGGAACTCCCGGGACCTGCTCCGGCAGCCTCTGGGAGGGGAGCAGGGCTACCCGCCCGCGTCATCTGATGCTGTTTCCTGCAGGAGGGAGAAGAGCGGAAAAAAGTGAAACTCCACCCTCCACCTCTGCCTCCCGCCCCCGGGGCCAAAGTACAAAGGGAGGAGGAAGAAGGGAACGGGGTTGGAGCCGTCGGGCTGAGGGAGCCGGGCTGGGAAGCGGCAGCTCGGCCCAACTAGGGACACTCCAGCCACCCCCTGCGCAAAAAGACCCAACCGGAGTCCAGGCGCTGCCCCTTGCTGGCCCCACCTTACACTTGGCGAGTGCCGGAGCCAGCCTCCCAGGACTGCTCCAGGACTGAGGGACTTTCGGGCCCCTCCAAGCTGGCCATGGTGAGACGCCGGAGGCCCCGGGGTCCCACCCCCAGAGCCTGACCACACTGCCCTGGGTGGCCCTCTAGAAGCCCGAGATGCGGGGGGCCGGGAGGCAATACTCCTGGCTCCCCAGAGAGGTTTGGGTCTGGGGCTGAGGGCCAGGGCCCGGATGCCCGGGTTCCGGGACTAGGGCCTTGGCAGCCAGCAGGGGTGGGGACCAGGGGCACCCAGGGAAGGTACCCCACTTGCCCCAGTATCGGGTCCCAGCCATGGAGCCCTTGAAGAACCTCTTTCTCAAGAGCCCGCTGGGGTCGTGGAACGGCAGCGGCAGTGGGGGCGGTGGGGGTGGCGGCGGAGGAGGCTGGCCAGAGGGGTCCCCGAAGACAGCGGCTTATGCCAACCCTGTTTGGACAGCCCTGTTTGACTACGAACCCAATGGGCAGGATGAACTGGCCCTGAGGAAGGGCGACCGTGTGGAGGTGCTGTCCCGGGATGCAGCCATCTCAGGCGATGAGGGCTGGTGGGCGGGCCAGGTGGGCGGCCAGGTGGGCATCTTTCCATCCAACTATGTGTCTCGGGGCGGTGGCCCGCCCCCCTGCGAGGTGGCCAGTTTCCAAGAGCTGCGGCTGGAGGAGGTGATCGGCATCGGTGGCTTCGGCAAGGTCTACCGCGGCAGCTGGCGAGGTGAACTGGTGGCTGTGAAGGCAGCTCGCCAGGACCCCGATGAGGACATCAGTGTGACAGCGGAGAGCGTGCGCCAGGAGGCCCGGCTTTTTGCCATGCTGGCACACCCCAACATCATTGCCCTCAAGGCCGTGTGCCTAGAGGAGCCCAACCTGTGCTTGGTGATGGAGTATGCGGCCGGTGGGCCCCTCAGCCGTGCCCTGGCTGGGCGACGTGTGCCCCCGCATGTTCTGGTCAACTGGGCTGTGCAAATCGCCCGCGGGATGCACTACCTGCACTGTGAGGCCCTGGTGCCCGTCATCCACCGAGACCTCAAGTCCAACAACAGTGAGTTTGGGGGAGCATGGTTGGAGGGCGGCGTGGGCCAAGCACACACCTGCCAACTCTCAGCCGAGCCACCTGGGGATCTAGGAGAGGCAGGAGCTCCTGCCCTAGGGGAGTCCCAGCTGACTCGGGGCGCCATGAGTCCACACGGAACCCAAAGCAGGGGTCCCAGGCACCAGATCGTCCTTCACGCCCCAGCCTCAGATGGAGCCCTTAACCCGAGCTCACAGCTGCCAAGTTAAAAAGTTGGGAGCTCTCAGGTGAGCCATAAGCATCCTGTCTAACCATGGGCACCACTTCAAGGAAGCTGGATACTGGCGCTCATCTTCCTCTCCCCCTAAAGCTCACACTTGTGCTGTTGCTGCTCTGTTCTTGTGGTGGGAAGCTTCTCCAGAACAGAGATCTTGGAGAGGAAAGCCCCCCACCCTTCCCACCCCTGGGGGTCAAGGCTGGGGACAGGGCTGGAATTCTGGTCCCGCCCATGCCCCTGACTGCATGACCTTTAGCTCCTTATTTCAACTCAGATCCTCAATTTCAGACTCTGTAAAAAGGGAGTGACCAGGAAGGTGAAATGGCTTAAGGGACCGGGCAAGCCTGGCATCTGATGCCTGGCACGCAGTAGGTCTGCAGCTGTGGGTGTGAGCATTTGAGGGCTGGATCGCTGAGAGGGCCTTGCCTGGAATGAGCAATTGGGGTGGGCGTGGTGGGGCTAAGGGAGCCTCAAGCAGTAAGATTACTCCGTCTCCAGCCTTGTCAGGCCAAGAGGCAGGACCACCCCTCCTAGTAGTGGGGACACGGGGCTGGGTCTGCTGGGGCTCAGGGTACAGGCCGTAGAGCAACAGGAGGTGCGGGAGGGGCTGACGGGTTATTGGAGAGGCATGGGCAACTCTTGGGGGAGGTAAGCATGGATATCTTGGGCGGCCTGGCCTGAGCTGAACCATATACAAGTAGCTTATGGAGAGCAGAATGCCCTGACCCAGTAACATCCAAGTCCTTGACAGGCCTGGAGGGGCTGGGGAGGCCTGCCAGCCACCCCCACCTACTCCCCTCATCCAGTGGGGCACTTCCCTCTGCTCACCCTCACTCCTTGGCCCTAGCCTTCCAGGGACCCCCCACTCACTGCCCCAGCCTGAGGGAGATTCCCCGAAGGCCTTGGGGGAGGGGACTCCCTTCTTCTGTTTTTCCTCCAGTTTTCTTTCCAGAGAAAATGGAACAATAGCCCAGGCCCCTGCTCCCCACCCTCCCCACTGCTTCCTGCGTTTCCTGCTGCCCCTGAGCCGGCTTCCTGCCCCTGCTCCAGCCTCTGCTCCCTCCCCAGCCCAGCTGCCTGCAGGGGAGGAAAGAGCCAAGGGTTGGGGAGGGGGGGGGGTTATGGGAGAGGAAGGAGCCAGGGATTGCACACACCCCCCCACCAGTTCCCCTGTTTCTCTCCCAGAGTCTGGGTGGTGATGAAGGCAGGCGAGGTGCCCTCAGCCTCTCTGAGCCTGGCCTCCCACCTCGAAGACCCCGGTCCTAGGCCTGGGGTGCTGTCTGCGGGATGGTGGGGGGAGTCCCTGGGCTGGGGGGGGGCGCAGGCAGGAAACAATGGCGTGATTTTCCTGGACAATGGGGGCCTTGTGAGGAAGCCTGGCGGGGAGTGGAGGGGGAATTCTCCAGGCCCACGAGTCACAGGACTGACCAGCCAGCCCGGCCTGGGTCTGACCTCCCCCAATTCTCCCCCAGAGGGCTCCCCCCCAGTTGGAAACCTGGACCAGGCCTCCCAGAAAGGAGAAGTAGGGACCAGGGAAGGGAAGCGGAAGAGGTGTGAGCTGCCTAGGCCCCCAGAGGCCAGCCTGTGGAGGGAGCTGGGGGCCAGGCCCCTTTCAGAGGCTAGGGAGCCCTAAGAGGGGGCTGAGAGCTTGGGATCTCCAGCTCCCTCTCCTCCAGGTGGCCCCTGATCACCCCATCCCCAAGGTTTGTATCAGATGCCAGAAGGGCAACTTGGGTTGGGACAAATGCAAGGCACTCGACATAAGGCCGCGGATGCGGAGGTGAGGATGAGGCTTCAAAGGTGTGAAGCTGGGGGTGGAGGGTGACAGAAAGGCCACCAGGGACAAAGAAGTCCTGAGACTTGGATGAGAGGCTGCCTCTCTCTGGGCCTCAGATTACCTGACCGAAAAGGGGAAGCTGGCCTCCCAGCCAGAGATGCTAGTGAGAAAGTGCTTCACTAGTCTGTGAGGTACAAGCAGCTAGAGACCTGGCCAGTTGGTCTCCAAGAGGGTGGGTGGGTCCTGTCACCAGGAGAGACCAGCACATAGACCCTCGGGCCCTAGCACACAGACCCCTTTGCTTGGTGCCACTCCAGCCACCTGCCGCCCTCCCCCCCCCCCCCCGCCCCCCCCCCCTTGCAGTTCTGCTGCTTTGGAATGAACTCGTGTACGGTTTACTAACTGGTCCAGTTCTGAGCCTCCAGCAGCCAGCCCAGAGTCCATTGCAAAGCAGGGAGTATGTTGTGACAGAGGACCGCAAGGAGAGTCAACACGAGATGGTAGAGACCTAATCTTTAGAGGACAGCTGACACTCAGTACCAGATGTCACACCCTGTGCTAAGGATTTAAGAAGTGTGATCTTGTTAAATACTCATGACAACCCTCTGAGGTGGCTTTCGTTGTCCTCCTTAGCTTTATTAACTGTTTGGGACTCAGCCCCAGTCTGGCCTCAGAGGAGAGGACGGACTGCAAGACTGTTCTCTGAATTAGGAGAAATTGCAGGGAGATTTGCTGTGTGCGGTGGGATTCAGGAGGTGGTTGTTGAGGGCATTTGGACATCAGACGGGGCGGTGATGGGCAGCTGAATTGGCTTCTGGCCTAGAGCTTCAAATGTGGGAGAGTCCAACAGGGAGGGGGCAGCTGGCACTTGGGAGAGGCCAAGACAGCCTGGGGGCAGTGGGCAGAGGTTGAGGAGAGGCCAGGCTCTGAGGAGCACTGGCACCGAAAAGGCTGAGGGGAGGGGAGGCCCTAAGGAAATAGCACAAGCAGCCAGAGGCCCCAGAATCAAAGACAGCTGGGGGGGGGGGGGGGGGGGACGGCAGTGCCAGATGCGGCCGCAAGGCCCAGAAAGCTTGGCCAGCAGCAGGAGCCGGGGTTATGGTTTCAAGCCTGGAAAAGTGAATACCCTGGTTCTGCCACCTCCTCCAAGAAGTCCTCCCTTTTGCCAGGCTGGGTTAGGTGCCCATCCCCTCTGCCCTCAGTACCCTGAGCTGCCCCCGTAATGGTGCTTTCACCCTGGACAGCAGGGCTGAGTGGTTGGTGTGCCCTGAAATGACGTATGTTCAGAAAGGTAATTGGCTTGGATGTCACTTCTCTACAATAACTAGCAGAGTGAGAGGCCCCCTTCAAACCCTTGATGATTCTATGACTTTATCCTCTTTCTGTTCCTCAAAACCTCTCATCTGAGCCACGTTTGTCCCGATGAGAGATTTGCAAGTTGCTGCTTCTCCTCTGTCTACAGACTATGGTGGCCCCATTGGGGTCAACACCAGGAACCCCTGCCAAATCTGACCATCCACTCCCGTGTTTGTCCCAAGCTCCTCCTTTCTGGCCAAGGACCTTCACTTCTCAGACTCCCCGTTTTCTTCATGTCCGGCCGCATCAGTAGATATCTTTTGTTGGGAGTCTTTCTGTCCTCACGGAGAGTGGCTGCACTAGCCAAGACGAGAGACATGGGCACCGGGGGCCTGCAGTGCCTGCTGGGTTTCCTTTCTCACCAAGGGGTTCCCTCCTGGTCCTCACACGAACGGGGGTTCTAATTCACACTCCTGTCTCAGCACCATGGCAAGACATGGGTTTCTGTCCAATGCAGCATTAGGGAAAAGTCGGAACGCTGGTTTGAGAACCGCACAGACTAGGTTGGACGCTGTTCTTTATTTGCATATGGTCTTGACTAAGTGGTTTCTCTGCTCCGTTTCCTTTTCTGTAAAATGGAGATAATGATGGGTACCTCGGAGATGGTTTTGTGAATGCTAGAGCTGAGTGTTAATGCCTGGCCTCAAGTAGCCCCTCCATTAATGTTTCCCAGCATTATCATTTTTGTCTGATTCTACCCCAACCTCCAGCTGTGAGTTCTCCAGAGCAAGATCACCTCTGTGCTTCCAGTACCTAGCCAGCCTGTCTGTGAGATGATGGTTTGCTCCTAGCTCCTCCCTTGTCCCCACTAACTGAGCATGGAGCACCCACAGTCCTGCCCCCCACCCTCTTCCCCAGTTCTGCTGCTGCAGCCCATTGAAGGTGATGACATGGACCACAAGACCCTGAAGATCACTGACTTCGGACTGGCCCGAGAGTGGCACAAAACCACACAAATGAGTGCTGCGGGCACCTATGCCTGGATGGCCCCTGAGGTTATCAAGGCCTCCACTTTCTCTAAGGGCAGCGATGTCTGGAGGTGAGGTCTGGGTAGAGACAGGACAAGGCCATCCGTGGGGCTGAAGAGGGCAGAGGTGGCTGCCAAAATCTAGGGCTGGGCAGACAGGCAGAGCCCAGGGGGGAGGGACCCAAATCATCTGGTTCCTAGTTGCTTTGGGGTGAAATAGTAATAAGTAAGTAGAGGACGGGACACAGACCCTTTGTCTTGCTTACAGTTTTGGGGTGCTGCTGTGGGAGTTGCTGACTGGGGAGGTGCCCTACCGTGGTATCGACTGCCTTGCTGTAGCCTACGGAGTAGCTGTCAACAAGCTCACACTGCCCATCCCATCCACCTGCCCTGAGCCCTTCGCACAGCTCATGGCAGGTAAGGATATGGGGCTGAAGGGTGTGGGGCAGAGCCCTTTGGCACAGGACACGCCCACCCACAGACCCTTTCTCATTCTGTTCCCCCTCCACTCGTGTCCCCAGACTGCTGGGCGCAGGACCCCCACCGCAGGCCCGACTTTGCCTCCATCCTGCAGCAGCTGGAGGCGCTAGAGGCGCAGGTCCTGCGGGAAATGCCGCGGGACTCCTTCCATTCCATGCAGGAAGGCTGGAAGCGTGAGATCCAAGGCCTTTTCGACGAACTGCGGGCCAAGGAAAAGGTGGGAGGGGTCGGGGTGACGGGATTGGAAAGAGAGGCCGGGAAGTGCCTCCACGGTCTCCGTGGGGCAGAGAGTGGGGGCGGACGCTAGGGTCCTTACTGGGCTGATCCCACCACCTTCCTTGTCCCGGGCGCAGGAACTTCTGAGCCGCGAGGAGGAGCTGACCCGCGCGGCGCGTGAGCAGCGGTCACAGGCAGAGCAGCTACGGCGGCGCGAGCACCTGCTGGCTCAGTGGGAGCTGGAGGTGTTCGAGCGCGAGCTGACGCTGCTGCTGCAGCAGGTGGACCGGGAGCGGCCGCACGTGCGCCGCCGCCGCGGCACCTTCAAGCGCAGCAAGCTCCGCGCGCGAGACGGCGGCGAGCGCATCAGCATGCCCCTCGGTAAGGGGCGGGGTCTAGCGCGCCTCCCAGTCATTGGTTATGAGCGGAGAGGTGGGGTCGGGCTTGTGCTGGCCTCACTGGGATTGGTCTGGGGTGCTGGTGGGTGGGACTGTGAGCTGAAGGCTGGAAGGGGTGGGGCCGGGAGTGTTGTTTTCTCATGTGGGCGGGCTCTGGCGGAAATATTTGCATGGCGGCCAGGGAGTGGCTGCTCCCGGAGAGGGGCGGGGCTCATGAAAGTTCTGGGAAGGCCGTGGGCGCCCGGCGGGTCGCCTCCGGGGAATCTTCGGTTGGTGGAGTCCTGGCTGTCCGCTTTCCTTATGGAGAGCCTGAGGCCCAGGAGAGCGGTGACCCCGGCTTCAGTCACGCAACCACCGTGTCTGAACCGCCTTCGTGGCCTGGGAGCTGGCTGAGGGCTCTTGAGGGTTGGAATCCTGGCTCTCGTTCACCACAACCCTGCACCCTGCTTTCCCCCCAACCCCAGACTTCAAACACCGCATCACCGTGCAGGCCTCACCCGGCCTGGACCGGAGAAGAAACGTCTTCGAGGTTGGGGCTGGGGACTCGCCCACCTTCCCCCGGTTCCGGGCCATCCAGTGTAAGAAACCTCTCCCCATGCTTTTCCCCTCGGCACCATACCCTTCTGTCAAACCTTACCCTGGGAGCTGGATCCCACTGTCTTCTCCTAACTCCCCACACCCAGACTTCCTCCCCTATCTGTTTAGACCGATATCTCTGCGTGCCCTGGGTGGCATTTATTTGATCTAAGTTTTATAGATGAGAAAAATGGAAAAAGTAACTTGCCTAATGTCACATAGCTAACCAGGGGCAGAGCCAGCAAACCCAGGCAAGTTTGCCACAGCATGCAAACTACTAAGCAGCAAATGCCAACTGGAGAACTAGATGAGATACCCCACCCCACTGCTAACCCCACAACCCAAACCTACCTACCCCATCCCAGTTCTGTTCAGTTTCTCTGTGGCCCAAAGCCCACCCTCGGAATAGTATGGGTTCCCACCTGATCCCCCATCTTCTAAGAAGTTGTCCCTGGAACCAGACTCTTATGATTGGAGGACAAGGATCAGGGCTCTTGACCTCAGCTCAGACCCTCTTGGTTTTCCACCCACAGTGGAGCCTGCTGAACCAGGCCAGGCATGGGGCCGCCAGTCCCCTAGACGTCTGGAGGACTCCAGCAACGGAGAGCGGCGAGCCTGCTGGGCCTGGGGCCCCAGTTCCCCCAAGCCTGGGGAAGCTCAGAATGGGAGGTGAGTGCCAGAGAGGCCCCGCCCCAGCATCATCTACCTCCCCAATAGTCCTGAGATACACGAAGCCCAACCTCCCTCCGCTCCCCAGGAGAAGGTCCCGCTTGGACGAAGCCACGTGGTACCTGGATTCAGATGACTCATCCTCCTTGGGATCTCCTTCTACACCCCCAATGCTCAATGGTGAGTGGCCTTTTCTCCCTCCCCCTCCCCTCCCCAGCAAACAGCAGACTCCTGCTGCGCTCCTATGGGTACTATGGGGAAGCTACAAAAAATCAGCAGCAAGGCAGGTCGTTCCTAGAACCCCCATCTGACCTATATAGGTCCACAACTGAGCCAGGTACAGCCCAGGTTTCAGGGGGCCCATAGTGCAGTCCTCGTGGTCGGGCCTGGCCCGCAAAAGGCCTCTTTTCTGCCCCGGTGGCAGCTGCTGTGCCTCAGCAGGCTGTAGGGAGGGAAGGAAGACCGTGATGGTACTCCCCATTTGGGACCCAAGGGAAGCTGGGTCCAGAGAGGGGAGGGAAACTGTGCCTGGGGAGTGGACCAGGCGGGTGGCTGCCACACTGTGCTCAGAGTCCCTCCTGAGCAGCCTGTAGGTAGAGAAGAAGATGAGAAAGCTGAGAAGGTGGGGATCCAGAGCCCATTCTCACTGCACCTGGGGCAGTTCTGAGCTTTTCTGTCCTCCGTGAGGATACGAGCAGTTACTGCGCGTCAGGCAGTCCCTTTACGCAACAACCCTGTGAGGGAGGTGCTGTCATTATCGGCGTTTTAGAGATGAGAAAGCTGTGGCCCCGAGCGGTAAAGTAACCTACCTGGGGCCTTCAGCTAAGGATTTGAACGCAGAGAGACTTTGGCTTCCTCAGATGCTTTCGCCTGAAGAAAGGGTTTTTCGCCCACAAACTGCTTGGGAAGCTAGTGGGTTGGGCAGAGATCAGGGCTCCTGTGTCAGAGGGACAAGCAGCTCGGGATTGGCAAGGGGTAGAAAGCCGCATCCTTCTTTGCCTGTGGGTCCCGTCAGAGCCCCTCTCGCCCCACCCAGCACATCACCTCCACCATTATTTGAGTAACATCTGATAGTAGTAACAACAGGTAACGTTTACTAGGTCCTTCGTATGTGCCAGGCAATGCTGGGTATTATGATTAGGACCATCTCATAGAGGCACAGAGAGGTTATGTGGTTTGATGTAGGGCACACAGCAGAACAGGGATCTGAACCCAGGTCTGACTCCAGCAACAGGGCCACGGACCCTCATCTGCCGCTCCATTTTCTACTCCAGAAATTACGCTGCCCCAAGCCAGCTGTACTGTAGAGACGGAACTGAGAATTAGAAGGCCCAAGGGGCAGCTTGGTTCACCTGCTCTAGAATGTACCAAGCTAGAAGGGCCAGTGGAGAACTTAAAGTCCTGTCAGCCCAGGTGTGTAGGTTGAAGCGGCCCCTACCGTGTTCTGCAGAGCCCTCTGACCTTGCTCTTTCTGAGCAACCAGGAGCAGGGACACAAGGGTCTGAACCCCATCCTTCTCAAGCTTGCCCCTGACCTGGAAGGATATCACCTATCCCAGCCCAGCCGCCGGCTGAACACTTGGTTCCCTAGCAGGAGCCCACACTCCAGTGGCCATCTTGGGCCTATGAGAGTACGTGACCTTGACCTCCCAGCCACCCACACAGTCCGAAGCCTGGCTGAGAGTCAAAGAGGACCCTGTGAGGTTGTCCCAGGCACACGCCATACTACCGGGGAACGGGTTGCCGTAAGGTGCCTGTTGGTGGATACAGTCCGCCTATGCTGACGGGACTGCTCTGTGACTCTCTGGAGCCGCTAACTACCACACGGCACGTCCTCTCTGTGAGGCCCCATGGAAGCGATTTCACCTGCATCTCTGGGTCAAGATGGTTGTGCTGCTTTAATTCAAAGCAACAGAGTTGCCAACTCTTAGTGCTAGGAAGGGTGGAGGCAAATTCAAATCCCTGCTGAATTACCTTGAGCAAGGCACTTACCTCTCAGAACCTCAGTTTCTCAAGGCCATGGATCACAGGAAACTTCTTCACACTCTCATATTCTGTACTGACTTCCACCCGCCCTTACCTTTGTCTCATTTTTCCTGCTCGTTTTAGTTTTTCTTTTTTTTAATGTTTATTTTTGAGAGAGAGAGAGAGAGTGTGGGGGAGGGGCAGAGAGAGAGGGAGACACAGAATCCGAAGCAGGCTCCAGGCTCTGAGCTGTCAGCAGAGCCCGATGTGGGGCTCGAACTCACAAGCCGTGAGATCGTGACCTGAGCCGAAGTTGGCTGCTTCACCGACTGAGCCACCCAGGCACCCCTTCCTGTTTGTTTTAAACATGTTTTTCCCCTGTTCAGTTTAATATCATCATAACTCTCAGTTTCATCATCTGTAAAGTCATATAATAGTGATCACCTTATGGGGCTGTTGCAAAGATCATAAGAATGGATGCCCCCATCAAACATATATTGATGCATTTTGTGAGACAGGCATCACACATATTAGAAATCAACCCTGGGGCTCCTGGGTGGCTCAGTCAGTTGAGTACTTGCCTCTTGATTTCGGCTCAGGTCATGATCCCCCAGGGTTGTGGGATCGTGCCCCACCTCAGGCCCTGAGTGTGGAGTGTGGAGCCTGCTTAAGATTCTCTCTCTCTCTCTCTCTCTCTCTCAAATAAAAAAAAGAAAGCTCTCTCCTTCTCTCTAATGGAAAGAAAGAAAGAAAGAAAGAAAGAAAGAAAGAAAGAAAGAAAGAAGAAAGAAAGAAATCAACCCTGCCCTGCCCTGGGGGAGGGCCTAGTGGGGGGGAGGGGCAGACTCAGAAACAAACAAGTGGTGGGGCAAAGGCTGTATAAGGCATAACGTGAGCAGTAACTCCACAGGTTAGGAGAGATTCTGGGAAGGCTTCTAAAAGAGGGAAAGAACTCTTGTTTTCCTCTAGGTACTACTCACTTCACTTCTGGCACCAAATGTGGGGTTCCCGTTCAGTTCTAACACAGTCTACCTGGAGTTCGCGTCGGACCCTCCAGGTGAAGGGCTCAGTCCCACAAGACTGCCCCCCACCCCACTTCACATGCCAGTCACAAGTCCAGGGTGTCCTGTGTGCTTCTGACCAACCACCGATAAGTCAGAGGTTCCCGTGACCTCCTCCTCAGGTTTGGTAATTTGCTAGAGCAGCTCGCCAAACTCAGGAAAACAGTTTACTTACTAGATCACCAATTTATCATAAAGGATACAGATCGAGAACAACCAGATGGAAGAGGTGCTTAGGGCAAGGTCTGTGGGAAGGGGGGAAGTGGGGCTTTAGGACCCTCTCTGGGTGCACCACTCTCCTAGCACCTCCACGTGTTGACCAATGGAAGCTCTCTGAACCCTTTGGCTAGGGTTTTTTTTTTTTTATAGAGCCTTCATTATGTGGACACGATCAATTGATTGAATCATTGGCCGTTGGTGATAGACCTCAGTCTCCAGCTCTCGTCACGTGGTTCATTCCCCCGGCAACCAGGCTTTCCAAAAGTGACCTCATGAATGTGAACTTAAAATTATTTTTTTAATGTTCATTTATTTTTGAGACAGAGAGAGAGATGACAAGAACAGGTCGGGGGAGGGGCAGAGAGAGAGGGAGACACAGAGTCTCAATCAGGCTCCAGGCACTGAGCTGTCAGGACAGAGCCTGACATGGGGTTAGAACCCACGAACTGTGAGATCACCACCTGAGCCAAAGTCGGATGCTTAACCGACCCGAGCCAGCCAGGTGCCCCATCGTTAATGTGAACTTAAATGTGATTCAAAGGGGCTTGTTGGGAAGAACAAAAAATGCTCCTTTCACTTCTATCAATGTGATCACTTAGGAAAATCTAAGAGTTTCCGGAGTTCCGTGCCAGGGATGAGATGAAAACCAAATACGTATTTCTTATTATAATTAACAGTATTACAGCTTCACAGGGGCTTGAATGGTGACTAAGGGATCACAGAAAGCCGAGGTGGGAAAGTTGTGCTGGGCAGAGGGAACGGTGTGTGCACAGGCACAGGGCTTGCCACACCTGAGGAAAAGGAAACCTCGGAGGAAAAGTTGAGAGCCATGGAGCTGCAGGCCTGAAGCCATAGGTGGGGGCCAGGCCTTCATCCTCTGGGTCTGTGGGCCCGGCTCAGCCCCAGCAGATGTTTGTTGAATGAATGAGTGGGTGACACTGGAAAAGGAGGCAAGAGACAGTTTAGGAAGGGCCTGGAAACGATGGGGAGTTCAGCCATTTGCATTTTAGAAGGCAGGGGTCTGGGCAGAGGCAGATAAGTCAGAGAGACTGGGTAAGGGTTGTGGCTGAGAAAAGGGACCCTGAGCCAAGCCCTGGTAGTAAAAGTTCAGTTTCCCCAGCCTTGCATTTCCTCCTCTGGGCCCCCAGCCCCATGTCCCACTCCAGGCCTGGCCCGAGGAGGGTGGAGTAGAGGAAGGCTTTGAAAGCTCAGCCAAGGAGCTTGGACTTTATTTTAGTGGTAATGGAGAACGATGGCAGATTCTAGAGCCAGAGAGGAACTGACAGAATTGGGCTTTGTGGGAGGCCATCATAGGACCCTACCACCACCACCTTCTCAATGTCAGCTTCTCCAGGCCTATTCCTGGTGGTCTAGAATGGAGTCAGGCCAACCTTGGGCCCACAAGTAGGACACTGATGTTCTGAAATCCAGAGCAGAGTCCAGCTGGGAAATGGTGGAGACCAGCCTCCACCTGGAGTGAGGCCATCTCCGGCCCTCACTGGCTGTGCAGTCTCAGACAAGCGCCTAACTTCTCTGAGCCTGGAGACCCTGGGGCACGAGGATCAGACAACATAATGCCCCTGAATCATTGAGCTCAGGCCTGGCACAAACAACTGACCTCTCTGAGCCTCAGTTTCCTCATTTCTAGAATAGGGACAGTGATGTGTGCCCTCTCCGGGCTGTCGTTGCATTGGAATTGACCTGTGTGGCTGATCGAGTAGGGGCAGGTGGGCAGAAGGGCCAGGGCTGACCAGTCAGGAAGGAGGGGGGCACAGAGCACAGGGCATCGATCCCAGCCTTGTCCCTGGAGCCATGCAGATGCCCCTGGCTGGCCACAGAGGCCAACGAGGTCAGCTGTGATGCGACCTCAGCTTGCTTCCTGGTGGACCCCGCCTCCCCTTCTCACCCCAACCCCCATCTCTGGGCTCCAAGGCACCTGGCTGCCTCCCAGGCTTTGCTCCTGCAAGCTCCTGAGTGTGCCTGCCCTCCCCACACCTGCCACTTCTGAAAGGCCAGAGAGTGTGTGTGTGTGTGTGTGTGTGTGTGTGTGTGTGTGTGTGAGTGGGAGAGGGAGAGGGAGAACGCGCGATGGGCGAGATCGGTGGGCAGGGAGGAACCGGGTCGGGGAGTAAAGGAGTCAGGGAGGACGTTGGTGGGGAGCAGAACTCAGTCCTTGTTCTAGGCCGCTGAGGGCCCCCTGTGGCCCCCGCCCGGAAGACGGCCTAACGTGTGCCCGCCCCCGCTGCCAGGTAACCCCCCGCGGCCGAGCCCGGAGCCCGAGGAGCCTCGGCGCCCAGGCCCCGCGGAGCGCGGTAGCGGCTCCGGGACGCCCAAGCTGATCCAGCGCGCGCTGCTGCGCGGCACAGCCCTGCTCGCCTCCCTGGGCCTGGGCCGCGACCTGCAGCCGCCGTCGCCGTCGCCGTCGCCGGGCGGCCCGGGCCGCGAGCGTGGGGAGCCCTCGCCAATGCCCCGCGCGCCGCTGCCTACACCGTCAGCCGCCGAGCCACCCCCCTCCCAGCTCATCCGCTTCTCCCCCAAGAGGCCCGACGCCCCCCCCTCCCCGCTGAGCCCGGACGCCCCCGGCCCGCCCACCCCTGCGCCCCTGCTGCTGGAGCTGGGAGTCCCCGTGGGCCAGCTGTCAGCCAAGAGCCCCCGGCGCGAGGAGGAGAGGCGCGGTGAGTGGCCCGAAGCAGGCCTACTGTGGGTGACAGCGGGGAGGAGAGGCCGCTGGGGACGTGTGGGGCAGTAAGGCTGGGGCCACAGCCATCTGCTGGATCCCAGACCAGGCCCTCAGGGCACTGGGGACGCCCGGAAGGAACTGAGTTCTGAGTTCAGCCACCCAGTGGCGGGAGAGGGGGCTAGGGTGGGGGGGGCATGGCCAGGCAGGTTGCGAAAGAATAGAAATAATCCTGGTGAGATCATGACAGCAAACGCCTACTGGTGGCTTACTTGTGGCAGGCGCTGTTCCTTGAGCCACGGAGAGACTGTCTCACTTAATTACATGACGGGCCTGTGAACAAAATACTCTTGTTATACCCATTTTTTAGATGAGGTTTAAGGCACAGAGAGATGAGGGACCCAAGGCTCTCACCAGTTAAGTGGCAGAGCTGGGATCCAAGCCCAGGCCCGTCTACGCCAGAGGCCTTGCTCTTAACCGCTGGGTAATTAAACAGATGCACCACAGAGTATAAAGGGCCGTGGAAGTTATGAGTCAAGCAGCTCGCTGTGCAGATAGGAAAGCTCCAGAGGTGGGCGGTGCCTCCTGTGGATACCCAGGATTTGGTGGCTGCCTGACCCCGTGCCCCCTCCCTCAACCTTCCTAGGAAGTGCTGTCTCACCGCCGCCAGGGATATCACGCTCTGCTCCTGGCACGCCAGGCACCCCACGCTCACCGCCCCTGGGCCTCATCAGCCGACCTCGACCCTCACCCCTTCGCAGCCGCATCGACCCGTGGAGCTTCGTGTCAGCCGGGCCACGGCCTTCGCCTTTGTCCTCGCCACAGCCTGCGCCCCGCCGGGCACCCTGGACCTTGTTCCCGGACTCGGACCCCTTCTGGGACTCTCCACCTGCCAACCCCTTCCGGGGGGGCCCTCAGGACTGCAGGGCACAGACCAAAGACATAGGTGCCCAGGCCCCGTGGGCGCCAGAGGCAGGGCCCTGAGTGGGCTGGGCTGCTCCCCCACGCTCCAGCTGCCCTACAGGAGCCACAGTATACACTGGAACGGGAGCCGGGCGAGCCTCTGTAGCTGCCTTGGTTTCCCCCAGGGACCCCACCCCCTTTGGGGGTCAGGAACACTACACTGCACAGGAAGCCTTCACACTGGAGGGGGGGAGCCTGCACCCCCCCACACCTGCAACCTGTGGGTCCCCCGACTCACCTGCCCCGTTGGGGCCCAACACTGTACCCAGCTGGTTGGGAGGACCAGAGCCTGTCTCAGGGAATCGCCCCCAGGGGTGGTGCAGGAAGGAGGGGAAGTACAGGGGAGAGGGGCTGGCCTCGGCTGTCACCAGCACTCTTGACCAAGCCCTGCTACTGTGGCCCCCGCCCCAGGGCTTAGTGCCCGGGTGCCCCCACCCCTGCCCTGGGGGTCCTCTGGGGCCAGGACTCTCTGGGTGCCCTCCTGCTGCCCCGGCCAGGGTTGGGGCCTCGGCCTCAGGATCCTATGAAGCCAAATAAACTCCCCGAGCTGTCTCCCCGGGTGCAGCCTCTCACCTTTTTGGGAAGTAACCGGGGGATCCGAGCCATCACGCAAACCTGGTGACTTCGTGCCCTCAGCACAAGGGACAGTTGGCCTGAGGCTAGGCTGGGACCAAGGGCACTGGCCTCAGTCAGGCATTCCAGGTCCGCCTCAGCCTCCTCGGCACCCACACGCGCTGCTCTCGCCCACCTTCTCCCCACCCTTGGCAGGCCTTTCCTGCCATTTCAAGAATCGCCTCGTTCTTCCTGCTGCTTAGCCTCGGGACCCAGCTGCAACATCACCTCCCCTGGGGCGTCTTCCCTGGCCATGCTGTGCCCACCACAGCCAGCTCGCGGAGCTCGGGCGTCCAGAGCCCACTGGGCAGAATCTTGGGGTTTGTCCTGGGTTTGTCTCTATTCCAGGGTCTGGACCAGGAGGAGTGACCACCCTGGCTCATGGCTCCATCCACACTTCTCTTACTGGCTCATGGTTCCGTCCACACTTCTGTGGGTTCTGGGGGGGGGGGGGGGGGGGCGGGGCCCTTGCGCTCAGCCCCTCCATGGTTCAGCGGAGTAGTAGTTTAGGCTCCCCGCCCCTGCACACACCCTGGCAGCCAGGCTCACTGTGTCCCCAGTGTTCAGTGGGGCGGGACTCAGGAGGGCCCAGCACAGGGTTCTCAGGGAGAACTCAGAATGGAGGTGTGAGAGCGTCCTCTGGGCGGCGGCCTTGGCTCCTCTCACCTCACTGCCCTGCCCCCCCCCCCCCGACTCTTCCCAAATCCCCACTCCTGTCCCCTCTTCCTTGCAGGCTGCCTGCTGTACCCCCCTCGCACCCCCCTCCCAATAGGTCTACCTGGGCCACTCTTGTCCTCTCGGCCCTGTGTCCTTACCCGCCCCCCCCCCCCCCCCGCCCCACGCCGTTCCTCTCACACCCCAAGCTCTCTCCCACCTTGACTGGCTTCTGTTCCCCAGCTGAAATGTCAGTCTTCACTCTTCCAGGGCCTTCCCCCAGAACTTCAGGGCATGTGTGACAATTCAAACTTGTCACATTCTCTTGCTAACAGGTTTCTTGTGGAACAGCAGGAGGGAAGGGACCTGTGTCTGTCTTCTTGTCCAGTGTCCTCAGGAAAAAGAAGTACTTGCTGAGGGGATGCAGGGAGCGGGCCGGGCTCGAGTGAGCTCCTCCCTGAATAAGCCACCCTGTGTGACTTTGAGCCAGTCTCGCTTGCTCTCTGGGCCTCAACCTACTCCACCTCGCCCCCATCTCCCCAGCTTCAGGGAACTGGGCAAATAATGTCTCGTCCCCAGAAATTAGGAGGAGGGACCCAGACCAACCCCCTTCCAGCTCATTCACACTCTCCCTCAGTGAGTCCCTGGCGTCTGTCTTCAGCCTCCCACGGGCACCTCCTCCCAGCCGCACCCTGCCAGCCCCTCCCAGGTGCCTGTGGAGCCGCCAGCTCCCACAGCACCTCCGACCCCAGGCGGCACAACATGGGGGCTCTAAGGCCCTGGGCCCGGTTCCCACTACTGGTTGTGGGCCACCTGCTGGCCCTGGGGATTGGGGCCGCTGTGTTTCAGGCCCTGGAGGGGCCGCCAGCCCTCCGGCTTCAGGCCAAGCTCAGGACCGAGTTGGCCACTTTCCAGGCAGAATATGGGGCCTGCCTGCCACCTGGGGCACTGGAGGAGCTGCTGGGCACCGCCCTGGCGGCCCAGGTACGCGGGGTCTCCAGCTGGGGCGATGGCTCAGAGGCTGGGAACTGGGATCTGCCCTCGGCCCTGCTCTTCACTGCCAGCATCCTCACCACCACGGGTAAGGCTGCCAGGCGGCCGGGCAGGCGGGGGTTCCGGGGGGCCCTGGCGATGTAGCCCTTCCCTCAGCCCCAAAAGGCCAGACAGATCCCAGGCCTGACTCGGCCTGACATCAGAGCTGGGGCTTCCCACACCAGTACCCCAACTGGTACCTCAAGTTCAGCGGCCAGGCAGGGTGTGTCCTCCTCAGCCACACCCCCCGACGCCCCCTGACATCCGGGAGAGATGCCCAGACCCCGTGGCCCGAGGCAAGGTGGGGAACAGGTATTGTAGGGTGGATTCTTTAACGGAGGAGAATGGAGTGAACCCAGGAGTGCAGGTCAGGACCACCGACTCCGGAGAGAGTGGCCAGGGGGAGGAAGTCCTGATGAAACGTTAGCCATGGCAAGAGGGCACAGAGATGAGGGAGGACGGAATTCCTGGCAGAGGGAACAGCATGTGTGAAGGCGCAGGGAAATAAAGGAATGGGACCCACAGCCCTGGAGGTTTTTTTGTCCTGTGAGTGGACGTCGTCCGTACAAACATTAGACATCTGCAGAGTGTCTAAATGTCGTCTAAATCTGTATTCCCAACTTCTCTTGGACAATCAGGAGAGCCATATTCACTCTGAGCCAGAATCCCTGCAAGGCGGCATATTGTCTGGAGAGGAACAAGGCCTGTACTTTTGGACAGAACGCTTCCTCTCCAGGCCAAGCCAACGCTCTTGTCTCACATCTGGCCCCTCTAGGCATTTGCGTTTACACCTCTGGACTAGCTGGTCCTGTTCTCCCAGCACACCCTGCTCTCCCGCCTCTCCCTGCCTTGCACATGCTTTTCCAGTCCTGACTGCCCTCTCTCACACACGCTGCCTCTTTTGCCGCCGTTCATGTCGTGTCTCCACTGACTTTCCTGCATTGTCGTCTCCACCAAAAGGCAGGGCCTGGGCAGACTCAGATTCCAGTGCAAGGCCTGGCACGCAGGGTGTCTCAAGACACCTTTGGGCAGGGGAAGAGTGCGTAACGTTCTTCCCAGTGGATTTGGAAGCATCGCATTGGTCAAGGGCAGAGCTGAGGAACCGGAGAAAACCAAGCTTCCTCTGGGGCAGGATAGGGGTTCTCAGAATTGTCCCAGCCCCAAGAGGCCTAAGGTGACTGCCTCTTTTAATGTTCCATTTCCCAGAAAAGAGTGGGCACAGAGGTAAAGGGACTTGTCCAAGACCCCCAGCGGATGAGGAGCAAAGCCAGCCAGAGCACAGGCGGGAGCCGGTCCCTCGATCTCAGCCACTAGAGGGCGGTCTTCTGCCAGAGGCCTCGTTGGGGGAAGGGGGGGACCACAGCCGGCATCCCGCTCGAGTGCTCATCGCCCACGGCCTCTCTCCTTTCCAGGTTATGGCTGCATGGCCCCGCTGTCGGCGGGCGGAAAGGCCTTCTGCGTGCTCTACGCGGCCCTGGGGCTGCCAGCCTCGTTAGCGCTCCTGGCCGCACTGCGCCGCTGCCTGCTGCCTCTGCTCAGCCGCCCAGGGGCCTGGGTAGCGGCCTACTGGCGGCCGGCCCCGGCCAGGGCCGCGTTGCTACGGGCAGCCGGACTGGGCCTGCTAGTGGCTGGCGCCTTCGTGCTGCTGCCAGCGCTGGTGCTGTGGGGCGTCCAGGGTGACTGCAGCCTGCTGGAGGCCATCTACTTCTGCTTCAGCTCCCTCAGCACCATCGGCCTGGGGGACCTGCTGCCGGGTCACGGCCGTGGCCTGCATCCGGTGCTTTACCACCTGGGCCAGCTCGCACTTCTCGGTGAGTCCAGCTGCCAAGGAGCGTGAGGGCGAGAGGAGGGAAGAGGAGCCCGGACTACGACTCCGTAAACCACTGGGGAGGCCGAGCCGCCCAGGTGGAGGAACCCTGCCCTGGGCTGTGGTGTGGGAGTCGTAGAACCCTGACGGCACCTCTGAGTGGCGCCGGGTGCCGGGGTGGCGGGTCACCTGGCTGGGAGGTGGCAGGGAGCATACGGGCCCTGCCAGAGCTGTGCCAGCAACCTCTCCTCACCAGGTTACTTGCTCCTCGGGCTCCTGGCCATGCTGCTGGCTGTGGAGACCTTCTCAGAGCTGCCACAGGTCCGCGCCGTGGTGAAGTTCTTTGGGTCCAGTGGCCCGCGGACGGCTGAAGACCAAAGCGGCATCCTAGGCCAAGATGAACTGGCCCTGAGCACCCTGCCACCCTCGGCCGCAGCCCCAGAACAGACCCCAACTTGCTGATGGGTGCGAGGTGATGGAGTTGAGCTCTGTTCAGGTGGACGAGTTTGAGGAGAAAGCCCCCAGTGAAGGGAGGGGAGGGTGTGATTGTAAGGACCTCAGGCAATAGTGGTTTGTTTTGTTTTGTTTTTTAAAGGAAAAAGGCAATAGCCCTGTTCTGGTCCCTTCTTTCAAAATGGGACCCCTAGGGGCGCCTGGGTGGCTCAGTCGGTTGGGCGACCGACTGGGCTCAGGTCATGATCTCACAGCTTGTGAGTTTCAGCCCCCTATCGGGCTCTGTGCTGACAGCCCAGAGCCTGGAACCTGCTTTCGATTCTGTGTCTCCCTCTCTCTGTCCCACCACTACTTGCACTCTTTCTCTCTCTGTCTCTCAGAAATAAATAAACGTTAAAAAATTAAAAAAAAAATTAAAAAATGGGATCCCTAAAGCGATCAACGACCCAAACCCCACCATCCTTAAACCCCATCATCCTTTGAAGGCGAAGGCTGAGGGGGGGAGGGGTCCTCCGCCGCATCTGGGAACCTCAAAGCCCGCCCAGCCCCACTTCGGATCGCAGACAGCCTTATCGGCCTAGCCCCGCCCCCTTCCGTCTATTGAAAGCCCCAGGGCTGAGAAAGGCAGGCCTGGTGTGGCCTCGTCCAACTTTATTGCTCGCCAAGATCAGGAAAGGGGGGAGGGCGGGGGCGCAGCGGCTCACCGGCCATCCCTGTCCCCCCGCTGGCCGGCCCGGGCCCTGCCATCGGGGAGGGGTTCCGTAGGGGTGCTCCTGGGACCCCCAGGCCCCGCGAACACACGCACACACACTCACACGGACAAATAAATACGGCCCGGACGGCACGGCCGTCCAGCCGCTCCTGTCTGTCGGGCCCCCAGAGGCCGCCCTTCTTCCCCCCACACGGGGGCGACGGCGGCCCCTACGGGCGGCGCGCCGCGTCCGTGCGGCCCGGGTCCTCCGCAGCGCTAGTCCGGGGCGACGACCCGGCGCGGCAGCGAGAAAGCCTGCGGTCCGAGTGGTTGAGGCCTCAGCTCAGCGAACAGCGCTCGCGCCGGCTCAGCTGCCGGCTCAGCTTGCGGCGCCGCTGCTCCAGGCCGCGTTCCAGGCGCTCGTCCTCCTCCAGGGCGCTGGGAGGGAGCGGCTTGAAGTCAGAGTCGGGCCCCAACCCTAGTCTGCCCCCCTGGCCAGAGCGAGCCCTCCTCGGGAGTCCGCCCCTAGACGCCCCCCGCCCCCGCCCCAGCGCGGTCCCCACCCCACTCACATCCGCTCTTTGTGGTCCAGGTCCCGGACCAGCTCATCCCGCTGGTTCACCAGCGACACCAGCTCCTCCAGCAGAAGCTGCTCTCGGCGTTGCTGCGCGGCCGTTTTCAGCCAGTCTGAGGGCGGAGGAGGCCGAGGGTCAGGAGGCGCCCGTCCCTGCTCTGTACCGGCTCTCACCCTCTCCGGGCCCCATCTCCCACCTTCGATAGCTAGCATCGCCCGTAGCTCCCGGCTCAGCAGCTCGAACCTCCGCTCCAGGTCTTGCTCCTCGATACTGGGGTGGAGGGTGCGGGGTGGGTCAGGAAAAGGGGAACAGGAGAGGAAGGGGTCCCGGGGCTCTGACTACTCCCTGGCCTCCCATCCCACCTCATTACCAGTTCGTGTGGAGGGCTGGGCTGAGGAAAGCGCTATACCCCCGTCCCTGCCCCAGATCATCTTCCTTCCAACTGTTCTCCAAATGCTGGATGCTTATAGTTTCTCCTCCCATCCCCACTGCTTTTTATTTTTTAATTTTTAAATATGTATTTATTTTTGAGAGAGACAGAGCATGAGTGGGAGAGGGGCAGAGAGAGGGGGAGACACAGAATCCGAAGCAGGCTCCAGGCTGTGAGCTGTTAGCACAGAGTCCAACGTAGGGCTCGAACTCATGAGCCATGATATCATAACCTGAGCCAAAGTCGGACACTTAACTGACTGAGCCACCCAGGCACCCCTCCCTTTTTTTTTTTTTTTTTTTTTAATTAGGAAACAACCTTGCAGGATCATTTGGATGAACATTATTCATCAGCAGCAAGTATGAGACACTAAAATTATTCTGAAAAATGATCTAAAATCCAAAAGGGAGGCAAACTTGCCTTCATCCTGCAGGACTATCAAAGCAATCATGGTCAAGAGTTGCTTTTGACCCCACTTGGAAACCAGCTCAGATCTCTGTGGGCCTCAGTTTTTCTTATTGGAAAGGAACAGGGTCAAAGGAACAGGCACTCAGCCCTGACTTGCCTGTACCACGTTTTTCTCTGGGCCTTAGTTTTCGGATTCATAAAAACAGTACCAATAAAAGAGGTGTACAATTCATACAGGACTTTTGAGAAGAAGAAAATAAGGTGACTGAGCAATTTTCCAAAAAGACCTTTGCAGAAAGAAGAAAGTAGTGAATAGTTCTAACCAAAGTGGCCGAGATTCCCCTCTGTCCTGCACGCCCGGGGCGGGCTGGGGGCGGGGCCTGGAGTGGGAGGGGCTCACTCACAGCAGCTGCAGCTGGTCCTGCCTGCGGATGAGAGCGTTCTTCTTGTTGACCAACGTGAACCACTCCTGGATCAGCACCTCCTCCTGCAACCTGTTGGCACCTGAACCCGGCCAGGACAGTCACCAGGCCTGCCGTCAACCCAGGTGGCAAGACTAGGGTGGCTGGGGATCGGGGCTCGCTTCCTTACGGCACCCCAGAAGCCGGAGGCTTCCCTTGTCCCGCTGTAAATGGGGACAGAGACCCCAGCCTTGCCTCCTCCCAACTCCTCCCCAGATCCGGAAGGGCTGCAGGGCTGGGCAGATCTGGTGGCGTGTGTTGGGGAGTGGACTCCAGATGTCTGCCCCACCTGACTCCATAAGGCTCCTCAGCTGTGTCTCCACCTCCGCTGCCCGCCCATCTATCTGTCTCTGCTCCTGTTCCAGGGCCTGCAGCTCTGCGCACACGTACTGACTTGTGTCCTGGAACCGTTGCTGCAGAAAAGGGGGGGGCAGGGGGGGCTCAGTCCAGGCTCTGCCTGGGAAGCGCCACCCACCAGCTCCTCCCTCCTCAGCCCTCCTTACCAGCCCAGCCTCTTCCCCTGGACTTGGGGGTGGCTCCTCCGGTGGGGAACTCCCACCTGCAGACAGAGACCGGGTTAAGGCACCTCCATCTGACAGCTGCCCCCAGGGCGTCCCCAGCTCAGGATCTGTGAACAGCCTGAACTGAGCTGGGTCACTACTCCTTCACAACTACTCACCAGGGGGCTGCTGTGGGGCTGTGGTTGTAGATGGGCCAGGGGCAGGGCTGGGGTCAGGGCCCAGGCCTTCCTGTGGAGAAAGGGGCCGGTGAGGGCTTGCAGGGCTCCCCAACAGCCCTGCCCTAGGGCCAGCCAGAGCCTCATGCACACGCAGGGGAGGAGAGGCCCTCAGTTCCAGGCCCTGCCCACCCCAGCTGCTTCTCCAGTCCTGCATGCACAGAACTCCACCCTCCGTCCCCTCCAGGGAAAGTGCCTCCCCAAGGGAAGGCCATGGCCTTCACCCTGCCTGGCCCTGTGATCCTGGGCCAGTCCACGCCCACTCTGGGAGCCTCACAGTCCTTGTTCCCTGGGCTGGGTTTACAAGGCTTTTGTGAGAGTCAGGGGTGAAAGGCTGTGAGGGGCCTGGCTGGGGCCTCTCCTTCTCCCTCTCGCCCCTTCCTGCTTGGAGCTCCCTCAGGCCACCTCCGACTCCCATCACCTGGTGCTTGAGTCTCCATCGTGGCCAGGGGCCCGCACGGTGACACTGAGCTCCCTTGATGCATGCACCTCATCTCCAGACCCAGGCCATCTTGGGCCAGCACCTCCATATCCTGGCCAAAAGGGGGCACCCTCCCACCTTATCAATTCCCACGCCCAGACTGCTGTGCTCTTCGTAGAACACTCAGAACAGGTCAGGTGGGCTGGGCCTACCAATTTCAGTCTCCAAAGGCAGGGCTGGCCCTTAATGTGCCCTGCCCCTGGCGACTTGCTGGGTGGGTGGGGGGTCAGCTCCGGGGGCTCAGGTCAGCAGATAGCCTGGCCCCTTTGATGGCTCCTGCTCGGGCCACCCTTCTAGGTCACAGGGTGGGGAGAAGGTTGAACTACCCCACTGTCCACTCCATCC
The DNA here is from genome assembly GCF_018350175.1 of Felis catus. Lineage (NCBI taxonomy): Eukaryota > Metazoa > Chordata > Mammalia > Carnivora > Felidae > Felis > Felis catus. The sequence goes on along the minus strand of NC_058377.1, from coordinate 108,492,876 downwards.
TGTGCTTCTCTGAGAAGCGTCCCTGGACGGATGGCGGTCAGATGCCATCCTCTCTGGCCCGTGTCAGTGGCCACTACCCGTTCCCTGCCTGCTGACTCTACCCTCAAGTCACAACTGAGGGATCTTCCTAAAACCTTCACCGGATGGTGTCACTCCCCCAGCCCCCAGACCCCTCTCAGCGCCCAATCTTGTTGCCGAGGCCTGTTGGCAGCTCCAGCCTCAACTCCTACTACCCCAGACCCCACCCAGACACCAGCCGTTGGCCATAGCAATGGACTTTCGCTTCCCCAAATAGCTTCCTCAGCCTGGACTGGCCTCTATCTGGGGAAACCTGACATCAGCAACCTTCATGACCCGGCTCGGCTCCACCTCCATGAGGCCCCTTCGGGCTCCCACACAGCTTTCTGTCTCTCTTCCCGAACTTCACCCCTCCTGAGGCCCGGGGAGTGCCCCCCTCCATGGCTTCCCAGGCACCCCCCATCCCTGCTTGCACCCCCATCATAGCTGCTGGTTATCTGTGTCTCCCTGCCCAGAGGCAGCCCCGGCAGACAGGATGGGGCCCAGAGAATGCACTCAGGGCCCACCAATTAGCGGCTGTTGACTAGACATTGATGCGTTGGACACGGTACATATAATGACTCCACCAGTCCCCCCAAGAGCTCTGTGATTCGGGGGTCATAACATCACCACTTCACAGAACAGGACACCAAAGGTCAGAGATGAAGCTCATATAGGTCTGGCCTAGGACCCAGGGCCGTCTAATCCAAAGATGTGTTCCCAAGCTGGGCCACCCACTGGCTGTTTGCCTCTGGGCCAGTCATACTCCCTGGGCTTCTGTTTGTCTTTATGTGAGAGAAATCCGGACCCTGTGGAAACTGGGGGTGGCAGGGTTCCAGAAAGGCATCTGGGGAAGAACACAGTTCCCCTTTCTTGACGGCACCCTGAAGTAGTATCTCAAGGCCACTCCGTGAAGGACTTAGGCATTTGCTGCTTCTCCTCAGGGAAAGAGGACAGAAAGGTTAAGTGGCTCGCCCAGAGTCCCGCAGCCAGCCAGCCAGCCAGTAGTGCTGAGCCTAGCAGAGGGCACCGTTTCATAGTTCTGGCTTCACGGGTGTTCTCAACTTTCTCCTTGAACCTCAATGTTCCCACCTGCAAATGGGGTAATCATTCCTCCCCGGAAGGGACATTGTGAGAAGTCAGTTGGGACCTAATAAGGGGTCATGGGGGCAGGGCCTAGCATGCAGCGTGCACTCCACCCACAGAGCAGGCAGAGGCAGAAGAGTGGAGGAGAAACCCCAACCTCAGCAGCCACTGAGCTTACTCACTCAGCCCCGATGGGAATTCCAATGCTTCCTCCCGTCTGACCCCAATTCCCCTTTCTATATCCTCACGCATGGCCCCTCCTCCAGGAAGCCTTGCTGGGCCGCACCAGAGGCACCCTGCCCTCCTCTAGGCGTTGCTTCGGCCCCACCCCAGCTTCAAGGTGCCTGACTTCATCCCATCCAGGACTTTGGGAGCTCCCAAGGGCAGGGACAGGCCTGACCTCCTCCTACTGCATGCATAGGGCATGGGGGATGGGAACAGCCAATAAGGAGGAGTCCCCTCCAGCCCCGTGGGTCACAGATCTCCTGTGGGACAAGGGTTCGGGAAGGGCCTGGCTCAGAAGGACCAAATGCTGGGACTTGGGCAGAGAAGGGTGTAGGACGGAGCCTCCCCTCTAAGATTTAAGGAGCCAGTGACATATGTTAATGAGACTGTGGCCAGAGGACAACAGACAGGCCAGGGGTGACTGTGTCCCTCTGGCCCTTGCGTATCACATCTCCTAGGGGTGCCTCTGGTGCCCTCTCTGTCTCTCATTCACAATGCTGTGCCTCTGACCCGCTCAAGGCTCCCGCTCTCCAAACCTGCGGACCTCGTGGGAGATGACTGGCAGATCCCTAAAGGAGACCCGAGCTTTCCTGCTAAGAGCACACTTTTACTTAAGCAGGTCCCCCCATTTGAGAACCATCTCTTCCCATCTTATCAGCCTAGCTCACGTGGCCGCTTCTTCCAGAAAGCCTTTCCCGGTTTATTCCCTCCTTTCTTTGGAACGTCATCCCTGGGCAGCTGAAGGCTTGCAGTGGCCTGACAGGGCTGCCCCTGCTGTTGTGGGCAGGATGGGTGCAGGGGGTGGAAGGAACCCCAGCTGGGAAGCCACTTCAGTGGCACTTGTCCTTGAGCAAATCCCTGCCTTCTCCGGGACCACCTCCCTTTCAGTGCAATGACCATATGATACCCTGGGAGACCCGAACCTGAGAAATGCAGGGGCTGGGGGAGTGGGGTGGAGGGGGCACCAGGCAGGGTCTCCCAGCTTCACCCTCCCATTATCAGAGAAGAATGGGTCTCCAGGATCTGGAGTTAAAGATCCGAATCAGAGATACTTGGAACAGGGAGGCCCTGGCTGGCCCCGCTCAGGACAGAAGCCCTGCCCGGCCTACAGGGCAATGGTGGCTGCTGAGCGACCCAGGGCCAACCGCAGGGAAAGAAACGCCCCCACCCACTTCACAGTCCCTAAAGAGCAGCGTGCTGAGTGCTGACAACCACGGAGCCTCCTAGGAACTTCCTGCTACAACCCTGATTCCACTACCTGGGTGTCAGGCATTAAGAACCATTAGCATAGATTCCAAGCTGGCAGCAAAGGTGGAGACCCTGCCCAGGAGGCCGCTCTGGGCCTGGGGGGCCTCGGCCTGCACGTGTCCCCTGAACAGAAGCCCACTCCGCCGCCGGGGGACTCTTCCCGGACACCACGGCCCCCGCACTCAGAAAGCGCCTCGCCGCGTCCAGCCGAGTCCTGCTGCCCTGAAGCCGCCGCGCCTGCGCCGTCTCTGCCCATGGGGACCCTCAGGACCCATCCCTCTCTGCCCGGCCACCCTCGACCCCGCGCCACAGGAGGGCACTCACCGCAGCCGCGGCCCCGGCGGCCCCCGCGTCCGGGTCTTCCACCGAGAAGGAGTTGCTGTTCCGCAGCCGCGAGCGCCTCTTCTTCAGCAGGTCGGCGTCGCGCACGTGGGAGAAGGAGCCGTGCGCGCGGGGCGGGGGCACCGGCCCGGCCTCCCCGTTGACCGACGGCCGCCGCAGCCTCACGCCGCCCCCGGCGCCCGGCGCCCCCGCCCCGTTCACCAGCCCCTCGGCCGGGGGCACGGACGCCCGGGCTCCGGGACCGTCGGCAGGGGCTTCCGCGGAGCGCGCCTCCGGGGCGGCCTCCGCACCGCGGTCCTTGGAGGCCGCCTCGGGAGCCGCCCCGTCCGCGCGGTTCTCGGGCTCCTTGAGCCCCTTGGGCCCCTTGGGCTCCTCCGGCGCCTCGGCCCGGTGTTCGCGCAGCCGCTGCGCCAGGCCCCCGGCGTCCAGGCCGTCGGGCGGGCTCGGCTGGGCGCTGGCCACGCGGTACGTGCCAGCGCCGCCGCCGCCCTCCAGCTGCACCAGCTGCAACTCCTGCCCGGTGCAGAAGGCGCGGATCTGGCACAGGTACGTCATGACGATGAGCTTGTCGGGCACCGACAGCAGCACCATGTCCGCCGGCTCCAGCAGCCGCGACACGCCCAGAGCCGCGAAGCCATCGAAGGCCTAGGAACGGTGCGCTGGGGATCAGCGGCGGCGGCGGCGGGTGTTACCCAGCGACGCTGCGGCCCCGCCCAGGACCGCCGGAGGAATCCCCGCGACCGGCACGCCGGGGTTTTGCCTAGCAACGCCTTCACCCTTCTATTGGGGGAAATCTAGCAACAGGGCCCGCCCCCGCGTCACCCAGCAACTGCACACCAAAGGGCGGTTTTGGAAAAACCATCTGGGGGAAATAGGCTTTAAAACAAAACAAAACTAAGAAAAACGAACAGTTTAAAGACCAAGAGGGTAAAAAAGTGACAGAACTTCCCAAACCCACTTGCTGGGGCCCTGCAGCCCGTAGGTCCCTCTCCTAAGGACAGACGGACCCTAAGTGTTGGATCTACGGCCTGGCTCCAGACCCTTTCCCCCCAGGCATCGCTCCCTCTCCATCTCACCTGCTTGTTGTTCTGCTTGATGTTGAGTGGGTCCAGGGAGGCGTAGTCGCTGCAGAGAGAGGGCCCGTCAGAGGCTGAAATCACACTGCCCTCCCAGCAGGCTCCCTCATTCATTCCCACCCCCTCTGGCCGCTCACATCTTGTCTGGGTAGAATCGGTGCAGGATGGCACAGAAGGCCAAGCCGTTGCGCCAAGATGTAGTGAAGTTGGTGACTCGGACACCACGGTAGCCAGCGGTGACTTCCTGGCACCACTCCAGCAGGGATTGACTGGAGCTGACCAGAGCACGTGGTGCCTAGGGACACAGGGATGGGCTCAGGGAATGTGAACGGAGGACCTGTATACCCTCTGACCCCTGGGCACAGAATAGCCCTGGCTCTGGGTTTGCAGGGGTCACCAGAGACCACTGGCCAGAGCCTTGGGACTAGGCAAAGGGTTTCCAGCTCTGTGGTTATCTACCAAGGTCACCTAAAAGGTCAGTGGCCCCCAGGCAAGATCAGAGGTCACCAGCAGCCACACCTCAAGGTCAGCCCAGAAAATCAGCTTAGGGGTGTCCGGGTCCATGCAGCCCAGGGAAGACAGATGGGGGAGCCAGGGCATCCTGAGAGAGGAGAGGGTGAGGGGGGCTCCTTGAAGCTGAGCCCCTATCCCACCGCACCCCAGTCGACCAGGTGGGTCCATGCAGAGCCGCCGTTAGCTCAGCCCCAGGTTAGTGGAAAGCAGCGGACTGGGCCCTCGGCGGCCCCCATCCCTACCTGGCTGCCTGGCAGCCTCCCGTCCTCTTCAGGCTCCTCTGGGGAAGAGGCCCCCGAGGGCTTGGGGACCCCAGCCCCTGCCCCGCTGGCCACCTGCACCTCAATCAGGCTGGCCTCCGGGAGGTTTCCCTCAGCTTCTTGTCCCTGCTCAGTCCCTGAGAACCCGGCCTCTGCTTCCTGGGCCTCAAAAATACCAGATTCGTTCTCTGGAGGCCCTAAAATCTCCGTCTCTGCTTCCTGGGCCCCCCAAGCCCCAGACTTGGCCTCTGAAACTCCCAGCACCTCAGCTTCTGCCTCCTGGGCCCTCAAAACTGTGGTCTCTGCCTCTGCTCCCTGGGGCCCTAAAACTCCACGCTTAGTGATGGAATCCTGCAAAGCTTCATATTGGAGAGTCTCCCAGAGCCCAGTCTCTGCCTCCTGGACCCCCAAAGTCTTAGCCTTGTCCTTCTCAGCCTCTAAAACTGTCGTTTCTGTCTGTTGAGTCCCCAGTCCCTCAGCCTCTGCCCTTCCAACTCCTGGCCCTGAAACCCTTGAACCCCCCACCTCTGTCTCCAGGGCTCCTGCTATCTGATTTTCTATCCTGGGAACCCCTGAACCCCCAGCTTCTATCTCCTGGGTCCCCGGTATCTCAGCTGCTGCTGTCTCAGTCTCAAACCCTGGGATCCCTGAGCCCCCTACCTCTGTTTCCCGGGTCCCTGCTGTCTCAGACTTTATCCCTGAACCCCCCACCTCAGCCTCTTGGGTTTCCAGTATCTCAGCCTCTGCCGTCCCAGCTTCTATCTCTGGCATCCGGGAACCTCCCACCTCTGTCTCCTGGGCCCCCAATATTTCACATTCTGCTATCTCAGCTTCTATCCTCAGTATCCCTGAACCACCAGCTATCTCCTGGGTCCCCAATATCTCAGTCTCTGCCATTCTAGTCTTTGTCCCCAGAAACCCTGAACCCTCAGCCTCTGTTTTCTGGGCTCCCAGTTCCTCAGACTCTGCCATCCCAGCAGTCTCTGACTCTAGGAGCCCTGATCTCACGATCTGTGTCTCCTGGGCCCCCAACGCCGTGGCTTCTGCTGTCCCCATCTCTATCTCTGGGAACCCTGATCCCTCCACTTCGGTCTCCTGGGTCCCCAGTACCTCTGACTCTGCCACCCCCGTCTCTGTTCCCAGGACCCTTGAATCCCGAGTCTCTGCCTCCCAGACCCCCAGATCCCTAGACATCACCCCCTGGTCAGTTGCTGGTGGGGCTCCCTGGTACTCGCTCACCTGGGGCCTGGTGCTTGCTGCTCCAACAGAGGGACCCTGCTCCAGGCCTGTCCCCCCAACACCAGGGGCTCTGCCTCTCACCTCTGCACCCTCTCTCTCCTGGCCTGCAGCAGCCCTGGCCCCACTGAGGTCACTGAGACGCCTGGTGTGCCCTGCAGGGTCTGCTGGGGGTGGGCTCAGGACTGTGGGAGCCTCATCCCTGGTCCTGACCCCTGTCTTCCCCTGAGAGCCCCTTGGAGGAGCCTCGGGAGTCCCCTTGAATCTTGCCTCAGACATCACCCCTACAGCCTCTGGTCCCTCAGTGTCCACATGTCTCACCTTTGACATCTGCTCAGTATCCACTTGACTCCCTTCTAAACTCTCTTCAGCCTCCCTGGCTCTGACGTCTGACCTCTTAGTGTTCACCTCTCTGACTCCTGACTCCTGCTCAGTGTCCGTCCCCCCAGCCCCCTGCCTATCCCCAGCGCTCCTCCCCTTAACCTTAGGTTTCTGCCCTCCCAAAGAGTCTCTGGAGCCTCCACCCTCAATGCCTGGGGCCAGCCTGGCTCCCTGAGCCTCTGTCCCTTCCTGCGGGCTTTCCTGGGCCTGGGTCTGCCCAGAAGAACGCACTCCTGCTGGGGGATCCCCTGAGGCTTTGGGAGCCTCATCTTCCCCTTGGGGGACTAGGGGCCAGGGGGCATCAGAGCCTTTCCGGAGCCGAGGGGCTGGGGTGGGGGCCACCTCCTGGCCTGGCTGTCTTGAAGACCTGAGGAGAGAGCAGGAGAGAGCATTTTTAGCCCCATCCCCGCCCTTCAGGTTCTTAGGGCCCTGGAAAGGCACGCTGGTAGGTGTGCAGCTTTCTAACAGTGGGCGGGGGACAGGCTCGTGCCAAAGCTCACCTCTTCTCTGGTGGGGTTCCCGGGGGCCTTGGGGCCTTGAGGCCCACCTGGCCCCCTGCTACAGTAGCTCTTTCAGACCCCTGGCCCTGGGAGGTCCTGGCTGGGGGCGCAGGGGCACTCACAGGGGCCGGGCTGGTATCCTCCACACTAGAGGGGTTGGCAGCTGGGGAGGAAGGAAGGGAGGGGTGCTGAGGCCTGGGCCCTGAGGCTGGAGGTCCATTCCCTCCCCGGTCCCAACCTGAGCCTGGGCCTCACCTGCCTGCTGGTGCTGGGCCCGGCCCTCCTCCTCCTCCTCACAAAGTGTCTTCAGCTCCCGAGGGGGATCTGGGGTGGGGATGGTGGGGGGGCAGGTCAGCCCAGGGGAGGGCCCTGCAGGTCTGACCCCCTCCCCCCAACCAGAGTCCTGGGCCTACCTGGGAAACGCCCCAGCCTCAGGGCACCGCCCCGGCCTGCGAGAAGAGACAGGCCCTCGGATGCAGAGAAAGAGAGAGAGAGAACCACAAGGACAGACAGAAACAAAGCCTTAACAAGCAAAAGGGAGGGATGAGGAAGCCAGTGAGGAGGGCCAGGGTGGGTGGCGAGGGCTGGGGAGATCAGACTCCCCTCTGCGCGTTTGGCCCTGCCGTCTCCGGGCAGGTACCCGCTCAGGGCTGATGAGAGGGCCAGCGGCTCTGGGAACCCATCCTGCAGGACTCAGCCAAGAACCCAGGCCGCCGCAGGACCAGGAGCCAAGTTTGGACAGTCAGGGCTGCCGGGGCAGGTTGGGGCTTCCCCGGGCCGTAGTGAGCCCCCTCACTGGGCGTGCTCAAGGCAGGCCCTGGCCCGACACAGCGAGGGGCTTATGGGCGGGCTTATCCCCCACCCTCCCTAGGTCTTGGAGATCTCAGTCCATGGTAGGCTGTGAGCCCACCTGGCTGGGGGACACGAGCCCGTGCCTCAGGGGCACCTGGACCATTGGCCTCCTCCTCGTCACTCTCAGCGAAGTCGTCCAGGTTGCCCACGTCACTAGGCTTCACGCTCATGAGGCTCGCAAGACTCTGCATATCATCGTCCCTGGGGGTGGGGGGGTCAGAGGTCAGGGGTCGGGGCTGGGGACAGAGATTACAGACTAAGGCCAAGGGAGGAGGATGGGCACTCACGTGGCACGGCCCTCGCGCAGCAGAACCCCCGAGAGAGTGAGGCTCAGCTCCGCGTGCACCACCTTCACCGACTTGGGCTTCAGCCGCAGCCGCAGGGGGACTGGGGCAGGCACGGGCCCCGCATGGCGGGCCAGGTCCACCTCTGCGGTGGCCAGCACCTTCCGCTGCCCCTTGGATTCCTGTGGGCCGGGGAGAAGGGCCGGGGGGAGGAGCATCAGTGCCGCCCCCGAGGCCCCAAGAGCCCAAGCCCCGGCCTGCCCAGCCACTCACATTCTCAATAATAAACGTCCACTCTTTGGCCTCGTACTGGTCCACGTGAGGGTCCTGGGAAAAGGGGGAACTGGTGAGTACAGGGGCTGCTGGGGTGAGGGCGGTACGGGGAGAAGGGCCAGCCGTCTCTCACGCTGCTTCTAGCAGCTATGTGTGCATGCTACCCGCTCCAGAGAGACCTCCTGGGCCACCCACCCTGAGCAGGCTACCCCCACCCCCATCTGGCTTCTTGGCCTCACCCCTCCGTTCTGAGTTGGATGGATAACACACTGGGATCCCTCGTGGCTGCCTGGGTTGTAATCGGCCCCTCCCACTCCCACCTACTCAGGAAGGTTAGAGACTCACCCTGTATAGGGTCACAGAGATGTCCACATTCTCTGGAACCATCCACACCACGGTGCCCCGGTATGGGTTCTGGATGCCTGGCTGCCAGCTGTGGGCCTACAATGAGCAGTCTGAAGCCTCCCCTGACTCTTGAGTCTCCCCTTGTCCCCTGTCCTTATCCCCAAACTTGACCTCATCTTGCTCTCCATTCTGTGGATTCTGTTGTTTTTTTTTTTTTTTAATGTTTATTTAGTTTTGAGAGAGAGAGCACAAGCAAGGGAGGGCAGAGAGAGAAGGGGGACACAGAATCCGAAGGAGGCTCCAGCCTCTGAGCTGTCAGCACAGAGCCCGATGCTGGGCTCGAACCCCCGAACCACGAGATCATGACCCGAGCCGAAGTTAGATGCTTAACCGACTGAGCCACCCAGGTGCCCTAGCATTGATTTAGTTTTTAGAGAGAGAGAGAGAGAGAGAGAGAGCACGAGCAGGGGAGGGGCACAGAGAGAGGGGGACAGAGGATCCGAAGCAGCCTCAAGATGACAGCAGCAAGCCCAACGCGGGCTCCCAACTCGTGAAGCACGAGATGGTGACCTGAGCCCAAGTCGGAGTTTCAACCAACTGAGCCACCCAGGAGCCCCCTTTCTGCGGATTCTGGTCCAAACCCGAAGCCGACTCCACTCTCCCATCAGTCCTCACCCACTTACCCCACACCCACTGTTGGCCTCACCCCCAACCTGGACCCCCCAGCTGACAACCTCCCCCACCTTGGAGCAGATGCGTCTGTTCCGCCGGGTCCATACCACCACCAGCTTATCCGGTTGCCTAGGGGTGGGGAGAGAGGGGGCTACTCAGTCGGGCCCACTCGCCCAGCCTCTCCATCTCCTCCGGGGTCTTCCTTCTGCCCACACCCTCCTCGCCCAGGAGAGGGACTGGACAGCCCATTATCTGGAGCCTCCAGGAGCAGGGTGGAGCTGCTTGAGGCAGGGTGAGGCCCAGGGCAGAAGGGCAAAGGCCCAGATGTGTGTGGGCCGCCAGGGATTATGAAGACAGGCAGCCAGAGAGACAGAGACATATAGAGAGACAGGCACACACAGAGACAGGGAGATACACATAAACACAGCGAGGACCCTGCAAGAGACACACAGACTTAGAGACACAGGGAGAGACAGACTTGGAGGAAAACAAACCCCATCACTCACAAATATGTGGGGAGTGCGCACTGTGAGCCCAGCCCGGTTTAGGGGCAGAGCAGAGCACAGAAGAAATGAGACCCTTTCGGGGGCTGAGGACAACAGAGGTAGGGGTGGAGGGCCAATCAAGAAAGAAAAAAAGTGAACAAGCTGGCTTCAGGGAGATGGGAGAGAGCCACTGGGGTCTCCTTGAACTTGGGGTGTCTGAGCAAGGCATGAGTGGGGGAGGGACAAGCTCGTGAGGCTCTGGAGAAGGAGGGTTCCAGAAGGGATGGCAAGTGCAACGGTCCGAGGTTGGGGACGGAGCAGGGGGGGTGGGGGCTCGGGATCAGAGCGAGGGGCAGAGGGTGGGAGGTGATCAGAGACACACAGGGTCAGTTTGTCATCAGACAACCACCCAGGGCCTTCCACGTCCAGCCCTTCGCTGGGGTCAGAGGCCCTGAGAGCCAGCCATGCCCCCACCTCTCAAACCCAGAGCCCTGGACTCTAGCTCTGCAGGGCCCCTGACTCCCACAAGGGGCATCAAGAAAGACTTCCAGAAGGTGACATCCAAACCAACTGCATACACCGGGGCCGACTCAGAGAAGAGGCAGAGACGTGAAGAGACAGACAAAACAAGGGCCAAGAGTTGCCCGTGCAGGGCCCAGCCCCACAGCGATAACACGTGGGTGCGGGGAGAAGGTCCTTTTGGGTTAGAGGGTCCAAGTGCTGCCCACGAGGGTGGGGGTGGTTGAGGGGACCATCAGGCCGAGGGCAGTACAAGAGCCCTCTTTGCCTGCACCCGGCCCCAGGCCAGGGCACTTAGGTTCACCCACCTCACTGCCCCTCTGTAGGCGGGGCCAGGATAAATGGCTCTCCCGTCAACCCCTGAGAATCCTGAGGCCCGGAGAGGTTGGGAGCCAGGCAAAGTAACAAAGCCAAGCGCAGAGCCCGCCAGCCTGCAGCCAAGCTCCTCTCCCCAACCCCAAACTGCAGGTGATGGCTGAGCAAAAGTAACCACCACGGGGCCTTCCCAGAAAGGGGAAGCAGACAGGGGTGCCTAGAGAGGGCGGGGCCTGGCTGGGCAGCCTGACTCAGGCCAGGCACGCCCTCCTGGGGAGCCTGAGATCTGGGCAGGGGCAGCTTCCTAGCCTGGGCTCCTAGCTCAGAAGCCCAGTAGGCCCTGCCCACCCCCGTGACTCAGATGCATTGACACTGCCCGCACCCTAGGCCTGCTCTCTGGGACCATGCCCAGCGTCCCCTTGGGCTCATCCTGGATGCTGGGGCAGAAGGTAGAAGCCAGAGACCAGAGTTCAAGTCCTAGCCCTGTGCTGTGTTACCCTAGTCAGCCCCTGTCTTCTCTGGGCCTCGCCAAATGGAGTGAAGGGCCCTCCAGCTGGCCCAGTCAAAACCACGGATCTGGCTGCTGCCCAAGGGACCCTAGCCTCCTGCTCACTCCCCTCCCTTTGGACCCCATGATCCCTTCCTGCCCCAGCAGCTTTCTCTTGGGAGCCTAAATTTAGCCCCGCCTGGCGGGCGAGGCCCCCACAGCTGTGCCCTAATCCAGCCAAGGGAAGCCGACACCAGTGAGCACGTATATTTAGGGTGTGACGCAGGGGTCCGGGCAGCTGCGGGTGGGAGCCATGTGAACAAGATGCCCCCGGCTCCTTTGGCAGTCTGAGCCAGGTTCTGTGCTCTCTCACACATCTCCCCCTGACCGGGCCACCTCGCCCTCCCTAGGCCCTCTCTCCTCCCAGACTCACAACCTTCTAGGCCCTCAGGCCCCTTTAAGCCGATCCCTGCCTCCCTCCTCATCCCTCTCAGTACTCAGTTTCCCCTTTTAAGGACATTGTGGAGACTTATCCAGCCTCCCAGCATCCACTCTGGCTGAGGCCTGCGTGTGTGCGTGCGTGTTCCTCTGGCTCAACGAGTGGGCAGAGGGGGAGGGGGCAACATCCTTGTTCTGAGCTGGACCCGTCGATGGAGGTTTCTGCCGCGGCCTGGCCACCCGCAGACCTCAAAATTTGCTCCCTTTTCCGATGCCACCCGGAACCATCCCTCTGGTCAAAAAAACAGGAGGCCTCCCTTCCCCCAGCCCTGAGCGCAGCCGAGGAAGGTGTGGGCAACAGACAGACAGATTCCCAGGCCTGCAAATTCTGACCTCCACTCCCCAACAGCTACCCACACCACCAAGTCTAGGGGCCCCACAAACTGCAGAGGCACTTTTGAATCTCTGTCTGGGACGCCAGGGCCCAAGGTGGGGCAAGGGGCCTGTTGGGCCCCTGGGTTGGGGGCAGGGTTCTCTCAGGCTTTAACGGCGCCGCCACAGGGTCCCGGCCAGCCCGCGGAGTCCCCCAGGCCTCCCTGTCACTCACCATTTCTTGGTGCACTCCACCACCAGCTCGTGGTAACAGGCCACAAACTGGAACTTGGCGGCCCGCTTGCCCACGCGCTGCAGGCGCTTCCACACCGAGGTCATGGCCCCCGCCGCCCCCGCCGCCGGATCCTCAGACTCTGGGCTCCCGCTGGCCCGAGACCGCTGGCCGGCCCTGGGTCCCCATGGCCTCCGGGGCTGCTATCCGAGCCGCCCGTCCCGTCCGTCGGAGATGTCCGAGGCTCGGACCCGGGGCCGATCTCCCCGGGGAGGCCGCTGGGGCCCGCCGGGTGGTCCGGCTGAGTCGGCGGGTTGTCCGGGGCGCGTCGGGTCGCTGGAGCGCTGAGCGGCGAGCGCGCCGTTTCCTGGAGCCGCACCCCCGTCGGAAGGCGGGCGGGGCTCCGGCGGGGGCGGGGGCGGGGGCCGGGGCCCGGGCGGGAGCGGGGGGCGGGGCGGCCCGGCTTCCGGGGCCTCGCGCCTCTACCGCGGTTGGCGGGGAGGGGAGGGGTACGAGGGGGACGCCCGGTCCGCAGCGCCGGCTCGCAGCGCGCCGAGGCGGTGCGGACGCGGGGGCCAGGGGAGAGAGCAACCAACAACTTGGTGCCGCCCTCTCGAGCATTGCCCTGGCCGCCACCCTTCCTGCCCGCAGCCCTGGGAGGTATGTACTGTTGGCCCCATTTCACAGGTGGTGGAAACAGAGACCCGGGAAGAACAGACCTGCTCAGGTCCACACTGAGAACCTGGGCCAGAGCCAACTGCCCTCGACAGGGGTGGCGGACTCCTGCTGTCACCTAAGTCTTAGCCTAAGTAGGAAGGAGCAGAGTCAGGGGGTCAACCTGGGTGGCCCTACCTGTGGGCAGCACCCACTTGCCAGTCTCAGAACCTGACTCCTTAGCTGGCGAGTGGGAAGATAGCCCCAACATCACACAAGCAGCTGACTTCCAACAAGTGTGTGACCTTGGGCGAAGCACCAACACTCTGAGCCTCAGTTTCTACCTCTGTTAAGTAGGGATAATTATAGTTCTGCCTCTTACACAGTCACTGAGAATATGAAATCCTGGGAAGCGTTTAGTACGGAGACTGGCTGATTTTCTGAGGTCTTATTAAATGGAATCCGCTACCTGGGGCACCTGCGTGGCTCAGTCGGTTCAAAGTCCGACTCTTGGTTTCAACTCAGTCCCGATCTCATGGTTCGTGAGTTCGAGTTCTGGCTCTGCACTGGCAGCATGGAGCCTGCTTGGGATTCTCTCTCACTCTCTCTCTTCCTCCCCTCCCCTGCTCACACTGCCGCTGGCTCTCCCAAAATAAATAAACTTAAAACAAATAAATGGAACTCGTTATCACAGACTGGAAAGTGTGTGTGTGCACGCACAAATGAGTTTACTCTCCCGGCCCTAAGAAGCCTGCCCCAGGCATCAACCGCCCTGTTCGCACCTAGGTTAGAACCCTTCTCGCCTACCTGCATGGTAATGAACACCTGCAGGTATCAGGCCGAGTTAGAGAACTGTCAGTCTCCTTCCCTCCCTGCCTGCCCTCTGCAAGGCTTGTGAATGGACTGCAGGCTGGTGCTCAGTAAATACTCGGTTTGAACAGGATAACTGATCTGCCAGGAGTGCCTGCCTTTGTGTCCAGGAGGCAAGGGACCGCACAGCAGGGTGTGGGGGTGAGCAGCCTGCAAACCTAAGCTGTGCAATTTCGAGGTCCCCTGTTTTTCATCTCAGGAAGTTATGGGGGTGTTATGTGTGTGCCTGGAGGTCTGAGCACCCACCGTACCCAATTGTGCAGGCTTCCTCCAGCGAGCCTGACACCTGGGTTTGGGTTTGGCTCCCAGACCCAGCAGTGCAGTCTCGGTTTCTTCTGTAAGAGAAAGCCCTTTACATATAACTCTAAAGGTTCCAAGTGCGACGGGGGGGGGGGGGGGGGGGGGGGGGGGGGGTGGCTAGGCAGCCTGTAGGCGCGGGATGGGAATATGTGGCACCCAGTAGCCCCTCATCAAAGCTGGGTGTTGTGCACGGAAGCCCGGGGCCCTGCCCCCAGCTCCCCTCCAGGGCTTGTGTGGCCTCTACGGAGGCCTGGGCCAACGCAACTTCACCCCATTCGGCTTCTGCAGCTGTTTCCTTCCACCCAAAGAGCACTCACTAACTCCCAGGCCCTTCCTGGAGGCGTCTTCCCCTCTCTTCTGCCGAGGGGCCCCTAGGCCCGCTGGCTCAGGCCCACCCATTTCCTGTGCCGCCCCAACTCCGCCCCCACTCGGGGTGGAAAGTTTCTCTCAAGATAGGCGGCTCCTTCTCCTTCCTTCCCAGCCGGCCAGGAAGGACCAAAGCGAGGCGGGGGGGAGAGGGGCTGGACTCCTAGATGTCCGGCCAGAGAGGGGAAGTTCCTCGCCAGCCGTCGCAGAACCGCGGGACCAGCTTGGCCAGCTCCCCAACCCCGTCGGTGGAAGGAGGTTTCGCATTCCATCACCGGCCAGCCCTTCTTCCACTCGGGGGTCTTGGGCGCCATCTGCCGGCGAAGCGCGGGGCCGCACTTGCCAGAAACACCGCTATCTTCCAGCCGCAGAGCCAGGCAGTCAGAACACAAGAACGCTGAGAGAGTATTTATTTACCTCCGTGCCCAGGAGTCTGGCCCCTAAACTTAAATATCCAGCATGGAGCCTTGGCCCTCCTGGCCGTGGGTGGGTGCAGGAATGGGGATGCCCTGGTCTAGAGCAGTGGAACCCAGGGACCAGAGGTGGGATGCCCCTGAGCCAGCAGCTGCCAGTAGCAGCAAAAGGTGAAAAGGTGATGGGAACCAGGCACTCATCCCAATCCCAGAGACGCTAAGGGGAGTGCCAGATGCTTTGGGCCCCACCACCAGACTGAAGGTTGGCCAAGCTGGGGTGCACACGTGTGCCAGAAGTGGAGGTCCAGTGCCACGGGCAAAGGCTGTAGGCCAGGTGCCTGCCCCAGCGCCAGCTAACCAGAGTCAGGAGAGAGAGGGTTGGCAATTTTGCCTCTGAGGGGCCCAAGCCTTGCCTTCCTATCAAGTGAGGTGGTATGGGGGAAAGCAGGCACTAGAAGTCTGAGTACTTACTACGGGTGAGTTTCTGAGCCTTTTGCACGGGTGCATATTCCCCCCACCCCCAGCTCTTCAGAGGCTGATGTGGAAGGCGTCCTGCAGCCACTGGTCACGGGCATTGTGTGTCTGGGGCACAGTGAGGGGTGGCGGGTCCGGGGGCAGGCTGGCATCAGGAGGTTCATCATCATCAGATAGGCCAGCATCAGGTGGATAGGAGCTGTCTGAATGCAGGGAGGATGACAGGTCCTGGCACAGGCTCAAGTCTTGGCACAGGTGCTTATAGTCTTGGATTGACTCGTACAAGCCCCACAGCTGGCACAGCAGGGACATGTCCAGCTGCCGCAGCCCCACCTGCAAAAGACTGAGGGTGGGCTGGGGTTGGGGTCCAGGCCACCCTCTGCCCTAGGCAATCTTCCTGCACCTTTCTAAGCACAAAGTTTGGTGGACATCAGATGCCACCTGCAAGCTATGAATCTTTAGGCAAGTCACTGACCCTCATCTGTCATTTATCTAGCAGGGATAACATTTATCTAGCAGGATGGAATGAAATAACACGAGTAAAGCTCTTAAAGATACATGGTAACTAGTGCCATAAACAGTAACTATAATTATTGTTACCATATCCCCTCTGACCCAACTAGCTTCTGTAGATCTTGAGACGCAAGCTATGCGTTCCCCGTTCCGTGCCTCTGCCCTCCGCCCCGCCCCGGCCCCTCACGCTCAGTGGCAGCCCCCCGCCCAGTAAGTCCGGGGCCCAGCTACTCACCATCTCCTTGCGCAGCGCTGCTAGTGCTGAGTCGAGATTGACCGGACGACGCGGACCGGGGGCACCGGCGGCGGGTCCCGCGCTGGTGGCGCCCGAAGCGTAGCGGGGCCCATCTGGGACGCGGGCGGCGCGGCTCAGCTCGTCGTGGATGCGGCTGCGCTGGCTGTAGACGCGCTCCAGCTCCCGCCACGAGCCCCCGCTTGCGTTGAGGAGACCGCTGAGGCCGCGCGGCAGCGGAGGGAGCCCGGCTAGGGCGCAGCCAGCGCCACCCGGCGCCTCGGCCGAGGGCAGCCCATTCATGGCCCGGCCGACGCGGACCCCGCTGCGGCCTGCTTCCCTTCAACGCTGCGCCCGGGCCGCCGCCCGCAGGCCCCGCACCGCGCGGCCCAGCCGGCCGAGCCCAGCCGCCGCCCGCAGGCCGCGCTTTGTTCCTTCCCCGACTCCTCCGACTCCGCCCCTGCCCCACCCCCTTCGCACGGGCGGGGCCTCCCTTAAAAGGGCTATGGTGGTGGGACCACATCTCGAAAAGCTGAGAAAACGGAACGGGGCATCCACTGAACAGGAGCCAGAAAACGGGTGGGGGTGACCAAAAGCGGCGCACGCGGTTCCTTCGTGGTTCTTTTTTGCTCCCCCCACAACAATGTGTTTAATCATTCTGCCCAATTATAACTCCCAAGGGAAAGGATCCAAAACGAGGGGGCTGGGGCGGTCGGGAGACTTGGGTAAGTCCATACTTGGTCCCTGACGTCCTGTCAAGTGTCTGAGTACCAGGGCTGGGCATGAGGTGGGTCAGGATGATGGTACCAGAAGACTCCGGGGAAGGAGAAGATGCCAAAGGGGCCTGGAACCCCCAAATGTCACTGGAGGATGGGCAATGAGCACTGGATGGCTGAGGAGGCTGCAGGGGTGCGGAGAGGACCACCCCTCTTCCTTCGGCTTTTGAAGAGGCTTTGGCCTCCTCCTCAGAAAGAAAGTATCACATAGTCCTCTCCCTCCTCCCTCATTCTGGGCGGGGAAACCAAGCAGAGACAAGCCCAACGAATCTCTCAGGGCATCAGGAAGAGCAGACAGTAGTAGGGTAAGAGGCCAAAGGCAGGGAAAAGGCTCACGGAGCCGGGGCTGGCATGCAACTCAGAACCAAGAAAAGAACAAACCACACGAGAGGACAGCTGTTTTTCTAGAGGGTTTTTCTCAGGAGGGGCCTCTTAGTGTCGAAGCTGCCGCAGGCTGCGCAGAGCCTCAGCACAAGCTCGGATTAGGCTACACAGCTGGATGCTAGTCTCCAGGGAGGTGCTAGAGCCCAGCTCAGCTGAGGCCCAGGTCAGCTTCTGCAGGAGGGCCTCCTGTGTGCAGGCCAGGACGTCTGCATTTGGAGGCCCAGCAGGAGGGGGTGGCCCCTGGGCTGCCTTGAGCCCTGCTGCAGCTCCCTCACAGTGCTCTGGACGGGGTACTGGGGGCTGAGGGGCTGGCCGGGAGCCCAAGGGGAGCTCCGAGGCAGAGGCAAGCTGGTGTTCCCGAGCTTGGGAGAGGGCAGCCTGGGCGTTCAGAGCTAAAAAAAGGAGAAAGTGGGTGAAATGGTCAGGACGCCTGTCCCCTCTCGGCCCTGAGCCACCTCCTTACTCTTTACTGCTCTGCTCTTTCTATGGCTGAGATGTTTTTCCTAACCCCTCTATTAGGTAACGCATCCATTTTCTTCTTTGTGTCGAAGTTATTTGTGCCCTTGATCCATCTCTCCCATCAGGACCGTGCCCGATGGAGCTCAGACTCGTGTGCACAGTGTCTGGCACAAAGTAGGTGTTTAGTGCGCTCATCGAACGAATGGTCCTCTCTAGAGCCGAAAGGAGAAAGCACCTTACCTCCGCCCCACCCGCAGACTCCACTGTCACCTCCCAAACCTACTGTTCCGGGGCTTCTATTAGCACGCATCTTCTCCACCAAGCACACTCGACCCCCTCACCCGGATTATCTTTATCCACGTCTGAGTCGAGCTCCTGACAAGCCACGCAGTAGATTTTCCGCTGTTTGTCTTGGAGGAGGATCGTCTAGAAGCAGAAAGTACGGGGGCAGGGGTGAGACGCGAGGCCATGGAATCCAGGGAGGAGAGTTGAGGAAGGGCCGTTGAGGCCTGGTCCGCGGCCCCATCCCCGATCCCACGTCCCGAGTCTCCTCACCCCGCAGTCCGCGCACGTCTCGCCCAGCATGCGGTAACCACGCAGCAGGTAGTCGCCCATGAGTCTGGAGATGCGATCCTGTCGCTCCCGTCGCGCTTGCAGAACCTTCGTCTCCGCTTCGCTTGGGGGCTCCCAGGAGAAATCGTCGACTTCTGGCGGAAGAGAGTCACAAGAGACAGAGAGGTCTTGCCCGAGCGGGTTGCCTCCTATATCCCGCAACCACAGGCCCCCGCAGCCCAAGTCCTCACCAGCGCCGTTCAGGGCCATGTTGCCGTTGTCGCCACCGGGCTCACCGGAAGTGACGTACAAGCAGCGCGCTTTCCACCCGGCTCCGCCCCCTTCACGCCTTCCTAGGATGAGGGCGGAAACGGCACCCCTCGGACGTCAACATGCCAGGAGTGGGGCGTGGCTGCTGCCGGCGACGCTGGCCTGCCGGCGAGCCCCGCATCCGGAACCGGGTCTGCGAACTTTGGGCTGCCGGGGCCGCAGGAGGGGAGTCCCCGGGGTAACGCCGCTCGGGTCGCAGGACCGGAAAGTGGTGGGTGTGCGGCGTCGCCTGTCTTACCCGTGGCAGATGAAGAAGACCACTTGGCTGGTGAAATCCCCGCTGGCCTCCACCTGCCCTAGGGCTTCCCTTTCCGCACCGGTCGCACCGGCAGGCCGGGCAGTGTCGTCTAGCGGCCCCCTGCGCGCGCGTCGAGCCTCCTCGGGCCTCAGTACTTCTCACTTCAGAAGGCAGGCCAGGCGGGGATCGGTCTCCCTTTCTATTCCTTTCAGCCTGTTTCAAGACACTCCCACCCCTTTCTGGCTGCTCCGGAGTCCAGATCTGCCGACCCCTTAGCCCCAAGGCCTGGGACTGATGCAACGTCCGCCCCTGACTCTTTTTCTTTCTTTCTTTCTTTTCTTTCTTTCTTTCTTTCTTTCTTTCTTTCTTTCTTTCTTTCTTTCTTTCTTTCTTTCTTTTTCTTTCTTTCTTTCTTTCTTTCGTCCTTCCTTCCTCCTTTCTTCTTTCTTTTCTCTTTCTTTCTTTCACTGATGCAAAGTCCGCCCCTGACTCACTCTTTATTTCTTTTTCTTTCTTTCTTTCTTTCTTTCTTTCTTTCTTTCTTTCTTTCTTTCTTTCTTTCTTTCTTTTTTCTTTCTTTCTTTCTTTCTTTCTTTCTTTCTTTCTTTCTTTCTTTCGACTCATGCAATGACCGCCCCTAACTTTTCTTTTTCTTTCTCTTTCTCTTTCTTTTCTTTTCTTTTTTTCTTTTGACTAATGCAAAGTCCGCGCCTAACCTACCCTCCTTCCTTCCTTTTTTTCTTTCCTTCTCTTCTTTTTAAAGTTTAAGCCCTCAATAGGGCGCCTGGGTGGCTCAGTCGATTAAGCGTGGGACTGACTTCAGCTCAGGTCATGATCTCACAGTTCGTGGGTTCCCGCCCCACGTCGGGCTCTGTGCTGACAGCTCAGAGTCTGGAGCCTGCTTGAAATTCTGTGTCTCCCTCTCTGCCCCTTCCCCTCTCCCCCTCAGTCTCTCTCTCAAAAATAAATAAACATTAAAAAAAAAAAGTGTAAGGCCTCAAAACGCTGGCTGACTGAGAAGTGCTGTGCTGGGCAGGCACCAGAGCTGGTCCAGCTGCTGCGGAGAGGTTCCCGCTGGATGGTGAGGCTGAGGGACCTAATAGGTATGACTGTAATATTCTTTTTTAGGTAGGTCTCTGTTAAAAGTACTAGTGCTCCCCGAACATTGGTCTTGATTTTTCCCTCTCTTCTGTGTTCTTTTTCTTTATACATTCTCTCCTTTATTAGATTTAGAGAAGCCAGACGGGGCAGGCAGCGGTCCCCAGATGTGCAGCCCGAAGTGCCTTAAGGCTGTACCCCAGGGCAGAGGAGAAGGAGCTAGGATTTAGACCCCCATCATCTAATCGGCAACTTCCTTCTTTGGCTACACAGCACATGCTTCTGCGATCTTACCTGGAGATCGCCCCATCTCCTTTCTACATAGACTCCCCGAAACTGCCATTTTCTGACCCTTGCTGCCTCCTGTTTACTTGGAGAGCTCTGTGCCCCTCTTCACTCTCTCCACTTACCAGCAGGCTCCTGGGCATTAGTGCTCTTGACTCGCAGGCTGACCCGAAGTCAGTTCAGCCAAGCTGACTAGAGGAGCTCTTGAACTCTAACCTGTATGCACAGACCCTCCAGGTCCATACCGCTTCAGCTCCCAGCCCCATCCTAAACTCATCTCATCAGCATGGCCAGGATCCCCTCAACAGCTTGTTCTTCCTGGAGCCAACTAAGATCCTGACATTCATCCTCCTGTTCCCTCCCTTTAGTTTACTCCTCATGACAGCCTTATCCGGAAGGTACTACTGTTATCCCCATTCTACAGAACAGGAAACAATAATGCTTTGAAAATTTTTTATAACATTTATTCATTTTTGAGACACAGAGGGAGCATGAGCGGGGGGAGGGGCAGAGAAAGAGAGAGACACAGAATCTGAAGCAGGCTCCAGGCTCGGAGCTGTCAGCACAGAGCCTGACGTGGGAATTGAGCCCACAAACCGTAAGATCGTGACCTGAACCGAAGTTGGATGCTCAACTGACTGAGCCACCCAAGTGCCCCAACAATAATGCTTTTAAGACCTATATCAGGGTGCACCTGGGTGGCTCAGGCGGTTAAGCGTCCGACTTTGGCTCAGGTCATGATCTCACACTTGGTGAGTTCAAGCCCCACGTCGGGCTCTGTGCTGACAGCTCCGAGCTTGGAGCCTGCTTCGGATTCTGTGTCTCCCTCCCTCTCTGCCCCTCCCCTGCTCCCACTTTGTCTTCCTCTCCCTCTCAAAAGTAAATACACATTAACAAAAAGACACAAATCAAGTCATATCGCTCTTTTGCTCAAAATCCTCTGGCATCTCCCCATCATACCTAGACAAAAATCCAAAGTCTTTCCTATGGTCTCCAAGGTCCTATGAATTTGGCTCCCGGCCCACTTCCTCTCTTCCCACTCTCCCTGCGAGCCCGCTCTCCCATTACCCAAGGGGATTCTCATCACCTTTCTCTCCTCAGAGCCCGTCCCTGCCTCCAGGTGTGCAGGAGGGTAGACAAGGCACAGGTCGGGCATCAGCTAGGCCTGGCTTTGGTCCTGGATCCGCCGCTTACTGCCTCTGTCACCAGCAGTAATTTCCTTCGCTTGTCTGGACTTCCAGCTCCTCATCTGTGAAACTGGATCAGTTACACCTAGTTGGCAGGGTGGCCGTGGGGATTTAGTGAGATGTGAGGAGAGAGGTGGTAGGAGACAGTTGTCGCCCAGCCTCTCACACGAATGCAGGTTTCGTGAGCAGAGACACTACCTTTATTCTGAACTGTCTTTCCCAGGATGTTTGTAGAGTCGACAGCCTTGGACAACAGAGATAGCGGCTCCCTCTAGAGCAAAGGGCGGACATACTTACTGCCCGTTATGAAATCCCTGGGTGGCCCAAGCTCAGGGTTCCTCTACTGTGACACAACTGGCCCTGTGTGTGGGCATCCATATGAGTCCACCTGCATCGCACTGGTGAGACCTGAGGGTAAGGGGAAGTGACAAGTATTCTCATGCTCATAACGCGTGCCGTGCTGTAATGAAGTCCTTTATATCTCTGGCCCAGAAGTCTCACGTCTTCTGCCAGTATCCCTGAAATTGTGTCACCTTGTTTATTTGAAAGTAGGGTGAAATGAGAGACCCTATGGCATACAGGTGTGCTGTTTCGAAGGGACACACGCACCCCCATGTTTATAGCAGCACGATCGACAACAGCCAAAGTATGGGAAGAGCCCAATGTCCACCGATGGATGAATGGATAAAGATGTGGTATATCTATACGAGGGAGTATTACTTGGCAATCAAAGAGAATGAAATCTTGCCATTTGCAACTACGTGGATGGAACTGGAGGGTATTATGCTAAGGGAAATTAGTCAAAGACAAATATCATATGACTTCACTCATATGAGGACTTTAAGAGACAAAACAGATGAACATCAGGGAAGGGAAACAAAAATAATATGAAAACAGGGAGGGGGCCAAAACAGAAGAGACTCATAAATATGGTGCACAAACTGAGGGTTACTGGAGGGGTTGTGGGAGGCGGGGATGGGCTAAATGGGTCAGGGGCACTAAGGAATCTACTCCTGAAATCATTGTTGCCCTACATGCTAACTAATTTGGATGTAAATTTTTAAAAAATATAAAATAAAAAAAATAAATATCATAAATTGCAAAAAAAAAATAATAATAAGAGACCCTTTCACAGTTCTGGACTGTTCTCGCACTGAGGATGAGGTGCTGACGGAAGCACAGTTTTCTGTAAGAGGAAGTACGAGGACCTCACGGGCTGACGAACACATGTTGAGGGGAAGGCCAAGGGAAGCAGCAGCCCACAGGGTGACCAAATCGTACAATCAACCAATCAATAAACGGCCTGCGACTTCCTTTCCTGTTCATGAGAACGAGTGAGGGAGGCCGTTGCAGGTGGAGTACCCGGAAGTGGGGTCAAAGCCAGCTGCCAGACGCTGCCCAGGTTGTTGCTAACTCTCCTCTGGGTGGGACTGGGGGATGCAGGGATAATTGCCCATAGCCCGGCAGGCAGCCTCGGGTCTGCCTTAAGACCCATTTGGGGCATACGGAAGTTTCCAGCCCCTTTGGGACGGCACATACACACTGAACGATGAAGGGAGGGAAATTTACTACCCCTGTGGACCAAAGTCAGATGAATCATGAGAATTTTGTTGGCTCACTTGGGAGATGAGGAGAAGGACATGGGATGCTTGTTAAGGAAGGACAGTAAGAGCTGGACCATCTTACAGCTCAGTCCTTCCCACAGTCTATCATGCGAATCTTTTTTTTTTTTGTTACAGTTTTTAAATGTTTTATTTATTTTTGAGAGACAGAGAGAGACAGAGCACAAGTCGGGGAGGGGCAGAGAGAGAAGGAGACACAGAATCCGAAGCAGGCTCCGGGCTGTCAGCACAGAGCCCGACGCGGGGCTCGAACCCACAACCTGTGAGATTATGACCTGAGCCGAAGTCGGACGCTCAACCGACTGAGCCACCCAGGCGCCCCTATCATGCGCATCTTATACCCATGCCAAGATGATGAAAGGTCTCAGCTTTGCTTAGTTTTTTGTTTTCGTTTTTGTTTTTTTTTTGCCAATGAGTCCTAGCTGCTATATCGAAGCTTTATCCCACTCAGGGAGATTCTCTTGAGACAGACAAGCTCCCTTAGAAAACCATAGATGAGACATGGATTGCTCTTTGGGTTCTTGTTGTCTTAATAGGGGTTCACAGTGCTGCTAAAGGTGGCCAAAAAAAATCTGGATAAATTTTTGTGATCAGCTCCACTGCCCTAGAAAATGCTCCTAGCCCTTACATTAAAACCAGGAAAAAAAACCAAGATATTATTATCACAATGAGACAGAAAGAGCCTCAACCAAGGTAGTTTCCTTTAGAAGTCACAGACGTGCAAGTCAAGCCCGAGTACTGACAGACATCTATAGAATATTCCACCCAACAATAGCAGAATGCATATTCTTCTCAAGTATATATGGAACATTCTCCAGAAGAGACCATGTGGTAAACCATAAAACAAGTCTCAGTAAATTCAAAAGGGTTGAAATCATACAGAGTAAGTTCTCAGACCACAATGTAATGAAGTTTTCAACAACAGAAGGAAATTTAGGAAATTCACAAATACGTAGAAATTAAACAGCAGACTCTAAAATGACTAATGAGTCATAGAAGAAATCACATGGAAAAAATAACATGAGAAATTAGAAACTACTTTAAGATTTATGAAAACAAAAACACGACATACCAAAACTTACGAGATAGTCAAAGCACTGCTTGGAAGGAAATTTATAGTTCTAAAATCTTATTTTTTTTTAATTTTTAAATGTTTATTTATTTTTGAGAGAGAGAGAGAGAGAAAGAGAGAGGATGCAGGCAGGGGAGGGGCAGAGAGAGAGGGAGACACAGAATCCGAAGCAGGCTCCAGGCTCTGAGCTGTCAGCACAGAGCCTGATGCAGGGCTCGAACTCAGGAGCCGTGAGATCATGACCTGAACCAAAGTCAGACGCTTAACCGACTGAGCCACCCAGGCACCCCTAAAACCTTCAATTTAAAAAGAAAAAAAAAAGATCTAAAATCAATAGCTTAAACTTCCACATTAAGAAAATAGAAAAAGAGGGTGGCTCAGTCGGTTAAGCGTCCGACTTGAGCTCAGGTCATGATCTCACGGCTCCTGAGTTCGAGCCCCGCGTCAGGCTCTGTGCTGACAGCTCTGGGCCTGGAGCCTGCTTCACATTCTGTGTCTCCCTCTTTCTGTTCCTCCCCAACTTGCGTTTTCCTCTCTCTCTCTCTCTCAAATATAAATAAACATTAAAAAAAAATTTTTTAAGAAAATAGAGAAAGAAGAATAAGCTAAACCCAAAGCAAGCAAAAGAAAAGCTACAGTAAAGATTAGAGAAAATCAACTAACCTACATATTAGTTCATTGCAAAGATCAACAAAATTGGCAAACCTTTTGCTGGACTGACCAGCTCAGGCCCAGGTTAGCCAAAGGGTGTGAACTTGGCAGCTGCAGCCAGAAAGCAATGTGGCTGTGGTTGCTATGTCAGGGAGTCCCCACACGTGAGGTCAATGCCAGTGATAGTAACCCTGCCGCCCAATAGGGGGCTTCGCATGGCAATGCTTTCAGCTAACTGTGGAAACAAACCACGGCTGCTCAATACAGATCGCTCATGTAGCTGCCCATGCTATGGGCCATTCTCTAAGGAGACTGGCAAGAATCAAGCTGTTGATCGGTCCTGCATCACCCAGGTTGTCTCCATTTCTTCCCGGGTCTTTCATCATACGCAACACGTCCACCACCATAGAGGGGGCACAAAGTAGAAGATTCTAGGCTTCTGGTACAGAGGCCACCACTCCCTGCCAAACTTGTGACTCCTGCCGAACGTTCATCTGTGTGTCCTACGACGAGGGAGGCCACAGCGTAGGTAGTGTCGCCCCTGTTCTCTCCGGGGGAATTGACTACATAGAACCTTTCACTCCTTCTTGGGGCTCTCGGCGGTGCCTTTTTCAGGGTACGGTGGTGCTGTGCCAGTCCAGCCAGGCAGCTTTGGCCACATCATTGTGGTTCTTGAGACTCATCTGTGCATTTTACTTTCTGGATGATCTGTAGCGTAGGAACAGGGCAACTGTTATCCCAAAAGCCACGCAACAAGGGGCTGATGGTCTAGGGATTTGGTGGCCCTTTCATGCTATCATCCGCAGGCAGGTGGCACTGTTGAGTGTTGAAGTAGTTTCCTCAAAACTAAACTCAAAAAGCATGCAACTCCTGATCTTGGGGCGGGGAGTTCAAGCCCCACGTTGGGGGTAGAGTTTACTTAAAGAAATAATAAGCCCAAAAACATTTCTGGCCCTCCCCCCCGGTCCACACAACTCAGTACAGCAGTTCAGTCACTCAATGTGGCTGTCCCCAGGATGGGACCATCTCCTCTTGGCTATGTCCTTTGTAATGATCAGGATGAGAGGGGTGGGGTTTAGGTAGACCAGTTTTAAAAAGTCACTGGGGCACCTGGCTGGCTCAGTTGGTACAGCAGGCGACTCTTGATCTCAGGGTTGTGAGTTCGAGCCCCATGTTTGGTGTAAAATCTCTAGAAAACAAAAAAATACATGATTCTTTGTTTCCCCTAACACTAGCCCCAGCCTGGTTGCTGCATTTCCTCGGTGGCAGCTCAAAGGGGACCTACGAGATTTACACTGAATTGTGGTTCAACCACCTAGGTTCTCTTGTTGGACAGATGTGGTCCTGGGTCATGAAAACAACTGGAGTGTTCTCTCTTTGAGTCCTCAGAAGTGGCCCAAATGTAGACTGGGGGACCTAATGAGTCCCTGTTAAGTTTTATAAAAATGTCCTTGTCAGGGGCACCTGGGTGGCTCAGTCAGTTAAGCATCCGACTTCGGCTCAGGTCATGATCTCATGGTCTGTGAGTTCGAGCCCCACATCGGACTCTGTGCTGACAGCTCAGAGGTTGGAGCCTGCTTCAGATTCTGTGCCTCCCTCTCTCTCTCCTCCCCAGCTCATGCTCTCTCACTTCTCAAAAATAAAAGCATTAAAAAAAAATTTTTTTTTTTAAATGCCATTGTCCTTCTTGCACCAGACCCTCCCAGATGAAAGATGTCAGTAGGGAATGCTTGGAAAAAGGTGACGTTCTGGCTACTGGAACAGAACAGATTGATCTTGTAACAATGGAAGTGAAACAACTGCCTGGGCAGCTCGGAGGGAGCACTTCAGACACAGGAGCCATGAGGGAGAGAGAGAGACATTAGTGATCTTTGTCTTTCCAAAGCACCTGGAGCCTCCCTTACTAAGGAAAACATCCTGGTCCCATGCACGCAAACTGTCACGAGTGCCTTAAACTTAACTGCCCGCTGGGTCTGTTATCGTCCACTCGACAGCTCTGACCTTGCTTTGATTGTCATTCCGCTTAAGCTGAGAGGCCGGGAGCAGCAGAGGGTGGCCTCGGCTGGCTCCTCTGCTTCCCACATAAAACACCTGCCAACACCAGCACCTCCAGGTGTCTTCCTCATCCCCAAGCCTGTAGCCGTCATCACTCAGACATTCCCTGGGGTAGATGAATGCCATCTGGCTGGTGGCAAGGACAACCCAGAGAGGTTGGGCCCTCAATCAGTCCCTCCGAAAACAAAGACTAGACTCCATTATTTGACTTGGACTGGGCACTCTAAGGCGACTAGCGCGTGGAGAAGCCACATTGGAGGCGCTGTCAGTTGTGCCCCCAACTGATGCAGGTCCCACTTGGCGGTGGGGGGGGGGGTAGGTTTCTTCCCAGAAGCACCATGTGCATCCTTGAGACTGCTCGACTTGTGTGGAAGTTAAATGTTAACTTGCCTCTTTCTTGAAAACAGGATGACTTCAAATTTATCCGACTTTCTGGGGCGCCTGGGTGGCTCAATCGGTTAAGCATCCGACTTCGGCTCAGGGCATGATCTCGCGGTCCGTGAGTTCGAGCCCCGCGTTGGGCTCTGTGCTGACGGCTCAGGGCCTGGAGCCGGCTTCGGATTCTGTGTCTCCCTCTTTCTCTCTCCTCCCCCGCTCATGCTCTGTCTCTCACTTTCTCAAAAATAAAAACGTTGAAAAAAATGTTTTTTTTAATTTATCCGACTTTAGTTGAAGTGATCAGTGGCACCACCTCGGCCTAGAAATCTTTTAGGAGAGTTTTAATTCACTACCTCGTGTTGCTATGGAGATAGAATTTCCCTGGACTTCTTCCTTGCCAGCCGGGGCAGAGTCCGTGCAATTGTGATATATTCTGCTATACCTACCTAGGTTAACACTTCTGGTCAAGTGGAAAGGTTGATACCTAGAAGCAAGCAACCACCCCCACCCCGCCTTTTTTTTTTTTTAAGTAGGTTTCACACCCAGCACGGAGTCCAATGTGGGGCTTGAACTCAAGACCCTGAGATCAAGACCTGAACTGGGGGACGCTTGGGTAGCTCATTCAGTTAAGCATCCAACTTCAGCTCAGATCATGATCTCACGGTTCATGAGTTCGAGCCCCACATCGGGCTCTGTGCTGATGGCTCGGAGCCTGGAGCCTGCTTCTGATTCTGTGTCTCCCTCTCTCTCTGCCCCTCCCCACTCACGCTCTGTCTCTCTCTTTCAAAAATAAATAAACATTAAAAAAAAAAAAAAGACCTGAACTGAGATCAAGAGTTGGGTGCTTAACTGGTCACCCTGCAACCTCGCTCTTTAAGGGAGATCTGATGCTTAATGAATCTGTTGAACTAGGAGCCTGAGGGGCATGGTTGAGGTTGAGGTCAATTCTGCCGCTTCAATTCCTGTTGAGAGAAGCCTTATGTAATGCTGTGTGTGACAAATTGAACAGATTTGGTCCCAGACTCTGTTGATCAGATTTACTGATGATGTGGTACCCTCATGGGAAAATCTGCCAAAATCAAAGTTCAGAAATGAGGATTGGTTATTATTGCAAAATAGTTCTCCGGGAGTCTCTTAAGTTTCTGCACATTTTGCAAGAGAGGGACTATCTCCCTTGTCCTGGACTCCTCTCAAGGATGTTGGTACAGTGAGCAGCCATGGAAGAGAAGATGGAAACAATGTCTCCTCCAGAGCAAAGGGCAGACATGCTTGCTGGCCATTAGAAAAGATGTGGGTTCAGGGGCGCCTGGGTGGCTCAGTTGGTTGGGCGACCAACTTCGGCTCAGGTTATGATCTCACAGTTCATGAGTTTGAGCCCCGCATTGGGCTCTGTGCTGACAGCTCAGAGCCTGGAGCCTACTTCGGATTCTGTGTCTCCCCTCTCTCTACCCCTCCCCTGCTCATGCTCTGTGTCTGTCTGTCTCTCAGTAATAAATAACGTTAAAAAATTTTTTTAAAAAGAAAAGATGTGGGTTCATAAAGAAGATGTGTATGTACACACACACACACACACACACACACACACACACACACTGGAATACTACTCAGCAATGAAAAAGAATGAAATCTTGGCATTTGCAGCAATGTGGATGGAACTGGAGGGTATTGTGCTAGTGAGGTAAGTCAGTCAGAGAAAGATACCATATGTTTTCACTCATATGTGGAATTTGAGAAACTTAACAGAAGACCATGGGGGAAGGGAAGGGAAAAAAAGTTACAAACAGAGAGGGAGGCAAACTATAAGAGACTCTTAAGTACACCAACTAATCTTTGATAAAGCAGGAAAGAATATTCAATAGAATAAAGACAGTCTCTTCAGCAAGTGGTGCTGGGAAAACTGGACAGCGACATGCAGAAGAATGAATCTGGACCACTTTCTTACACCAGACACAAAAATAAACCTAAAATGGATGAAAGACCTAAATGTAAGACAGGAAGCCATCAAAATCCTCGAGGAGAAAGCAGGCAAAAACCTCTTTGACCTCAGCTGCAGCAACTTCTTACTCAACACGTCTCTGGAGGCAAGGGAAACAAAAGCAAAAAATGAACTATGGGGACCTCATCAAAACAAAAAAAGCTTCTGCCAGAGAAGGAAACAATCAGCAAAACTAAAAGGCAACCGACGGAATGGGAGAAGGTATTTGCAAATGACATATCAGATAAAGGGTTAGTATCCAGAATCTACAAAGAACTTATCAAACTCAACACCCAAAAAACAAAGAATCCAGTGAAGAAATGGGCAAAAGACATGAATAGACACTTCTCTAAAGAAGACCTCCAGATGGCCAACTGACACATGAAAAATGATCAGTATCACTCATCAGGGAAAGACAAATCAAAACCACAATGAGATACCACCTCGCACCTATCAGAATGGCTAACATTAACAACTCAGCCAACAACAGATGTTGGCGAGGATGCGGAGAAAGAGGATCTCTTTTGCATTGTTGGTGGGAATACAAGCTGGTGCAGCCACTCTGGAAAAAAGTTATGGAGGTTCCTCAAAAAATTAAAACTAGAACTACTCTACGACCCAGCAATTACACCACTAGGTATTTATCCAAGGGATATAGGTGTGCTGTTTCAAAGGGGCACATGCACCCCAATGTTTATAGCAGTGCTATAACATTGGAAAGAGCCTAAATGTCCATCAACAGATGAATGGATAAAGAAGACGTGGTATACACACACACACACACACACACACACACACACACACACACACACACTAAAGTATTACTTGGCAATCAAAAAGAATGAAATCTTGCCATTTGCAACTATGCGGATGGAACTAGAGGGTATTATGCTAGGAAAAATCAGTCAGTCAGAGAAAGACAAATATCATATGACTTCACTCATATGAGGAATTTAAAATACAAAGCAGATGAACATAAGGGAAAGGAAGCAAAAATACTATAAAAGCAGGGAGGGGGACGAACCATAAGAGACTCTTAAATATAGAGAACAGATAGAGGTTGCTGGAGGGGTTGTGGGAGGGGGGATGGGCTAAATGGGTCAGGGGCACTAAGGAATCTACTCCTGAAATCATTGTTGCACCATATGCTAACTAACTTGGATGTAAATAAATAAATAAATAAATAAATAAATAAATAAAAAAGAGAGACTCTTAGGTACAGAGAACAAACTGAGGGATGATGGGGGTGGGGGCAGGGAAAATGGGTGATGGGCATTGAGGGGGGCACTTGTCGGGATGAGCACTGGGTGTTGTATGTAAGTGATCGATCACAGGAATCTACTCCCGAAGCCAAGAGTACACTGTATGTGCTGTAAATTAGCTAACTTGACAAAAAAAATATATTAAAAACAAGAAAAGATTTGGTTTCTCTAAATTTAGAGTCCTCTCCCTAGTGCAACCCACTGTGCGCAGACATCTATCTGGCCCATTGATGCCACCTCCATGGGACTTAGGGACAAGGGGACTAATGTCAATAGGCTCATGATCACACTGTTTACTGTGCCCTGAGTAATGAAGTCCTTTGTCTCTGGCCCAAGAATCTCATGTCTTCTGCTGGCATGCACAAGAAAATGGTGGGCTCACTTCTTACTCTGCAAGTAGGGGGCAGTCTCAGCCCCTTGCCAGTCTTTGACAGGGGTACAAAGAAGATCCTAGAAAAGCTGGTGGTAAAACTTATTCATAGTAGTCATGGAAAGCAGACCAGTTGTCTGGGAAGCAGTGGGCTTGGACTCTTTCAGACTATTCCCTCACCAATGAATCTATCACACCCTCATGTAAGCCAGCCCAACATCTGTCCCTACCTGTGGCACTGCTGACATGGCAGTAGTTAGGCCCATTCCTCAGTGGCAGCAAACACCATGGTGGCAGATATGCTCGCACAACTCAATAGCAGCCACCCTTGACTGCCTCATTTGGAGGTCAGGTTCACATGGTACCAAGTGTGGTCTATGATGCACAGCTGTGATTCTGAAAAATATAATTTATGTTATTGTATCTTCACACTAACAGGCACCCGAAAGGTATCAGCTTTTCTTCTTGTTTTTAACTGTAATGTTAATTGACCTGACATTTCTGTGGAACAGGAAAGGGCTTGATGATACAGTGACAAAAATACTACTACTCAACTTGCGGTGTATGTTTTCTTTGGGGTGGGCACTGTGCTAACGGCTTTTCACGACCTATCTCGCTTAATGCTCGGGACGACGCGTGAATTAGGTCTTATCATCATCTCTAATTTACAGATGAGGAAACTGAGGCCTGGACAGGTTAAGAGATTTCTCCATGAGCACTCTGCTCGGATGTGACAGGGCTGGGACTCCATCCAGGCAGTGTACCTCTAGAGCCTGATTCTCAGTGGGCTTTTCCTGTGTTTGGAAGGTGGAGAGGGGTGGCAGGGCCGAAGATGCTGTCTGATTGATCAAGCATGAAGAAAGCGTCATTTCATTTTCCAATCCCATCCCTTTGTCACAGTATGTGGCACATGGGAGGGACTCAGTGAAAGCCACTCTCGCCAAAGTGTCTTGGGAGAGAGATGCTTCAGGGCAGAATCGTCCTCTCCAGGCCTCTGAAACTTTCCACCCTCACCTTCAGGACTGATGCGTAGCCCCCCACTCCCCTACCCCCCAGAGTCATGTCTTCAGAGCCTAGAAGCTTCCTAAAGACATTCAGAACTCTGAAGGTGGCACAGAGCCCCTCTTCTAGTGGTTGTACCCCACCTCCCCACAAGCAGCCCATCATGGTTCCCAGACCCAGGTCACAATGACAGGAGTTAACATATACTGAGTACTTACCACGTGGCCAGCACCCACTAAGGGGCTCCTAAATGCCAGCTCATTTGCATCCCTGTTTAACAGTGAGGCAATTGAGACATAGAGAAGTTGAAGAGTTTTCCCAATTCCCATAGTTGGTACAGGAGGCAGCCAGGAAAATCTAAGGCCAGAAAACCACCGCTGTGCTCCGCTGCCTCCTGAAATATAACTTCCTTACGCAGGCTGCCTCTCTCCTGTCCCGCCAATTCCCCCAGTGAGGCATTGGGAGCCCTGGGTTTGAGTCCTGGCTCTGCTGTTGACCGGCGGTGTAAACTTGGCCAAGTCCCTTGCCTTCTCTGGGCCTCAAGAACTCCCTCCACACAGAGCCGCCCCTAAATTTAAGCAGGTCTGAACATTTCCTGGGCCTGGGTCCCCTGCCTCATGTTTGTCCCATCCCAGTGGAACTCGTCATTGTCCTCAGGGCCCCACCCACCTATCTTTAGGACATTTGTGGGACCCTTCTCACTCCTCCCTCCCAAGAGTACTTGTGTAGGTTTCCGATCAGGCAGCCTTGAGTTCCATTCCCACACTTGACTCACCTGATGACCTGAGTCTAACTGTTTCATCTTTCAAAGCCTCAGTACCCCCTTCCCGGGGTCACTAGGAGGATGTAATAATGTAAAGGTATAAAGTGGGTGGTAAATGATGGGTGTTCTTGTGGCTCACTCCACCTAGCCAGTCAACAAACTTCAGCACCTTCTGTGTGCCAGGCCCTGTGCTAGGATCTGGAGACAAAGGTGTGCCTTCCTGGGATGGCTGGGACACAGAAAATAAAGAAGTAAACACAGCTATAGGGGCGCCTTGATGGCTCAGTCGGTTAAGCGTCCGACTTCGGCTCAGGTCATGATCTCACGGTCGGGCATCACCACGTCGGGCTCCGTGCTGATGAACCTGGAGCTTGCTTCAGATTCTATGTCTCCCTCTCTCTCTGTCCCTCCCCCACTCGCATTCTCTCTCTCTCTCTCTGTCAAAAATAAATAAACATGAAAAGAAGAAGAAGGAGGAAGAGGAGGAGGAGGAGGAGAGGGAGGAGGAAGAGGAGGAGGAGGAGGAGGAGGAGGAGGAGGAGGAGGAGGAGAAGAATGTTTCAGGCTGTGATGAATACCAGCAGGAAACAAATAGGTGATGGGACCCAGAGGGCCAGAGGTGGCTGTTTTAGAGAAAGATGTAAAGAAATGCTTCCTAGAGGCAAGAACCCTAGACAAAAAGGATTGACCCCACCCTCATTCCCTGCAGACTCAAGAACTCAGCACCTCTGAGGCACAGAGGACCTTGGGGGCCAGCAAGCAAAGGGAAGCCACTGGAGGCTTTTTAAGCAGGGGAGTAGCATGGTTGGAATCAGGTTTGTTGGTTGTTTTTTTTTTTTTTTAAGTTTATTTATTTATTTATTTTGAGAGAGAGAGAGAGAGAGAGAGAAAGCACACACGCACATGTGAGCAGGAGGGAGAGAGAATCACAAGCACGCTCCGTGCTGAGAGCACAGAGCCCAACGCAGGGCATCGGACTCTTGATTTCAGCTGGGGTCATGATCTCACAGTTTGCGGGTTCGAGCCCCGTGTAGGGCTCTGCACTGATGGTGCGGAGCCTGCTTGGGATTCTCTCTCTGCCCTTTCTCTCTGTCCCTACTCGGCTCGCACTCTCTCTCTCTCTCTCTCTCTCGAGATAAACAAACTTACAACAACGACAAAAAAGGCAGCTCTGGAACCAGGTAGAAGAGGGACGAGGGCAGAAGTGGCAGTGGGGAGACCCGCTGGGCAGCAGAAACGATCTGGAATGACCGAAAAGATCATGGTCTCCTTGGACTTACAGGAGAACTCTATCCAGGAGGCAGGGAAGCATGCTGGTGGATTCTAGGGAGATGGGGTGCTGGGAATAGCGACGCAGGAGATGAGGCTAGACAGGGGCAGGCCCCAAGAGCTGGACTGTCAAAGTCTACCCTGCTGGTCCACTCTGCCTCTTTGTCCTCCTTGCTCCATGACCAACCTCATGTGCTGAAACCTCCCAGGGGCCCCTGCCCACAGGCTGCTTTGGGGGCTCAGCCCCTGGGAGGCCCAGCAGGACAAGAGGAGACTAGAATAATATGGCCTCAGCCCAGCCCCCTCTCTGGTGCCCAGGGTCTCTGCTGCAGGCCCCAGCCCCAGCTCTTGTGGCTCCAGGCTTAGGTTAGTGGGGTAGTGGGTCCCCCCCCCACCCCCAAGTCCCTTCAGCGGCCAGGGCTTCCCTCTGTTGCCCCTGGTGGTCTCCTTGCCCTCTGTAAGCGGTCCCTCCCATCCAGCCCCCTCAATCACCCACATGCAGGTGTCCTCTGTTCCCTGCTGGCTCCCCACTGAGCTTAAGGAGTTTGGTGATGATGACAGATAACATTTACTAAGCACTCAGAATGTGCCCGGTACTGGATAGAGTGCTTGCTTTCGCTGCCTTAAGTCACTGAGTCCCCTCAGCAGCCCCTGAAGAAGGGCGGTCACCACCCCCTCCTGCTTTCGGCAGCAGGGGACACTGCTGGCCACACACTCCTCCCAAACACTGCTCTCAATCTTTCCTCCGTGCTCCCTCCTGCTGCTCTTTGTGAGTCACTTCCGACTCTGCCTCCTCTCCCTGACCTGGGAGTGGGGACCTCCCTGGTTGACCCAGGGCCCTCTTCTCTCCCAGGCTGAGCCCATCCTTTCCCATGGCCATCGATGCCCCTGTATGCTGCGGACCCCAAGTCTGTGTCTTCGGGCCAGACGTTCTGTCTGAGCTCTAGACCGCCGGGTTGAGATGTCTCTATCTGGATGACACAAGCATCTCAAACTCAAGCAAGGGCCCAAACAGAACCCCAGAATCTTCCCAGCATC
Organism: Felis catus; assembly: GCF_018350175.1. Classification (NCBI taxonomy): domain Eukaryota; kingdom Metazoa; phylum Chordata; class Mammalia; order Carnivora; family Felidae; genus Felis; species Felis catus. The sequence goes on along the minus strand of NC_058377.1, from coordinate 108,458,090 downwards.
TCCCTCTCCGCCACCTTCCTCACCCACCCTCGGGCTCAGGCCAGGCTCCCTGAGCCATTCGCGCCACCTGCCTGTCGGGTACCGGCCACTCACCCAGTGTCTAGATTCCACCTCCCAAATACATCTCCACTGTGCCCAGGATGTAGCATCTCTTCTGAGGTGATGGCAGCAACACCCCCTCTTGCCCTGATACAGTCCCACTGAAATGAAAAAAACCAAATTCCTCTGGGTGGCCTCCCACATCCATATCCTCTCCCACGTTGCACCCTGTTGTTTTGCTTGCCTTCTTTGAGTTCCTAGAAGAACTGAATCTCTCTCCCCTCCCATCCCCCAGCCCCGCATGCCCTCTGTCCATCCCCCTCCCATCCCCCAGCCCCCCATGCCCTCTGTCCATCCCCCTCCCATCCCCCAGCCCCCCATGCCCTCTGTCTATCCCCCTCCCATCCCCCAGCCCCGCATGCCCTCTGTCCATCCCTGCGCCCTCAATCCCTCAGGCCTCCTGCAGGCTTCCCTCCCGCTTGGCTGGCTTCACATGTACCCCCATGAACTCCTGTTCCTCTTCCAGCTTTCGGCTTAGAAGTCCCTTTGCCAGAGGGGCTTCCTGGACCTCCAGGTCCCACCACAGCAGCGGCAGGCCTCTATTGTAGCCACAGGCACGTGTGAATTGACTTGTCGCCTGTCAGTCTCCTCCTCTACAGAGGCTCCAGGTGAGGCAGGGATGGGTCCTATACCTTAGCAAGAGCTTGGTACCTGGTGGATTCTCGGTTGGTTGAATGAACAGAGCCCCATTTCGCAGGTGAGAGAACTGGGGCTTGGAGAGATTAAGACCCCAACCCTGGTCTGTTTGTGCTGTGTTCCAAGGGGAGCCACAGCCTGTTCTCAACAGAGGAGGGTCGGGTTCAAATGAGTAGGAGGAAAAAATGACTAGGGACGGCTCAGCCCTGAACCTGGCAGGTGGTAAGCGCTCACTATTATTCCCTGCCTCAGTGTGTGATCTGAGCCCCGAGGGAGGGTGGGGCTGTCTCTCATATCCACTTTGGGATTCCAGCAGTAGGGATCCCTTGAGGACACGGCCTCATCCCGTCCCTGCAACACCAGGCTGTATGAACAGGTCAGAGCCCACTGGGCACTTCAGGCAGGGGCTCCACTTAAGGGTTTCCCTCAGTCCCTCCAAAGCTATCCAAATAAATCCACCCTCGCAGTAAAAAACCATGAGTTCCTTGGACAGGTGTTCCTAAAGGCAAGTCCCTGAACCCCCTCCCCCGGTCAGACTGCCACCCCCAGGGCCCAACAGGAGAGGGTTTGGTGCTGCTCTGACTTGGCAGCGAGCTGCTCAGGATACCCTGGTCACACCCACCCCCTGCTGAGTTCTGTGAGTCAGGCACTGAATCCTGGGGTCTCCTGGCCGGGCCCTGTCGCACAGTTGGGGCCCCAGGACACAGCAGGCCTCCAGGGCTTCTCCTTTCCAGACCAGTGGACAGGCCTGGCTCCTCTGAAGCTTTTTACCAAACCCAAGGCCCCTCCCCAGCCCCTGCCAACCCCTGCCCTGGGGCCCTGCTGTGCCCCTCCCCAGCCCCCTGGGCCCTCAAGCAGCACCCCCCTCCTCCCGGCTGTTAGCCTGGGAAGGGGGCCAGGCCCTGAGCTCAGACCTTGGCGATTCCAGAGTGTCTGAGGCCCAGAGCCAGCCCCGCCAGCCCGGCCAGACAAGGCGAAGGGGGTGGGGGCAGGGTGGGCACCAGGAAGCCATTGGGGGGGGGGGTGTTGGCAGGGAAGCCGGGCCTCCAGCTTCGTTCTTTCGGCCCCTCTTCCGGCTCTCGGAGCCCCTGGCCCAAGGGTGCCCTCTCCTGGAGCCCCCTCCTCGGAGGCGAGTGGAGCGGCACTAATGAGAAGTGACTCTGGGGTGGTGAGCCCCCCACGTGCGCAAGGGAGGCTGGGAAAGGGCTGAGAGGCCTGGGTTCCAGCCCCACCTGGCCGCCCCGGCGGCCGCGTGACCCGGCCGGGCCCCCGAATTCCTCCCCCAGCCTCGGTTTCCCGCTCTGACGCGGCCTCGCCGCCCCGCCCGGAGGAATCCGGCGGCCCGGCCGGCGGCCCAGGTGAGGGCCCTCTGGCAGGCGCCCAGCGCGGCGGCGGCGGCGGGTTCCGGCGGGGCGGGCATCTGGGGTGGGGACCGCCCCCCACCCACCCCGGCCTCCGCCCGCCCGCACGCCCTCGCTCCTCCGGGCGGCAGCGGCGACGCTAGAAACTGGAAAAAAAAAAAAAAAAAAAAAAAAAAAAAAACTGTCTCCCTGGCCCGGGGCCAGCGTCCCAGCCCCCTTCGCCGCCGCCGCCGCGCCGCAGCCAGGGAAAACAACTGCTCACTTCTCCCTGCGTCCGCCCCGCGCGCTCCCTGCTTCCCGGCGGCCGCGGGAGCCCAGCCCGGCCGGGGGAGGCGCGGAGCGGGCCGGCCGCCCGGCCTTCCTCTCCCCTCGCTCCTCCTCTCCGCCTCAACCCGCTCGGCCTCCGCGCGGCCGCCTCACTTCGGGGCCTTCGCAGGCCCCCGGCCCCGGCTCGTGGCTGGGCTCCTTCCCGGGGCTCTGGAAGTTTCTGGGCTCCCCCCGGTCCAGCCTCCATCTCTTGGCCTCGCACCGGGCCCCCGGCCGCGCCTGCCGTCCCCTCCCCGCGCGCTTCCTCTGTTCCTCTCCCTCGCTGCCCTCTCTCCCCCCGTCTCCCGGGGCTCCCGGCTTGCTACCCCACCCCCCTCAACCTCCCCCCCCGGGGGGCGCCGCGACCATAGCCCCGGCCCGGGCGCGCCCCCCGGGTCCTGCGGCCCCGGATGCCCGGGCCCCGCGGGGCTGCTGGCGGCCTGGCCCCTGAGATGCGCGGGGCGGGGGCGGCGGGGCTGCTGGCGCTGCTGCTGCTGCTGCTGCTGCTGCTGGGCCCGGGCGGCGGGGCCGAGGGGGGGCCGGCGGGCGAGCGGGGCGCCGGCGGGGGCGGGGCGCTGGCCCGGGAGCGCTTCAAGGTGGTCTTTGCGCCGGTGATCTGCAAGCGGACCTGTCTCAAGGGCCAGTGTCGGGACAGTTGTCAGCAGGGCTCCAACATGACGCTCATCGGAGAGAACGGCCACAGCACCGATACGCTCACGGGCTCCGGCTTCCGCGTGGGTGAGGGCCCGGGGGCCCGGGTGGGGGACGCGGGAAGGCAGACAGCAGGACAAATGCGGGATACCTGGTGGGGTAGGGTCTGTGACACTGGGGGCGCAGGGTGCGGAGTGCAGAGCTCTGGGGGCCTGGGGCCGGGGGGGGGGGGACACGAGGGGCTTGGGAGGCTGGAGTCCTGCGGCCACAGCTGGAGGGCCGCGTGGACCGGGACTTCACAGCTTTGGGGCAGGGTTGAGGCCTAAGGTGTGCAGTCATGCTGGGGTCCTGCATGATACAGGCCACTCGGAAGGTTCTGGGTTCTGAGAGGGAGTCAGGGTCATTACACAGGGGCTTTTGAGGGATGTGAGCCGGGGCCAAGGAGGTCTCAGAGAAGGGACAAATTCTCCCCTGAGAAACAGAATTGCTGGAAGAAACAGGAGAAATCTTTTCAAAACGTCTAAAGTAGGGCCTGCCAGGGGTAGACACCTGCATGCTCTGGGGGGAGGAGCCAAGGTCAGGGCCGGGGGTGAAGAAGTTAGATGTTGGCAAGGTCTTGGAGGGGAGGGGTGCTGAGGCCTAACAGGCGGAGTGCAGGCCTGGAGGTGGGGGCTGTTTGGGGCCCTCAGTCCATCTTTTCCCTGGCACCCCGTCTATGCCTCCCCCATAAGATCTCAGGAGCTCTGCCTCAGAGTCTCCCCTCCCCAACAATCCCTCGTGACTCCCCAGTTCCACTTGGAGCCTACCCCTTCCTCAGCATCTCTCTTCAAAGGGCAAGGCCTGGGGCTCGGCTCTCCTCCCCCAAGGCCCTGTGGGCCAGGCTGGGGGAGGTGTCCCAGCAGTAATTACCCTCCTGGACAGGGTAATTAGGCCGGGCCCAGGATGGCACCAGCGAAACGGCCCCTCTTACACATTCCTATACTCAGCATACCGACTCACAGGCCCAAGGAACTCCACTGATGTGGCTCAGAGTCTCATGAGATGTGCGTGTGTGCGTGTGCATGCATGGGCTTTGCAGTGACACTCTGTGATTAATTACATGTTCCTTTGTGTTGTCCTGGGTGTATGTCTCCAGTCACTATGGGAGTGTTTCTGTGAGCTTGTGTTGGTGCCAAAATGAATGCGTGTGTGTGTGTGTGTGTGTGTGTGTGTGTGACAGAGAGAGAGAGAGACAGACAGAGGAGATGACCGTGCATGTGAGTGTATATGGGCCCAGCCTCCCAGACCCCCTGGCCATCCTGCCCAGGCTGCTGTCTCCATCTGTGCTGCCCACATCCCCCAGGCTCAGAGCCCAGGCCACAGTGGGCGGGTGTCATTGAGAGGTCACCCTCACCGCTATGGGTGACTCACTGGGAGGCAGGAAGGAGAGGATCCTGCCTCCCCCAGCCCAGGACACACCCCTTCTGCCCTGAGAGTCCTGGCAGGATGGGCTGGGCCGGGATGCTCTCAGCCAGGCCCTGACGGCCATGGATGTGGGTTGGCCCTCTGAGGCCCTGCAGGTGTCCAGAAGAGCATCACCCCCAGCTTTCCATCCTGGGAAGTGAGGGCAGCCATGGGGCAGGCAGGAGAGGGGCTCGGTCTGGTGTGTGAGCTCAGGACCCCAAGGCTGGATGTGAGATGTGAGTGTGTGTGTGACAGAAAGACATAGGTCCCAGCCTGCCACTCAGCCCTTCAGTCATTCCCCCTGAACCTCCTCTGGGACCCAGAGCTGAGGCAGACCCAGCCCTACCCTCCAAAACACTCTTCGTGTTGTGAGAGACAGACATAAATATAACCAAGTTAAGTGCCAGGCAGAGCAGGACAGAGGGTGCTAACTCAGGAGAGAGAACAGAGGTGTGGTGGGGATACATGGAAAAGCTCCCAGGAGGAGAAACTGAGGCTGGAAGGATACTATTTGACTATGTAGAGGTGGAGGGACAGGGCCCTGAGGGAGGGTGGCATAAATGAAGCCATGGAGGCAGGAGATGTGACCCATTTGTAGGAGGAGAGAGAGGAGTCCTGAGGCATGGGGTGCACGTGGAAAGAGCAGAGGGGGGTGGACGTAAAGAAGGTTCGTTCTGGGCCATGGAGAGCCTTAAATGTTTGTGCAAGGAAGCGAGGAGTGAGCAGGGATGTGATACGCCAGGGCTTTGCCTGAGGCTCGTTTCTCTGGGGGTGCTGGGCTGTGGACAGGCAGGAGGGAGAGAGGGGCAGGAAGCCGGGGAGGAGGATGGGTGGCAAGACACAAGGCACCAGAGGGGCAGAGGGCATGGGGGGGAGGGACATGGGCTCATGAGACTGTGGAGAGGCCGGAACTGGGTGGAGTGGAGCAGGAGAGATGCGGCCTCTGAGGCTCAGTAGAACGACCTTGGCCGGCAGGGATTCCCCAGCGGGTGGTCCAGAGGGAGGGGTGGGGGCAGGATGCTGATTTCAGACAGTGTCCCCTGGGTGGAGGTGCCCAAGAGAGGTCCCAGAGAGGCAGCAGCTAGAGATGTGGGCCCTGGCGTGGCAAGGCAAAGGGAGGGAGGGAGAGGGCGAACCCGGAGAGGGCTGAGGTCTGAATGGGGAGAGTTTAGAAAAGGAGGAAGTGCCACATGGAGATCACATTCCCAGAGACGTTTGGAGGGAAATCCAGAGGAGAGAAAATCTGCTCCATCACCACGATCGTCCTCATCGTTTGCTACTCATTAAACACTCAGCGTGCAGGGCACTGAGTGTTTGTACAGGCGTGACCTCATTTCATAGACACAACAAACATCCCTACAGACGAGGACACTGAGGCACGGGGCTCAGGGCCACACAGCTGGCACGTGGCCTCCTAGCTAGGATTTAAGTACAGGACTTAAGACTCCAGAAGCCAACGTGGGTGGTAGGATGTTGGAAGACCTATAGGGCAGTTTCTATATGTTCCGAAAGCCAGCTTCTCAAGGACGGGGCCAGTGGGTGGCAAGGAAGTAGGGAGGAGGGGAAAGAGGCAGGCTGTGGGTGAGGGAGCAGGCCTGGGGGCTGGGAGGGCCGGTGGGCCCGGTTCCTGATCTACCTCCCCTCCCCAGTGGTGTGCCCTCTGCCCTGCATGAACGGCGGCCAGTGTTCCTCCCGAAACCAGTGCCTGTGTCCCCCGGACTTCACCGGTCGCTTCTGCCAGGTGCCCGCTGGAGGAGCTGGCGGGGTCACCGGCGGCGCAGGCCCCGGGCTTGGCCGGGCCGGGGCCCTGTCCACAGGCGCGCTTCCGCCCCTGGCTCCAGAAAGCGAGTCTGTAGCCAGCAAGCATGCCATCTACGCGGTCCAGGTGATCGCTGATCCGCCCGGGCCCGGGGAGGGGCCCCCTGCCCAGCATGCAGCCTTCCTGGTGCCCCTCGGGCCGGGACAGATCTCAGCGGAAGGTACCGGACCACGGGCAGACCCGGGGTGGCCGAAGTGGGCGGACACTAGGGTGGCGGGAACGGAATGAGCGACGGCACCCGCAACCGGTGGTGCGGGGCAGCCCTGAAGCCACCGTGCCCCGCCCCCCCCCCAGTGCAGGCCCCGCCCCCCGTGGTGAACGTGCGCGTGCACCATCCTCCCGATGCCTCGGTCCAAGTTCACCGCATCGAGGGGCCGAACGCCGAGGGCCCAGCCCCCTCGCAGCACCTGCTGCCGCACCCCAAGCCCCAGCACCCCCGGCCACCCACCCAGAAGCCCTTGGGCCGCTGCTTCCAGGACACACTGCCCAAGCAGCCTGTGAGTGAATCCACAGTCCAGCTGGACCGGACCTTCGGTCTCCCAGGGTTGTCCTGTCCCAACTAAACGGGGACTGCGCAAAACGGGGGCCCACGGGCTGAGGAGGGAGGAGAAGGGCCTGGGGAGGGAGGCTGGGTGGGGCTGGGCGCCCTGTGACCCCAGTCCCAACTTCCCCTAGTGCGGCAGCAACCCCCTCCCCGGCCTCACCAAGCAGGAAGACTGCTGTGGGAGCATCGGCACCGCCTGGGGCCAGAGCAAGTGCCATAAGTGCCCCCAGCTGCAGTGTGAGTGCCTGGGCTCCGGGATCCCCGTCACTGCAGGGTGGACCTCCGCATGCCTCTTCCTCCCCTGCAGGGGAGGACCCAGCCGGTGCCGCCCGAGCCTCTCCCTGCCCACCAGATTCCTCTCACCCATCCCACTCTGCTCCTCCCCATGGCCCTCCTTTCCCCCCTCCCCTGCAGGACCCCCAGTGTCCTCCCCTGCCACCGTCTCCTCTCTCTGCAGACACAGGGGTGCAGAAACCAGGACCTGTACGTGGGGAGGTGGGCGCCGACTGCCCTCAGGGCTACAAGAGACTCAACAGCACCCATTGCCAGGGTACGGCCAGCCAGGAGATTCTGTGGGCTGGCGGGGCAAGCCAGTTGTCACTGGGGGAGGCCCCGAGGTGACTGAGGGAGCAGGCGGGGCTGGGGCAGGACCCTGAGGTGTTCGGAGTAGCTTGCTGTCACCCTATGGCCCCAGACTAGAGGAATCACGTTCCTGCTTACCACAGACATCAACGAGTGCGCGATGCCCGGCATGTGTCGCCATGGTGACTGCTTCAACAACCCCGGCTCCTATCGCTGCGTCTGCCCACCCGGCCATAGCTTGGGCCCCTCCCGAACGCAGTGCATTGGTGAGAATGGGGGGGCTCAGGTCCATGGGAAGTCGCAGGCATGGACCTCCAAGCAGCAAGCGGCAAGGATCAGAGAGGTCACAGAGGTCACCGTGTGGTCAAGGGTTGATTGCAGGAGGATCGAGGCCCAGAGCCGATAGGATCAGCGATAAGTGGGGTCAGGAGTCACTTGAGATCTGGTCAGAGGTCACATGGGGTCAGGGACTATGTAGAGTGAGGGTTGTAGGAGATCATGGTCTTGGTGGGTAGGAGGGATAAAGCCCTACATACAGCAGCTAGAATCAGGGGTCAGTGGGGCCAGCGGTCACAGAGATTTCAGGGGTCACATGAGGTCAGAGAAACACGGGTTCGGGGATCACGTGAGTTCGGGGTCACCTGACGTCAGAGGATCAAGGGTTGTCTGGGCCAGAGAGGCAAGGCCTGGAGCAGCTTGGAAGAGGGACATGGGCGGCGATCAGGCCCAGGTGACCATGCCTGCCACCGGCCCCCGCAGCGGACAAGCCAGAGGAGAAGAGCCTGTGCTTCCGCCTGGTGAGCCCCGAGCACCAGTGCCAGCACCCGCTGACCACGCGCCTCACCCGCCAGCTCTGCTGCTGCAGCGTGGGCAAGGCCTGGGGCGCGAGGTGCCAGCGCTGCCCGGCTGATGGCACTGGTGAGCCTGGGGCATGTGGGGCGAAGGGGCCGTCTCTGTGCCCGTCTAGGAAACACTCACTTCTCTGCCCCTCCCTCTGGCCGCAGCTGCCTTCAAGGAGATCTGTCCAGCTGGGAAGGGCTACCACATCCTCACCTCCCACCAGACCCTCACCATTCAAGGCGAAAGTGATTTTTCCCTTTTCCTGCACCCTGACGGGCCACCCAAGCCCCAGCAGCATCCTGAGAGCCCCAGCCGGGCACCGCCACCTGAGGACGCGGAGGAAGAACGAGGTCTGGCCTGAGCCTTTCTGTTCCCTGACAGATGATGAATGCCTTAAGACTCGATCCCCTGGCTCCCCACCCACAGATGTGACCTCAGAGTCTAACCCCTAGCTCCTCATCCTTGACCTCATCACTGACCCCCAGAATCGACCCTCTCGTCCCGAACCAAGGTTGTCACCCCAGGATTTGACCCCCTGATGGACAGGATCTGACCATCCATTGCCCTCCGGATCTATTCCTCTGACCCTGGAACCCCTTTGATTTCCAAACCAGGGCACTGATCCAGTCCGAATGCTGTCCCTAGATCTGACCTTCTGTCTCCTGACCCAAGGATTTGGCCCTAGCTGTAACCTCCTGAGTCTTGCTCGATAACCCAAGGACCTTGACCAACCATCGCTCCCCACACCCGCTCCCCTGACCCGTGATGCAAACGCCCCCTGGCTCCAGGATCTAACTCTCGACACCTGACCCAGAGACATGACTGCTGAACTCTTAGAGACCCTAACCACAAATACCAACTGCCAATCCCAGTCTTAACTCTCTTTTCCCAGCCCTGCGCTAATGGCCCCATCTTCCTCCCTTTTAGGGGTGAGCACGGACTCAGTGAGTATGAGAGCCCAGGTGGGAGGAGCGGGGAAGCCAAGGAGACAGAGGGCTCATGCTGCTGTCACTCACAGCCAGTGATGGAGGAACAGTCAGCACAGCAGAGCCACCTGACCGCCACCACATCTCCTGCCAGGCCCTACCCTGGTGAGCTGGGCGGTGCTGGAGGAACCAGTCCTCAAGGACTGTCACTGGGGGGTGGTTGACAGCTTAGCCATCCGGGGATAGTGAAGATGGGTGTGAAGTCCCAGCCACTGGCCTGCCTGGAGAGGGGCGGCTCTCCCATCCTCCACACCCCCTGACGGCGAACACTGTCACCTGCAGAGTTGATCTCCAGGCCCTCGCCTCCCACCGTGCGTTGGTTCCTGCCAGACCTGCCCCCTTCCCGCAGTGCAGTGGAGATTGCTCCTACCCAGGTCACAGGTAAGACCTGCCCACGTAGGCCATGTCCTGGAGAGGCCAGGTCCCTGGCTTAATTTCAGTCCTCCCTTACCGCCCCCTCCCCCCATCATTCCTGAGCACTAACCCTCCACCCAGGCTTCCTGTGTGCCTGACCCTGGGCTGGGCTCTGGGGAAGCCTTGGCGTGCAACCTTGAAGGATCCGGGTATTGTGGTGGTCAGCCCAGTCTGACGGTGCTTATTCATTCATTCGTTCAACAAATACTTATTGAGTACCTGTTATGTGCCAGACACGGTTTAGGTGCTGGGGATACAGTAGTAAGCAAAAGACAAAAATTGCCTGTTCTTGCACAGGAAACAGAAAACAGATCAGTAACTAAAAATCCAGGATGTCTCATAAATGCCATGAAACAGTAAACCAGAGAAGAAAAGAAGTCTGGGGATTATGATAATATGTAGGGTGGCAGTGAGAGAAGGCTAGCAGGGCTTTAAAGAGTGTTGGAAATTAATGAGAAGAAGTGGGGAAGAAATGGGTGTGCAGGTTGGGAAAACGGGACATTCCAAGTGAAGTTTAGGCAAAGGCACGGAGACATGGAAACGCTGGTGGAGGAGGGAAAACCACACAGCCCCGTGTCTCTGAACCAAGGGAGGGCCGACGCGTGGAGCCTTGTTCAGAGGCTTGGGTTTGATCCCAAAGGCTGTGGGAAGTGTCTGTAGGGTTTGGGGCATCATGATAATTGCTAGCTATGGCTGAGCAATTGCCTCGTGCCAGGCACCGACCGGAGAGTTTTACGTACTAAACGCCACTTAACCTTCTCATACTCTGAAAGTGAACACTGGTAGCTTCGTCTTCCGGATGAGAAAACAGACGCTCAGGTTCAGTACCTTGCCCGCAGATCACACATCTGAGCCAGGTTCAAGCCCAAGTCTGTGTGGACTCCAAAGCTACAAGGGAGCCACCGGCCCCATCGAAATCTAGGAGGCTAGATGGGCTGGGGGAGGAGGGAGTGATGGCTCAGGCAGAAGGTGGCTGCCCAGGAGGCCTGTACAGGCTAGGACAATGCAGTGACAGCCCTGGGGGTTGTGGGAATGTGGGGAAAGAGGCATCTGGGGAGGCTTCTCAGAGGAGAGGGTGTTAGGTGTAGGGAGAGATACTCTAGGCAAAAAGGGCAGCTCACCAGGTGTGTTTGGGTGGGGCAGGGTTCAGGGTCAAGGCCTGGGTTGCAGGTGGGGGGGAAGGGAGAGGGGGAGTGAGGGAGTTCAGTGAGACTGTTGACAAAGAAAGTGAAGGGGGTTTCTGGATCTGACTGCCTACATATCCACAAAGGGGCAAGCCAGATTCCCAGGAAGGAGCTCCTGCCTGCCTTGGGAAGGGAAGGAAATCAACCATTCTGGAATGGGGGACCCGGGTCCCTAAGGCAAGGGTGTTGGGGTCACTGGGCTAGAGGATATGGGAGTAACAAATGCTGCGGGATTTTAAATATTGAGGTGACTGGAAGGGAGGGTCTTCGAGCCCCTTGGGTAGGGGCATTGGGATGACTGAGGCCCTGAGGGGACGTGATCGGGTTTGGGGTGACGGGGAGACAGAATGTAGTGAGTAGAAATAGACATATCAGGGATCCTGGAGTTGAGGAGAGGGATGTCAGGGACCCGGGGTTGCTATCTGGGGTCGTGATGCTGGGGTTATCTGGGATAGAGGTATAGGAAATCCTAGGATTGGCGTATGAGTGCACAGGGGCCTGAGGTCATGGTGTGACCAGGCTCAGGTATCTGGGTTATTAAGAATGGGGTATGGAGGTCCGCCCGGGGAACGTGGCAGAAAGTGAGTGCTCCCTGCTCAGCCCCATGCTCCCCCCCCAGAGACAGACGAGTGCCGACTGAACCAGAACATCTGTGGCCACGGCGAGTGCGTCCCGGGCCCCTCGGACTACTCCTGCCATTGCAATCCGGGCTACCGGTCGCACCCGCAGCACCGCTACTGCGTGGGTGAGCGCGGGCGGCCGGGCGGGCGGCCCCGGGGGCGGCCTCGGGTCCCCATATCCCTCTGACGTCTCGCCGCCCGCGCGTCCTCCCCAGACGTGAACGAGTGCGAGGCGGAGCCGTGCGGCGCCGGGAGGGGCATCTGCATGAACACGGGCGGCTCCTACAACTGCCACTGCAACCGCGGCTACCGCCTGCACGTGGGCGCCGGGGGGCGCTCGTGCGTGGGTGAGCGCGGCCGGGCCGGGGCGGCGCGGAGGCTGGGGGGATGGGGGGCCCTCGTCCCGACCGCCGCGTAACCGCCTCTGCCGCCCCTGGCGCCCCCCTCGCGCCCTCTTCCTCCCGCGCAGACCTGAACGAGTGCGCCAAGCCCCACCTGTGCGGCGACGGCGGCTTCTGCCTCAACTTCCCCGGTCACTACAAGTGCAACTGTTACCCCGGCTACCGGCTCAAAGCCTCACGACCGCCCGTGTGCGAAGGTGGGGGAAGACCCCATCCGGGCGGACAGGGGGTCCTCCGCTGTCCCTCGGCCTGGCGTGGGGGCAGGGGGCCTGGACTCCAGCTCTGGGCCCCTCAGAGGTTGGGGTGCGGGAGCCCTGAGGTCCCAGTGGGCCCCGTTGATCCGTGACGGAGGGAGGTCCTGCCAAGGATACTGAGGGCCTGGTCGGTCACGATGTCCCCAAATGGGTCTGCCTCCTTCTCGCCTCACCCACGCAGACATCGACGAGTGCCGAGACCCTAGCTCCTGTCCGGATGGCAAATGCGAGAACAAACCCGGGAGCTTCAAGTGCATTGCCTGTCAGCCCGGCTACCGCAGCCAGGGGGGCGGGGCCTGCCGCGGTGAGGGCGGGGCCTAGATGCCGGGCGGGCGGCTTCGAAGGCAAATGGGCGGGGCCCATCCGGGAGGGGTCCCCCGCGACCGGGGAGTTTCGGGGTCCGGTTAGGGCAGGGGCGGGGCTTATGTTCGTGAGAGTCGCCTCGCAGGCGGCGCCCCCCATACTGGGCGGGGGAGACCCCCACCCCGACACAGTGCCAGGCCCAGTGGGGTGGCGACCGAAGTGAGTCTTCTCTGCCGCAGACGTGAACGAGTGCGCCGAGGGCAGCCCCTGCTCCCCGGGCTGGTGCGAGAACCTCCCAGGCTCCTTCCGCTGCACGTGCGCCCAGGGCTACGCGCCTGCGCCGGATGGCCGCAGTTGCCTGGGTGAGCCCCAGCCCTGCCAGTCAACGCCCCCCCGCACCCACGCCGCGCGCAAACTGGGGACCGAGTCTGTCCCACGGTGGGCAGGAGATAGATAACGCACCCTCCAGTTCACGGATCTAGTCACTCATTTTCTCAGCGAACCTAACCCATGGAGAGACCACCAGGATTTCTGTGTAGGAAGGGTCTTAGCAGGCAAGGCTCTAGCTGCCTTTGCAAAGCAGGTTCCTTAAATTTAAAGAAAAGAAAAACCTATAAAAGAATGGGGAGGGGCGTTAGTAGTCCCTCTGCACTGTTTCTTTTTCTTTTTTTAGAGAGAGGGGAGCGGGGCAGAGGGAGAAAGAGAGAGAGGATCTTAAGCAGACTGCACACACAGTGTGGAGTCTATCCTACGACCGGAAGATCATGACCTGAGCGGAAACCAAGAGTCAGTCGGTCACTTAACCTCACCGACAGCCACCCAGGCGCCCTGGCACTAGTGTTTCTTATGCACCAAGAAGTCTGGAGAGTGCAAGGCCGCGGGCCTGGATGGAATGTGGGTGCAGGGCTGGGAGGAGGGGAGACCTGAATTGTCTTAAAGAGCCAACAGAAATTAGCCAAGCAAAGGAAGTCAGCACCAGCGGCCGCAGAGGTGAA